>NC_135137.1:487500-1087500 GCF_051014445.1 Colletes latitarsis
TTCTCGACAGAGTCACCACCAACTCTCTCTCGTTTATATTTGCTTTTTCTCGACAGAGAAACCACCAACTCTCTCGTTTATATTTGCTTTTTCTCGACAGAGTCACCACCAAACTCTCTCGTTTCGTATTTTACTTCACAACAGAACATTATTGTATAATGGTATCCCACAACGACAAAGTACGTAGAGCTGCGCTCATGCTGAACATCTCGGGCACTTATTCACGCTGGGCATCGATCGTGGAAGCACGTATTGCCAGGCCCGAAGACTAAGCATTCATGCTGGACAAAAACGAGAAAGCGCGTATGTGCTGGTCGAGAAAGCACGTATTCGGCGCCGTACTGTTATGTCGAGGTCAGACACCTGTATTTCATTCTTTGCTCACTTTCCAGAGTACGAACCGTAGTTCCATACAATTTTTGCCTTTTAAGCTACGCTCCGTAGAGTGTAGTGCCAGTTTATGGTTTTCACAAAATTTTCAATCGCTCGGACTGAAGAGTTGATGCTCGGATAGTACGAGTATACATATTTTAAACGTATACAAGTCACCAACGTCACTCGAGACGCTTATACCACTTCAAGAGCCATTCGGTCAAAGACACCGACTCGTGGCAATGCAGTGTGGAGAAAGTCTGGAACGAGCACGATACAGAACAGTCAGGATGAAATCCCGAGGAGCGACGACTGCTTCTCAACCGAGGTCGAAGAATAGCCGTACGCTCGACGCTGCCCCGACCGACTCGACCGGACCGTCGCTTCTCTTATAGGTACCGAGGCGCCCGCCGGAACGCCGGCGACGCACGGGCTTACGCACGGCCGCTTATGGGGGGAACCGCGCGACCCAACCGCCCGCCCGAACGGCCTGTTATAACTTAGAGCGAAAACCAACACCTGTAATTTCCTTAATAATTGAGCTAGGGCAAAAAAAAAAAACGCTATCTTGTAGGAAAAAAGCAGGGGAACACGATGCCGTCGTTAAAAATATAGATTGCCGTGCTCGTTTTCGAGAAAAAAATGAAAAAATGGTCAAAATCGTCGCAGGACAAAAACTCGACACGCTATCTTGTAGGCAAAAATTAGACGAATTCAAAACCGTAGTTAAAAATATCGGTCGTCGCGCTAGTTTTCGAGAAAAAAACAAAAACGTTCAAAAAATTCGAGATAAAAAAAAAAAAACCAGCCTACCAGATAGAAAAAATTACACTGAACAAATATCATATAGGTCAAAATATGTGTTAGCGTACTAGTTTTCGAGATATAGACGAAAAACCGTCGCCGCCGATCGGTACGTCGGTCGATGCGAAAGCACCGCGCGCCCGAGCGCCCGCCTAAAAGACCAGTTCGAACATACCGAAAAATCAAGAAACCGTAACTTCCTTAATAATTGAGCTAGGACAAAAAATCGACACGCTATCTTGCAGGAAAAAATCCGGGGAACACGATGGCGTCGTCAAAAGTGCAGGTCGTCGAGCTCGTTTTCGAGAAAAAAAAAAAAAAATTCTCAAAATTCGACAAAAAAATAAAACGATCACTGGACCGTGTAGAGAATATAAAACTGCATAAGAATCGTATAGACGAAAATTGGCGTTCACGTGCTCGTTTTTGAGAAAAAAGTTAAAAAAGCTCTCAAAATTCGAGATAAAAAAAAAACAAACCATCTGCCAGGTAGCCAACGGTAAACGGTACAAGTATCGTACGGGCGAAAACGAGCGTTACCGTGCTCGTTTTCGAGTTATTGACGAAAAACAGCCTGGAGCGATCGGTCCGGCGGTCGACGCGCGAAAGTTTCTAAGTCCGCTCTGCTCCGAATCATCGCTCCGGCGTCAAAAATCGTCGTAGGACAAAAAATCGCCACCCTATCTTGCAGGAAAAAATCCGGGGAACACGATGGCGTCGTCAAAAGTGCAGGTCGTCGAGCTCGTTTTCGAGAAAAAAAAAAAAAAATTCTCAAAATTCGACAAAAAAATAAAACGATCAGTGGACCGTGTAGAGAATATAAAACTGCATAAGAATCGTATAGACGAAAATTGGCGTTCACGTGCTCGTTTTTGTGGAAAAAATTAAAAAAGCTCTCAAACTTCGAGATAAAAAAAAAAAAAACCATCTACCAGGTAGCCAACGGTAAACGGTACAAGCATCGTACGGGCGAAAACGAGCGTTACCGTGCTCGTTTTCGAGTTATTGACGAAAAACAGCCTGGAGCGATCGGTCCGGCGGTCGACGCGCGAAAGTTTCTAAGTCCGCTCTGCTCCGAAACACCGCTCCGGCGTCAAAAATCGTCGTAGGACAAAAAATAGACACCCTATCTTGCAGGAAAAAATCCGGGGAACACGATGGCGTCGTCAAAAGTGCAGGTCGTCGAGCTCGTTTTCGAGAAAAAAAAAAAAAAATTCTCAAAATTCGACAAAAAAATAAAACGATCAGTGGACCGTGTAGAGAATCTAAAACTGCATAAGAATCGTATAGACGAAAATTGGCGTTCACGTGCTCGTTTTTGTGGAAAAAATTAAAAAAGCTCTCAAACTTCGAGATAAAAAAAAAAAAAACCGTCTACCAGGTAGCCAACGGTAAACGGTACAAGTATCGTACGGGCGAAAACGAGCGTTACCGTGCTCGTTTTCGAGTTATTGACGAAAAACAGCCTGGAGCGATCGGTCCGGCGGTCGACGCGCGAAAGTTTCTAAGTCCGCTCTGCTCCGAATCATCGCTCCGGCGTCAAAAATCGTCGTAGGACAAAAAATCGCCACCCTATCTTGCAGGAAAAAATCCGGGGAACACGATGGCGTCGTCAAAAGTGCAGGTCGTCGAGCTCGTTTTCGAGAAAAAAAAAAAAAATTCTCAAAATTCGACAAAAAAATAAAACGATCAGTGGACCGTGTAGAGAATCTAAAACTGCATAAGAATCGTATAGACGAAAATTGGCGTTCACGTGCTCGTTTTTGTGGAAAAAATTAAAAAAGCTCTCAAACTTCGAGATAAAAAAAAAAAAAACCATCTACCAGGTAGCCAACGGTAAACGGTACAAGTATCGTACGGGCGAAAACGAGCGTTACCGTGCTCGTTTTCGAGTTATTGACGAAAAACAGCCTGGAGCGATCGGTCCGGCGGTCGACGCGCGAAAGTTTCTAAGTCCGCTCTGCTCCGAATCATCGCTCCGGCGTCAAAAATCGTCGTAGGACAAAAAATAGACACGCTATCTTGCAGGAAAAAATCCGGGGAACACGATGGCGTCGTCAAAAGTGCAGGTCGTCGAGCTCGTTTTCGAGAAAAAAAAAAAAAAATTCTCAAAATTCGACAAAAAAATAAAACGATCACTGGACCGTGTAGAGAATATAAAACTGCATAAGAATCGTATAGACGAAAATTGGCGTTCACGTGCTCGTTTTTGAGAAAAAAGTTAAAAAAGCTCTCAAAATTCGAGATAAAAAAAAAACAAACCATCTGCCAGGTAGCCAACGGTAAACGGTACAAGTATCGTACGGGCGAAAACGAGCGTTACCGTGCTCGTTTTCGAGTTATTGACGAAAAACAGCCTGGAGCGATCGGTCCGGCGGTCGACGCGCGAAAGTTTCTAAGTCCGCTCTGCTCCGAATCATCGCTCCGGCGTCAAAAATCGTCGTAGGACAAAAAATCGCCACCCTATCTTGCAGGAAAAAATCCGGGGAACACGATGGCGTCGTCAAAAGTGCAGGTCGTCGAGCTCGTTTTCGAGAAAAAAAAAAAAAAATTCTCAAAATTCGACAAAAAAATAAAACGATCAGTGGACCGTGTAGAGAATCTAAAACTGCATAAGAATCGTATAGACGAAAATTGGCGTTCACGTGCTCGTTTTTGTGGAAAAAATTAAAAAAGCTCTCAAACTTCGAGATAAAAAAAAAAAAAACCATCTACCAGGTAGCCAACGGTAAACGGTACAAGTATCGTACGGGCGAAAACGAGCGTTACCGTGCTCGTTTTCGAGTTATTGACGAAAAACAGCCTGGAGCGATCGGTCCGGCGGTCGACGCGCGAAAGTTTCTAAGTCCGCTCTGCTCCGAATCATCGCTCCGGCGTCAAAAATCGTCGTAGGACAAAAAATAGACACGCTATCTTGCAGGAAAAAATCCGGGGAACACGATGGCGTCGTCAAAAGTGCAGGTCGTCGAGCTCGTTTTCGAGAAAAAAAAAAAAAAATTCTCAAAATTCGACAAAAAAATAAAACGATCAGTGGACCGTGTAGAGAATCTAAAACTGCATAAGAATCGTATAGACGAAAATTGGCGTTCACGTGCTCGTTTTTGTGGAAAAAATTAAAAAAGCTCTCAAACTTCGAGATAAAAAAAAAAAAAACCGTCTACCAGGTAGCCAACGGTAAACGGTACAAGTATCGTACGGGCGAAAACGAGCGTTACCGTGCTCGTTTTCGAGTTATTGACGAAAAACAGCCTGGAGCGATCGGTCCGGCGGTCGACGCGCGAAAGTTTCTAAGTCCGCTCTGCTCCGAATCATCGCTCCGGCGTCAAAAATCGTCGTAGGACAAAAAATCGCCACCCTATCTTGCAGGAAAAAATCCGGGGAACACGATGGCGTCGTCAAAAGTGCAGGTCGTCGAGCTCGTTTTCGAGAAAAAAAAAAAAAAATTCTCAAAATTCGACAAAAAAATAAAACGATCAGTGGACCGTGTAGAGAATATAAAACTGCATAAGAATCGTATAGACGAAAATTGGCGTTCACGTGCTCGTTTTTGTGGAAAAAATTAAAAAAGCTCTCAAACTTCGAGATAAAAAAAAAAAAAACCATCTACCAGGTAGCCAACGGTAAACGGTACAAGTATCGTACGGGCGAAAATGAGCGTTACCGTGCTCGTTTTCGAGTTATTGACGAAAAACAGCCTGGAGCGATCGCTCCGGCGGTCGACGCGCGAAAGTTTCTAAGTCCGCTCTGCTCCGAATCATCGCTCCGGCGTCAAAAATCGTCGTAGGACAAAAAATAGACACGCTATCTTGCAGGAAAAAATCCGGGGAACACGATGGCGTCGTCAAAAGTGCAGGTCGTCGAGCTCGTTTTCGAGAAAAAAAAAAAAAAATTCTCAAAATTCGACAAAAAAATAAAACGATCAGTGGACCGTGTAGAGAATCTAAAACTGCATAAGAATCGTATAGACGAAAATTGGCGTTCACGTGCTCGTTTTTGTGGAAAAAATTAAAAAAGCTCTCAAACTTCGAGATAAAAAAAAAAAAAACCATCTACCAGGTAGCCAACGGTAAACGGTACAAGTATCGTACGGGCGAAAATGAGCGTTACCGTGCTCGTTTTCGAGTTATTGACGAAAAACAGCCTGGAGCGATCGGTCCGGCGGTCGACGCGCGAAAGTTTCTAAGTCCGCTCTGCTCCGAATCATCGCTCCGGCGTCAAAAATCGTCGTAGGACAAAAAATCGCCACCCTATCTTGCAGGAAAAAATCCGGGGAACACGATGGCGTCGTCAAAAGTGCAGGTCGTCGAGCTCGTTTTCGAGAAAAAAAAAAAAAAATTCTCAAAATTCGACAAAAAAATAAAACGATCAGTGGACCGTGTAGAGAATATAAAACTGCATAAGAATCGTATAGACGAAAATTGGCGTTCACGTGCTCGTTTTTGTGGAAAAAATTAAAAAAGCTCTCAAACTTCGAGATAAAAAAAAAAAAAACCATCTACCAGGTAGCCAACGGTAAACGGTACAAGTATCGTACGGGCGAAAACGAGCGTTACCGTGCTCGTTTTCGAGTTATTGACGAAAAACTGCCTGGAGCGATCGGTCCGGCGGTCGACGCGCGAAAGTTTCTAAGTCCGCTCTGCTCCGAATCATCGCTCCGGCGTCAAAAATCGTCGTAGGACAAAAAATCGCCACCCTATCTTGCAGGAAAAAATCCGGGGAACACGATGGCGTCGTCAAAAGTGCAGGTCGTCGAGCTCGTTTTCGAGAAAAAAAAAAAAAAATTCTCAAAATTCGACAAAAAAATAAAACGATCAGTGGACCGTGTAGAGAATATAAAACTGCATAAGAATCGTATAGACGAAAATTGGCGTTCACGTGCTCGTTTTTGTGGAAAAAATTAAAAAAGCTCTCAAACTTCGAGATAAAAAAAAAAAAAACCATCTACCAGGTAGCCAACGGTAAACGGTACAAGTATCGTACGGGCGAAAATGAGCGTTACCGTGCTCGTTTTCGAGTTATTGACGAAAAACAGCCTGGAGCGATCGCTCCGGCGGTCGACGCGCGAAAGTTTCTAAGTCCGCTCTGCTCCGAATCATCGCTCCGGCGTCAAAAATCGTCGTAGGACAAAAACTAGACACGCTATCTTGCAGGAAAAAATCCGGGGAACACGATGGCGTCGTCAAAAGTGCAGGTCGTCGAGCTCGTTTTCGAGAAAAAAAAAAAAAAATTCTCAAAATTCGACAAAAAAATAAAACGATCAGTGGACCGTGTAGAGAATCTAAAACTGCATAAGAATCGTATAGACGAAAATTGGCGTTCACGTGCTCGTTTTTGTGGAAAAAATTAAAAAAGCTCTCAAACTTCGAGATAAAAAAAAAAAAAACCATCTACCAGGTAGCCAACGGTAAACGGTACAAGTATCGTACGGGCGAAAATGAGCGTTACCGTGCTCGTTTTCGAGTTATTGACGAAAAACAGCCTGGAGCGATCGGTCCGGCGGTCGACGCGCGAAAGTTTCTAAGTCCGCTCTGCTCCGAATCATCGCTCCGGCGTCAAAAATCGTCGTAGGACAAAAAATCGCCACCCTATCTTGCAGGAAAAAATCCGGGGAACACGATGGCGTCGTCAAAAGTGCAGGTCGTCGAGCTCGTTTTCGAGAAAAAAAAAAAAAAATTCTCAAAATTCGACAAAAAAATAAAACGATCAGTGGACCGTGTAGAGAATATAAAACTGCATAAGAATCGTATAGACGAAAATTGGCGTTCACGTGCTCGTTTTTGTGGAAAAAATTAAAAAAGCTCTCAAACTTCGAGATAAAAAAAAAAAAAACCATCTACCAGGTAGCCAACGGTAAACGGTACAAGTATCGTACGGGCGAAAACGAGCGTTACCGTGCTCGTTTTCGAGTTATTGACGAAAAACAGCCTGGAGCGATCGGTCCGGCGGTCGACGCGCGAAAGTTTCTAAGTCCGCTCTGCTCCGAATCATCGCTCCGGCGTCAAAAATCGTCGTAGGACAAAAAATCGCCACCCTATCTTGCAGGAAAAAATCCGGGGAACACGATGGCGTCGTCAAAAGTGCAGGTCGTCGAGCTCGTTTTCGAGAAAAAAAAAAAAAAATTCTCAAAATTTGACAAAAAAATAAAACGATCAGTGGACCGTGTAGAGAATATAAAACTGCATAAGAATCGTATAGACGAAAATTGGCGTTCACGTGCTCGTTTTTGTGGAAAAAATTAAAAAAGCTCTCAAACTTCGAGATAAAAAAAAAAAAAACCATCTACCAGGTAGCCAACGGTAAACGGTACAAGTATCGTACGGGCGAAAATGAGCGTTACCGTGCTCGTTTTCGAGTTATTGACGAAAAACAGCCTGGAGCGATCGCTCCGGCGGTCGACGCGCGAAAGTTTCTAAGTCCGCTCTGCTCCGAAACACCGCTCCGGCGTCAAAAATCGTCGTAGGACAAAAAATAGACACGCTATCTTGCAGGAAAAAATCCGGGGAACACGATGGCGTCGTCAAAAGTGCAGGTCGTCGAGCTCGTTTTCGAGAAAAAAAAAAAAAAATTCTCAAAATTCGACAACAAAATAAAACGATCAGTGGACCGTGTAGAGAATATAAAACTGCATAAGAATCGTATAGACGAAAATTGGCGTTCACGTGCTCGTTTTTGTGGAAAAAATTAAAAAAGCTCTCAAACTTCGAGATAAAAAAAAAAAAAACCATCTACCAGGTAGCCAACGGTAAACGGTACAAGTATCGTACGGGCGAAAACGAGCGTTACCGTGCTCGTTTTCGAGTTATTGACGAAAAACAGCCTGGAGCGATCGGTCCGGCGGTCGACGCGCGAAAGTTTCTAAGTCCGCTCTGCTCCGAATCATCGCTCCGGCGTCAAAAATCGTCGTAGGACAAAAAATCGCCACCCTATCTTGCAGGAAAAAATCCGGGGAAAACGATGGCGTCGTCAAAAGTGCAGGTCGTCGAGCTCGTTTTCGAGAAAAAAAAAAAAAAATTCTCAAAATTCGACAAAAAAATAAAACGATCAGTGGACCGTGTAGAGAATCTAAAACTGCATAAGAATCGTATAGACGAAAATTGGCGTTCACGTGCTCGTTTTTGTGGAAAAAATTAAAAAAGCTCTCAAACTTCGAGATAAAAAAAAAAAAAACCATCTACCAGGTAGCCAACGGTAAACGGTACAAGTATCGTACGGGCGAAAACGAGCGTTACCGTGCTCGTTTTCGAGTTATTGACGAAAAACAGCCTGGAGCGATCGGTCCGGCGGTCGACGCGCGAAAGTTTCTAAGTCCGCTCTGCTCCGAATCATCGCTCCGGCGTCAAAAATCGTCGTAGGACAAAAAATCGCCACCCTATCTTGCAGGAAAAAATCCGGGGAACACGATGGCGTCGTCAAAAGTGCAGGTCGTCGAGCTCGTTTTCGAGAAAAAAAAAAAAAAATTCTCAAAATTCGACAAAAAAATAAAACGATCAGTGGACCGTGTAGAGAATATAAAACTGCATAAGAATCGTATAGACGAAAATTGGCGTTCACGTGCTCGTTTTTGTGGAAAAAATTAAAAAAGCTCTCAAACTTCGAGATAAAAAAAAAAAAACCATCTACCAGGTAGCCAACGGTAAACGGTACAAGTATCGTACGGGCGAAAATGAGCGTTACCGTGCTCGTTTTCGAGTTATTGACGAAAAACAGCCTGGAGCGATCGCTCCGGCGGTCGACGCGCGAAAGTTTCTAAGTCCGCTCTGCTCCGAAACACCGCTCCGGCGTCAAAAATCGTCGTAGGACAAAAAATCGCCACCCTATCTTGCAGGAAAAAATCCGGGGAACACGATGGCGTCGTCAAAAGTGCAGGTCGTCGAGCTCGTTTTCGAGAAAAAAAAAAAAAAATTCTCAAAATTCGACAAAAAAATAAAACGATCAGTGGACCGTGTAGAGAATATAAAACTGCATAAGAATCGTATAGACGAAAATTGGCGTTCACGTGCTCGTTTTTGTGGAAAAAATTAAAAAAGCTCTCAAACTTCGAGATAAAAAAAAAACAAACCATCTGCCAGGTAGCCAACGGTAAACGGTACAAGTATCGTACGGGCGAAAATGAGCGTTACCGTGCTCGTTTTCGAGTTATTGACGAAAAACAGCCTGGAGCGATCGGTCCGGCGGTCGACGCGCGAAAGTTTCTAAGTCCGCTCTGCTCCGAATCATCGCTCCGGCGTCAAAAATCGTCGTAGGACAAAAAATCGACACGCTATCTTGCAGGAAAAAATCCGGGGACCACGATGGCGTCGTCAAAAGTGCAGGTCGTCGAGCTCGTTTTCGAGAGAAAAAAAAAAAAATTCTCAAAATTCGACAAAAAAATAAAACGATTATTGGATCGTGTAGAGAATGTAAAACTGCATCAGAATCGCATAGACGAAAATTGGCGTTCACGTGCTCGTTTTTGTGGAAAAAATTAAAAAAGCTCTCAAAGTTCGAGATAAAAAAAAAAAAAACCATCGACCAGGTAGCCAAAGGTAGACGGTACAAGTATCGTACGGGCGAAAACGAGCGTTACCGTGCTCGTTTTCGAGTTATTGACGAAAAACGGCCTGGAGCGATCGGTCCGGCGGTCGACGCGCGAAAGTTTCTAAGTCCGCTCTGCTCCGAATCATCGCTCCGGCGTCAAAAATCGTCGTAGGACAAAAAATCGACACGCTATCTTGCAGGAAAAAATCCGGGGAACACGATGGCGTCGTCAAAAGTGCAGGTCGTCGAGCTCGTTTTCGAGAGAAAAAAAAAAAAATTCTCAAAATTCGACCAAAAAATAAAACGATTATTGGATCGTGTAGAGAATGTGAAACTGCATAAGAATCGTATAGACGAAAATTGGCGTTCACGTGCTCGTTTTTGTGGAAAAAATTAAAAAAGCTCTCAAAGTTCGAGATAAAAAAAAAAAAAACCATCGACCAGGTAGCCAACGGTAGACGGTACAAGTATCGTATGGGCGAAAACGAGCGTTACCGTGCTGGTTTTCGAGTTATTGACGAAAAACGGCCTGGAGCGATCGGTCCGGCGGTCGACGCGCAAAAGTTTCTAAGTCCGCTCTGCTCCGAATCATCGCTCCGGCGTCAAAAATCGTCGTAGGACAAAAAATCGACACGCTATCTTGCAGGAAAAAATCCGGGGAACACGATGGCGTCGTCAAAAGTGCAGGTCGTCGAGCTCGTTTTCGAGAGAAAAAAAAAAAAATTCTCAAAATTCGACAAAAAAATAAAGCGATTATTGGATCGTGTAGAGAATGTGAAACTGCATAAGAATCGTGTAGACGAAAATTGGCGTTCACGTGCTCGTTTTTGTGGAAAAAATTAAAAAAGCTCTCAAAGTTCGAGATAAAAAAAGAAAAAACCATCCACCAGGTAGCCAACGGTAAACGGTACAAGTATCGTACGGGCGAAAACGAGCGTTACCGTGCTCGTTTTCGAGTTATTGACGAAAAACGGCCTGGAGCGATCGGTCCGGCGGTCGACGCGCGAAAGATTCTAAGTCCGCTCTGCTCCGAATCATCGCTCCGGCGTCAAAAATCGTCGTAGGACAAAAAATCGACACGCTACTTTGCAGGAAAAAATCCGGGGAACACGATGGCGTCGTCAAAAGTGCAGGTCGTCGAGCTCGTTTTCGAGAGAAAAAAAAAAAAATTCTCAAAATTCGACAAACAAATAAAACGATTGTTGGACCGTGTAGAGAATGTAAAACTGCATAAGAATCGTATAGACGAAAATTGGCGTTCACGTGCTCGTTTTTGTGGAAAAAATTAAAAAAGCTCTCAAAGTTCGAGATAAAAAAAAAAAACCATCGACCAGGTAGCCAACGGTAAACGATACAAGTATCGTACGGGCGAAAACGAGCGTTACCGTGCTCGTTTTCGAGTTATTGACGAAAAACGGCCTGGAGCGATCGGTCCGGCGGTCGACGCGCGAAAGTTTCTAAGTCCGCTCTGCTCCGAATCATCGCTCCGGCGTCAAAAATCGTCGTAGGACAAAAAATCGACACGCTATCTTGCAGGAAAAAATCCGGGGAACACGATGGCGTCGTCAAAAGTGCAGGTCGTCGAGCTCGTTTTCGAGAGAAAAAAAAAAAAATTCTCAAAATTCGACAAAAAAATAAAGCGATTATTGGATCGTATAGAGAATGTGAAACTGCATAAGAATCGTATAGAGGAAAATTGGCGTTCACGTGCTCGTTTTTGTGGAAAAAATTAAAAAAGCTCTCAAAGTTCGAGATAAAAAAAAAAAAACCATCGACCAGGTAGCCAACGGTAAACGATACAAGTATCGTACGGGCGAAAACGAGCGTTACCGTGCTCGTTTTCGAGTTATTGACGAAAAACGGCCTGGAGCGATCGGTCCGGCGGTCGACGCGCGAAAGTTTCTAAGTCCGCTCTGCTCCGAATCATCGCTCCGGCGTCAAAAATCGTCGTAGGACAAAAAATCGGCACGCTATCTTGCAGGAAAAAATCCGGGGAACACGATGGCGTCGTCAAAAGTGCAGGTCGTCGAGCTCGTTTTCGAGAGAAAAAAAAAAAAATTCTCAAAATTCGACAAAAAAATAAAGCGATTATTGGATCGTATAGAGAATGTGAAACTGCATAAGAATCGTATAGACGAAAATTGGCGTTCACGTGCTCGTTTTTGTGGAAAAAATTAAAAAAGCTCTCAGAGTTCGAGATAAAAAAAGAAAAAACCATCGACCAGGTAGCCAACGGTAGACGGTACAAGTATCGTATGGGCGAAAACGAGCGTTACCGTGCTCGTTTTCGAGTTATTGACGAAAAACGGCCTGGAGCGATCGGTCCGGCGGTCGACGCGCGAAAGTTTCTAAGTCCGCTCTGCTCCGAATCATCGCTCCGGCGTCAAAAATCGTCGTAGGACAAAAACTCGACACGCTATCTTGCATGAAAAAATCCGGGGAACACGATGGCGTCGTCAAAAGTGCAGGTCGTCGAGCTCGTTTTCGAGAGAAAAAAAAAAAAATTCTCAAAATTCGACAAAAAAATAAAACGATTATTGGATTGTGTAGAGAATGTAAAACTGCATAAGAATCGCATAGACGAAAATGAGCGTTCACGTGCTCGTTTTTGTGGAAAAAATTAAAAAAGCTCTCAAAGTTCGAGATAAAAAAAGAAAAAACCATCGACCAGGTAGCCAACGGTAGACGGTACAAGTATCGTATGGGCGAAAACGAGCGTTACCGTGCTCGTTTTCGAGTTATTGACGAAAAACGGCCTGGAGCGATCGGTCCGGCGGTCGACGCGCGAAAGTTTCTAAGTCCGCTCTGCTCCGAATCATCGCTCCGGCGTCAAAAATCGTCGTAGGACAAAAACTCGACACGCTATCTTGCATGAAAAAATCCGGGGAACACGATGGCGTCGTCAAAAGTGCAGGTCGTCGAGCTCGTTTTCGAGAGAAAAAAAAAAAAATTCTCAAAATTCGACAAAAAAATAAAGCGATTATTGGATCGTGTAGAGAATGTGAAACTGCATAAGAATCATATAGACGAAAATTGGCGTTCACGTGCTCGTTTTTGTGGAAAAAATTAAAAAAGCTCTCAAAGTTCGAGATAAAAAAAGAAAAAACCATCGACCAGGTAGCCAACGGTAGACGGTACAAGTATCGTATGGGCGAAAACGAGCGTTACCGTGCTCGTTTTCGAGTTATTGACGAAAAACGGCCTGGAGCGATCGGTCCGGCGGTCGACGCGCGAAAGTTTCCAAGTCTGCTCTGCCCCGAATCATCGCTCCGGCGTCAAGAATCGTCGTAGGACAAAAAATCGACACGCTATCTTGCAGGAAAAAATCCGGGGACCACGATGGCGTCGTCAAAAGTGCAGGTCGTCGAGCTCGTTTTCGAGAGAAAAAAAAAAAAATTCTCAAAATTCGACAAAAAAATAAAACGATTATTGGATCGTGTAGAGAATGTAAAACTGCATCAGAATCGCATAGACGAAAATTGGCGTTCACGTGCTCGTTTTTGTGGAAAAAATTAAAAAAGCTCTCAAAGTTCGAGATAAAAAAAAAAAAACCATCGACCAGGTAGCCAACGGTAAACGATACAAGTATCGTGCGGGCGAAAACGAGCGTTACCGTGCTCGTTTTCGAGTTATTGACGAAAAACGGCCTGGAGCGATCGGTCCGGCGGTCGACGCGCGAAAGTTTCTAAGTCCGCTCTGCTCACCCTCGGCGGTCTGGTGCGGCCATGAACGCCCGGCCGCCGAGGGGTGGAAACGGGGTCGCGGGCGGTTGCGAGTTGGGGCTCGCAGCCGCCACTAAACGCGGCCCCGGGACGGATAGCGGCGGGATGGAGTGGCCCCGTCCCGCCGCTATGAGGCAGTGTGTCTACTGGGGGGACCGATTGTCCCCCCGGGGGATGGGCGCGAAAGCGCGGGCACGGGGAGGATACCGGAAGAATGCTTCGAGCGATTCCCGGTATCCTCCCAAAGCGTGCCGAAGGGTCACCGTGGGGTTTTTAGTGGGTAGGTCCCGCGCCTGTCGTTGTACGGGCGCGGGGAATCCCACACACCCCTCCCACCTCTCCCCAAGGAGGTGGGAGGGAGTCTTTCGAAGATTTTCCCCACGACAAAAAAAAAAAAAAAAAAAAAAAAAAAAAAAAAAAAAGTCCGCTCTGCTCCGAATCATCGCTCCGGCGTCAAAAATCGTCGTAGGACAAAAAATCGACACGCTATCTTGCAGGAAAAAATCCGGGGAACACGATGGCGTCGTCAAAAGTGCAGGTCGTCGAGCTCGTTTTCGAGAGAAAAAAAAAAAAATTCTCAAAATTCGACAAAAAAATAAAGCGATTATTGGATCGTATAGAGAATGTGAAACTGCATAAGAATCGTATAGACGAAAATTGGCGTTCACGTGCTCGTTTTTGTGGAAAAAATTAAAAAAGCTCTCAAAGTTCGAGATAAAAAAAAAAAAAACCATCGACCAGGTAGCCAACGGTAGACGGTACAAGTATCGTATGGGCGAAAACGAGCGTTACCGTGCTCGTTTTCGAGTTATTGACGAAAAACGGCCTGGAGCGATCGGTCCGGCGGTCGACGCGCGAAAGTTTCCAAGTCTGCTCTGCCCCGAATCATCGCTCCGGCGTCAAAAATCGTCGTAGGACAAAAAATCGACACGCTATCTTGCAGGAAAAAATCCGGGGAACACGATGGCGTCGTCAAAAGTGCAGGTCGTCGAGCTCGTTTTCGAGAGAAAAAAAAAAAAATTCTCAAAATTCGACAAAAAAATAAAACGATTATTGGATCGTGTAGAGAATGTAAAACTGCATAAGAATCGCATAGACGAAAATTAGCGTTCACGTGCTCGTTTTTGTGGAAAAAATTAAAAAAGCTCTCAAAGTTCGAGATAAAAAAAGAAAAAACCATCGACCAGGTAGCCAACGGTAGACGGTACAAGTATCGTATGGGCGAAAACGAGCGTTACCGTGCTCGTTTTCGAGTTATTGACGAAAAACGGCCTGGTGCGATCGGTCCGGCGGTCGACGCGCGAAAGTTTCTAAGTCCGCTCTGCTCCGAATCATCGCTCCGGCGTCAAAAATCGTCGTAGGACAAAAAATCGACACGCTATCTTGCAGGAAAAAATCCGGGGACCACGATGGCGTCGTCAAAAGTGCAGGTCGTCGAGCTCGTTTTCGAGAGAAAAAAAAAAAAATTCTCAAAATTCGACAAAAAAATAAAACGATTATTGGATCGTGTAGAGAATGTAAAACTGCATCAGAATCGCATAGACGAAAATTGGCGTTCACGTGCTCGTTTTTGTGGAAAAAATTAAAAAAGCTCTCAAAGTTCGAGATAAAAAAAAAAAAACCATCGACCAGGTAGCCAACGGTAAACGATACAAGTATCGTACGGGCGAAAACGAGCGTTACCGTGCTCGTTTTCGAGTTATTGACGAAAAACGGCCTGGAGCGATCGGTCCGGCGGTCGACGCGCGAAAGTTTCTAAGTCCGCTCTGCTCCGAATCATCGCTCCGGCGTCAAAAATCGTCGTAGGACAAAAACTCGACACGCTATCTTGCATGAAAAAATCCGGGGAACACGATGGCGTCGTCAAAAGTGCAGGTCGTCGAGCTCGTTTTCGAGAGAAAAAAAAAAAAATTCTCAATATTCGACAAAAAAATAAAACGATTATTGGATTGTGTAGAGAATGTAAAACTGCATAAGAATCGCATAGACGAAAATTGGCGTTCACGTGCTCGTTTTTGTGGAAAAAATTAAAAAAGCTCTCAAAGTTCGAGATAAAAAAAGAAAAAACCATCGACCAGGTAGCCAACGGTAGACGGTACAAGTATCGTATGGGCGAAAACGAGCGTTACCGTGCTGGTTTTCGAGTTATTGACGAAAAACGGCCTGGAGCGATCGGTCCGGCGGTCGACGCGCAAAAGTTTCTAAGTCCGCTCTGCTCCGAATCATCGCTCCGGCGTCAAAAATCGTCGTAGGACAAAAAATCGACACGCTATCTTGCAGGAAAAAATCCGGGGAACACGATGGCGTCGTCAAAAGTGCAGGTCGTCGAGCTCGTTTTCGAGAGAAAAAAAAAAAAATTCTCAAAATTCGACAAAAAAATAAAGCGATTATTGGATCGTGTAGAGAATGTGAAACTGCATAAGAATCGTGTAGACGAAAATTGGCGTTCACGTGCTCGTTTTTGTGGAAAAAATTAAAAAAGCTCTCAAACTTCGAGATAAAAAAAAAAAAAACCATCTACCAGGTAGCCAACGGTAAACGGTACAAGTATCGTACGGGCGAAAACGAGCGTTACCGTGCTCGTTTTCGAGTTATTGACGAAAAACAGCCTGGAGCGATCGGTCCGGCGGTCGACGCGCGAAAGTTTCTAAGTCCGCTCTGCTCCGAATCATCGCTCCGGCGTCAAAAATCGTCGTAGGACAAAAAATCGCCACCCTATCTTGCAGGAAAAAATCCGGGGAAAACGATGGCGTCGTCAAAAGTGCAGGTCGTCGAGCTCGTTTTCGAGAAAAAAAAAAAAAAATTCTCAAAATTCGACAAAAAAATAAAACGATCAGTGGACCGTGTAGAGAATCTAAAACTGCATAAGAATCGTATAGACGAAAATTGGCGTTCACGTGCTCGTTTTTGTGGAAAAAATTAAAAAAGCTCTCAAACTTCGAGATAAAAAAAAAAAAAACCATCTACCAGGTAGCCAACGGTAAACGGTACAAGTATCGTACGGGCGAAAACGAGCGTTACCGTGCTCGTTTTCGAGTTATTGACGAAAAACAGCCTGGAGCGATCGGTCCGGCGGTCGACGCGCGAAAGTTTCTAAGTCCGCTCTGCTCCGAATCATCGCTCCGGCGTCAAAAATCGTCGTAGGACAAAAAATCGCCACCCTATCTTGCAGGAAAAAATCCGGGGAACACGATGGCGTCGTCAAAAGTGCAGGTCGTCGAGCTCGTTTTCGAGAAAAAAAAAAAAAAATTCTCAAAATTCGACAAAAAAATAAAACGATCAGTGGACCGTGTAGAGAATATAAAACTGCATAAGAATCGTATAGACGAAAATTGGCGTTCACGTGCTCGTTTTTGTGGAAAAAATTAAAAAAGCTCTCAAACTTCGAGATAAAAAAAAAAAAACCATCTACCAGGTAGCCAACGGTAAACGGTACAAGTATCGTACGGGCGAAAATGAGCGTTACCGTGCTCGTTTTCGAGTTATTGACGAAAAACAGCCTGGAGCGATCGCTCCGGCGGTCGACGCGCGAAAGTTTCTAAGTCCGCTCTGCTCCGAAACACCGCTCCGGCGTCAAAAATCGTCGTAGGACAAAAAATCGCCACCCTATCTTGCAGGAAAAAATCCGGGGAACACGATGGCGTCGTCAAAAGTGCAGGTCGTCGAGCTCGTTTTCGAGAAAAAAAAAAAAAAATTCTCAAAATTCGACAAAAAAATAAAACGATCAGTGGACCGTGTAGAGAATATAAAACTGCATAAGAATCGTATAGACGAAAATTGGCGTTCACGTGCTCGTTTTTGTGGAAAAAATTAAAAAAGCTCTCAAACTTCGAGATAAAAAAAAAACAAACCATCTGCCAGGTAGCCAACGGTAAACGGTACAAGTATCGTACGGGCGAAAACGAGCGTTACCGTGCTCGTTTTCGAGTTATTGACGAAAAACAGCCTGGAGCGATCGGTCCGGCGGTCGACGCGCGAAAGTTTCTAAGTCCGCTCTGCTCCGAATCATCGCTCCGGCGTCAAAAATCGTCGTAGGACAAAAAATCGACACGCTATCTTGCAGGAAAAAATCCGGGGACCACGATGGCGTCGTCAAAAGTGCAGGTCGTCGAGCTCGTTTTCGAGAGAAAAAAAAAAAAATTCTCAAAATTCGACAAAAAAATAAAACGATTATTGGATCGTGTAGAGAATGTAAAACTGCATCAGAATCGCATAGACGAAAATTGGCGTTCACGTGCTCGTTTTTGTGGAAAAAATTAAAAAAGCTCTCAAAGTTCGAGATAAAAAAAAAAAAAACCATCGACCAGGTAGCCAAAGGTAGACGGTACAAGTATCGTACGGGCGAAAACGAGCGTTACCGTGCTCGTTTTCGAGTTATTGACGAAAAACGGCCTGGAGCGATCGGTCCGGCGGTCGACGCGCGAAAGTTTCTAAGTCCGCTCTGCTCCGAATCATCGCTCCGGCGTCAAAAATCGTCGTAGGACAAAAAATCGACACGCTATCTTGCAGGAAAAAATCCGGGGAACACGATGGCGTCGTCAAAAGTGCAGGTCGTCGAGCTCGTTTTCGAGAGAAAAAAAAAAAAATTCTCAAAATTCGACAAAAAAATAAAACGATTACTGGATCGTGTAGAGAATGTGAAACTGCATAAGAATCGTATAGACGAAAATTGGCGTTCACGTGCTCGTTTTTGTGGAAAAAATTAAAAAAGCTCTCAAAGTTCGAGATAAAAAAAAAAAAAACCATCGACCAGGTAGCCAACGGTAGACGGTACAAGTATCGTATGGGCGAAAACGAGCGTTACCGTGCTGGTTTTCGAGTTATTGACGAAAAACGGCCTGGAGCGATCGGTCCGGCGGTCGACGCGCAAAAGTTTCTAAGTCCGCTCTGCTCCGAATCATCGCTCCGGCGTCAAAAATCGTCGTAGGACAAAAAATCGACACGCTATCTTGCAGGAAAAAATCCGGGGAACACGATGGCGTCGTCAAAAGTGCAGGTCGTCGAGCTCGTTTTCGAGAGAAAAAAAAAAAAATTCTCAAAATTCGACAAAAAAATAAAGCGATTATTGGATCGTGTAGAGAATGTGAAACTGCATAAGAATCGTGTAGACGAAAATTGGCGTTCACGTGCTCGTTTTTGTGGAAAAAATTAAAAAAGCTCTCAAAGTTCGAGATAAAAAAAGAAAAAACCATCCACCAGGTAGCCAACGGTAAACGGTACAAGTATCGTACGGGCGAAAACGAGCGTTACCGTGCTCGTTTTCGAGTTATTGACGAAAAACGGCCTGGAGCGATCGGTCCGGCGGTCGACGCGCGAAAGATTCTAAGTCCGCTCTGCTCCGAATCATCGCTCCGGCGTCAAAAATCGTCGTAGGACAAAAAATCGACACGCTACTTTGCAGGAAAAAATCCGGGGAACACGATGGCGTCGTCAAAAGTGCAGGTCGTCGAGCTCGTTTTCGAGAGAAAAAAAAAAAAATTCTCAAAATTCGACAAACAAATAAAACGATTGTTGGACCGTGTAGAGAATGTAAAACTGCATAAGAATCGTATAGACGAAAATTGGCGTTCACGTGCTCGTTTTTGTGGAAAAAATTAAAAAAGCTCTCAAAGTTCGAGATAAAAAAAAAAAACCATCGACCAGGTAGCCAACGGTAAACGATACAAGTATCGTACGGGCGAAAACGAGCGTTACCGTGCTCGTTTTCGAGTTATTGACGAAAAACGGCCTGGAGCGATCGGTCCGGCGGTCGACGCGCGAAAGTTTCTAAGTCCGCTCTGCTCCGAATCATCGCTCCGGCGTCAAAAATCGTCGTAGGACAAAAAATCGACACGCTATCTTGCAGGAAAAAATCCGGGGAACACGATGGCGTCGTCAAAAGTGCAGGTCGTCGAGCTCGTTTTCGAGAGAAAAAAAAAAAAATTCTCAAAATTCGACAAAAAAATAAAGCGATTATTGGATCGTATAGAGAATGTGAAACTGCATAAGAATCGTATAGACGAAAATTGGCGTTCACGTGCTCGTTTTTGTGGAAAAAATTAAAAAAGCTCTCAAAGTTCGAGATAAAAAAAAAAAAACCATCGACCAGGTAGCCAACGGTAAACGATACAAGTATCGTACGGGCGAAAACGAGCGTTACCGTGCTCGTTTTCGAGTTATTGACGAAAAACGGCCTGGAGCGATCGGTCCGGCGGTCGACGCGCGAAAGTTTCTAAGTCCGCTCTGCTCCGAATCATCGCTCCGGCGTCAAAAATCGTCGTAGGACAAAAAATCGGCACGCTATCTTGCAGGAAAAAATCCGGGGAACACGATGGCGTCGTCAAAAGTGCAGGTCGTCGAGCTCGTTTTCGAGAGAAAAAAAAAAAAATTCTCAAAATTCGACAAAAAAATAAAGCGATTATTGGATCGTATAGAGAATGTGAAACTGCATAAGAATCGTATAGACGAAAATTGGCGTTCACGTGCTCGTTTTTGTGGAAAAAATTAAAAAAGCTCTCAGAGTTCGAGATAAAAAAAGAAAAAACCATCGACCAGGTAGCCAACGGTAGACGGTACAAGTATCGTATGGGCGAAAACGAGCGTTACCGTGCTCGTTTTCGAGTTATTGACGAAAAACGGCCTGGTGCGATCGGTCCGGCGGTCGACGCGCGAAAGTTTCTAAGTCCGCTCTGCTCCGAATCATCGCTCCGGCGTCAAAAATCGTCGTAGGACAAAAACTCGACACGCTATCTTGCATGAAAAAATCCGGGGAACACGATGGCGTCGTCAAAAGTGCAGGTCGTCGAGCTCGTTTTCGAGAGAAAAAAAAAAAAATTCTCAAAATTCGACAAAAAAATAAAACGATTATTGGATTGTGTAGAGAATGTAAAACTGCATAAGAATCGCATAGACGAAAATGAGCGTTCACGTGCTCGTTTTTGTGGAAAAAATTAAAAAAGCTCTCAAAGTTCGAGATAAAAAAAGAAAAAACCATCGACCAGGTAGCCAACGGTAGACGGTACAAGTATCGTATGGGCGAAAACGAGCGTTACCGTGCTCGTTTTCGAGTTATTGACGAAAAACGGCCTGGAGCGATCGGTCCGGCGGTCGACGCGCGAAAGTTTCTAAGTCCGCTCTGCTCCGAATCATCGCACCGGCGTCAAAAATCGTCGTAGGACAAAAACTCGACACGCTATCTTGCATGAAAAAATCCGGGGAACACGATGGCGTCGTCAAAAGTGCAGGTCGTCGAGCTCGTTTTCGAGAGAAAAAAAAAAAAATTCTCAAAATTCGACAAAAAAATAAAGCGATTATTGGATCGTGTAGAGAATGTGAAACTGCATAAGAATCATATAGACGAAAATTGGCGTTCACGTGCTCGTTTTTGTGGAAAAAATTAAAAAAGCTCTCAAAGTTCGAGATAAAAAAAGAAAAAACCATCGACCAGGTAGCCAACGGTAGACGGTACAAGTATCGTATGGGCGAAAACGAGCGTTACCGTGCTCGTTTTCGAGTTATTGACGAAAAACGGCCTGGAGCGATCGGTCCGGCGGTCGACGCGCGAAAGTTTCCAAGTCTGCTCTGCCCCGAATCATCGCTCCGGCGTCAAGAATCGTCGTAGGACAAAAAATCGACACGCTATCTTGCAGGAAAAAATCCGGGGACCACGATGGCGTCGTCAAAAGTGCAGGTCGTCGAGCTCGTTTTCGAGAGAAAAAAAAAAAAATTCTCAAAATTCGACAAAAAAATAAAACGATTATTGGATCGTGTAGAGAATGTAAAACTGCATCAGAATCGCATAGACGAAAATTGGCGTTCACGTGCTCGTTTTTGTGGAAAAAATTAAAAAAGCTCTCAAAGTTCGAGATAAAAAAAAAAAAACCATCGACCAGGTAGCCAACGGTAAACGATACAAGTATCGTGCGGGCGAAAACGAGCGTTACCGTGCTCGTTTTCGAGTTATTGACGAAAAACGGCCTGGAGCGATCGGTCCGGCGGTCGACGCGCGAAAGTTTCTAAGTCCGCTCTGCTCCGAATCATCGCTCCGGCGTCAAAAATCGTCGTAGGACAAAAAATCGACACGCTATCTTGCAGGAAAAAATCCGGGGAACACGATGGCGTCGTCAAAAGTGCAGGTCGTCGAGCTCGTTTTCGAGAGAAAAAAAAAAAAATTCTCAAAATTCGACAAAAAAATAAAGCGATTATTGGATCGTATAGAGAATGTGAAACTGCATAAGAATCGTATAGACGAAAATTGGCGTTCACGTGCTCGTTTTTGTGGAAAAAATTAAAAAAGCTCTCAAAGTTCGAGATAAAAAAAAAAAAAACCATCGACCAGGTAGCCAACGGTAGACGGTACAAGTATCGTATGGGCGAAAACGAGCGTTACCGTGCTCGTTTTCGAGTTATTGACGAAAAACGGCCTGGAGCGATCGGTCCGGCGGTCGACGCGCGAAAGTTTCCAAGTCTGCTCTGCCCCGAATCATCGCTCCGGCGTCAAAAATCGTCGTAGGACAAAAAATCGACACGCTATCTTGCAGGAAAAAATCCGGGGAACACGATGGCGTCGTCAAAAGTGCAGGTCGTCGAGCTCGTTTTCGAGAGAAAAAAAAAAAAATTCTCAAAATTCGACAAAAAAATAAAACGATTATTGGATCGTGTAGAGAATGTAAAACTGCATAAGAATCGCATAGACGAAAATTAGCGTTCACGTGCTCGTTTTTGTGGAAAAAATTAAAAAAGCTCTCAAAGTTCGAGATAAAAAAAGAAAAAACCATCGACCAGGTAGCCAACGGTAGACGGTACAAGTATCGTATGGGCGAAAACGAGCGTTACCGTGCTCGTTTTCGAGTTATTGACGAAAAACGGCCTGGTGCGATCGGTCCGGCGGTCGACGCGCGAAAGTTTCTAAGTCCGCTCTGCTCCGAATCATCGCTCCGGCGTCAAAAATCGTCGTAGGACAAAAAATCGACACGCTATCTTGCAGGAAAAAATCCGGGGACCACGATGGCGTCGTCAAAAGTGCAGGTCGTCGAGCTCGTTTTCGAGAGAAAAAAAAAAAAATTCTCAAAATTCGACAAAAAAATAAAACGATTATTGGATCGTGTAGAGAATGTAAAACTGCATCAGAATCGCATAGACGAAAATTGGCGTTCACGTGCTCGTTTTTGTGGAAAAAATTAAAAAAGCTCTCAAAGTTCGAGATAAAAAAAAAAAAACCATCGACCAGGTAGCCAACGGTAAACGATACAAGTATCGTACGGGCGAAAACGAGCGTTACCGTGCTCGTTTTCGAGTTATTGACGAAAAACGGCCTGGAGCGATCGGTCCGGCGGTCGACGCGCGAAAGTTTCTAAGTCCGCTCTGCTCCGAATCATCGCTCCGGCGTCAAAAATCGTCGTAGGACAAAAACTCGACACGCTATCTTGCATGAAAAAATCCGGGGAACACGATGGCGTCGTCAAAAGTGCAGGTCGTCGAGCTCGTTTTCGAGAGAAAAAAAAAAAAATTCTCAATATTCGACAAAAAAATAAAACGATTATTGGATTGTGTAGAGAATGTAAAACTGCATAAGAATCGCATAGACGAAAATTGGCGTTCACGTGCTCGTTTTTGTGGAAAAAATTAAAAAAGCTCTCAAAGTTCGAGATAAAAAAAGAAAAAACCATCGACCAGGTAGCCAACGGTAGACGGTACAAGTATCGTATGGGCGAAAACGAGCGTTACCGTGCTGGTTTTCGAGTTATTGACGAAAAACGGCCTGGAGCGATCGGTCCGGCGGTCGACGCGCAAAAGTTTCTAAGTCCGCTCTGCTCCGAATCATCGCTCCGGCGTCAAAAATCGTCGTAGGACAAAAAATCGACACGCTATCTTGCAGGAAAAAATCCGGGGAACACGATGGCGTCGTCAAAAGTGCAGGTCGTCGAGCTCGTTTTCGAGAGAAAAAAAAAAAAATTCTCAAAATTCGACAAAAAAATAAAGCGATTATTGGATCGTGTAGAGAATGTGAAACTGCATAAGAATCGTGTAGACGAAAATTGGCGTTCACGTGCTCGTTTTTGTGGAAAAAATTAAAAAAGCTCTCAAAGCTCGAGATAAAAAAAAAAAAAACCATCGACCAGGTAGCCAACGGTAGACGGTACAAGTATCGTATGGGCGAAAACGAGCGTTACCGTGCTCGTTTTCGAGTTATTGACGAAAAACGGCCTGGAGCGATCGGTCCGGCGGTCGACGCGCGAAAGATTCTAAGTCCGCTCTGCTCCGAATCATCGCTCCGGCGTCAAAAATCGTCGTAGGACAAAAAATCGACACGCTACTTTGCAGGAAAAAATCCGGGGAACACGATGGCGTCGTCAAAAGTGCAGGTCGTCGAGCTCGTTTTCGAGAGAAAAAAAAAAAAATTCTCAAAATTCGACAAACAAATAAAACGATTGTTGGACCGTGTAGAGAATGTAAAACTGCATAAGAATCGTATAGACGAAAATTGGCGTTCACGTGCTCGTTTTTGTGGAAAAAATTAAAAAAGCTCTCAAAGTTCGAGATAAAAAAAAAAAACCATCGACCAGGTAGCCAACGGTAAACGATACAAGTATCGTACGGGCGAAAACGAGCGTTACCGTGCTCGTTTTCGAGTTATTGACGAAAAACGGCCTGGAGCGATCGGTCCGGCGGTCGACGCGCGAAAGTTTCTAAGTCCGCTCTGCTCCGAATCATCGCTCCGGCGTCAAAAATCGTCGTAGGACAAAAAATCGACACGCTATCTTGCAGGAAAAAATCCGGGGAACACGATGGCGTCGTCAAAAGTGCAGGTCGTCGAGCTCGTTTTCGAGAGAAAAAAAAAAAAATTCTCAAAATTCGACAAAAAAATAAAGCGATTATTGGATCGTATAGAGAATGTGAAACTGCATAAGAATCGTATAGACGAAAATTGGCGTTCACGTGCTCGTTTTTGTGGAAAAAATTAAAAAAGCTCTCAAAGTTCGAGATAAAAAAAAAAAAACCATCGACCAGGTAGCCAACGGTAAACGATACAAGTATCGTACGGGCGAAAACGAGCGTTACCGTGCTCGTTTTCGAGTTATTGACGAAAAACGGCCTGGAGCGATCGGTCCGGCGGTCGACGCGCGAAAGTTTCTAAGTCCGCTCTGCTCCCCTCAGGGGCTGCCAGCCTTTCAGCTGCAGTACGGGCTTAACGAACCCGGGGTACCCGAGTCATACACACACCGTAAGCCTCCTGTTGGTCGTCACAACGACCCATTAACAATTCCCTATTGGTTTTGTGAATGGTACGTGACGGCAGGAGGAACGGGGGTCTTGGCTTAGTCGCCTGGGCCACGAGTATGGCGACTCTATAAAATCGCCCTCCAATCCTAAGCTATGGTGCGCGGCGATGGGATGCATGGTTGGGGGAGAAGGCCCAATCCCAAGCGACCACCTCCGGGGAACCTGCCGAACCCCCGGAGTATATAGGCTTACCCGGGTAAGGCGGCTCTGCCCGGGCGGACCTTTTCTTCCGACCTGCTCGTGGGAATATTATGGAGTTCAATATTAAAACGGGGATGGGACGGGGTAAGTCAGAGGGGGAGGACGAAGGCGGTGTTGGGACTGGAGTGACGGCGCTCGCGCCGCCTCCAGCGCCTGGCCCGGCTTCGTGGAAGGTGGAGGAGGACGACGAGACTGCGTCAGTCTCGTCCTTCTCGTCCACCAGGAGCCTCATAGGCTCTAAGAGGAAGAGGGCGGGGCAGGCCGTCGTCGAGGTGGGCGGAGCGATGAGCCCGTCGGTGAGGCTGAGTTGCCTCAGGGACGAGGTGACCGAGGAGATATCGGAGAGGATCTCCTCGTCCCTGAGGCGGGTGGAGAAAGTCGCCGCTGCCTGCGCCTTTAAGGGGCAGAAAAGCGGTGGCGCGGAGGCCCTGAAGGCCGCGGCGGAGGAAATGAGGGAGGCGGCGCGGGAGCTCAGAGGGCGGAACGCCCGTCTGCAGCTCCTGTTGGAGGAGGAGCGACAGGGGAGGAGGAGGGCAGAGGCGCTGTGGAACAGCGCGGCCCTCCCTCCCATCCTCCCTCCTCCTCCACCGCCGCGTCCCTCGGCGGAGCTAAATAAGCGGAGTGCGGCGGCAGTGGTGCGGGGCACCGCGGGCCCCTCCACCCGCACTCCGCCCGTGAAGAAGTCCCCGTCCTCCTCAGAAGACGATCTTCTGAGAAGGATTGGGGACATGATTGATGGCAAGCTGGCCGCCTTCCGGGAGGAGCTCCTCGCCGGAAGAGCGGTCAGCAGGAAGGCGGTGCCTCCCCGACCTGTTCCGGTACAGTCGGGGAAGGCAAAGAAGGGCGGAGTGAAGGCTCCGCCCAGCGTTGCGGCACCAGGGCCCCGGGTCGCGACCCCCAAGGGGGGTGGTGTACCCGTGGTCGCGGTGGTCGCGTCCTCCACGGCACCCTCCCAAGGGGGGGTGGCGTGGAGTGAGGTGGTGGGGCGGAAGGCGAAGCGGGCGGCGAGGAAGGCCTCGCAACCGCAGCCTCCGCCTCCGCCGCCGGCGGCCAAGGTAAAGGCCGCGAAGGTCGGGAAGGCACGACCAGGTCGTCCCCCAAAAACGGCAGCGGTGACGCTGACTGTTGCGCAGGGGGGCGACCTGACCCTCGCGGAGGCGATGCGGCTCGCCAGGGAGAATATCTCCCTGGAAGAGCTGGGCATCGCCTCCGTGAGGGCGAAGAGGGCCGTGACCGGGGGTCTCTTGCTGGAGATCCCCGGTGCAGAAGGCGGCGCGAAGGCGGATCGTCTCGCCCAGAGGCTCCGGGAGCAGCTGGGCGAGCGAGGTGTCCGGGTCGCCCGGCCCACGAAGCGCACGGAGATGCGCATTTGTGGGCTGGACGACTCGGTCAGCGCACAGGACGTGTCCCGTGCCCTTGCGAGGGTGGGGGACTGTCCTGTGGAGGACCTGCGGATCGGAGAGATCCGCAGGTCGCCCTCCGGCCTCGGGTCGGTGTGGGCCCGGTGCCCCCTCTCCGCCGCCCGTAAGGTGGCGGAATCCGGGAGGGTGTTGGTGGGGTGGGTTTCGGCGCGAGTGGAAATCCTCGCGCCGCGCCCGCTCCAGTGTCACCGCTGCCTCGAATTGGGGCACGTGAGGCAGTGGTGCACCTCGCCGGTGGACCGCAGCGGTCAGTGTTACCGCTGCGGTGCCAAAGAGCACCGTGCGAGCCAGTGCTCGGCGGCCCCCCACTGCCCGCTGTGTGCGGACATGGGGAGGCCAGCCGATCACAGGGTGGGGAGCAAGAAGTGCTCCCCCCCCTCCCGGAAGGAGAGGAAGAGGCGGGCTGCACCGGCTCCGGTGCCGAGTGCGGTGGCATCGTCCTCCATGGAGGTGGACGGTGCTACGGGGACGGACGGCCGGGAGGAGGCTGGCGCGGCCATTAATTAATGCCGCCCCGCCTCCTCCTCCAGGCCAACCTCAACCACTGCCGCGCGGCACAGGACTTGATGTCCCAAGTCCTCGCGGAGTGGGGGGTTGGCCTGGCGGTCGCCGCCGAGCCGTACCGCGTCCCTGATCACCCTCATTGGGTGGGCGACGCGGACGGCTTGGTGGCGACGGTATGGGGAGGGGGCGACGGGTCCCCACCGTTCTCCTTGTTGGAGCGCGGTCGGGGATTCGTCGCCGTGGACTGGGGGGGAGTCGCTGTGGTGGGGTGCTACATTTCGCCCCGTAGCGGTCACGCTGCGTTCGAGCTGTACTTGGCCGAGGTCGCGGCATGCGTGCAGCGCTACGCGGCCCGGCCGGTGCTGGTCCTGGGGGATTTTAATGCCAAGTCGGTGGCTTGGGGATCCCCCAGGACCTCCGTTCGCGGCGGGATCCTGGGCGATTGGGCGGCGGGGCTCGACCTCCGGGTATTGAACCGGGGGTCGGAGCACACATGCGTGCGGCGATATGGGGGGTCCATCGTGGATGTTGGATTCGCGACCCCCAACGCCGTGCGCATGGTGTCGGGTTGGCACGTGGTCGCGGGGGCAGAGACACTCTCCGATCACCGGTACATCCGGATGGAGGTCTCTGCCGCCGCGAGTGCATCCCGACACGGCCGCCAGCGTGGCACCCCACCACGCCGCTGGGCGCTTCGGCGCCTGGACAAGGACGCCCTGATGGCAGCTGCCCTCGCTGCAACTTGGCCGCAGGGAGCGGCCGAGTTGCCGAGCATAGAGGAGGAGGTCGCCCGGCTCGGAGCATTGGTCACGGGCATTTGCGACGTGGGGATGCCTCGGGTCGGGCGGGCTTCTCCTCGCCGGGCGGTGTACTGGTGGTCGGACGCGATCGCGGAGTTGCGAGTCGCGACTGTCCGCGCCCGACGCCAGTACACCCGCGCGCGCCGTCGTCAACGTACAGGCGACGGCGTGGCGCGAGCGAGGGCAGCTGATGACCTGTATGGAGCATACCGCGTGGCGCGGGTTGCTCTGCAGGTCGCCATCAAACGGGCCAAGACCCAGGCATGGAAGGAGCTCCTCCAGACCCTTGATGACGATCCATGGGGGCGCCCATATAAGGTGGTGCTGAATAAGCTCCGCCCGTGGGCGCCCCCCGTCACCGAGGGTCTTGACCCCCGGCTGCTGGAGGACGTGGTCAATACACTCTTCCCAATTGGGGAGAGGGGACCGCGTCCTCCGGCGGCGGCGGCTGTCCCAGTGGAGTGGACGGTCGAGCTGGGGGTCACGCAGGAGGAGCTGGCAGCGGCCATCAGACGGCTCGGGGTTCGTAACACGGCCCCGGGTCCGGATGGTGTGCCCGGCCGGGTTTGGGTCTTGACCCAGGGCGTCCTTGGGGCCGACCTCAGGCGGTTGTTCGACCGCTGCCTGAGGGACGGGCGATTCCCCCCCAGTTGGAAGGTGGCGAGGATGGTCCTCCTCCGGAAGGAGGGTCGGCCCGCGGAGTCTCCCTCCGCATACCGGCCCATTTGTCTCCTCGACGAGGTGGGCAAGCTCTTCGAGCGTGTGATTGCTGCCCGCCTCGTCGAGCACCTGTCGCGGGGTGATCCCGGTCTGGCCGACTGCCAGTTCGGTTTCCGGGGGGGCCGATCGACTATCGACGCGATAGGTCGTGTGAGGGCCCTCTCGGAGGCGGTCGTCTCCCGGGGAGGGGTGGCATTGGCAATATCCTTGGATATTGCCAATGCCTTTAACACCCTCCCCTGGGAAGAGATAAGGAGGGGACTCGAATATCATCGAGTCCCCCCTTGTCTCAGGGCGGTCGTCGGGGATTATCTCCGCGGCAGGTGGATCGAGTATCCGGGCCGGGATGGTGATATGCGGAGGGAGGTGTACTGCGGTGTTCCGCAGGGGTCGGTCCTCGGGCCACTCCTGTGGAACATCGCGTACGACTCGGTGTTGCGGGCCGGCCTCCCCGACGGCGTCAGCACGGTGTGTTATGCGGATGACACACTGGTGCTGGCCGTCGGGGCGCACTGGGGGATGGCCATGCGTCGCGCGGAGGAGGGGTCGCAACGCGTCGTCGACCGGATCAGGGGGATGGGGATGACGGTGGCGGTCCATAAGACCGAGGTGATTGCGTTTCATTCACCTCGGCAGGATCCGCCACCCCCTCTGATTCGGGTGGGTGGGGCTGACATCGAGGTGAAGCCCCAGATCAGGTATCTAGGGCTGATCCTCGATAGCCACTGGCGTTTCGAGCAGCATTTCCGCTGCCTGGTCCCCCGGTTGGAAAGGATAGTTGCGGCTCTGGGCCGGATCCTGCCCAACCTGGGGGGCCCGGCGGGCCGAGTTCGTCGCCTCTATGTGGCAATGGTCCAGTCGGTGGCCCTATACGGGGCCCCCGTCTGGGCGGACGACCTGGCTGCCTCCCGGCGCAGCATGACTATGCTGCGTCGGGTGCAGAGGCGCATGGCGCTCAGGGTCGTCCGTGGGTATCGGACCATGTCACATGAGGCGGCGACGGTTCTAGCGGGGATGCCGCCCATGGACCTGCTCGCGCGGTCGCACGCGGTGATGTACCGGCACCGCGTCGACCGTCGCGCGGGGGTGGGGGCGGTCCCGGGCGGGCAGGAACCTGCTTGGGGCGATTTGAAGCGCCAGGCCCGGCAGTCCGTGTTGCTCGCGTGGCAGGAGAGGCTGGCTCTGCCAACCGCGGGGCACCGGACTGTCGGGGCTGTTCGGCCACTCCTGAAGGAGTGGCTGGACAGAGGCCATGGCAGCCTCACCTACCGGCTGGCACAGGTATTTTCCGGGCATGGCAGCTTCGGAAGATACCTGTGCCGGATAGGGAAGGAGCCGACGGCGCGTTGCTGCCACTGCGACGCTGAGCAGGACACGGCGGATCATACCCTGGAGGTATGCCCCGCGTGGGAGGGGGAGCGCCGTGTCCTGGTCGGCGTCGTCGGGCGGGATGTCTCGCTGCCGGGCGTGGTGCGCGCCATGCTCGGCAGCGAGGAGAAGTGGAGGGCCGTGGCCTCCTTCTGCGAAAACGTAATGTTGCAGAAGGAGGCCGCGGGGAGGGAGCGCGAGCTTCAGCGGCGCGCTGAAGCTCGCGCTCGTGCGGTGGCCCGAGGTCGTCGCCCGGTCGCGAGGCGTCGCGGGCGGCCGCCTCGGCGTGGCGGATGACCTAGGCTGGGAGGGGGGTCCTGAGGGGACCTTCCTCCCGCCAGGCGGCGCCGGGTCGGACCGGTTGGGGGTAGGAGTGCCTCCCCCTACCGGTCCGACGCAAGGGGAGGCACCCTCGGCGGTCTGGTGCGGCCATGAACGCCCGGCCGCCGAGGGGTGGAAACGGGGTCGCGGGCGGTTGCGAGTTGGGGCTCGCAGCCGCCACTAAACGCGGCCCCGGGACGGATAGCGGCGGGATGGAGTGGCCTCGTCCCGCCGCTATGAGGCAGTGTGTCTACTGGGGGGACCGATTGTCCTCCCGGGGGATGGGCGCGAAAGCGCGGGCACGGGGAGGATACCGGAAGAATGCTTCGAGCGATTCCCGGTATCCTCCCAAAGCGTGCCGAAGGGTCACCGTGGGGTTTTTAGTGGGTAGGTCCCGCGCCTGTCGTTGTACGGGCGCGGGGAATCCCACACACCCCTCCCACCTCTCCCCAAGGAGGTGGGAGGGAGTCTTTCGAAGATTTTCCCCACGACAAAAAAAAAAAAAAAAAAAAAAAAAAAAAAAAAAAAAAAAAGTCCGCTCTGCTCCGAATCATCGCTCCGGCGTCAAAAATCGTCGTAGGACAAAAAATCGGCACGCTATCTTGCAGGAAAAAATCCGGGGAACACGATGGCGTCGTCAAAAGTGCAGGTCGTCGAGCTCGTTTTCGAGAGAAAAAAAAAAAAATTCTCAAAATTCGACAAAAAAATAAAGCGATTATTGGATCGTATAGAGAATGTGAAACTGCATAAGAATCGTATAGACGAAAATTGGCGTTCACGTGCTCGTTTTTGTGGAAAAAATTAAAAAAGCTCTCAGAGTTCGAGATAAAAAAAGAAAAAACCATCGACCAGGTAGCCAACGGTAGACGGTACAAGTATCGTATGGGCGAAAACGAGCGTTACCGTGCTCGTTTTCGAGTTATTGACGAAAAACGGCCTGGAGCGATCGGTCCGGCGGTCGACGCGCGAAAGTTTCTAAGTCCGCTCTGCTCCGAATCATCGCTCCGGCGTCAAAAATCGTCGTAGGACAAAAACTCGACACGCTATCTTGCATGAAAAAATCCGGGGAACACGATGGCGTCGTCAAAAGTGCAGGTCGTCGAGCTCGTTTTCGAGAGAAAAAAAAAAAAATTCTCAAAATTCGACAAAAAAATAAAACGATTATTGGATTGTGTAGAGAATGTAAAACTGCATAAGAATCGCATAGACGAAAATGAGCGTTCACGTGCTCGTTTTTGTGGAAAAAATTAAAAAAGCTCTCAAAGTTCGAGATAAAAAAAGAAAAAACCATCGACCAGGTAGCCAACGGTAGACGGTACAAGTATCGTATGGGCGAAAACGAGCGTTACCGTGCTCGTTTTCGAGTTATTGACGAAAAACGGCCTGGAGCGATCGGTCCGGCGGTCGACGCGCGAAAGTTTCTAAGTCCGCTCTGCTCCGAATCATCGCTCCGGCGTCAAAAATCGTCGTAGGACAAAAACTCGACACGCTATCTTGCATGAAAAAATCCGGGGAACACGATGGCGTCGTCAAAAGTGCAGGTCGTCGAGCTCGTTTTCGAGAGAAAAAAAAAAAAATTCTCAAAATTCGACAAAAAAATAAAGCGATTATTGGATCGTGTAGAGAATGTGAAACTGCATAAGAATTATATAGACGAAAATTGGCGTTCACGTGCTCGTTTTTGTGGAAAAAATTAAAAAAGCTCTCAAAGTTCGAGATAAAAAAAGAAAAAACCATCGACCAGGTAGCCAACGGTAGACGGTACAAGTATCGTATGGGCGAAAACGAGCGTTACCGTGCTCGTTTTCGAGTTATTGACGAAAAACGGCCTGGAGCGATCGGTCCGGCGGTCGACGCGCGAAAGTTTCCAAGTCTGCTCTGCCCCGAATCATCGCTCCGGCGTCAAGAATCGTCGTAGGACAAAAAATCGACACGCTATCTTGCAGGAAAAAATCCGGGGACCACGATGGCGTCGTCAAAAGTGCAGGTCGTCGAGCTCGTTTTCGAGAGAAAAAAAAAAAAATTCTCAAAATTCGACAAAAAAATAAAACGATTATTGGATCGTGTAGAGAATGTAAAACTGCATCAGAATCGCATAGACGAAAATTGGCGTTCACGTGCTCGTTTTTGTGGAAAAAATTAAAAAAGCTCTCAAAGTTCGAGATAAAAAAAAAAAAACCATCGACCAGGTAGCCAACGGTAAACGATACAAGTATCGTGCGGGCGAAAACGAGCGTTACCGTGCTCGTTTTCGAGTTATTGACGAAAAACGGCCTGGAGCGATCGGTCCGGCGGTCGACGCGCGAAAGTTTCTAAGTCCGCTCTGCTCCGAATCATCGCTCCGGCGTAAAAAATCGTCGTAGGACAAAAAATCGACACGCTATCTTGCAGGAAAAAATCCGGGGAACACGATGGCGTCGTCAAAAGTGCAGGTCGTCGAGCTCGTTTTCGAGAGAAAAAAAAAAAAATTCTCAAAATTCGACAAAAAAATAAAGCGATTATTGGATCGTATAGAGAATGTGAAACTGCATAAGAATCGTATAGACGAAAATTGGCGTTCACGTGCTCGTTTTTGTGGAAAAAATTAAAAAAGCTCTCAAAGTTCGAGATAAAAAAAAAAAAACCATCGACCAGGTAGCCAACGGTAGACGGTACAAGTATCGTATGGGCGAAAACGAGCGTTACCGTGCTCGTTTTCGAGTTATTGACGAAAAACGGCCTGGAGCGATCGGTCCGGCGGTCGACGCGCGAAAGTTTCCAAGTCTGCTCTGCCCCGAATCATCGCTGCGGCGTCAAAAATCGTCGTAGGACAAAAAATCGACACGCTATCTTGCAGGAAAAAATCCGGGGAACACGATGGCGTCGTCAAAAGTGCAGGTCGTCGAGCTCGTTTTCGAGAGAAAAAAAAAAAAATTCTCAAAATTCGACAAAAAAATAAAACGATTATTGGATCGTGTAGAGAATGTAAAACTGCATAAGAATCGCATAGACGAAAATTAGCGTTCACGTGCTCGTTTTTGTGGAAAAAATTAAAAAAGCTCTCAAAGTTCGAGATAAAAAAAAAAAAACCATCGACCAGGTAGCCAACGGTAAACGATACAAGTATCGTGCGGGCGAAAACGAGCGTTACCGTGCTCGTTTTCGAGTTATTGACGAAAAACGGCCTGGAGCGATCGGTCCGGCGGTCGACGCGCGAAAGTTTCTAAGTCCGCTCTGCTCCGAATCATCGCTCCGGCGTAAAAAATCGTCGTAGGACAAAAAATCGACACGCTATCTTGCAGGAAAAAATCCGGGGAACACGATGGCGTCGTCAAAAGTGCAGGTCGTCGAGCTCGTTTTCGAGAGAAAAAAAAAAAAATTCTCAAAATTCGACAAAAAAATAAAGCGATTATTGGATCGTATAGAGAATGTGAAACTGCATAAGAATCGTATAGACGAAAATTGGCGTTCACGTGCTCGTTTTTGTGGAAAAAATTAAAAAAGCTCTCAAAGTTCGAGATAAAAAAAAAAAAAACCATCGACCAGGTAGCCAACGGTAGACGGTACAAGTATCGTATGGGCGAAAACGAGCGTTACCGTGCTCGTTTTCGAGTTATTGACGAAAAACGGCCTGGAGCGATCGGTCCGGCGGTCGACGCGCGAAAGTTTCCAAGTCTGCTCTGCCCCGAATCATCGCTGCGGCGTCAAAAATCGTCGTAGGACAAAAAATCGACACGCTATCTTGCAGGAAAAAATCCGGGGAACACGATGGCGTCGTCAAAAGTGCAGGTCGTCGAGCTCGTTTTCGAGAGAAAAAAAAAAAAATTCTCAAAATTCGACAAAAAAATAAAACGATTATTGGATCGTGTAGAGAATGTAAAACTGCATAAGAATCGCATAGACGAAAATTAGCGTTCACGTGCTCGTTTTTGTGGAAAAAATTAAAAAAGCTCTCAAAGTTCGAGATAAAAAAAGAAAAAACCATCGACCAGGTAGCCAACGGTAGACGGTACAAGTATCGTATGGGCGAAAACGAGCGTTACCGTGCTCGTTTTCGAGTTATTGACGAAAAACGGCCTGGTGCGATCGGTCCGGCGGTCGACGCGCGAAAGTTTCTAAGTCCGCTCTGCTCCGAATCATCGCTCCGGCGTCAAAAATCGTCGTAGGACAAAAAATCGACACGCTATCTTGCAGGAAAAAATCCGTGGACCACGATGGCGTCGTCAAAAGTGCAGGTCGTCGAGCTCGTTTTCGAGAGAAAAAAAAAAAAATTCTCAAAATTCGACAAAAAAATAAAACGATTATTGGATCGTGTAGAGAATGTAAAACTGCATCAGAATCGCATAGACGAAAATTGGCGTTCACGTGCTCGTTTTTGTGGAAAAAATTAAAAAAGCTCTCAAAGTTCGAGATAAAAAAAAAAAAACCATCGACCAGGTAGCCAACGGTAAACGATACAAGTATCGTACGGGCGAAAACGAGCGTTACCGTGCTCGTTTTCGAGTTATTGACGAAAAACGGCCTGGAGCGATCGGTCCGGCGGTCGACGCGCGAAAGTTTCTAAGTCCGCTCTGCTCCGAATCATCGCTCCGGCGTCAAAAATCGTCGTAGGACAAAAACTCGACACGCTATCTTGCATGAAAAAATCCGGGGAACACGATGGCGTCGTCAAAAGTGCAGGTCGTCGAGCTCGTTTTCGAGAGAAAAAAAAAAAAATTCTCAATATTCGACAAAAAAATAAAACGATTATTGGATTGTGTAGAGAATGTAAAACTGCATAAGAATCGCATAGACGAAAATTGGCGTTCACGTGCTCGTTTTTGTGGAAAAAATTAAAAAAGCTCTCAAAGTTCGAGATAAAAAAAGAAAAAACCATCGACCAGGTAGCCAACGGTAGACGGTACAAGTATCGTATGGGCGAAAACGAGCGTTACCGTGCTCGTTTTCGAGTTATTGACGAAAAACGGCCTGGAGCGATCGGTCCGGCGGTCGACGCGCGAAAGTTTCTAAGTCCGCTCTGCTCCGAATCATCGCTCCGGCGTCAAAAATCGTCGTAGGACAAAAACTCGACACGCTATCTTGCATGAAAAAATCCGGGGAACACGATGGCGTCGTCAAAAGTGCAGGTCGTCGAGCTCGTTTTCGAGAGAAAAAAAAAAAAATTCTCAAAATTCGACAAAAAAATAAAACGATTATTGGATCGTGTAGAGAATGTAAAACTGCATCAGAAACGCATAGACGAAAATTGGCGTTCACGTGCTCGTTTTTGTGGAAAAAATTAAAAAAGCTCTCAAAGTTCGAGATAAAAAAAAAAAAACCATCGACCAGGTAGCCAACGGTAAACGATACAAGTATCGTACGGGCGAAAACGAGCGTTACCGTGCTCGTTTTCGAGTTATTGACGAAAAACGGCCTGGAGCGATCGGTCCGGCGGTCGACGCGCGAAAGTTTCTAAGTCCGCTCTGCTCCGAATCATCGCTCCGGCGTCAAAAATCGTCGTAGGACAAAAAATCGACACGCTATCTTGCAGGAAAAAATCCGGGGAACACGATGGCGTCGTCAAAAGTGCAGGTCGTCGAGCTCGTTTTCGAGAGAAAAAAAAAAAAATTCTCAAAATTCGACAAAAAAATAAAACGATTATTGGATCGTGTAGAGAATGTGAAACTGCATAAGAATCGTATAGACGAAAATTGGCGTTCACGTGCTCGTTTTTGTGGAAAAAATTAAAAAAGCTCTCAGAGTTCGAGATAAAAAAAGAAAAAACCATCGACCAGGTAGCCAACGGTAGACGGTACAAGTATCGTATGGGCGAAAACGAGCGTTACCGTGCTCGTTTTCGAGTTATTGACGAAAAACGGCCTGGAGCGATCGGTCCGGCGGTCGACGCGCGAAAGTTTCTAAGTCCGCTCTGCTCCGAATCATCGCTCCGGCGTCAAAAATCGTCGTAGGACAAAAACTCGACACGCTATCTTGCATGAAAAAATCCGGGGAACACGATGGCGTCGTCAAAAGTGCAGGTCGTCGAGCTCGTTTTCGAGAGAAAAAAAAAAAAATTCTCAAAATTCGACAAAAAAATAAAACGATTATTGGATTGTGTAGAGAATGTAAAACTGCATAAGAATCGCATAGACGAAAATGAGCGTTCACGTGCTCGTTTTTGTGGAAAAAATTAAAAAAGCTCTCAAAGTTCGAGATAAAAAAAGAAAAAACCATCGACCAGGTAGCCAACGGTAGACGGTATAAGTATCGTATGGGCGAAAACGAGCGTTACCGTGCTCGTTTTCGAGTTATTGACGAAAAACGGCCTGGAGCGATCGGTCCGGCGGTCGACGCGCGAAAGTTTCTAAGTCCGCTCTGCTCCGAATCATCGCTCCGGCGTCAAAAATCGTCGTAGGACAAAAACTCGACACGCTATCTTGCATGAAAAAATCCGGGGAACACGATGGCGTCGTCAAAAGTGCAGGTCGTCGAGCTCGTTTTCGAGAGAAAAAAAAAAAAATTCTCAAAATTCGACAAAAAAATAAAGCGATTATTGGATCGTGTAGAGAATGTGAAACTGCATAAGAATCATATAGACGAAAATTGGCGTTCACGTGCTCGTTTTTGTGGAAAAAATTAAAAAAGCTCTCAAAGTTCGAGATAAAAAAAGAAAAAACCATCGACCAGGTAGCCAACGGTAGACGGTACAAGTATCGTATGGGCGAAAACGAGCGTTACCGTGCTCGTTTTCGAGTTATTGACGAAAAACGGCCTGGAGCGATCGGTCCGGCGGTCGACGCGCGAAAGTTTCCAAGTCTGCTCTGCCCCGAATCATCGCTCCGGCGTCAAGAATCGTCGTAGGACAAAAAATCGACACGCTATCTTGCAGGAAAAAATCCGGGGACCACGATGGCGTCGTCAAAAGTGCAGGTCGTCGAGCTCGTTTTCGAGAGAAAAAAAAAAAAATTCTCAAAATTCGACAAAAAAATAAAACGATTATTGGATCGTGTAGAGAATGTAAAACTGCATCAGAATCGCATAGACGAAAATTGGCGTTCACGTGCTCGTTTTTGTGGAAAAAATTAAAAAAGCTCTCAAAGTTCGAGATAAAAAAAAAAAAACCATCGACCAGGTAGCCAACGGTAAACGATACAAGTATCGTGCGGGCGAAAACGAGCGTTACCGTGCTCGTTTTCGAGTTATTGACGAAAAACGGCCTGGAGCGATCGGTCCGGCGGTCGACGCGCGAAAGTTTCTAAGTCCGCTCTGCTCCGAATCATCGCTCCGGCGTCAAAAATCGTCGTAGGACAAAAAATCGACACGCTATCTTGCAGGAAAAAATCCGGGGAACACGATGGCGTCGTCAAAAGTGCAGGTCGTCGAGCTCGTTTTCGAGAGAAAAAAAAAAAAATTCTCAAAATTCGACAAAAAAATAAAGCGATTATTGGATCGTATAGAGAATGTGAAACTGCATAAGAATCGTATAGACGAAAATTGGCGTTCACGTGCTCGTTTTTGTGGAAAAAATTAAAAAAGCTCTCAAAGTTCGAGATAAAAAAAAAAAAAACCATCGACCAGGTAGCCAACGGTAGACGGTACAAGTATCGTATGGGCGAAAACGAGCGTTACCGTGCTCGTTTTCGAGTTATTGACGAAAAACGGCCTGGAGCGATCGGTCCGGCGGTCGACGCGCGAAAGTTTCCAAGTCTGCTCTGCCCCGAATCATCGCTCCGGCGTCAAAAATCGTCGTAGGACAAAAAATCGACACGCTATCTTGCAGGAAAAAATCCGGGGAACACGATGGCGTCGTCAAAAGTGCAGGTCGTCGAGCTCGTTTTCGAGAGAAAAAAAAAAAAATTCTCAAAATTCGACAAAAAAATAAAACGATTATTGGATCGTGTAGAGAATGTAAAACTGCATAAGAATCGCATAGACGAAAATTAGCGTTCACGTGCTCGTTTTTGTGGAAAAAATTAAAAAAGCTCTCAAAGTTCGAGATAAAAAAAGAAAAAACCATCGACCAGGTAGCCAACGGTAGACGGTACAAGTATCGTATGGGCGAAAACGAGCGTTACCGTGCTCGTTTTCGAGTTATTGACGAAAAACGGCCTGGTGCGATCGGTCCGGCGGTCGACGCGCGAAAGTTTCTAAGTCCGCTCTGCTCCGAATCATCGCTCCGGCGTCAAAAATCGTCGTAGGACAAAAAATCGACACGCTATCTTGCAGGAAAAAATCCGGGGACCACGATGGCGTCGTCAAAAGTGCAGGTCGTCGAGCTCGTTTTCGAGAGAAAAAAAAAAAAATTCTCAAAATTCGACAAAAAAATAAAACGATTATTGGATCGTGTAGAGAATGTAAAACTGCATCAGAATCGCATAGACGAAAATTGGCGTTCACGTGCTCGTTTTTGTGGAAAAAATTAAAAAAGCTCTCAAAGTTCGAGATAAAAAAAAAAAAACCATCGACCAGGTAGCCAACGGTAAACGATACAAGTATCGTACGGGCGAAAACGAGCGTTACCGTGCTCGTTTTCGAGTTATTGACGAAAAACGGCCTGGAGCGATCGGTCCGGCGGTCGACGCGCGAAAGTTTCTAAGTCCGCTCTGCTCCGAATCATCGCTCCGGCGTCAAAAATCGTCGTAGGACAAAAAATCGACACGCTATCTTGCAGGAAAAAATCCGGGGAACACGATGGCGTCGTCAAAAGTGCAGGTCGTCGAGCTCGTTTTCGAGAGAAAAAAAAAAAAATTCTCAAAATTCGACAAAAAAATAAAACGATTATTGGATCGTGTAGAGAATGTGAAACTGCATAAGAATCGTATAGACGAAAATTGGCGTTCACGTGCTCGTTTTTGTGGAAAAAATTAAAAAAGCTCTCAAAGTTCGAGATAAAAAAAAAAAAAACCATCGACCAGGTAGCCAACGGTAGACGGTACAAGTATCGTACGGGCGAAAACGAGCGTTACCGTGCTCGTTTTCGAGTTATTGACGAAAAACGGCCTGGAGCGATCGGTCCGGCGGTCGACGCGCGAAAGTTTCTAAGTCCGCTCTGCTCCGAATCATCGCTCCGGCGTCAAAAATCGTCGTAGGACAAAAAATCGACACGCTATCTTGCAGGAAAAAATCCGGGGAACACGATGGCGTCGTCAAAAGTGCAGGTCGTCGAGCTCGTTTTCGAGAGAAAAAAAAAAAAATTCTCAAAATTCGACAAAAAAATAAAACGATTATTGGATCGTGTAGAGAATGTAAAACTGCATAAGAATCGCATAGACGAAAATTAGCGTTCACGTGCTCGTTTTTGTGGAGAAAATTAAAAAAGCTCTCAAAGTTCGAGATAAAAAAAGAAAAAACCATCCACCAGGTAGCCAACGGTAAACGGTACAAGTATCGTACGGGCGAAAACGAGCGTTACCGTGCTCGTTTTCGAGTTATTGACGAAAAACGGCCTGGAGCGATCGGTCCGGCGGTCGACGCGCGAAAGTTTCTAAGTCCGCTCTGCCCCGAATCATCGCTCCGGCGTCAAAAATCGTCGTAGGACAAAAAATCGGCACGCTATCTTGCAGGAAAAAATCCGGGGAACACGATGGCGTCGTCAAAAGTGCAGGTCGTCGAGCTCGTTTTCGAGAGAAAAAAAAAAAAATTCTCAAAATTCGACAAAAAAATAAAACGATTATTGGATTGTGTAGAGAATGTAAAACTGCATAAGAATCGCATAGACGAAAATTGGCGTTCACGTGCTCGTTTTTGTGGAAAAAATTAAAAAAGCTCTCAAAGTTCGAGATAAAAAAAGAAAAAACCATCGACCAGGTAGCCAACGGTAGACGGTACAAGTATCGTATGGGCGAAAACGAGCGTTACCGTGCTCGTTTTCGAGTTATTGACGAAAAACGGCCTGGAGCGATCGGTCCGGCGGTCGACGCGCGAAAGTTTCTAAGTCCGCTCTGCTCCGAATCATCGCTCCGGCGTCAAAAATCGTCGTAGGACAAAAACTCGACACGCTATCTTGCATGAAAAAATCCGGGGAACACGATGGCGTCGTCAAAAGTGCAGGTCGTCGAGCTCGTTTTCGAGAGAAAAAAAAAAAAATTCTCAAAATTCGACAAAAAAATAAAACGATTATTGGATTGTGTAGAGAATGTAAAACTGCATAAGAATCGCATAGACGAAAATGAGCGTTCACGTGCTCGTTTTTGTGGAAAAAATTAAAAAAGCTCTCAAAGTTCGAGATAAAAAAAGAAAAAACCATCCACCAGGTAGCCAACGGTAAACGGTACAAGTATCGTACGGGCGAAAACGAGCGTTACCGTGCTCGTTTTCGAGTTATTGACGAAAAACGGCCTGGAGCGATCGGTCCGGCGGTCGACGCGCGAAAGTTTCTAAGTCCGCTATGCTCCGAATCATCGCTCCGGCGTCAAAAATCGTCGTAGGACAAAAAATCGACACGCTATCTTGCAGGAAAAAATCCGGGGAACACGATGGCGTCGTCAAAAGTGCAGGTCGTCGAGCTCGTTTTCGAGAGAAAAAAAAAAAAATTCTCAAAATTCGACAAAAAAATAAAGCGATTATTGGATCGTATAGAGAATGTGAAACTGCATAAGAATCGTATAGACGAAAATTGGCGTTCACGTGCTCGTTTTTGTGGAAAAAATTAAAAAAGCTCTCAAAGTTCGAGATAAAAAAAAAAAAAACCATCGACCAGGTAGCCAACGGTAGACGGTACAAGTATCGTATGGGCGAAAACGAGCGTTACCGTGCTCGTTTTCGAGTTATTGACGAAAAACGGCCTGGAGCGATCGGTCCGGCGGTCGACGCGCAAAAGTTTCTAAGTCCGCTCTGCTCCGAATCATCGCTCCGGCGTCAAAAATCGTCGCAGGACAAAAAATCGACACGCTATCTTGCAGGAAAAAATCCGGGGAACACGATGGCGTCGTCAAAAGTGCAGGTCGTCGAGCTCGTTTTCGAGAGAAAAAGAAAAAAATTCTCAAAATTCGACAAAAAAATAAAGCGATTATTGGATCGTGTAGAGAATGTGAAACTGCATAAGAATCGTATAGACGAAAATTGGCGTTCACGTGCTCGTTTTTGTGGAAAAAATTAAAAAAGCTCTCAAAGTTCGAGATAAAAAAAAGAAAAAACCATCGACCAGGTAGCCAACGGTAGACGGTACAAGTATCGTATGGGCGAAAACGAGCGTTACCGTGCTCGTTTTCGAGTTATTGACGAAAAACGGCCTGGAGCGATCGGTCCGGCGGTCGACGCGCGAAAGTTTCCAAGTCTGCTCTGCCCCCCGTCTCCCGGGGAGGGGTGGCATTGGCAATATCCTTGGATATTGCCAATGCCTTTAACACCCTCCCCTGGGAAGAGATAAGGAGGGGGCTCGAATATCATCGAGTCCCCCCTTGTCTCAGGGCGGTCGTCGGGGATTATCTCCGCGGCAGGTGGATCGAGTATCCGGGCCGGGATGGTGATATGCGGAGGGAGGTGTACTGCGGTGTTCCGCAGGGGTCGGTCCTCGGGCCACTCCTGTGGAACATCGCGTACGACTCGGTGTTGCGGGCCGGCCTCCCCGACGGCGTCAGCACGGTGTGTTATGCGGATGACACACTGGTGCTGGCCGTCGGGGCGCACTGGGGGAGGGCCATGCGTCGCGCGGAGGAGGGGTCGCAACGCGTCGTCGACCGGATCAGGGGGATGGGGATGACGGTGGCGGTCCATAAGACCGAGGTGATTGCGTTTCATTCACCTCGGCAGGATCCGCCACCCCCTCTGATTCGGGTGGGTGGGGCTGACATCGAGGTGAAGCCCCAGATCAGGTATCTAGGGCTGATCCTCGATAGCCACTGGCGTTTCGAGAAGCATTTCCGCTGCCTGGTCCCCCGGTTGGAAAGGATGGTTGCGGCTCTGGGCCGGATCCTGCCCAACCTGGGGGGCCCGGCGGGCCGAGTTCGTCGCCTCTATGTGGCAGTGGTCCAGTCGGTGGCCCTATACGGGGCCCCCGTCTGGGCGGACGACCTGGCTGCCTCCCGGCGCAGCATGACTATGCTGCGTCGGGTGCAGAGGCGCATGGCGCTCAGGGTCGTCCGCGGGTATCGGACCATGTCACATGAGGCGGCGACGGTTCTAGCGGGGATGCCGCCCATGGACCTGCTCGCGCGGTCGCACGCGGTGATGTACCGGCACCGCGTCGACCGTCGCGTGGGGGTGGCGGCGGTCCCGGGCGGGCAGGAACCTGCTTGGGGCGATTTGAAGCGCCAGGCCCGGCAGTCCGTGTTGCTCGCGTGGCAGGAGCGGCTGGCTCTGCCAACCGCGGGGCACCGGACTGTCGGGGCTGTTCGGCCACTCCTGAAGGAGTGGCTGGACAGAGGCCATGGCAGCCTCACCTACCGGCTGGCACAGGTATTTTCCGGGCATGGCAGCTTCGGAAGATACCTGTGCCGGATAGGGAAAGAGCCGACGGCGCGTTGCTGCCACTGCGACGCTGAGCAGGACACGGCGGATCATACCCTGGAGGTATGCCCCGCGTGGGAGGGGGAGCGCCGTGTCCTGGTCGGCGTCGTCGGGCGGGATGTCTCGCTGCCGGGCGTGGTGCGCGCCATGCTCGGCAGCGAGGAGAAGTGGAGGGCCGTGGCCTCCTTCTGCGAGAACGTAATGTTGCAGAAGGAGGCCGCGGGGAGGGAGCGCGAGCTTCAGCGGCGCGCTAAAGCTCGCGCTCGTGCGGTGGCCCGAGGTCGTCGCCCGGTCGCGAGGCGTCGCGGGCGGCCGCCTCGGCGTGGCGGATGACCTAGGCTGGGAGGGGGGTCCTGAGGGGACCCTCCTCCCGCCAGGCGGCGCCGGGTCGGACCGGTTGGGGGTAGGAGTGCCTCCCCCACCGGTCCGACGCAAGGGGAGGCACCCTCGGCGGTCTGGTGCGGCCATGAACGCCCGGCCGCCGAGGGGTGGAAACGGGGTCGCGGGCGGTTGCGAGTTGGGGCTCGCAGCCGCCACTAAACGCGGCCCCGGGACGGATAGCGGCGGGATGGAGTGGCCCCGTCCCGCCGCTATGAGGCAGTGTGTCTACTGGGGGGACCGATTGCCCCCCGGGGGATGGGCGCGAAAGCGCGGGCACGGGGAGGATACCGGAAGAATGCTTCGAGCGATTCCCGGTATCCTCCCAAAGCGTGCCGAAGGGTCACCGTGGGGTTTTTAGTGGGTAGGTCCCGCGCCTGTCGTTGTACGGGCGCGGGGAATCCCACACACCCCTCCCACCTCTCCCCAAGGAGGTGGGAGGGAGTCTTTCGAAGATTTTCCCCACGACAAAAAAAAAAAAAAAAAAAAAAAAAAAAAAAGTCTGCTCTGCCCCGAATCATCGCTCCGGCGTCAAAAATCGTCGTAGGACAAAAAATCGACACGCTATCTTGCAGGAAAAAATCCGGGGACCACGATGGCGTCGTCAAAAGTGCAGGTCGTCGAGCTCGTTTTCGAGAGAAAAAAAAAAAAATTCTCAAAATTCGACAAAAAAATAAAACGATTATTGGATCGTGTAGAGAATGTAAAACTGCATCAGAATCGCATAGACGAAAATTGGCGTTCACGTGCTCGTTTTTGTGGAAAAAATTAAAAAAGCTCTCAAAGTTCGAGATAAAAAAAAAAAAACCATCGACCAGGTAGCCAACGGTAAACGATACAAGTATCGTGCGGGCGAAAACGAGCGTTACCGTGCTCGTTTTCGAGTTATTGACGAAAAACGGCCTGGAGCGATCGGTCCGGCGGTCGACGCGCGAAAGTTTCTAAGTCCGCTCTGCTCCGAATCATCGCTCCGGCGTCAAAAATCGTCGTAGGACAAAAAATCGACACGCTATCTTGCAGGAAAAAATCCGGGGAACACGATGGCGTCGTCAAAAGTGCAGGTCGTCGAGCTCGTTTTCGAGAGAAAAAAAAAAAAATTCTCAAAATTCGACAAAAAAATAAAGCGATTATTGGATCGTATAGAGAATGTGAAACTGCATAAGAATCGTATAGACGAAAATTGGCGTTCACGTGCTCGTTTTTGTGGAAAAAATTAAAAAAGCTCTCAAAGTTCGAGATAAAAAAAAAAAAAACCATCGACCAGGTAGCCAACGGTAGACGGTACAAGTATCGTATGGGCGAAAACGAGCGTTACCGTGCTCGTTTTCGAGTTATTGACGAAAAACGGCCTGGAGCGATCGGTCCGGCGGTCGACGCGCGAAAGTTTCCAAGTCTGCTCTGCCCCGAATCATCGCTCCGGCGTCAAAAATCGTCGTAGGACAAAAAATCGACACGCTATCTTGCAGGAAAAAATCCGGGGAACACGATGGCGTCGTCAAAAGTGCAGGTCGTCGAGCTCGTTTTCGAGAGAAAAAAAAAAAAATTCTCAAAATTCGACAAAAAAATAAAACGATTATTGGATCGTGTAGAGAATGTAAAACTGCATAAGAATCGCATAGACGAAAATTAGCGTTCACGTGCTCGTTTTTGTGGAAAAAATTAAAAAAGCTCTCAAAGTTCGAGATAAAAAAAGAAAAAACCATCGACCAGGTAGCCAACGGTAGACGGTACAAGTATCGTATGGGCGAAAACGAGCGTTACCGTGCTCGTTTTCGAGTTATTGACGAAAAACGGCCTGGAGCGATCGGTCCGGCGGTCGACGCGCGAAAGTTTCTAAGTCCGCTCTGCTCCGAATCATCGCTCCGACGTCAAAAATCGTCGTAGGACAAAAAATCGACACGCTATCTTGCAGGAAAAAATCCGGGGACCACGATGGCGTCGTCAAAAGTGCAGGTCGTCGAGCTCGTTTTCGAGAGAAAAAAAAAAAAATTCTCAAAATTCGACAAAAAAATAAAACGATTATTGGATCGTGTAGAGAATGTAAAACTGCATCAGAATCGCATAGACGAAAATTGGCGTTCACGTGCTCGTTTTTGTGGAAAAAATTAAAAAAGCTCTCAAAGTTCGAGATAAAAAAAAAAAAACCATCGACCAGGTAGCCAACGGTAAACGATACAAGTATCGTGCGGGCGAAAACGAGCGTTACCGTGCTCGTTTTCGAGTTATTGACGAAAAACGGCCTGGAGCGATCGGTCCGGCGGTCGACGCGCGAAAGTTTCCAAGTCCGCTCTGCTCCGAATCATCGCTCCGGCGTCAAAAATCGTCGTAGGACAAAAACTCGACACGCTATCTTGCATGAAAAAATCCGGGGAACACGATGGCGTCGTCAAAAGTGCAGGTCGTCGAGCTCGTTTCCGAGAGAAAAAAAAAAAAATTCTCAAAATTCGACAAAAAAATAAAACGATTATTGGATTGTGTAGAGAATGTAAAACTGCATAAGAATCGCATAGACGAAAATTGGCGTTCACGTGCTCGTTTTTGTGGAAAAAATTAAAAAAGCTCTCAAAGTTCGAGATAAAAAAAGAAAAAACCATCGACCAGGTAGCCAACGGTAGACGGTACAAGTATCGTATGGGCGAAAACGAGCGTTACCGTGCTCGTTTTCGAGTTATTGACGAAAAACGGCCTGGAGCGATCGGTCCGGCGGTCGACGCGCGAAAGTTTCTAAGTCCGCTCTGCTCCGAATCATCGCTCCGGCGTCAAAAATCGTCGTAGGACAAAAACTCGACACGCTATCTTGCATGAAAAAATCCGGGGAACACGATGGCGTCGTCAAAAGTGCAGGTCGTCGAGCTCGTTTTCGAGAGAAAAAAAAAAAAATTCTCAAAATTCGACAAAAAAATAAAACGATTATTTGATTGTGTAGAGAATGTAAAACTGCATAAGAATCGCATAGACGAAAATGAGCGTTCACGTGCTCGTTTTTGTGGAAAAAATTAAAAAAGCTCTCAAAGTTCGAGATAAAAAAAGAAAAAACCATCCACCAGGTAGCCAACGGTAAACGGTACAAGTATCGTACGGGCGAAAACGAGCGTTACCGTGCTCGTTTTCGAGTTATTGACGAAAAACGGCCTGGAGCGATCGGTCCGGCGGTCGACGCGCGAAAGTTTCTAAGTCCGCTATGCTCCGAATCATCGCTCCGGCGTCAAAAATCGTCGTAGGACAAAAAATCGACACGCTATCTTGCAGGAAAAAATCCGGGGAACACGATGGCGTCGTCAAAAGTGCAGGTCGTCGAGCTCGTTTTCGAGAGAAAAAAAAAAAAATTCTCAAAATTCGACAAAAAAATAAAGCGATTATTGGATCGTATAGAGAATGTGAAACTGCATAAGAATCGTATAGACGAAAATTGGCGTTCACGTGCTCGTTTTTGTGGAAAAAATTAAAAAAGCTCTCAAAGTTCGAGATAAAAAAAAAAAAAACCATCGACCAGGTAGCCAACGGTAGACGGTACAAGTATCGTATGGGCGAAAACGAGCGTTACCGTGCTCGTTTTCGAGTTATTGACGAAAAACGGCCTGGAGCGATCGGTCCGGCGGTCGACGCGCAAAAGTTTCTAAGTCCGCTCTGCTCCGAATCATCGCTCCGGCGTCAAAAATCGTCGCAGGACAAAAAATCGACACGCTATCTTGCAGGAAAAAATCCGGGGAACACGATGGCGTCGTCAAAAGTGCAGGTCGTCGAGCTCGTTTTCGAGAGAAACAGAAAAAAATTCTCAAAATTCGACAAAAAAATAAAGCGATTATTGGATCGTGTAGAGAATGTGAAACTGCATAAGAATCGTATAGACGAAAATTGGCGTTCACGTGCTCGTTTTTGTGGAAAAAATTAAAAAAGCTCTCAAAGTTCGAGATAAAAAAAGAAAAAACCATCGACCAGGTAGCCAACGGTAGACGGTACAAGTATCGTATGGGCGAAAACGAGCGTTACCGTGCTCGTTTTCGAGTTATTGACGAAAAACGGCCTGGAGCGATCGGTCCGGCGGTCGACGCGCGAAAGTTTCCAAGTCTGCTCTGCCCCGAATCATCGCTCCGGCGTCAAAAATCGTCGTAGGACAAAAAATCGACACGCTATCTTGCAGGAAAAAATCCGGGGACCACGATGGCGTCGTCAAAAGTGCAGGTCGTCGAGCTCGTTTTCGAGAGAAAAAAAAAAAAATTCTCAAAATTCGACAAAAAAATAAAACGATTATTGGATCGTGTAGAGAATGTAAAACTGCATCAGAATCGCATAGACGAAAATTGGCGTTCACGTGCTCGTTTTTGTGGAAAAAATTAAAAAAGCTCTCAAAGTTCGAGATAAAAAAAAAAAAACCATCGACCAGGTAGCCAACGGTAAACGATACAAGTATCGTGCGGGCGAAAACGAGCGTTACCGTGCTCGTTTTCGAGTTATTGACGAAAAACGGCCTGGAGCGATCGGTCCGGCGGTCGACGCGCGAAAGTTTCTAAGTCCGCTCTGCTCCGAATCATCGCTCCGGCGTCAAAAATCGTCGTAGGACAAAAAATCGACACGCTATCTTGCAGGAAAAAATCCGGGGAATACGATGGCGTCGTCAAAAGTGCAGGTCGTCGAGCTCGTTTTCGAGAGAAAAAAAAAAAAATTCTCAAAATTCGACAAAAAAATAAAGCGATTATTGGATCGTATAGAGAATGTGAAACTGCATAAGAATCGTATAGACGAAAATTGGCGTTCACGTGCTCGTTTTTGTGGAAAAAATTAAAAAAGCTCTCAAAGTTCGAGATAAAAAAAAAAAAAACCATCGACCAGGTAGCCAACGGTAGACGGTACAAGTATCGTATGGGCGAAAACGAGCGTTACCGTGCTCGTTTTCGAGTTATTGACGAAAAACGGCCTGGAGCGATCGGTCCGGCGGTCGACGCGCGAAAGTTTCCAAGTCTGCTCTGCCCCGAATCATCGCTCCGGCGTCAAAAATCGTCGTAGGACAAAAAATCGACACGCTATCTTGCAGGAAAAAATCCGGGGAACACGATGGCGTCGTCAAAAGTGCAGGTCGTCGAGCTCGTTTTCGAGAGAAAAAAAAAAAAATTCTCAAAATTCGACAAAAAAATAAAACGATTATTGGATCGTGTAGAGAATGTAAAACTGCATAAGAATCGCATAGACGAAAATTAGCGTTCACGTGCTCGTTTTTGTGGAAAAAATTAAAAAAGCTCTCAAAGTTCGAGATAAAAAAAGAAAAAACCATCGACCAGGTAGCCAACGGTAGACGGTACAAGTATCGTATGGGCGAAAACGAGCGTTACCGTGCTCGTTTTCGAGTTATTGACGAAAAACGGCCTGGAGCGATCGGTCCGGCGGTCGACGCGCGAAAGTTTCTAAGTCCGCTCTGCTCCGAATCATCGCTCCGGCGTCAAAAATCGTCGTAGGACAAAAAATCGACACGCTATCTTGCAGGAAAAAATCCGGGGAACACGATGGCGTCGTCAAAAGTGCAGGTCGTCGAGCTCGTTTTCGAGAGAAAAAAAAAAAAATTCTCAAAATTCGACAAAAAAATAAAACGATTATTGGATCGTGTAGAGAATGTAAAACTGCATAAGAATCGCATAAACGAAAATTAGCGTTCACGTGCTCGTTTTTGTGGAAAAAATTAAAAAAGCTCTCAAAGTTCGAGATAAAAAAAGAAAAAACCATCGACCAGGTAGCCAACGGTAGACGGTACAAGTATCGTATGGGCGAAAACGAGCGTTACCGTGCTCGTTTTCGAGTTATTGACGAAAAACGGCCTGGAGCGATCGGTCCGGCGGTCGACGCGCGAAAGTTTCTAAGTCCGCTCTGCTCCGAATCATCGCTCCGGCGTCAAAAATCGTCGTAGGACAAAAAATCGACACGCTATCTTGCAGGAAAAAATCCGGGGACCACGATGGCGTCGTCAAAAGTGCAGGTCGTCGAGCTCGTTTTCGAGAGAAAAAAAAAAAAATTCTCAAAATTCGACAAAAAAATAAAACGATTATTGGATCGTGTAGAGAATGTAAAACTGCATCAGAATCGCATAGACGAAAATTGGCGTTCACGTGCTCGTTTTTGTGGAAAAAATTAAAAAAGCTCTCAAAGTTCGAGATAAAAAAAAAAAAAACCATCGACCAGGTAGCCAACGGTAGACGGTACAAGTATCGTATGGGCGAAAACGAGCGTTACCGTGCTGGTTTTCGAGTTATTGACGAAAAACGGCCTGGAGCGATCGGTCCGGCGGTCGACGCGCAAAAGTTTCTAAGTCCGCTCTGCTCCGAATCATCGCTCCGGCGTCAAAAATCGTCGTAGGACAAAAAATCGACACGCTATCTTGCAGGAAAAAATCCGGGGACCACGATGGCGTCGTCAAAAGTGCAGGTCGTCGAGCTCGTTTTCGAGAGAAAAAAAAAAAAATTCTCAAAATTCGACAAAAAAATAAAACGATTATTGGATCGTGTAGAGAATGTAAAACTGCATCAGAATCGCATAGACGAAAATTGGCGTTCACGTGCTCGTTTTTGTGGAAAAAATTAAAAAAGCTCTCAAAGTTCGAGATAAAAAACAAAAAACCATCGACCAGGTAGCCAACGGTAAACGATACAAGTATCGTGCGGGCGAAAACGAGCGTTACCGTGCTCGTTTTCGAGTTATTGACGAAAAACGGCCTGGAGCGATCGGTCCGGCGGTCGACGCGCGAAAGTTTCTAAGTCCGCTCTGCTCCGAATCATCGCTCCGGCGTCAAAAATCGTCGTAGGACAAAAAATCGACACGCTATCTTGCAGGAAAAAATCCGGGGAACACGATGGCGTCGTCAAAAGTGCAGGTCGTTGAGCTCGTTTTCGAGAGAAAAAAAAAAAAATTCTCAAAATTCGACAAAAAAATAAAGCGATTATTGGATCGTATAGAGAATGTGAAACTGCATAAGAATCGTATAGACGAAAATTGGCGTTCACGTGCTCGTTTTTGTGGAAAAAATTAAAAAAGCTCTCAAAGTTCGAGATAAAAAAAAAAAAAACCATCGACCAGGTAGCCAACGGTAGACGGTACAAGTATCGTATGGGCGAAAACGAGCGTTACCGTGCTCGTTTTCGAGTTATTGACGAAAAACGGCCTGGAGCGATCGGTCCGGCGGTCGACGCGCGAAAGTTTCTAAGTCCGCTCTGCTCCGAATCATCGCTCCGGCGTCAAAAATCGTCGTAGGACAAAAAATCGACACGCTATCTTGCAGGAAAAAATCCGGGGACCACGATGGCGTCGTCAAAAGTGCAGGTCGTCGAGCTCGTTTTCGAGAGAAAAAAAAAAAAATTCTCAAAATTCGACAAAAAAATAAAACGATTATTGGATCGTGTAGAGAATGTAAAACTGCATCAGAATCGCATAGACGAAAATTGGCGTTCACGTGCTCGTTTTTGTGGAAAAAATTAAAAAAGCTCTCAAAGTTCGAGATAAAAAAAAAAAAACCATCGACCAGGTAGCCAACGGTAAACGATACAAGTATCGTACGGGCGAAAACGAGCGTTACCGTGCTCGTTTTCGAGTTATTGACGAAAAACGGCCTGGAGCGATCGGTCCGGCGGTCGACGCGCAAAAGTTTCTAAGTCCGCTCTGCTCCGAATCATCGCTCCGGCGTCAAAAATCGTCGCAGGACAAAAAATCGACACGCTATCTTGCAGGAAAAAATCCGGGGAACACGATGGCGTCGTCAAAAGTGCAGGTCGTCGAGCTCGTTTTCGAGAGAAAAAGAAAAAAATTCTCAAAATTCGACAAAAAAATAAAGCGATTATTGGATCGTGTAGAGAATGTGAAACTGCATAAGAATCGTATAGACGAAAATTGGCGTTCACGTGCTCGTTTTTGTGGAAAAAATTAAAAAAGCTCTCAAAGTTCGAGATAAAAAAAGAAAAAACCATCGACCAGGTAGCCAACGGTAGACGGTACAAGTATCGTATGGGCGAAAACGAGCGTTACCGTGCTCGTTTTCGAGTTATTGACGAAAAACGGCCTGGAGCGATCGGTCCGGCGGTCGACGCGCGAAAGTTTCCAAGTCTGCTCTGCCCCGAATCATCGCTCCGGCGTCAAAAATCGTCGTAGGACAAAAAATCGACACGCTATCTTGCAGGAAAAAATCCGGGGACCACGATGGCGTCGTCAAAAGTGCAGGTCGTCGAGCTCGTTTTCGAGAGAAAAAAAAAAAAATTCTCAAAATTCGACAAAAAAATAAAACGATTATTGGATCGTGTAGAGAATGTAAAACTGCATCAGAATCGCATAGACGAAAATTGGCGTTCACGTGCTCGTTTTTGTGGAAAAAATTAAAAAAGCTCTCAAAGTTCGAGATAAAAAAAAAAAAACCATCGACCAGGTAGCCAACGGTAAACGATACAAGTATCGTGCGGGCGAAAACGAGCGTTACCGTGCTCGTTTTCGAGTTATTGACGAAAAACGGCCTGGAGCGATCGGTCCGGCGGTCGACGCGCGAAAGTTTCTAAGTCCGCTCTGCTCCGAATCATCGCTCCGGCGTCAAAAATCGTCGTAGGACAAAAAATCGACACGCTATCTTGCAGGAAAAAATCCGGGGAACACGATGGCGTCGTCAAAAGTGCAGGTCGTCGAGCTCGTTTTCGAGAGAAAAAAAAAAAAATTCTCAAAATTCGACAAAAAAATAAAGCGATTATTGGATCGTATAGAGAATGTGAAACTGCATAAGAATCGTATAGACGAAAATTGGCGTTCACGTGCTCGTTTTTGTGGAAAAAATTAAAAAAGCTCTCAAAGTTCGAGATAAAAAAAAAAAAAACCATCGACCAGGTAGCCAACGGTAGACGGTACAAGTATCGTATGGGCGAAAACGAGCGTTACCGTGCTCGTTTTCGAGTTATTGACGAAAAACGGCCTGGAGCGATCGGTCCGGCGGTCGACGCGCGAAAGTTTCCAAGTCTGCTCTGCCCCGAATCATCGCTCCGGCGTCAAAAATCGTCGTAGGACAAAAAATCGACACGCTATCTTGCAGGAAAAAATCCGGGGAACACGATGGCGTCGTCAAAAGTGCAGGTCGTCGAGCTCGTTTTCGAGAGAAAAAAAAAAAAATTCTCAAAATTCGACAAAAAAATAAAACGATTATTGGATCGTGTAGAGAATGTAAAACTGCATAAGAATCGCATAGACGAAAATTAGCGTTCACGTGCTCGTTTTTGTGGAAAAAATTAAAAAAGCTCTCAAAGTTCGAGATAAAAAAAGAAAAAACCATCGACCAGGTAGCCAACGGTAGACGGTACAAGTATCGTATGGGCGAAAACGAGCGTTACCGTGCTCGTTTTCGAGTTATTGACGAAAAACGGCCTGGAGCGATCGGTCCGGCGGTCGACGCGCGAAAGTTTCTAAGTCCGCTCTGCTCCGAATCATCGCTCCGACGTCAAAAATCGTCGTAGGACAAAAAATCGACACGCTATCTTGCAGGAAAAAATCCGGGGACCACGATGGCGTCGTCAAAAGTGCAGGTCGTCGAGCTCGTTTTCGAGAGAAAAAAAAAAAAATTCTCAAAATTCGACAAAAATAAAACGATTATTGGATCGTGTAGAGAATGTAAAACTGCATCAGAATCGCATAGACGAAAATTGGCGTTCACGTGCTCGTTTTTGTGGAAAAAATTAAAAAAGCTCTCAAAGTTCGAGATAAAAAAAAAAAAACCATCGACCAGGTAGCCAACGGTAAACGATACAAGTATCGTGCGGGCGAAAACGAGCGTTACCGTGCTCGTTTTCGAGTTATTGACGAAAAACGGCCTGGAGCGATCGGTCCGGCGGTCGACGCGCGAAAGTTTCCAAGTCCGCTCTGCTCCGAATCATCGCTCCGGCGTCAAAAATCGTCGTAGGACAAAAACTCGACACGCTATCTTGCATGAAAAAATCCGGGGAACACGATGGCGTCGTCAAAAGTGCAGGTCGTCGAGCTCGTTTCCGAGAGAAAAAAAAAAAAATTCTCAAAATTCGACAAAAAAATAAAACGATTATTGGATTGTGTAGAGAATGTAAAACTGCATAAGAATCGCATAGACGAAAATTGGCGTTCACGTGCTCGTTTTTGTGGAAAAAATTAAAAAAGCTCTCAAAGTTCGAGATAAAAAAAGAAAAAACCATCGACCAGGTAGCCAACGGTAGACGGTACAAGTATCGTATGGGCGAAAACGAGCGTTACCGTGCTCGTTTTCGAGTTATTGACGAAAAACGGCCTGGAGCGATCGGTCCGGCGGTCGACGCGCGAAAGTTTCTAAGTCCGCTCTGCTCCGAATCATCGCTCCGGCGTCAAAAATCGTCGTAGGACAAAAACTCGACACGCTATCTTGCATGAAAAAATCCGGGGAACACGATGGCGTCGTCAAAAGTGCAGGTCGTCGAGCTCGTTTTCGAGAGAAAAAAAAAAAAATTCTCAAAATTCGACAAAAAAATAAAACGATTATTTGATTGTGTAGAGAATGTAAAACTGCATAAGAATCGCATAGACGAAAATGAGCGTTCACGTGCTCGTTTTTGTGGAAAAAATTAAAAAAGCTCTCAAAGTTCGAGATAAAAAAAGAAAAAACCATCCACCAGGTAGCCAACGGTAAACGGTACAAGTATCGTACGGGCGAAAACGAGCGTTACCGTGCTCGTTTTCGAGTTATTGACGAAAAACGGCCTGGAGCGATCGGTCCGGCGGTCGACGCGCGAAAGTTTCTAAGTCCGCTATGCTCCGAATCATCGCTCCGGCGTCAAAAATCGTCGTAGGACAAAAAATCGACACGCTATCTTGCAGGAAAAAATCCGGGGAACACGATGGCGTCGTCAAAAGTGCAGGTCGTCGAGCTCGTTTTCGAGAGAAAAAAAAAAAAATTCTCAAAATTCGACAAAAAAATAAAACGATTATTGGATCGTGTAGAGAATGTAAAACTGCATAAGAATCGCATAGACGAAAATTAGCGTTCACGTGCTCGTTTTTGTGGAAAAAATTAAAAAAGCTCTCAAAGTTCGAGATAAAAAAAGAAAAAACCATCGACCAGGTAGCCAACGGTAGACGGTACAAGTATCGTATGGGCGAAAACGAGCGTTACCGTGCTCGTTTTCGAGTTATTGACGAAAAACGGCCTGGAGCGATCGGTCCGGCGGTCGACGCGCGAAAGTTTCTAAGTCCGCTCTGCTCCGAATCATCGCTCCGGCGTCAAAAATCGTCGTAGGACAAAAAATCGACACGCTATCTTGCAGGAAAAAATCCGGGGAACACGATGGCGTCGTCAAAAGTGCAGGTCGTCGAGCTCGTTTTCGAGAGAAAAAAAAAAAAATTCTCAAAATTCGACAAAAAAATAAAACGATTATTGGATCGTGTAGAGAATGTAAAACTGCATAAGAATCGCATAAACGAAAATTAGCGTTCACGTGCTCGTTTTTGTGGAAAAAATTAAAAAAGCTCTCAAAGTTCGAGATAAAAAAAGAAAAAACCATCGACCAGGTAGCCAACGGTAGACGGTACAAGTATCGTATGGGCGAAAACGAGCGTTACCGTGCTCGTTTTCGAGTTATTGACGAAAAACGGCCTGGAGCGATCGGTCCGGCGGTCGACGCGCGAAAGTTTCTAAGTCCGCTCTGCTCCGAATCATCGCTCCGGCGTCAAAAATCGTCGTAGGACAAAAAATCGACACGCTATCTTGCAGGAAAAAATCCGGGGACCACGATGGCGTCGTCAAAAGTGCAGGTCGTCGAGCTCGTTTTCGAGAGAAAAAAAAAAAAATTCTCAAAATTCGACAAAAAAATAAAACGATTATTGGATCGTGTAGAGAATGTAAAACTGCATCAGAATCGCATAGACGAAAATTGGCGTTCACGTGCTCGTTTTTGTGGAAAAAATTAAAAAAGCTCTCAAAGTTCGAGATAAAAAAAAAAAAAACCATCGACCAGGTAGCCAACGGTAGACGGTACAAGTATCGTATGGGCGAAAACGAGCGTTACCGTGCTGGTTTTCGAGTTATTGACGAAAAACGGCCTGGAGCGATCGGTCCGGCGGTCGACGCGCAAAAGTTTCTAAGTCCGCTCTGCTCCGAATCATCGCTCCGGCGTCAAAAATCGTCGTAGGACAAAAAATCGACACGCTATCTTGCAGGAAAAAATCCGGGGACCACGATGGCGTCGTCAAAAGTGCAGGTCGTCGAGCTCGTTTTCGAGAGAAAAAAAAAAAAATTCTCAAAATTCGACAAAAAAATAAAACGATTATTGGATCGTGTAGAGAATGTAAAACTGCATCAGAATCGCATAGACGAAAATTGGCGTTCACGTGCTCGTTTTTGTGGAAAAAATTAAAAAAGCTCTCAAAGTTCGAGATAAAAAACAAAAAACCATCGACCAGGTAGCCAACGGTAAACGATACAAGTATCGTGCGGGCGAAAACGAGCGTTACCGTGCTCGTTTTCGAGTTATTGACGAAAAACGGCCTGGAGCGATCGGTCCGGCGGTCGACGCGCGAAAGTTTCTAAGTCCGCTCTGCTCCGAATCATCGCTCCGGCGTCAAAAATCGTCGTAGGACAAAAAATCGACACGCTATCTTGCAGGAAAAAATCCGGGGAACACGATGGCGTCGTCAAAAGTGCAGGTCGTTGAGCTCGTTTTCGAGAGAAAAAAAAAAAAATTCTCAAAATTCGACAAAAAAATAAAGCGATTATTGGATCGTATAGAGAATGTGAAACTGCATAAGAATCGTATAGACGAAAATTGGCGTTCACGTGCTCGTTTTTGTGGAAAAAATTAAAAAAGCTCTCAAAGTTCGAGATAAAAAAAAAAAAAACCATCGACCAGGTAGCCAACGGTAGACGGTACAAGTATCGTATGGGCGAAAACGAGCGTTACCGTGCTCGTTTTCGAGTTATTGACGAAAAACGGCCTGGAGCGATCGGTCCGGCGGTCGACGCGCGAAAGTTTCTAAGTCCGCTCTGCTCCGAATCATCGCTCCGGCGTCAAAAATCGTCGTAGGACAAAAAATCGACACGCTATCTTGCAGGAAAAAATCCGGGGACCACGATGGCGTCGTCAAAAGTGCAGGTCGTCGAGCTCGTTTTCGAGAGAAAAAAAAAAAAATTCTCAAAATTCGACAAAAAAATAAAACGATTATTGGATCGTGTAGAGAATGTAAAACTGCATCAGAATCGCATAGACGAAAATTGGCGTTCACGTGCTCGTTTTTGTGGAAAAAATTAAAAAAGCTCTCAAAGTTCGAGATAAAAAAAAAAAAACCATCGACCAGGTAGCCAACGGTAAACGATACAAGTATCGTACGGGCGAAAACGAGCGTTACCGTGCTCGTTTTCGAGTTATTGACGAAAAACGGCCTGGAGCGATCGGTCCGGCGGTCGACGCGCAAAAGTTTCTAAGTCCGCTCTGCTCCGAATCATCGCTCCGGCGTCAAAAATCGTCGCAGGACAAAAAATCGACACGCTATCTTGCAGGAAAAAATCCGGGGAACACGATGGCGTCGTCAAAAGTGCAGGTCGTCGAGCTCGTTTTCGAGAGAAAAAGAAAAAAATTCTCAAAATTCGACAAAAAAATAAAGCGATTATTGGATCGTGTAGAGAATGTGAAACTGCATAAGAATCGTATAGACGAAAATTGGCGTTCACGTGCTCGTTTTTGTGGAAAAAATTAAAAAAGCTCTCAAAGTTCGAGATAAAAAAAGAAAAAACCATCGACCAGGTAGCCAACGGTAGACGGTACAAGTATCGTATGGGCGAAAACGAGCGTTACCGTGCTCGTTTTCGAGTTATTGACGAAAAACGGCCTGGAGCGATCGGTCCGGCGGTCGACGCGCGAAAGTTTCCAAGTCTGCTCTGCCCCGAATCATCGCTCCGGCGTCAAAAATCGTCGTAGGACAAAAAATCGACACGCTATCTTGCAGGAAAAAATCCGGGGACCACGATGGCGTCGTCAAAAGTGCAGGTCGTCGAGCTCGTTTTCGAGAGAAAAAAAAAAAAATTCTCAAAATTCGACAAAAAAATAAAACGATTATTGGATCGTGTAGAGAATGTAAAACTGCATCAGAATCGCATAGACGAAAATTGGCGTTCACGTGCTCGTTTTTGTGGAAAAAATTAAAAAAGCTCTCAAAGTTCGAGATAAAAAAAAAAAAACCATCGACCAGGTAGCCAACGGTAAACGATACAAGTATCGTGCGGGCGAAAACGAGCGTTACCGTGCTCGTTTTCGAGTTATTGACGAAAAACGGCCTGGAGCGATCGGTCCGGCGGTCGACGCGCGAAAGTTTCTAAGTCCGCTCTGCTCCGAATCATCGCTCCGGCGTCAAAAATCGTCGTAGGACAAAAAATCGACACGCTATCTTGCAGGAAAAAATCCGGGGAACACGATGGCGTCGTCAAAAGTGCAGGTCGTCGAGCTCGTTTTCGAGAGAAAAAAAAAAAAATTCTCAAAATTCGACAAAAAAATAAAGCGATTATTGGATCGTATAGAGAATGTGAAACTGCATAAGAATCGTATAGACGAAAATTGGCGTTCACGTGCTCGTTTTTGTGGAAAAAATTAAAAAAGCTCTCAAAGTTCGAGATAAAAAAAAAAAAAACCATCGACCAGGTAGCCAACGGTAGACGGTACAAGTATCGTATGGGCGAAAACGAGCGTTACCGTGCTCGTTTTCGAGTTATTGACGAAAAACGGCCTGGAGCGATCGGTCCGGCGGTCGACGCGCGAAAGTTTCCAAGTCTGCTCTGCCCCGAATCATCGCTCCGGCGTCAAAAATCGTCGTAGGACAAAAAATCGACACGCTATCTTGCAGGAAAAAATCCGGGGAACACGATGGCGTCGTCAAAAGTGCAGGTCGTCGAGCTCGTTTTCGAGAGAAAAAAAAAAAAATTCTCAAAATTCGACAAAAAAATAAAACGATTATTGGATCGTGTAGAGAATGTAAAACTGCATAAGAATCGCATAGACGAAAATTAGCGTTCACGTGCTCGTTTTTGTGGAAAAAATTAAAAAAGCTCTCAAAGTTCGAGATAAAAAAAGAAAAAACCATCGACCAGGTAGCCAACGGTAGACGGTACAAGTATCGTATGGGCGAAAACGAGCGTTACCGTGCTCGTTTTCGAGTTATTGACGAAAAACGGCCTGGAGCGATCGGTCCGGCGGTCGACGCGCGAAAGTTTCTAAGTCCGCTCTGCTCCGAATCATCGCTCCGACGTCAAAAATCGTCGTAGGACAAAAAATCGACACGCTATCTTGCAGGAAAAAATCCGGGGACCACGATGGCGTCGTCAAAAGTGCAGGTCGTCGAGCTCGTTTTCGAGAGAAAAAAAAAAAAATTCTCAAAATTCGACAAAAATAAAACGATTATTGGATCGTGTAGAGAATGTAAAACTGCATCAGAATCGCATAGACGAAAATTGGCGTTCACGTGCTCGTTTTTGTGGAAAAAATTAAAAAAGCTCTCAAAGTTCGAGATAAAAAAAAAAAAACCATCGACCAGGTAGCCAACGGTAAACGATACAAGTATCGTGCGGGCGAAAACGAGCGTTACCGTGCTCGTTTTCGAGTTATTGACGAAAAACGGCCTGGAGCGATCGGTCCGGCGGTCGACGCGCGAAAGTTTCCAAGTCCGCTCTGCTCCGAATCATCGCTCCGGCGTCAAAAATCGTCGTAGGACAAAAACTCGACACGCTATCTTGCATGAAAAAATCCGGGGAACACGATGGCGTCGTCAAAAGTGCAGGTCGTCGAGCTCGTTTCCGAGAGAAAAAAAAAAAAATTCTCAAAATTCGACAAAAAAATAAAACGATTATTGGATTGTGTAGAGAATGTAAAACTGCATAAGAATCGCATAGACGAAAATTGGCGTTCACGTGCTCGTTTTTGTGGAAAAAATTAAAAAAGCTCTCAAAGTTCGAGATAAAAAAAGAAAAAACCATCGACCAGGTAGCCAACGGTAGACGGTACAAGTATCGTATGGGCGAAAACGAGCGTTACCGTGCTCGTTTTCGAGTTATTGACGAAAAACGGCCTGGAGCGATCGGTCCGGCGGTCGACGCGCGAAAGTTTCTAAGTCCGCTCTGCTCCGAATCATCGCTCCGGCGTCAAAAATCGTCGTAGGACAAAAACTCGACACGCTATCTTGCATGAAAAAATCCGGGGAACACGATGGCGTCGTCAAAAGTGCAGGTCGTCGAGCTCGTTTTCGAGAGAAAAAAAAAAAAATTCTCAAAATTCGACAAAAAAATAAAACGATTATTTGATTGTGTAGAGAATGTAAAACTGCATAAGAATCGCATAGACGAAAATGAGCGTTCACGTGCTCGTTTTTGTGGAAAAAATTAAAAAAGCTCTCAAAGTTCGAGATAAAAAAAGAAAAAACCATCCACCAGGTAGCCAACGGTAAACGGTACAAGTATCGTACGGGCGAAAACGAGCGTTACCGTGCTCGTTTTCGAGTTATTGACGAAAAACGGCCTGGAGCGATCGGTCCGGCGGTCGACGCGCGAAAGTTTCTAAGTCCGCTATGCTCCGAATCATCGCTCCGGCGTCAAAAATCGTCGTAGGACAAAAAATCGACACGCTATCTTGCAGGAAAAAATCCGGGGAACACGATGGCGTCGTCAAAAGTGCAGGTCGTCGAGCTCGTTTTCGAGAGAAAAAAAAAAAAATTCTCAAAATTCGACAAAAAAATAAAGCGATTATTGGATCGTATAGAGAATGTGAAACTGCATAAGAATCGTATAGACGAAAATTGGCGTTCACGTGCTCGTTTTTGTGGAAAAAATTAAAAAAGCTCTCAAAGTTCGAGATAAAAAAAAAAAAAACCATCGACCAGGTAGCCAACGGTAGACGGTACAAGTATCGTATGGGCGAAAACGAGCGTTACCGTGCTCGTTTTCGAGTTATTGACGAAAAACGGCCTGGAGCGATCGGTCCGGCGGTCGACGCGCAAAAGTTTCTAAGTCCGCTCTGCTCCGAATCATCGCTCCGGCGTCAAAAATCGTCGCAGGACAAAAAATCGACACGCTATCTTGCAGGAAAAAATCCGGGGAACACGATGGCGTCGTCAAAAGTGCAGGTCGTCGAGCTCGTTTTCGAGAGAAAAAGAAAAAAATTCTCAAAATTCGACAAAAAAATAAAGCGATTATTGGATCGTGTAGAGAATGTGAAACTGCATAAGAATCGTATAGACGAAAATTGGCGTTCACGTGCTCGTTTTTGTGGAAAAAATTAAAAAAGCTCTCAAAGTTCGAGATAAAAAAAGAAAAAACCATCGACCAGGTAGCCAACGGTAGACGGTACAAGTATCGTATGGGCGAAAACGAGCGTTACCGTGCTCGTTTTCGAGTTATTGACGAAAAACGGCCTGGAGCGATCGGTCCGGCGGTCGACGCGCGAAAGTTTCCAAGTCTGCTCTGCCCCGAATCATCGCTCCGGCGTCAAAAATCGTCGTAGGACAAAAAATCGACACGCTATCTTGCAGGAAAAAATCCGGGGACCACGATGGCGTCGTCAAAAGTGCAGGTCGTCGAGCTCGTTTTCGAGAGAAAAAAAAAAAAATTCTCAAAATTCGACAAAAAAATAAAACGATTATTGGATCGTGTAGAGAATGTAAAACTGCATCAGAATCGCATAGACGAAAATTGGCGTTCACGTGCTCGTTTTTGTGGAAAAAATTAAAAAAGCTCTCAAAGTTCGAGATAAAAAAAAAAAAACCATCGACCAGGTAGCCAACGGTAAACGATACAAGTATCGTGCGGGCGAAAACGAGCGTTACCGTGCTCGTTTTCGAGTTATTGACGAAAAACGGCCTGGAGCGATCGGTCCGGCGGTCGACGCGCGAAAGTTTCTAAGTCCGCTCTGCTCCGAATCATCGCTCCGGCGTCAAAAATCGTCGTAGGACAAAAAATCGACACGCTATCTTGCAGGAAAAAATCCGGGGAATACGATGGCGTCGTCAAAAGTGCAGGTCGTCGAGCTCGTTTTCGAGAGAAAAAAAAAAAAATTCTCAAAATTCGACAAAAAAATAAAGCGATTATTGGATCGTATAGAGAATGTGAAACTGCATAAGAATCGTATAGACGAAAATTGGCGTTCACGTGCTCGTTTTTGTGGAAAAAATTAAAAAAGCTCTCAAAGTTCGAGATAAAAAAAAAAAAAACCATCGACCAGGTAGCCAACGGTAGACGGTACAAGTATCGTATGGGCGAAAACGAGCGTTACCGTGCTCGTTTTCGAGTTATTGACGAAAAACGGCCTGGAGCGATCGGTCCGGCGGTCGACGCGCGAAAGTTTCCAAGTCTGCTCTGCCCCGAATCATCGCTCCGGCGTCAAAAATCGTCGTAGGACAAAAAATCGACACGCTATCTTGCAGGAAAAAATCCGGGGAACACGATGGCGTCGTCAAAAGTGCAGGTCGTCGAGCTCGTTTTCGAGAGAAAAAAAAAAAAATTCTCAAAATTCGACAAAAAAATAAAACGATTATTGGATCGTGTAGAGAATGTAAAACTGCATAAGAATCGCATAGACGAAAATTAGCGTTCACGTGCTCGTTTTTGTGGAAAAAATTAAAAAAGCTCTCAAAGTTCGAGATAAAAAAAGAAAAAACCATCGACCAGGTAGCCAACGGTAGACGGTACAAGTATCGTATGGGCGAAAACGAGCGTTACCGTGCTCGTTTTCGAGTTATTGACGAAAAACGGCCTGGAGCGATCGGTCCGGCGGTCGACGCGCGAAAGTTTCTAAGTCCGCTCTGCTCCGAATCATCGCTCCGGCGTCAAAAATCGTCGTAGGACAAAAAATCGACACGCTATCTTGCAGGAAAAAATCCGGGGAACACGATGGCGTCGTCAAAAGTGCAGGTCGTCGAGCTCGTTTTCGAGAGAAAAAAAAAAAAATTCTCAAAATTCGACAAAAAAATAAAACGATTATTGGATCGTGTAGAGAATGTAAAACTGCATAAGAATCGCATAAACGAAAATTAGCGTTCACGTGCTCGTTTTTGTGGAAAAAATTAAAAAAGCTCTCAAAGTTCGAGATAAAAAAAGAAAAAACCATCGACCAGGTAGCCAACGGTAGACGGTACAAGTATCGTATGGGCGAAAACGAGCGTTACCGTGCTCGTTTTCGAGTTATTGACGAAAAACGGCCTGGAGCGATCGGTCCGGCGGTCGACGCGCGAAAGTTTCTAAGTCCGCTCTGCTCCGAATCATCGCTCCGGCGTCAAAAATCGTCGTAGGACAAAAAATCGACACGCTATCTTGCAGGAAAAAATCCGGGGACCACGATGGCGTCGTCAAAAGTGCAGGTCGTCGAGCTCGTTTTCGAGAGAAAAAAAAAAAAATTCTCAAAATTCGACAAAAAAATAAAACGATTATTGGATCGTGTAGAGAATGTAAAACTGCATCAGAATCGCATAGACGAAAATTGGCGTTCACGTGCTCGTTTTTGTGGAAAAAATTAAAAAAGCTCTCAAAGTTCGAGATAAAAAAAAAAAAAACCATCGACCAGGTAGCCAACGGTAGACGGTACAAGTATCGTATGGGCGAAAACGAGCGTTACCGTGCTGGTTTTCGAGTTATTGACGAAAAACGGCCTGGAGCGATCGGTCCGGCGGTCGACGCGCAAAAGTTTCTAAGTCCGCTCTGCTCCGAATCATCGCTCCGGCGTCAAAAATCGTCGTAGGACAAAAAATCGACACGCTATCTTGCAGGAAAAAATCCGGGGACCACGATGGCGTCGTCAAAAGTGCAGGTCGTCGAGCTCGTTTTCGAGAGAAAAAAAAAAAAATTCTCAAAATTCGACAAAAAAATAAAACGATTATTGGATCGTGTAGAGAATGTAAAACTGCATCAGAATCGCATAGACGAAAATTGGCGTTCACGTGCTCGTTTTTGTGGAAAAAATTAAAAAAGCTCTCAAAGTTCGAGATAAAAAACAAAAAACCATCGACCAGGTAGCCAACGGTAAACGATACAAGTATCGTGCGGGCGAAAACGAGCGTTACCGTGCTCGTTTTCGAGTTATTGACGAAAAACGGCCTGGAGCGATCGGTCCGGCGGTCGACGCGCGAAAGTTTCTAAGTCCGCTCTGCTCCGAATCATCGCTCCGGCGTCAAAAATCGTCGTAGGACAAAAAATCGACACGCTATCTTGCAGGAAAAAATCCGGGGAACACGATGGCGTCGTCAAAAGTGCAGGTCGTTGAGCTCGTTTTCGAGAGAAAAAAAAAAAAATTCTCAAAATTCGACAAAAAAATAAAGCGATTATTGGATCGTATAGAGAATGTGAAACTGCATAAGAATCGTATAGACGAAAATTGGCGTTCACGTGCTCGTTTTTGTGGAAAAAATTAAAAAAGCTCTCAAAGTTCGAGATAAAAAAAAAAAAAACCATCGACCAGGTAGCCAACGGTAGACGGTACAAGTATCGTATGGGCGAAAACGAGCGTTACCGTGCTCGTTTTCGAGTTATTGACGAAAAACGGCCTGGAGCGATCGGTCCGGCGGTCGACGCGCGAAAGTTTCTAAGTCCGCTCTGCTCCGAATCATCGCTCCGGCGTCAAAAATCGTCGTAGGACAAAAAATCGACACGCTATCTTGCAGGAAAAAATCCGGGGACCACGATGGCGTCGTCAAAAGTGCAGGTCGTCGAGCTCGTTTTCGAGAGAAAAAAAAAAAAATTCTCAAAATTCGACAAAAAAATAAAACGATTATTGGATCGTGTAGAGAATGTAAAACTGCATCAGAATCGCATAGACGAAAATTGGCGTTCACGTGCTCGTTTTTGTGGAAAAAATTAAAAAAGCTCTCAAAGTTCGAGATAAAAAAAAAAAAACCATCGACCAGGTAGCCAACGGTAAACGATACAAGTATCGTACGGGCGAAAACGAGCGTTACCGTGCTCGTTTTCGAGTTATTGACGAAAAACGGCCTGGAGCGATCGGTCCGGCGGTCGACGCGCAAAAGTTTCTAAGTCCGCTCTGCTCCGAATCATCGCTCCGGCGTCAAAAATCGTCGCAGGACAAAAAATCGACACGCTATCTTGCAGGAAAAAATCCGGGGAACACGATGGCGTCGTCAAAAGTGCAGGTCGTCGAGCTCGTTTTCGAGAGAAAAAGAAAAAAATTCTCAAAATTCGACAAAAAAATAAAGCGATTATTGGATCGTGTAGAGAATGTGAAACTGCATAAGAATCGTATAGACGAAAATTGGCGTTCACGTGCTCGTTTTTGTGGAAAAAATTAAAAAAGCTCTCAAAGTTCGAGATAAAAAAAGAAAAAACCATCGACCAGGTAGCCAACGGTAGACGGTACAAGTATCGTATGGGCGAAAACGAGCGTTACCGTGCTCGTTTTCGAGTTATTGACGAAAAACGGCCTGGAGCGATCGGTCCGGCGGTCGACGCGCGAAAGTTTCCAAGTCTGCTCTGCCCCGAATCATCGCTCCGGCGTCAAAAATCGTCGTAGGACAAAAAATCGACACGCTATCTTGCAGGAAAAAATCCGGGGACCACGATGGCGTCGTCAAAAGTGCAGGTCGTCGAGCTCGTTTTCCAGAGAAAAAAAAAAAAATTCTCAAAATTCGACAAAAAAATAAAACGATTATTGGATCGTGTAGAGAATGTAAAACTGCATCAGAATCGCATAGACGAAAATTGGCGTTCACGTGCTCGTTTTTGTGGAAAAAATTAAAAAAGCTCTCAAAGTTCGAGATAAAAAAAAAAAAACCATCGACCAGGTAGCCAACGGTAAACGATACAAGTATCGTGCGGGCGAAAACGAGCGTTACCGTGCTCGTTTTCGAGTTATTGACGAAAAACGGCCTGGAGCGATCGGTCCGGCGGTCGACGCGCGAAAGTTTCTAAGTCCGCTCTGCTCCGAATCATCGCTCCGGCGTCAAAAATCGTCGTAGGACAAAAAATCGACACGCTATCTTGCAGGAAAAAATCCGGGGAACACGATGGCGTCGTCAAAAGTGCAGGTCGTCGAGCTCGTTTTCGAGAGAAAAAAAAAAAAATTCTCAAAATTCGACAAAAAAATAAAGCGATTATTGGATCGTATAGAGAATGTGAAACTGCATAAGAATCGTATAGACGAAAATTGGCGTTCACGTGCTCGTTTTTGTGGAAAAAATTAAAAAAGCTCTCAAAGTTCGAGATAAAAAAAAAAAAAACCATCGACCAGGTAGCCAACGGTAGACGGTACAAGTATCGTATGGGCGAAAACGAGCGTTACCGTGCTCGTTTTCGAGTTATTGACGAAAAACGGCCTGGAGCGATCGGTCCGGCGGTCGACGCGCGAAAGTTTCCAAGTCTGCTCTGCCCCGAATCATCGCTCCGGCGTCAAAAATCGTCGTAGGACAAAAAATCGACACGCTATCTTGCAGGAAAAAATCCGGGGAACACGATGGCGTCGTCAAAAGTGCAGGTCGTCGAGCTCGTTTTCGAGAGAAAAAAAAAAAAATTCTCAAAATTCGACAAAAAAATAAAACGATTATTGGATCGTGTAGAGAATGTAAAACTGCATAAGAATCGCATAGACGAAAATTAGCGTTCACGTGCTCGTTTTTGTGGAAAAAATTAAAAAAGCTCTCAAAGTTCGAGATAAAAAAAGAAAAAACCATCGACCAGGTAGCCAACGGTAGACGGTACAAGTATCGTATGGGCGAAAACGAGCGTTACCGTGCTCGTTTTCGAGTTATTGACGAAAAACGGCCTGGAGCGATCGGTCCGGCGGTCGACGCGCGAAAGTTTCTAAGTCCGCTCTGCTCCGAATCATCGCTCCGGCGTCAAAAATCGTCGTAGGACAAAAAATCGACACGCTATCTTGCAGGAAAAAATCCGGGGAACACGATGGCGTCGTCAAAAGTGCAGGTCGTCGAGCTCGTTTTCGAGAGAAAAAAAAAAAAATTCTCAAAATTCGACAAAAAAATAAAACGATTATTGGATCGTGTAGAGAATGTAAAACTGCATAAGAATCGCATAGACGAAAATTAGCGTTCACGTGCTCGTTTTTGTGGAAAAAATTAAAAAAGCTCTCAAAGTTCGAGATAAAAAAAGAAAAAACCATCGACCAGGTAGCCAACGGTAGACGGTACAAGTATCGTATGGGCGAAAACGAGCGTTACCGTGCTCGTTTTCGAGTTATTGACGAAAAACGGCCTGGAGCGATCGGTCCGGCGGTCGACGCGCGAAAGTTTCTAAGTCCGCTCTGCTCCGAATCATCGCTCCGGCGTCAAAAATCGTCGTAGGACAAAAAATCGACACGCTATCTTGCAGGAAAAAATCCGGGGAACACGATGGCGTCGTCAAAAGTGCAGGTCGTCGAGCTCGTTTTCGAGAGAAAAAAAAAAAAATTCTCAAAATTCGACAAAAAAATAAAACGATTATTGGATCGTGTAGAGAATGTAAAACTGCATCAGAATCGCATAGACGAAAATTGGCGTTCACGTGCTCGTTTTTGTGGAAAAAATTAAAAAAGCTCTCAAAGTTCGAGATAAAAAAAAAAAAAACCATCGACCAGGTAGCCAAAGGTAGACGGTACAAGTATCGTACGGGCGAAAACGAGCGTTACCGTGCTCGTTTTCGAGTCATTGACGAAAAACGGCCTGGAGCGATCGGTCCGGCGGTCGACGCGCGAAAGTTTCTAAGTCCGCTCTGCTCCGAATCATCGCTCCGGCGTCAAAAATCGTCGTAGGACAAAAAATCGACACGCTATCTTGCAGGAAAAAATCCGGGGAACACGATGGCGTCGTCAAAAGTGCAGGTCGTCGAGCTCGTTTTCGAGAGAAAAAAAAAAAAATTCTCAAAATTCGACAAAAAAATAAAACGATTATTGGATCGTGTAGAGAATGTGAAACTGCATAAGAATCGTATAGACGAAAATTGGCGTTCACGTGCTCGTTTTTGTGGAAAAAATTAAAAAAGCTCTCAAAGTTCGAGATAAAAAAAAAAAGAACCATCGACCAGGTAGCCAACGGTAGACGGTACAAGTATCGTATGGGCGAAAACGAGCGTTACCGTGCTGGTTTTCGAGTTATTGACGAAAAACGGCCTGGAGCGATCGGTCCGGCGGTCGACGCGCAAAAGGTTCTAAGTCCGCTCTGCTCCGAATCATCGCTCCGGCGTCAAAAATCGTCGTAGGACAAAAAATCGACACGCTATCTTGCAGGAAAAAATCCGGGGACCACGATGGCGTCGTCAAAAGTGCAGGTCGTCGAGCTCGTTTTCGAGAGAAAAAAAAAAAAATTCTCAAAATTCGACAAAAAAATAAAACGATTATTGGATCGTGTAGAGAATGTAAAACTGCATCAGAATCGCATAGACGAAAATTGGCGTTCACGTGCTCGTTTTTGTGGAAAAAATTAAAAAAGCTCTCAAAGTTCGAGATAAAAAACAAAAAACCATCGACCAGGTAGCCAACGGTAAACGATACAAGTATCGTGCGGGCGAAAACGAGCGTTACCGTGCTCGTTTTCGAGTTATTGACGAAAAACGGCCTGGAGCGATCGGTCCGGCGGTCGACGCGCGAAAGTTTCTAAGTCCGCTCTGCTCCGAATCATCGCTCCGGCGTCAAAAATCGTCGTAGGACAAAAAATCGACACGCTATCTTGCAGGAAAAAATCCGGGGAACACGATGGCGTCGTCAAAAGTGCAGGTCGTTGAGCTCGTTTTCGAGAGAAAAAAAAAAAAATTCTCAAAATTCGACAAAAAAATAAAGCGATTATTGGATCGTATAGAGAATGTGAAACTGCATAAGAATCGTATAGACGAAAATTGGCGTTCACGTGCTCGTTTTTGTGGAAAAAATTAAAAAAGCTCTCAAAGTTCGAGATAAAAAAAAAAAAAACCATCGACCAGGTAGCCAACGGTAGACGGTACAAGTATCGTATGGGCGAAAACGAGCGTTACCGTGCTCGTTTTCGAGTTATTGACGAAAAACGGCCTGGAGCGATCGGTCCGGCGGTCGACGCGCGAAAGTTTCCAAGTCTGCTCTGCCCTCGGTCCTCGGGCCACTCCTGTGGAACATCGCGTACGACTCGGTGTTGCGGGCCGGCCTCCCCGACGGCGTCAGCACGGTGTGTTATGCGGATGACACACTGGTGCTGGCCGTCGGGGCGCACTGGGGGAGGGCCATGCGTCGCGCGGAGGAGGGGTCGCAACGCGTCGTCGACCGGATCAGGGGGATGGGGATGACGGTGGCGGTCCATAAGACCGAGGTGATTGCGTTTCATTCACCTCGGCAGGATCCGCCACCCCCTCTGATTCGGGTGGGTGGGGCTGACATCGAGGTGAAGCCCCAGATCAGGTATCTGGGGCTGATCCTCGATAGCCACTGGCGTTTCGAGAAGCATTTCCGCTGCCTGGTCCCCCGGTTGGAAAGGATGGTTGCGGCTCTGGGCCGGATCCTGCCCAACCTGGGGGGCCCGGCGGGCCGAGTTCGTCGCCTCTATGTGGCAATGGTCCAGTCGGTGGCCCTATACGGGGCCCCCGTCTGGGCGGACGACCTGGCTGCCTCCCGCCGCAGCATGACTATGCTGCGTCGGGTGCAGAGGCGCATGGCGCTCAGGGTCGTCCGCGGGTATCGGACCATGTCACATGAGGCGGCGACGGTTCTAGCGGGGATGCCGCCCATGGACCTGCTCGCGCGGTCGCACGCGGTGATGTACCGGCACCGCGTCGACCGTCGCGCGGGGGTGGGGGCGGTCCCGGGCGGGCAGGAACCTGCTTGGGGCGATTTGAAGCGCCAGGCCCGGCAGTCCGTGTTGCTCGCGTGGCAGGAGCGGCTGGCTCTGCCAACCGCGGGGCACCGGACTGTCGGGGCTGTTCGGCCACTCCTGAAGGAGTGGCTGGACAGAGGCCATGGCAGCCTCACCTACCGGCAGGCACAGGTGTTTTCCGGGCATGGCAGCTTCGGAAGATACCTGTGCCGGATAGGGAAGGAGCCGACGGCGCGTTGCTGCCACTGCGACGCTGAGCAGGACACGGCGGATCATACCCTGGAGGTATGCCCCGCATGGGAGGGGGAGCGCCGTGTCCTGGTCGGCGTCGTCGGGCGGGATGTCTCGCTGCCGGGCGTGGTGCGCGCCATGCTCGGCAGCGAGGAGAAGTGGAGGGCCGTGGCCTCCTTCTGCGAGAACGTAATGTTGCAGAAGGAGGCCGCGGGGAGGGAGCGCGAGCTTCAGCGGCGCGCTGAAGCTCGCGCTCGTGCGGTGGCCCGAGGTCGTCGCCCGGTCGCGAGGCGTCGCGGGCGGCCGCCGCGGCGTGGCGGATGACCTAGGCTGGGAGGGGGGTCCTGAGGGGACCCTCCTCCCGCCAGGCGGCGCCGGGTCGGACCGGTTGGGGGTAGGAGTGCCTCCCCCTACCGGTCCGACGCAAGGGGAGGCACCCTCGGTGGTCTGGTGCGGCCATGAACGCCCGGCCGCCGAGGGGTGGAAACGGGGTCGCGGGCGGTTGCGAGTTGGGGCTCGCAGCCGCCACTAAACGCGGCCCCGGGACGGATAGCGGCGGGATGGAGTGGCCCCGTCCCGCCGCTATGAGGAAGTGTGTCTACTGGGGGGACCGATTGTCCCCCCGGGGGATGGGCGCGAAAGCGCGGGCACGGGGAGGATACCGGAAGAATGCTTCGAGCGATTCCCGGTATCCTCCCAAAGCGGGCCGAAGGGTCACCGTGGGGTTTTTAGTGGGTAGGTCCCGCGCCTGTCGTTGTACGGGCGCGGGGAATCCCACACACCCCTCCCACCTCTCCCCAAGGAGGTGGGAGGGAGTCTTTCGAAGATTTTCCCCACGACAAAAAAAAAAAAAAAAAAAAAAAAAAGTCTGCTCTGCCCCGAATCATCGCTCCGGCGTCAAAAATCGTCGTAGGACAAAAAATCGACACGCTATCTTGCAGGAAAAAATCCGGGGAACACGATGGCGTCGTCAAAAGTGCAGGTCGTCGAGCTCGTTTTCGAGAGAAAAAAAAAAAAATTCTCAAAATTCGACAAAAAAATAAAACGATTATTGGATCGTGTAGAGAATGTAAAACTGCATCAGAATCGCATAGACGAAAATTGGCGTTCACGTGCTCGTTTTTGTGGAAAAAATTAAAAAAGCTCTCAAAGTTCGAGATAAAAAAAGAAAAAACCATCGACCAGGTAGCCAACGGTAGACGGTACAAGTATCGTATGGGCGAAAACGAGCGTTACCGTGCTCGTTTTCGAGTTATTGACGAAAAACGGCCTGGAGCGATCGGTCCGGCGGTCGACGCGCAAAAGTTTCTAAGTCCGCTCTGCTCCGAATCATCGCTCCGGCGTCAAAAATCGTCGCAGGACAAAAAATCGACACGCTATCTTGCAGGAAAAAATCCGGGGAACACGATGGCGTCGTCAAAAGTGCAGGTCGTCGAGCTCGTTTTCGAGAGAAAAAGAAAAAAATTCTCAAAATTCGACAAAAAAATAAAGCGATTATTGGATCGTGTAGAGAATGTGAAACTGCATAAGAATCGTATAGACGAAAATTGGCGTTCACGTGCTCGTTTTTGTGGAAAAAATTAAAAAAGCTCTCAAAGTTCGAGATAAAAAAAGAAAAAACCATCGACCAGGTAGCCAACGGTAGACGGTACAAGTATCGTATGGGCGAAAACGAGCGTTACCGTGCTCGTTTTCGAGTTATTGACGAAAAACGGCCTGGAGCGATCGGTCCGGCGGTCGACGCGCGAAAGTTTCCAAGTCTGCTCTGCCCCGAATCATCGCTCCGGCGTCAAAAATCGTCGTAGGACAAAAAATCGACACGCTATCTTGCAGGAAAAAATCCGGGGACCACGATGGCGTCGTCAAAAGTGCAGGTCGTCGAGCTCGTTTTCCAGAGAAAAAAAAAAAAATTCTCAAAATTCGACAAAAAAATAAAACGATTATTGGATCGTGTAGAGAATGTAAAACTGCATCAGAATCGCATAGACGAAAATTGGCGTTCACGTGCTCGTTTTTGTGGAAAAAATTAAAAAAGCTCTCAAAGTTCGAGATAAAAAAAAAAAAACCATCGACCAGGTAGCCAACGGTAAACGATACAAGTATCGTGCGGGCGAAAACGAGCGTTACCGTGCTCGTTTTCGAGTTATTGACGAAAAACGGCCTGGAGCGATCGGTCCGGCGGTCGACGCGCGAAAGTTTCTAAGTCCGCTCTGCTCCGAATCATCGCTCCGGCGTCAAAAATCGTCGTAGGACAAAAAATCGACACGCTATCTTGCAGGAAAAAATCCGGGGAACACGATGGCGTCGTCAAAAGTGCAGGTCGTCGAGCTCGTTTTCGAGAGAAAAAAAAAAAAATTCTCAAAATTCGACAAAAAAATAAAACGATTATTGGATCGTGTAGAGAATGTAAAACTGCATAAGAATCGCATAGACGAAAATTAGCGTTCACGTGCTCGTTTTTGTGGAAAAAATTAAAAAAGCTCTCAAAGTTCGAGATAAAAAAAGAAAAAACCATCGACCAGGTAGCCAACGGTAGACGGTACAAGTATCGTATGGGCGAAAACGAGCGTTACCGTGCTCGTTTTCGAGTTATTGACGAAAAACGGCCTGGAGCGATCGGTCCGGCGGTCGACGCGCGAAAGTTTCTAAGTCCGCTCTGCTCCGAATCATCGCTCCGGCGTCAAAAATCGTCGTAGGACAAAAAATCGACACGCTATCTTGCAGGAAAAAATCCGGGGAACACGATGGCGTCGTCAAAAGTGCAGGTCGTCGAGCTCGTTTTCGAGAGAAAAAAAAAAAAATTCTCAAAATTCGACAAAAAAATAAAACGATTATTGGATCGTGTAGAGAATGTAAAACTGCATAAGAATCGCATAGACGAAAATTAGCGTTCACGTGCTCGTTTTTGTGGAAAAAATTAAAAAAGCTCTCAAAGTTCGAGATAAAAAAAGAAAAAACCATCGACCAGGTAGCCAACGGTAGACGGTACAAGTATCGTATGGGCGAAAACGAGCGTTACCGTGCTCGTTTTCGAGTTATTGACGAAAAACGGCCTGGAGCGATCGGTCCGGCGGTCGACGCGCGAAAGTTTCTAAGTCCGCTCTGCTCCGAATCATCGCTCCGGCGTCAAAAATCGTCGTAGGACAAAAAATCGACACGCTATCTTGCAGGAAAAAATCCGGGGAACACGATGGCGTCGTCAAAAGTGCAGGTCGTCGAGCTCGTTTTCGAGAGAAAAAAAAAAAAATTCTCAAAATTCGACAAAAAAATAAAACGATTATTGGATCGTGTAGAGAATGTAAAACTGCATCAGAATCGCATAGACGAAAATTGGCGTTCACGTGCTCGTTTTTGTGGAAAAAATTAAAAAAGCTCTCAAAGTTCGAGATAAAAAAAAAAAAAACCATCGACCAGGTAGCCAAAGGTAGACGGTACAAGTATCGTACGGGCGAAAACGAGCGTTACCGTGCTCGTTTTCGAGTCATTGACGAAAAACGGCCTGGAGCGATCGGTCCGGCGGTCGACGCGCGAAAGTTTCTAAGTCCGCTCTGCTCCGAATCATCGCTCCGGCGTCAAAAATCGTCGTAGGACAAAAAATCGACACGCTATCTTGCAGGAAAAAATCCGGGGAACACGATGGCGTCGTCAAAAGTGCAGGTCGTCGAGCTCGTTTTCGAGAGAAAAAAAAAAAAATTCTCAAAATTCGACAAAAAAATAAAACGATTATTGGATCGTGTAGAGAATGTGAAACTGCATAAGAATCGTATAGACGAAAATTGGCGTTCACGTGCTCGTTTTTGTGGAAAAAATTAAAAAAGCTCTCAAAGTTCGAGATAAAAAAAAAAAGAACCATCGACCAGGTAGCCAACGGTAGACGGTACAAGTATCGTATGGGCGAAAACGAGCGTTACCGTGCTGGTTTTCGAGTTATTGACGAAAAACGGCCTGGAGCGATCGGTCCGGCGGTCGACGCGCAAAAGGTTCTAAGTCCGCTCTGCTCCGAATCATCGCTCCGGCGTCAAAAATCGTCGTAGGACAAAAAATCGACACGCTATCTTGCAGGAAAAAATCCGGGGACCACGATGGCGTCGTCAAAAGTGCAGGTCGTCGAGCTCGTTTTCGAGAGAAAAAAAAAAAAATTCTCAAAATTCGACAAAAAAATAAAACGATTATTGGATCGTGTAGAGAATGTAAAACTGCATCAGAATCGCATAGACGAAAATTGGCGTTCACGTGCTCGTTTTTGTGGAAAAAATTAAAAAAGCTCTCAAAGTTCGAGATAAAAAACAAAAAACCATCGACCAGGTAGCCAACGGTAAACGATACAAGTATCGTGCGGGCGAAAACGAGCGTTACCGTGCTCGTTTTCGAGTTATTGACGAAAAACGGCCTGGAGCGATCGGTCCGGCGGTCGACGCGCGAAAGTTTCTAAGTCCGCTCTGCTCCGAATCATCGCTCCGGCGTCAAAAATCGTCGTAGGACAAAAAATCGACACGCTATCTTGCAGGAAAAAATCCGGGGAACACGATGGCGTCGTCAAAAGTGCAGGTCGTTGAGCTCGTTTTCGAGAGAAAAAAAAAAAAATTCTCAAAATTCGACAAAAAAATAAAGCGATTATTGGATCGTATAGAGAATGTGAAACTGCATAAGAATCGTATAGACGAAAATTGGCGTTCACGTGCTCGTTTTTGTGGAAAAAATTAAAAAAGCTCTCAAAGTTCGAGATTAAAAAAAAAAAAACCATCGACCAGGTAGCCAACGGTAGACGGTACAAGTATCGTATGGGCGAAAACGAGCGTTACCGTGCTCGTTTTCGAGTTATTGACGAAAAACGGCCTGGAGCGATCGGTCCGGCGGTCGACGCGCGAAAGTTTCCAAGTCTGCTCTGCCCTCGGTCCTCGGGCCACTCCTGTGGAACATCGCGTACGACTCGGTGTTGCGGGCCGGCCTCCCCGACGGCGTCAGCACGGTGTGTTATGCGGATGACACACTGGTGCTGGCCGTCGGGGCGCACTGGGGGAGGGCCATGCGTCGCGCGGAGGAGGGGTCGCAACGCGTCGTCGACCGGATCAGGGGGATGGGGATGACGGTGGCGGTCCATAAGACCGAGGTGATTGCGTTTCATTCACCTCGGCAGGATCCGCCACCCCCTCTGATTCGGGTGGGTGGGGCTGACATCGAGGTGAAGCCCCAGATCAGGTATCTGGGGCTGATCCTCGATAGCCACTGGCGTTTCGAGAAGCATTTCCGCTGCCTGGTCCCCCGGTTGGAAAGGATGGTTGCGGCTCTGGGCCGGATCCTGCCCAACCTGGGGGGCCCGGCGGGCCGAGTTCGTCGCCTCTATGTGGCAATGGTCCAGTCGGTGGCCCTATACGGGGCCCCCGTCTGGGCGGACGACCTGGCTGCCTCCCGCCGCAGCATGACTATGCTGCGTCGGGTGCAGAGGCGCATGGCGCTCAGGGTCGTCCGCGGGTATCGGACCATGTCACATGAGGCGGCGACGGTTCTAGCGGGGATGCCGCCCATGGACCTGCTCGCGCGGTCGCACGCGGTGATGTACCGGCACCGCGTCGACCGTCGCGCGGGGGTGGGGGCGGTCCCGGGCGGGCAGGAACCTGCTTGGGGCGATTTGAAGCGCCAGGCCCGGCAGTCCGTGTTGCTCGCGTGGCAGGAGCGGCTGGCTCTGCCAACCGCGGGGCACCGGACTGTCGGGGCTGTTCGGCCACTCCTGAAGGAGTGGCTGGACAGAGGCCATGGCAGCCTCACCTACCGGCAGGCACAGGTGTTTTCCGGGCATGGCAGCTTCGGAAGATACCTGTGCCGGATAGGGAAGGAGCCGACGGCGCGTTGCTGCCACTGCGACGCTGAGCAGGACACGGCGGATCATACCCTGGAGGTATGCCCCGCATGGGAGGGGGAGCGCCGTGTCCTGGTCGGCGTCGTCGGGCGGGATGTCTCGCTGCCGGGCGTGGTGCGCGCCATGCTCGGCAGCGAGGAGAAGTGGAGGGCCGTGGCCTCCTTCTGCGAGAACGTAATGTTGCAGAAGGAGGCCGCGGGGAGGGAGCGCGAGCTTCAGCGGCGCGCTGAAGCTCGCGCTCGTGCGGTGGCCCGAGGTCGTCGCCCGGTCGCGAGGCGTCGCGGGCGGCCGCCGCGGCGTGGCGGATGACCTAGGCTGGGAGGGGGGTCCTGAGGGGACCCTCCTCCCGCCAGGCGGCGCCGGGTCGGACCGGTTGGGGGTAGGAGTGCCTCCCCCTACCGGTCCGACGCAAGGGGAGGCACCCTCGGTGGTCTGGTGCGGCCATGAACGCCCGGCCGCCGAGGGGTGGAAACGGGGTCGCGGGCGGTTGCGAGTTGGGGCTCGCAGCCGCCACTAAACGCGGCCCCGGGACGGATAGCGGCGGGATGGAGTGGCCCCGTCCCGCCGCTATGAGGAAGTGTGTCTACTGGGGGGACCGATTGTCCCCCCGGGGGATGGGCGCGAAAGCGCGGGCACGGGGAGGATACCGGAAGAATGCTTCGAGCGATTCCCGGTATCCTCCCAAAGCGGGCCGAAGGGTCACCGTGGGGTTTTTAGTGGGTAGGTCCCGCGCCTGTCGTTGTACGGGCGCGGGGAATCCCACACACCCCTCCCACCTCTCCCCAAGGAGGTGGGAGGGAGTCTTTCGAAGATTTTCCCCACGACAAAAAAAAAAAAAAAAAAAAAAAAAAGTCTGCTCTGCCCCGAATCATCGCTCCGGCGTCAAAAATCGTCGTAGGACAAAAAATCGACACGCTATCTTGCAGGAAAAAATCCGGGGAACACGATGGCGTCGTCAAAAGTGCAGGTCGTCGAGCTCGTTTTCGAGAGAAAAAAAAAAAAATTCTCAAAATTCGACAAAAAAATAAAACGATTATTGGATCGTGTAGAGAATGTAAAACTGCATCAGAATCGCATAGACGAAAATTGGCGTTCACGTGCTCGTTTTTGTGGAAAAAATTAAAAAAGCTCTCAAAGTTCGAGATAAAAAAAGAAAAAACCATCGACCAGGTAGCCAACGGTAGACGGTACAAGTATCGTATGGGCGAAAACGAGCGTTACCGTGCTCGTTTTCGAGTTATTGACGAAAAACGGCCTGGAGCGATCGGTCCGGCGGTCGACGCGCAAAAGTTTCTAAGTCCGCTCTGCTCCGAATCATCGCTCCGGCGTCAAAAATCGTCGCAGGACAAAAAATCGACACGCTATCTTGCAGGAAAAAATCCGGGGAACACGATGGCGTCGTCAAAAGTGCAGGTCGTCGAGCTCGTTTTCGAGAGAAAAAGAAAAAAATTCTCAAAATTCGACAAAAAAATAAAGCGATTATTGGATCGTGTAGAGAATGTGAAACTGCATAAGAATCGTATAGACGAAAATTGGCGTTCACGTGCTCGTTTTTGTGGAAAAAATTAAAAAAGCTCTCAAAGTTCGAGATAAAAAAAGAAAAAACCATCGACCAGGTAGCCAACGGTAGACGGTACAAGTATCGTATGGGCGAAAACGAGCGTTACCGTGCTCGTTTTCGAGTTATTGACGAAAAACGGCCTGGAGCGATCGGTCCGGCGGTCGACGCGCGAAAGTTTCCAAGTCTGCTCTGCCCCGAATCATCGCTCCGGCGTCAAAAATCGTCGTAGGACAAAAAATCGACACGCTATCTTGCAGGAAAAAATCCGGGGACCACGATGGCGTCGTCAAAAGTGCAGGTCGTCGAGCTCGTTTTCCAGAGAAAAAAAAAAAAATTCTCAAAATTCGACAAAAAAATAAAACGATTATTGGATCGTGTAGAGAATGTAAAACTGCATCAGAATCGCATAGACGAAAATTGGCGTTCACGTGCTCGTTTTTGTGGAAAAAATTAAAAAAGCTCTCAAAGTTCGAGATAAAAAAAAAAAAACCATCGACCAGGTAGCCAACGGTAAACGATACAAGTATCGTGCGGGCGAAAACGAGCGTTACCGTGCTCGTTTTCGAGTTATTGACGAAAAACGGCCTGGAGCGATCGGTCCGGCGGTCGACGCGCGAAAGTTTCTAAGTCCGCTCTGCTCCGAATCATCGCTCCGGCGTCAAAAATCGTCGTAGGACAAAAAATCGACACGCTATCTTGCAGGAAAAAATCCGGGGAACACGATGGCGTCGTCAAAAGTGCAGGTCGTCGAGCTCGTTTTCGAGAGAAAAAAAAAAAAATTCTCAAAATTCGACAAAAAAATAAAACGATTATTGGATCGTGTAGAGAATGTAAAACTGCATAAGAATCGCATAGACGAAAATTAGCGTTCACGTGCTCGTTTTTGTGGAAAAAATTAAAAAAGCTCTCAAAGTTCGAGATAAAAAAAGAAAAAACCATCGACCAGGTAGCCAACGGTAGACGGTACAAGTATCGTATGGGCGAAAACGAGCGTTACCGTGCTCGTTTTCGAGTTATTGACGAAAAACGGCCTGGAGCGATCGGTCCGGCGGTCGACGCGCGAAAGTTTCTAAGTCCGCTCTGCTCCGAATCATCGCTCCGGCGTCAAAAATCGTCGTAGGACAAAAAATCGACACGCTATCTTGCAGGAAAAAATCCGGGGAACACGATGGCGTCGTCAAAAGTGCAGGTCGTCGAGCTCGTTTTCGAGAGAAAAAAAAAAAAATTCTCAAAATTCGACAAAAAAATAAAACGATTATTGGATCGTGTAGAGAATGTAAAACTGCATAAGAATCGCATAGACGAAAATTAGCGTTCACGTGCTCGTTTTTGTGGAAAAAATTAAAAAAGCTCTCAAAGTTCGAGATAAAAAAAGAAAAAACCATCGACCAGGTAGCCAACGGTAGACGGTACAAGTATCGTATGGGCGAAAACGAGCGTTACCGTGCTCGTTTTCGAGTTATTGACGAAAAACGGCCTGGAGCGATCGGTCCGGCGGTCGACGCGCGAAAGTTTCTAAGTCCGCTCTGCTCCGAATCATCGCTCCGGCGTCAAAAATCGTCGTAGGACAAAAAATCGACACGCTATCTTGCAGGAAAAAATCCGGGGAACACGATGGCGTCGTCAAAAGTGCAGGTCGTCGAGCTCGTTTTCGAGAGAAAAAAAAAAAAATTCTCAAAATTCGACAAAAAAATAAAACGATTATTGGATCGTGTAGAGAATGTAAAACTGCATCAGAATCGCATAGACGAAAATTGGCGTTCACGTGCTCGTTTTTGTGGAAAAAATTAAAAAAGCTCTCAAAGTTCGAGATAAAAAAAAAAAAAACCATCGACCAGGTAGCCAAAGGTAGACGGTACAAGTATCGTACGGGCGAAAACGAGCGTTACCGTGCTCGTTTTCGAGTCATTGACGAAAAACGGCCTGGAGCGATCGGTCCGGCGGTCGACGCGCGAAAGTTTCTAAGTCCGCTCTGCTCCGAATCATCGCTCCGGCGTCAAAAATCGTCGTAGGACAAAAAATCGACACGCTATCTTGCAGGAAAAAATCCGGGGAACACGATGGCGTCGTCAAAAGTGCAGGTCGTCGAGCTCGTTTTCGAGAGAAAAAAAAAAAAATTCTCAAAATTCGACAAAAAAATAAAACGATTATTGGATCGTGTAGAGAATGTGAAACTGCATAAGAATCGTATAGACGAAAATTGGCGTTCACGTGCTCGTTTTTGTGGAAAAAATTAAAAAAGCTCTCAAAGTTCGAGATAAAAAAAAAAAGAACCATCGACCAGGTAGCCAACGGTAGACGGTACAAGTATCGTATGGGCGAAAACGAGCGTTACCGTGCTGGTTTTCGAGTTATTGACGAAAAACGGCCTGGAGCGATCGGTCCGGCGGTCGACGCGCAAAAGGTTCTAAGTCCGCTCTGCTCCGAATCATCGCTCCGGCGTCAAAAATCGTCGTAGGACAAAAAATCGACACGCTATCTTGCAGGAAAAAATCCGGGGACCACGATGGCGTCGTCAAAAGTGCAGGTCGTCGAGCTCGTTTTCGAGAGAAAAAAAAAAAAATTCTCAAAATTCGACAAAAAAATAAAACGATTATTGGATCGTGTAGAGAATGTAAAACTGCATCAGAATCGCATAGACGAAAATTGGCGTTCACGTGCTCGTTTTTGTGGAAAAAATTAAAAAAGCTCTCAAAGTTCGAGATAAAAAACAAAAAACCATCGACCAGGTAGCCAACGGTAAACGATACAAGTATCGTGCGGGCGAAAACGAGCGTTACCGTGCTCGTTTTCGAGTTATTGACGAAAAACGGCCTGGAGCGATCGGTCCGGCGGTCGACGCGCGAAAGTTTCTAAGTCCGCTCTGCTCCGAATCATCGCTCCGGCGTCAAAAATCGTCGTAGGACAAAAAATCGACACGCTATCTTGCAGGAAAAAATCCGGGGAACACGATGGCGTCGTCAAAAGTGCAGGTCGTTGAGCTCGTTTTCGAGAGAAAAAAAAAAAAATTCTCAAAATTCGACAAAAAAATAAAGCGATTATTGGATCGTATAGAGAATGTGAAACTGCATAAGAATCGTATAGACGAAAATTGGCGTTCACGTGCTCGTTTTTGTGGAAAAAATTAAAAAAGCTCTCAAAGTTCGAGATTAAAAAAAAAAAAACCATCGACCAGGTAGCCAACGGTAGACGGTACAAGTATCGTATGGGCGAAAACGAGCGTTACCGTGCTCGTTTTCGAGTTATTGACGAAAAACGGCCTGGAGCGATCGGTCCGGCGGTCGACGCGCGAAAGTTTCCAAGTCTGCTCTGCCCTCGGTCCTCGGGCCACTCCTGTGGAACATCGCGTACGACTCGGTGTTGCGGGCCGGCCTCCCCGACGGCGTCAGCACGGTGTGTTATGCGGATGACACACTGGTGCTGGCCGTCGGGGCGCACTGGGGGAGGGCCATGCGTCGCGCGGAGGAGGGGTCGCAACGCGTCGTCGACCGGATCAGGGGGATGGGGATGACGGTGGCGGTCCATAAGACCGAGGTGATTGCGTTTCATTCACCTCGGCAGGATCCGCCACCCCCTCTGATTCGGGTGGGTGGGGCTGACATCGAGGTGAAGCCCCAGATCAGGTATCTGGGGCTGATCCTCGATAGCCACTGGCGTTTCGAGAAGCATTTCCGCTGCCTGGTCCCCCGGTTGGAAAGGATGGTTGCGGCTCTGGGCCGGATCCTGCCCAACCTGGGGGGCCCGGCGGGCCGAGTTCGTCGCCTCTATGTGGCAATGGTCCAGTCGGTGGCCCTATACGGGGCCCCCGTCTGGGCGGACGACCTGGCTGCCTCCCGCCGCAGCATGACTATGCTGCGTCGGGTGCAGAGGCGCATGGCGCTCAGGGTCGTCCGCGGGTATCGGACCATGTCACATGAGGCGGCGACGGTTCTAGCGGGGATGCCGCCCATGGACCTGCTCGCGCGGTCGCACGCGGTGATGTACCGGCACCGCGTCGACCGTCGCGCGGGGGTGGGGGCGGTCCCGGGCGGGCAGGAACCTGCTTGGGGCGATTTGAAGCGCCAGGCCCGGCAGTCCGTGTTGCTCGCGTGGCAGGAGCGGCTGGCTCTGCCAACCGCGGGGCACCGGACTGTCGGGGCTGTTCGGCCACTCCTGAAGGAGTGGCTGGACAGAGGCCATGGCAGCCTCACCTACCGGCAGGCACAGGTGTTTTCCGGGCATGGCAGCTTCGGAAGATACCTGTGCCGGATAGGGAAGGAGCCGACGGCGCGTTGCTGCCACTGCGACGCTGAGCAGGACACGGCGGATCATACCCTGGAGGTATGCCCCGCATGGGAGGGGGAGCGCCGTGTCCTGGTCGGCGTCGTCGGGCGGGATGTCTCGCTGCCGGGCGTGGTGCGCGCCATGCTCGGCAGCGAGGAGAAGTGGAGGGCCGTGGCCTCCTTCTGCGAGAACGTAATGTTGCAGAAGGAGGCCGCGGGGAGGGAGCGCGAGCTTCAGCGGCGCGCTGAAGCTCGCGCTCGTGCGGTGGCCCGAGGTCGTCGCCCGGTCGCGAGGCGTCGCGGGCGGCCGCCGCGGCGTGGCGGATGACCTAGGCTGGGAGGGGGGTCCTGAGGGGACCCTCCTCCCGCCAGGCGGCGCCGGGTCGGACCGGTTGGGGGTAGGAGTGCCTCCCCCTACCGGTCCGACGCAAGGGGAGGCACCCTCGGTGGTCTGGTGCGGCCATGAACGCCCGGCCGCCGAGGGGTGGAAACGGGGTCGCGGGCGGTTGCGAGTTGGGGCTCGCAGCCGCCACTAAACGCGGCCCCGGGACGGATAGCGGCGGGATGGAGTGGCCCCGTCCCGCCGCTATGAGGAAGTGTGTCTACTGGGGGGACCGATTGTCCCCCCGGGGGATGGGCGCGAAAGCGCGGGCACGGGGAGGATACCGGAAGAATGCTTCGAGCGATTCCCGGTATCCTCCCAAAGCGGGCCGAAGGGTCACCGTGGGGTTTTTAGTGGGTAGGTCCCGCGCCTGTCGTTGTACGGGCGCGGGGAATCCCACACACCCCTCCCACCTCTCCCCAAGGAGGTGGGAGGGAGTCTTTCGAAGATTTTCCCCACGACAAAAAAAAAAAAAAAAAAAAAAAAAAGTCTGCTCTGCCCCGAATCATCGCTCCGGCGTCAAAAATCGTCGTAGGACAAAAAATCGACACGCTATCTTGCAGGAAAAAATCCGGGGAACACGATGGCGTCGTCAAAAGTGCAGGTCGTCGAGCTCGTTTTCGAGAGAAAAAAAAAAAAATTCTCAAAATTCGACAAAAAAATAAAACGATTATTGGATCGTGTAGAGAATGTAAAACTGCATCAGAATCGCATAGACGAAAATTGGCGTTCACGTGCTCGTTTTTGTGGAAAAAATTAAAAAAGCTCTCAAAGTTCGAGATAAAAAAAGAAAAAACCATCGACCAGGTAGCCAACGGTAGACGGTACAAGTATCGTATGGGCGAAAACGAGCGTTACCGTGCTCGTTTTCGAGTTATTGACGAAAAACGGCCTGGAGCGATCGGTCCGGCGGTCGACGCGCAAAAGTTTCTAAGTCCGCTCTGCTCCGAATCATCGCTCCGGCGTCAAAAATCGTCGCAGGACAAAAAATCGACACGCTATCTTGCAGGAAAAAATCCGGGGAACACGATGGCGTCGTCAAAAGTGCAGGTCGTCGAGCTCGTTTTCGAGAGAAAAAGAAAAAAATTCTCAAAATTCGACAAAAAAATAAAGCGATTATTGGATCGTGTAGAGAATGTGAAACTGCATAAGAATCGTATAGACGAAAATTGGCGTTCACGTGCTCGTTTTTGTGGAAAAAATTAAAAAAGCTCTCAAAGTTCGAGATAAAAAAAGAAAAAACCATCGACCAGGTAGCCAACGGTAGACGGTACAAGTATCGTATGGGCGAAAACGAGCGTTACCGTGCTCGTTTTCGAGTTATTGACGAAAAACGGCCTGGAGCGATCGGTCCGGCGGTCGACGCGCGAAAGTTTCCAAGTCTGCTCTGCCCCGAATCATCGCTCCGGCGTCAAAAATCGTCGTAGGACAAAAAATCGACACGCTATCTTGCAGGAAAAAATCCGGGGACCACGATGGCGTCGTCAAAAGTGCAGGTCGTCGAGCTCGTTTTCCAGAGAAAAAAAAAAAAATTCTCAAAATTCGACAAAAAAATAAAACGATTATTGGATCGTGTAGAGAATGTAAAACTGCATCAGAATCGCATAGACGAAAATTGGCGTTCACGTGCTCGTTTTTGTGGAAAAAATTAAAAAAGCTCTCAAAGTTCGAGATAAAAAAAAAAAAACCATCGACCAGGTAGCCAACGGTAAACGATACAAGTATCGTGCGGGCGAAAACGAGCGTTACCGTGCTCGTTTTCGAGTTATTGACGAAAAACGGCCTGGAGCGATCGGTCCGGCGGTCGACGCGCGAAAGTTTCTAAGTCCGCTCTGCTCCGAATCATCGCTCCGGCGTCAAAAATCGTCGTAGGACAAAAAATCGACACGCTATCTTGCAGGAAAAAATCCGGGGAACACGATGGCGTCGTCAAAAGTGCAGGTCGTCGAGCTCGTTTTCGAGAGAAAAAAAAAAAAATTCTCAAAATTCGACAAAAAAATAAAACGATTATTGGATCGTGTAGAGAATGTAAAACTGCATAAGAATCGCATAGACGAAAATTAGCGTTCACGTGCTCGTTTTTGTGGAAAAAATTAAAAAAGCTCTCAAAGTTCGAGATAAAAAAAGAAAAAACCATCGACCAGGTAGCCAACGGTAGACGGTACAAGTATCGTATGGGCGAAAACGAGCGTTACCGTGCTCGTTTTCGAGTTATTGACGAAAAACGGCCTGGAGCGATCGGTCCGGCGGTCGACGCGCGAAAGTTTCTAAGTCCGCTCTGCTCCGAATCATCGCTCCGGCGTCAAAAATCGTCGTAGGACAAAAAATCGACACGCTATCTTGCAGGAAAAAATCCGGGGAACACGATGGCGTCGTCAAAAGTGCAGGTCGTCGAGCTCGTTTTCGAGAGAAAAAAAAAAAAATTCTCAAAATTCGACAAAAAAATAAAACGATTATTGGATCGTGTAGAGAATGTAAAACTGCATAAGAATCGCATAGACGAAAATTAGCGTTCACGTGCTCGTTTTTGTGGAAAAAATTAAAAAAGCTCTCAAAGTTCGAGATAAAAAAAGAAAAAACCATCGACCAGGTAGCCAACGGTAGACGGTACAAGTATCGTATGGGCGAAAACGAGCGTTACCGTGCTCGTTTTCGAGTTATTGACGAAAAACGGCCTGGAGCGATCGGTCCGGCGGTCGACGCGCGAAAGTTTCTAAGTCCGCTCTGCTCCGAATCATCGCTCCGGCGTCAAAAATCGTCGTAGGACAAAAAATCGACACGCTATCTTGCAGGAAAAAATCCGGGGAACACGATGGCGTCGTCAAAAGTGCAGGTCGTCGAGCTCGTTTTCGAGAGAAAAAAAAAAAAATTCTCAAAATTCGACAAAAAAATAAAACGATTATTGGATCGTGTAGAGAATGTAAAACTGCATCAGAATCGCATAGACGAAAATTGGCGTTCACGTGCTCGTTTTTGTGGAAAAAATTAAAAAAGCTCTCAAAGTTCGAGATAAAAAAAAAAAAAACCATCGACCAGGTAGCCAAAGGTAGACGGTACAAGTATCGTACGGGCGAAAACGAGCGTTACCGTGCTCGTTTTCGAGTCATTGACGAAAAACGGCCTGGAGCGATCGGTCCGGCGGTCGACGCGCGAAAGTTTCTAAGTCCGCTCTGCTCCGAATCATCGCTCCGGCGTCAAAAATCGTCGTAGGACAAAAAATCGACACGCTATCTTGCAGGAAAAAATCCGGGGAACACGATGGCGTCGTCAAAAGTGCAGGTCGTCGAGCTCGTTTTCGAGAGAAAAAAAAAAAAATTCTCAAAATTCGACAAAAAAATAAAACGATTATTGGATCGTGTAGAGAATGTGAAACTGCATAAGAATCGTATAGACGAAAATTGGCGTTCACGTGCTCGTTTTTGTGGAAAAAATTAAAAAAGCTCTCAAAGTTCGAGATAAAAAAAAAAAGAACCATCGACCAGGTAGCCAACGGTAGACGGTACAAGTATCGTATGGGCGAAAACGAGCGTTACCGTGCTGGTTTTCGAGTTATTGACGAAAAACGGCCTGGAGCGATCGGTCCGGCGGTCGACGCGCAAAAGGTTCTAAGTCCGCTCTGCTCCGAATCATCGCTCCGGCGTCAAAAATCGTCGTAGGACAAAAAATCGACACGCTATCTTGCAGGAAAAAATCCGGGGACCACGATGGCGTCGTCAAAAGTGCAGGTCGTCGAGCTCGTTTTCGAGAGAAAAAAAAAAAAATTCTCAAAATTCGACAAAAAAATAAAACGATTATTGGATCGTGTAGAGAATGTAAAACTGCATCAGAATCGCATAGACGAAAATTGGCGTTCACGTGCTCGTTTTTGTGGAAAAAATTAAAAAAGCTCTCAAAGTTCGAGATAAAAAACAAAAAACCATCGACCAGGTAGCCAACGGTAAACGATACAAGTATCGTGCGGGCGAAAACGAGCGTTACCGTGCTCGTTTTCGAGTTATTGACGAAAAACGGCCTGGAGCGATCGGTCCGGCGGTCGACGCGCGAAAGTTTCTAAGTCCGCTCTGCTCCGAATCATCGCTCCGGCGTCAAAAATCGTCGTAGGACAAAAAATCGACACGCTATCTTGCAGGAAAAAATCCGGGGAACACGATGGCGTCGTCAAAAGTGCAGGTCGTTGAGCTCGTTTTCGAGAGAAAAAAAAAAAAATTCTCAAAATTCGACAAAAAAATAAAGCGATTATTGGATCGTATAGAGAATGTGAAACTGCATAAGAATCGTATAGACGAAAATTGGCGTTCACGTGCTCGTTTTTGTGGAAAAAATTAAAAAAGCTCTCAAAGTTCGAGATTAAAAAAAAAAAAACCATCGACCAGGTAGCCAACGGTAGACGGTACAAGTATCGTATGGGCGAAAACGAGCGTTACCGTGCTCGTTTTCGAGTTATTGACGAAAAACGGCCTGGAGCGATCGGTCCGGCGGTCGACGCGCGAAAGTTTCCAAGTCTGCTCTGCCCTCGGTCCTCGGGCCACTCCTGTGGAACATCGCGTACGACTCGGTGTTGCGGGCCGGCCTCCCCGACGGCGTCAGCACGGTGTGTTATGCGGATGACACACTGGTGCTGGCCGTCGGGGCGCACTGGGGGAGGGCCATGCGTCGCGCGGAGGAGGGGTCGCAACGCGTCGTCGACCGGATCAGGGGGATGGGGATGACGGTGGCGGTCCATAAGACCGAGGTGATTGCGTTTCATTCACCTCGGCAGGATCCGCCACCCCCTCTGATTCGGGTGGGTGGGGCTGACATCGAGGTGAAGCCCCAGATCAGGTATCTGGGGCTGATCCTCGATAGCCACTGGCGTTTCGAGAAGCATTTCCGCTGCCTGGTCCCCCGGTTGGAAAGGATGGTTGCGGCTCTGGGCCGGATCCTGCCCAACCTGGGGGGCCCGGCGGGCCGAGTTCGTCGCCTCTATGTGGCAATGGTCCAGTCGGTGGCCCTATACGGGGCCCCCGTCTGGGCGGACGACCTGGCTGCCTCCCGCCGCAGCATGACTATGCTGCGTCGGGTGCAGAGGCGCATGGCGCTCAGGGTCGTCCGCGGGTATCGGACCATGTCACATGAGGCGGCGACGGTTCTAGCGGGGATGCCGCCCATGGACCTGCTCGCGCGGTCGCACGCGGTGATGTACCGGCACCGCGTCGACCGTCGCGCGGGGGTGGGGGCGGTCCCGGGCGGGCAGGAACCTGCTTGGGGCGATTTGAAGCGCCAGGCCCGGCAGTCCGTGTTGCTCGCGTGGCAGGAGCGGCTGGCTCTGCCAACCGCGGGGCACCGGACTGTCGGGGCTGTTCGGCCACTCCTGAAGGAGTGGCTGGACAGAGGCCATGGCAGCCTCACCTACCGGCAGGCACAGGTGTTTTCCGGGCATGGCAGCTTCGGAAGATACCTGTGCCGGATAGGGAAGGAGCCGACGGCGCGTTGCTGCCACTGCGACGCTGAGCAGGACACGGCGGATCATACCCTGGAGGTATGCCCCGCATGGGAGGGGGAGCGCCGTGTCCTGGTCGGCGTCGTCGGGCGGGATGTCTCGCTGCCGGGCGTGGTGCGCGCCATGCTCGGCAGCGAGGAGAAGTGGAGGGCCGTGGCCTCCTTCTGCGAGAACGTAATGTTGCAGAAGGAGGCCGCGGGGAGGGAGCGCGAGCTTCAGCGGCGCGCTGAAGCTCGCGCTCGTGCGGTGGCCCGAGGTCGTCGCCCGGTCGCGAGGCGTCGCGGGCGGCCGCCGCGGCGTGGCGGATGACCTAGGCTGGGAGGGGGGTCCTGAGGGGACCCTCCTCCCGCCAGGCGGCGCCGGGTCGGACCGGTTGGGGGTAGGAGTGCCTCCCCCTACCGGTCCGACGCAAGGGGAGGCACCCTCGGTGGTCTGGTGCGGCCATGAACGCCCGGCCGCCGAGGGGTGGAAACGGGGTCGCGGGCGGTTGCGAGTTGGGGCTCGCAGCCGCCACTAAACGCGGCCCCGGGACGGATAGCGGCGGGATGGAGTGGCCCCGTCCCGCCGCTATGAGGAAGTGTGTCTACTGGGGGGACCGATTGTCCCCCCGGGGGATGGGCGCGAAAGCGCGGGCACGGGGAGGATACCGGAAGAATGCTTCGAGCGATTCCCGGTATCCTCCCAAAGCGGGCCGAAGGGTCACCGTGGGGTTTTTAGTGGGTAGGTCCCGCGCCTGTCGTTGTACGGGCGCGGGGAATCCCACACACCCCTCCCACCTCTCCCCAAGGAGGTGGGAGGGAGTCTTTCGAAGATTTTCCCCACGACAAAAAAAAAAAAAAAAAAAAAAAAAAGTCTGCTCTGCCCCGAATCATCGCTCCGGCGTCAAAAATCGTCGTAGGACAAAAAATCGACACGCTATCTTGCAGGAAAAAATCCGGGGAACACGATGGCGTCGTCAAAAGTGCAGGTCGTCGAGCTCGTTTTCGAGAGAAAAAAAAAAAAATTCTCAAAATTCGACAAAAAAATAAAACGATTATTGGATCGTGTAGAGAATGTAAAACTGCATCAGAATCGCATAGACGAAAATTGGCGTTCACGTGCTCGTTTTTGTGGAAAAAATTAAAAAAGCTCTCAAAGTTCGAGATAAAAAAAGAAAAAACCATCGACCAGGTAGCCAACGGTAGACGGTACAAGTATCGTATGGGCGAAAACGAGCGTTATCGTGCTCGTTTTCGAGTTATTGACGAAAAACGGCCTGGTGCGATCGGTCCGGCGGTCGACGCGCGAAAGTTTCTAAGTCCGCTCTGCTCCGAATCATCGCTCCGGCGTCAAAAATCGTCGTAGGACAAAAAATCGACACGCTATCTTGCAGGAAAAAATCCGGGGACCACGATGGCGTCGTCAAAAGTGCAGGTCGTCGAGCTCGTTTTCGAGAGAAAAAAAAAAAAATTCTCAAAATTCGACAAAAAAATAAAACGATTATTGGATCGTGTAGAGAATGTGAAACTGCATAAGAATCGTATAGACGAAAATTGGCGTTCACGTGCTCGTTTTTGTGGAAAAAATTAAAAAAGCTCTCAAAGTTCGAGATAAAAAAAAAAAAAACCATCGACCAGGTAGCCAACGGTAGACGGTACAAGTATCGTACGGGCGAAAACGAGCGTTACCGTGCTCGTTTTCGAGTTATTGACGAAAAACGGCCTGGAGCGATCGGTCCGGCGGTCGACGCGCGAAAGTTTCTAAGTCCGCTCTGCTCCGAATCATCGCTCCGGCGTCAAAAATCGTCGTAGGACAAAAAATCGGCACGCTATCTTGCAGGAAAAAATCCGGGGAACACGATGGCGTCGTCAAAAGTGCAGGTCGTCGAGCTCGTTTTCGAGAGAAAAAAAAAAAAATTCTCAAAATTCGACAAAAAAATAAAGCGATCATTGGATCGTATAGAGAATGTGAAACTGCATAAGAATCGTATAGACGAAAATTGGCGTTCACGTGCTCGTTTTTGTGGAAAAAATTAAAAAAGCTCTCAAAGTTCGAGATAAAAAAAAAAAAACCATCGACCAGGTAGCCAACGGTAGACGGTACAAGTATCGTATGGGCGAAAACGAGCGTTACCGTGCTCGTTTTCGAGTTATTGACGAAAAACGGCCTGGAGCGATCGGTCCGGCGGTCGACGCGCGAAAGTTTCCAAGTCTGCTCTGCCCCGAATCATCGCTCCGGCGTCAAAAATCGTCGTAGGACAAAAAATCGACACGCTATCTTGCAGGAAAAAATCCGGGGACCACGATGGCGTCGTCAAAAGTGCAGGTCGTCGAGCTCGTTTTCCAGAGAAAAAAAAAAAAATTCTCAAAATTCGACAAAAAAATAAAACGATTATTGGATCGTGTAGAGAATGTAAAACTGCATCAGAATCGCATAGACGAAAATTGGCGTTCACGTGCTCGTTTTTGTGGAAAAAATTAAAAAAGCTCTCAAAGTTCGAGATAAAAAAAAAAAAACCATCGACCAGGTAGCCAACGGTAAACGATACAAGTATCGTGCGGGCGAAAACGAGCGTTACCGTGCTCGTTTTCGAGTTATTGACGAAAAACGGCCTGGAGCGATCGGTCCGGCGGTCGACGCGCGAAAGTTTCTAAGTCCGCTTTGCTCCGAATCATCGCTCCGGCGTCAAAAATCGTCGTAGGACAAAAAATCGACACGCTATCTTGCAGGAAAAAATCCGGGGAACACGATGGCGTCGTCAAAAGTGCAGGTCGTCGAGCTCGTTTTCGAGAGAAAAAAAAAAAAATTCTCAAAATTCGACAAAAAAATAAAGCGATTATTGGATCGTATAGAGAATGTGAAACTGCATAAGAATCGTATAGACGAAAATTGGCGTTCACGTGCTCGTTTTTGTGGAAAAAATTAAAAAAGCTCTCAAAGTTCGAGATAAAAAAAAAAAAAACCATCGACCAGGTAGCCAACGGTAGACGGTACAAGTATCGTATGGGCGAAAACGAGCGTTACCGTGCTCGTTTTCGAGTTATTGACGAAAAACGGCCTGGAGCGATCGGTCCGGCGGTCGACGCGCGAAAGTTTCCAAGTCTGCTCTGCCCCGAATCATCGCTCCGGCGTCAAAAATCGTCGTAGGACAAAAAATCGACACGCTATCTTGCAGGAAAAAATCCGGGGAACACGATGGCGTCGTCAAAAGTGCAGGTCGTCGAGCTCGTTTTCGAGAGAAAAAAAAAAAAATTCTCAAAATTCGACAAAAAAATAAAACGATTATTGGATCGTGTAGAGAATGTAAAACTGCATAAGAATCGCATAGACGAAAATTAGCGTTCACGTGCTCGTTTTTGTGGAAAAAATTAAAAAAGCTCTCAAAGTTCGAGATAAAAAAAGAAAAAACCATCGACCAGGTAGCCAACGGTAGACGGTACAAGTATCGTATGGGCGAAAACGAGCGTTACCGTGCTCGTTTTCGAGTTATTGACGAAAAACGGCCTGGAGCGATCGGTCCGGCGGTCGACGCGCGAAAGTTTCTAAGTCCGCTCTGCTCCGAATCATCGCTCCGGCGTCAAAAATCGTCGTAGGACAAAAAATCGACACGTTATCTTGCAGGAAAAAATCCGGGGAACACGATCGCGTCGTCAAAAGTGCAGGTCGTCGAGCTCGTTTTCGAGAGAAAAAAAAAAAAATTCTCAAAATTCGACAAAAAAATAAAACGATTATTGGATCGTGTAGAGAATGTAAAACTGCATAAGAATCGCATAGACGAAAATTAGCGTTCACGTGCTCGTTTTTGTGGAAAAAATTAAAAAAGCTCTCAAAGTTCGAGATAAAAAAAGAAAAAACCATCGACCAGGTAGCCAACGGTAGACGGTACAAGTATCGTATGGGCGAAAACGAGCGTTACCGTGCTCGTTTTCGAGTTATTGACGAAAAACGGCCTGGAGCGATCGGTCCGGCGGTCGACGCGCGAAAGTTTCTAAGTCCGCTCTGCTCCGAATCATCGCTCCGGCGTCAAAAATCGTCGTAGGACAAAAAATCGACACGCTATCTTGCAGGAAAAAATCCGGGGACCACGATGGCGTCGTCAAAAGTGCAGGTCGTCGAGCTCGTTTTCGAGAGAAAAAAAAAAAAATTCTCAAAATTCGACAAAAAAATAAAACGATTATTGGATCGTGTAGAGAATGTAAAACTGCATCAGAATCGCATAGACGAAAATTGGCGTTCACGTGCTCGTTTTTGTGGAAAAAATTAAAAAAGCTCTCAAAGTTCGAGATAAAAAAAGAAAAAACCATCGACCAGGTAGCCAACGGTAGACGGTACAAGTATCGTATGGGCGAAAACGAGCGTTACCGTGCTCGTTTTCGAGTTATTGACGAAAAACGGCCTGGAGCGATCGGTCCGGCGGTCGACGCGCGAAAGTTTCTAAGTCCGCTCTGCTCCGAATCATCGCTCCGGCGTCAAAAATCGTCGTAGGACAAAAAATCGACACGCTATCTTGCAGGAAAAAATCCGGGGACCACGATGGCGTCGTCAAAAGTGCAGGTCGTCGAGCTCGTTTTCGAGAGAAAAAAAAAAAAATTCTCAAAATTCGACAAAAAAATAAAACGATTATTGGATCGTGTAGAGAATGTAAAACTGCATCAGAATCGCATAGACGAAAATTGGCGTTCACGTGCTCGTTTTTGTGGAAAAAATTAAAAAAGCTCTCAAAGTTCGAGATAAAAAACAAAAAACCATCGACCAGGTAGCCAACGGTAAACGATACAAGTATCGTGCGGGCGAAAACGAGCGTTACCGTGCTCGTTTTCGAGTTATTGACGAAAAACGGCCTGGAGCGATCGGTCCGGCGGTCGACGCGCGAAAGTTTCTAAGTCCGCTCTGCTCCGAATCATCGCTCCGGCGTCAAAAATCGTCGTAGGACAAAAAATCGACACGCTATCTTGCAGGAAAAAATCCGGGGAACACGATGGCGTCGTCAAAAGTGCAGGTCGTTGAGCTCGTTTTCGAGAGAAAAAAAAAAAAATTCTCAAAATTCGACAAAAAAATAAAGCGATTATTGGATCGTATAGAGAATGTGAAACTGCATAAGAATCGTATAGACGAAAATTGGCGTTCACGTGCTCGTTTTTGTGGAAAAAATTAAAAAAGCTCTCAAAGTTCGAGATAAAAAAAAAAAAAACCATCGACCAGGTAGCCAACGGTAGACGGTACAAGTATCGTATGGGCGAAAACGAGCGTTACCGTGCTCGTTTTCGAGTTATTGACGAAAAACGGCCTGGAGCGATCGGTCCGGCGGTCGACGCGCGAAAGTTTCCAAGTCTGCTCTGCCCCGAATCATCGCTCCGGCGTCAAAAATCGTCGTAGGACAAAACATCGACACGCTATCTTGCAGGAAAAAATCCGGGGAACACGATGGCGTCGTCAAAAGTGCAGGTCGTCGAGCTCGTTTTCGAGAGAAAAAAAAAAAAATTCTCAAAATTCGACAAAAAAATAAAACGATTATTGGATCGTGTAGAGAATGTAAAACTGCATCAGAATCGCATAGACGAAAATTGGCGTTCACGTGCTCGTTTTTGTGGAAAAAATTAAAAAAGCTCTCAAAGTTCGAGATAAAAAAAGAAAAAACCATCGACCAGGTAGCCAACGGTAGACGGTACAAGTATCGTATGGGCGAAAACGAGCGTTATCGTGCTCGTTTTCGAGTTATTGACGAAAAACGGCCTGGTGCGATCGGTCCGGCGGTCGACGCGCGAAAGTTTCTAAGTCCGCTCTGCTCCGAATCATCGCTCCGGCGTCAAAAATCGTCGTAGGACAAAAAATCGACACGCTATCTTGCAGGAAAAAATCCGGGGACCACGATGGCGTCGTCAAAAGTGCAGGTCGTCGAGCTCGTTTTCGAGAGAAAAAAAAAAAAATTCTCAAAATTCGACAAAAAAATAAAACGATTATTGGATCGTGTAGAGAATGTGAAACTGCATAAGAATCGTATAGACGAAAATTGGCGTTCACGTGCTCGTTTTTGTGGAAAAAATTAAAAAAGCTCTCAAAGTTCGAGATAAAAAAAAAAAAAACCATCGACCAGGTAGCCAACGGTAGACGGTACAAGTATCGTACGGGCGAAAACGAGCGTTACCGTGCTCGTTTTCGAGTTATTGACGAAAAACGGCCTGGAGCGATCGGTCCGGCGGTCGACGCGCGAAAGTTTCTAAGTCCGCTCTGCTCCGAATCATCGCTCCGGCGTCAAAAATCGTCGTAGGACAAAAAATCGGCACGCTATCTTGCAGGAAAAAATCCGGGGAACACGATGGCGTCGTCAAAAGTGCAGGTCGTCGAGCTCGTTTTCGAGAGAAAAAAAAAAAAATTCTCAAAATTCGACAAAAAAATAAAGCGATCATTGGATCGTATAGAGAATGTGAAACTGCATAAGAATCGTATAGACGAAAATTGGCGTTCACGTGCTCGTTTTTGTGGAAAAAATTAAAAAAGCTCTCAAAGTTCGAGATAAAAAAAGAAAAAACCATCGACCAGGTAGCCAACGGTAGACGGTACAAGTATCGTATGGGCGAAAACGAGCGTTACCGTGCTCGTTTTCGAGTTATTGACGAAAAACGGCCTGGAGCGATCGGTCCGGCGGTCGACGCGCGAAAGTTTCTAAGTCCGCTCTGCTCCGAATCATCGCTCCGGCGTCAAAAATCGTCGTAGGACAAAAACTCGACACGCTATCTTGCATGAAAAAATCCGGGGAACACGATGGCGTCGTCAAAAGTGCAGTTCGTCGAGCTCGTTTTCGAGAGAAAAAAAAAAAAATTCTCAAAATTCGACAAAAAAATAAAACGATTATTGGATTGTGTAGAGAATGTAAAACTGCATAAGAATCGCATAGACGAAAATGAGCGTTCACGTGCTCGTTTTTGTGGAAAAAATTAAAAAAGCTCTCAAAGTTCGAGATAAAAAAAGAAAAAACCATCGACCAGGTAGCCAACGGTAGACGGTACAAGTATCGTATGGGCGAAAACGAGCGTTACCGTGCTCGTTTTCGAGTTATTGACGAAAAACAGCCTGGAGCGATCGGTCCGGCGGTCGACGCGCGAAAGTTTCTAAGTCCGCTCTGCTCCGAATCATCGCTCCGGCGTCAAAAATCGTCGTAGGACAAAAAATCGCCACCCTATCTTGCAGGAAAAAATCCGGGGAACACGATGGCGTCGTCAAAAGTGCAGGTCGTCGAGCTCGTTTTCGAGAAAAAAAAAAAAAAATTCTCAAAATTCGACAAAAAAATAAAACGATCAGTGGACCGTGTAGAGAATATAAAACTGCATAAGAATCGTATAGACGAAAATTGGCGTTCACGTGCTCGTTTTTGTGGAAAAAATTAAAAAAGCTCTCAAACTTCGAGATAAAAAAAAAAAAAACCATCTACCAGGTAGCCAACGGTAAACGGTACAAGTATCGTACGGGCGAAAATGAGCGTTACCGTGCTCGTTTTCGAGTTATTGACGAAAAACAGCCTGGAGCGATCGCTCCGGCGGTCGACGCGCGAAAGTTTCTAAGTCCGCTCTGCTCCGAAACACCGCTCCGGCGTCAAAAATCGTCGTAGGACAAAAAATCGCCACCCTATCTTGCAGGAAAAAATCCGGGGAACACGATGGCGTCGTCAAAAGTGCAGGTCGTCGAGCTCGTTTTCGAGAAAAAAAAAAAAAAATTCTCAAAATTCGACAAAAAAATAAAACGATCAGTGGACCGTGTAGAGAATATAAAACTGCATAAGAATCGTACAGACGAAAATTGGCGTTCACGTGCTCGTTTTTGTGGAAAAAATTAAAAAAGCTCTCAAACTTCGAGATAAAAAAAAAAAAAACCATCTACCAGGTAGCCAACGGTAAACGGTACAAGTATCGTACGGGCGAAAACGAGCGTTACCGTGCTCGTTTTCGAGTTATTGACGAAAAACAGCCTGGAGCGATCGGTCCGGCGGTCGACGCGCGAAAGTTTCTAAGTCCGCTCTGCTCCGAATCATCGCTCCGGCGTCAAAAATCGTCGTAGGACAAAAAATCGCCACCCTATCTTGCAGGAAAAAATCCGGGGAAAACGATGGCGTCGTCAAAAGTGCAGGTCGTCGAGCTCGTTTTCGAGAAAAAAAAAAAAAAATTCTCAAAATTCGACAAAAAAATAAAACGATCAGTGGACCGTGTAGAGAATATAAAACTGCATAAGAATCGTATAGACGAAAATTGGCGTTCACGTGCTCGTTTTTGTGGAAAAAATTAAAAAAGCTCTCAAACTTCGAGATAAAAAAAAAAAAAACCATCTACCAGGTAGCCAACGGTAAACGGTACAAGTATCGTACGGGCGAAAATGAGCGTTACCGTGCTCGTTTTCGAGTTATTGACGAAAAACAGCCTGGAGCGATCGCTCCGGCGGTCGACGCGCGAAAGTTTCTAAGTCCGCTCTGCTCCGAAACACCGCTCCGGCGTCAAAAATCGTCGTAGGACAAAAAATAGACACGCTATCTTGCAGGAAAAAATCCGGGGAACACGATGGCGTCGTCAAAAGTGCAGGTCGTCGAGCTCGTTTTCGAGAAAAAAAAAAAAAAATTCTCAAAATTCGACAAAAAAATAAAACGATCAGTGGACCGTGTAGAGAATATAAAACTGCATAAGAATCGTATAGACGAAAATTGGCGTTCACGTGCTCGTTTTTGTGGAAAAAATTAAAAAAGCTCTCAAACTTCGAGATAAAAAAAAAAAAAACCATCTACCAGGTAGCCAACGGTAAACGGTACAAGTATCGTACGGGCGAAAACGAGCGTTACCGTGCTCGTTTTCGAGTTATTGACGAAAAACAGCCTGGAGCGATCGGTCCGGCGGTCGACGCGCGAAAGTTTCTAAGTCCGCTCTGCTCCGAATCATCGCTCCGGCGTCAAAAATCGTCGTAGGACAAAAAATCGCCACCCTATCTTGCAGGAAAAAATCCGGGGAACACGATGGCGTCGTCAAAAGTGCAGGTCGTCGAGCTCGTTTTCGAGAAAAAAAAAAAAAAATTCTCAAAATTCGACAAAAAAATAAAACGATCAGTGGACCGTGTAGAGAATCTAAAACTGCATAAGAATCGTATAGACGAAAATTGGCGTTCACGTGCTCGTTTTTGTGGAAAAAATTAAAAAAGCTCTCAAACTTCGAGATAAAAAAAAAAAAAACCATCTACCAGGTAGCCAACGGTAAACGGTACAAGTATCGTACGGGCGAAAACGAGCGTTACCGTGCTCGTTTTCGAGTTATTGACGAAAAACAGCCTGGAGCGATCGGTCCGGCGGTCGACGCGCGAAAGTTTCTAAGTCCGCTCTGCCCCGAATCATCGCTCCGGCGTCAAAAATCGTCGTAGGACAAAAAATCGCCACCCTATCTTGCAGGAAAAAATCCGGGGAACACGATGGCGTCGTCAAAAGTGCAGGTCGTCGAGCTCGTTTTCGAGAAAAAAAAAAAAAAATTCTCAAAATTCGACAAAAAAATAAAACGATCAGTGGACCGTGTAGAGAATATAAAACTGCATAAGAATCGTATAGACGAAAATTGGCGTTCACGTGCTCGTTTTTGTGGAAAAAATTAAAAAAGCTCTCAAACTTCGAGATAAAAAAAAAAAAAACCATCTACCAGGTAGCCAACGGTAAACGGTACAAGTATCGTACGGGCGAAAATGAGCGTTACCGTGCTCGTTTTCGAGTTATTGACGAAAAACAGCCTGGAGCGATCGCTCCGGCGGTCGACGCGCGAAAGTTTCTAAGTCCGCTCTGCTCCGAAACACCGCTCCGGCGTCAAAAATCGTCGTAGGACAAAAAATAGACACGCTATCTTGCAGGAAAAAATCCGGGGAACACGATGGCGTCGTCAAAAGTGCAGGTCGTCGAGCTCGTTTTCGAGAAAAAAAAAAAAAAATTCTCAAAATTCGACAAAAAAATAAAACGATCAGTGGACCGTGTAGAGAATATAAAACTGCATAAGAATCGTATAGACGAAAATTGGCGTTCACGTGCTCGTTTTTGTGGAAAAAATTAAAAAAGCTCTCAAACTTCGAGATAAAAAAAAAAAAAACCATCTACCAGGTAGCCAACGGTAAACGGTACAAGTATCGTACGGGCGAAAACGAGCGTTACCGTGCTCGTTTTCGAGTTATTGACGAAAAACAGCCTGGAGCGATCGGTCCGGCGGTCGACGCGCGAAAGTTTCTAAGTCCGCTCTGCTCCGAATCATCGCTCCGGCGTCAAAAATCGTCGTAGGACAAAAAATCGCCACCCTATCTTGCAGGAAAAAATCCGGGGAAAACGATGGCGTCGTCAAAAGTGCAGGTCGTCGAGCTCGTTTTCGAGAAAAAAAAAAAAAAATTCTCAAAATTCGACAAAAAAATAAAACGATCAGTGGACCGTGTAGAGAATCTAAAACTGCATAAGAATCGTATAGACGAAAATTGGCGTTCACGTGCTCGTTTTTGTGGAAAAAATTAAAAAAGCTCTCAAACTTCGAGATAAAAAAAAAAAAAACCATCTACCAGGTAGCCAACGGTAAACGGTACAAGTATCGTACGGGCGAAAACGAGCGTTACCGTGCTCGTTTTCGAGTTATTGACGAAAAACAGCCTGGAGCGATCGGTCCGGCGGTCGACGCGCGAAAGTTTCTAAGTCCGCTCTGCTCCGAATCATCGCTCCGGCGTCAAAAATCGTCGTAGGACAAAAAATCGCCACCCTATCTTGCAGGAAAAAATCCGGGGAACACGATGGCGTCGTCAAAAGTGCAGGTCGTCGAGCTCGTTTTCGAGAAAAAAAAAAAAAAATTCTCAAAATTCGACAAAAAAATAAAACGATCAGTGGACCGTGTAGAGAATATAAAACTGCATAAGAATCGTATAGACGAAAATTGGCGTTCACGTGCTCGTTTTTGTGGAAAAAATTAAAAAAGCTCTCAAACTTCGAGATAAAAAAAAAAAAACCATCTACCAGGTAGCCAACGGTAAACGGTACAAGTATCGTACGGGCGAAAATGAGCGTTACCGTGCTCGTTTTCGAGTTATTGACGAAAAACAGCCTGGAGCGATCGCTCCGGCGGTCGACGCGCGAAAGTTTCTAAGTCCGCTCTGCTCCGAAACACCGCTCCGGCGTCAAAAATCGTCGTAGGACAAAAAATCGCCACCCTATCTTGCAGGAAAAAATCCGGGGAACACGATGGCGTCGTCAAAAGTGCAGGTCGTCGAGCTCGTTTTCGAGAAAAAAAAAAAAAAATTCTCAAAATTCGACAAAAAAATAAAACGATCAGTGGACCGTGTAGAGAATATAAAACTGCATAAGAATCGTATAGACGAAAATTGGCGTTCACGTGCTCGTTTTTGTGGAAAAAATTAAAAAAGCTCTCAAACTTCGAGATAAAAAAAAAACAAACCATCTGCCAGGTAGCCAACGGTAAACGGTACAAGTATCGTACGGGCGAAAACGAGCGTTACCGTGCTCGTTTTCGAGTTATTGACGAAAAACAGCCTGGAGCGATCGGTCCGGCGGTCGACGCGCGAAAGTTTCTAAGTCCGCTCTGCTCCGAATCATCGCTCCGGCGTCAAAAATCGTCGTAGGACAAAAAATCGACACGCTATCTTGCAGGAAAAAATCCGGGGACCACGATGGCGTCGTCAAAAGTGCAGGTCGTCGAGCTCGTTTTCGAGAGAAAAAAAAAAAAATTCTCAAAATTCGACAAAAAAATAAAACGATTATTGGATCGTGTAGAGAATGTAAAACTGCATCAGAATCGCATAGACGAAAATTGGCGTTCACGTGCTCGTTTTTGTGGAAAAAATTAAAAAAGCTCTCAAAGTTCGAGATAAAAAAAAAAAAAACCATCGACCAGGTAGCCAAAGGTAGACGGTACAAGTATCGTACGGGCGAAAACGAGCGTTACCGTGCTCGTTTTCGAGTTATTGACGAAAAACGGCCTGGAGCGATCGGTCCGGCGGTCGACGCGCGAAAGTTTCTAAGTCCGCTCTGCTCCGAATCATCGCTCCGGCGTCAAAAATCGTCGTAGGACAAAAAATCGACACGCTATCTTGCAGGAAAAAATCCGGGGAACACGATGGCGTCGTCAAAAGTGCAGGTCGTCGAGCTCGTTTTCGAGAGAAAAAAAAAAAAATTCTCAAAATTCGACAAAAAAATAAAACGATTATTTGATTGTGTAGAGAATGTAAAACTGCATAAGAATCGCATAGACGAAAATGAGCGTTCACGTGCTCGTTTTTGTGGAAAAAATTAAAAAAGCTCTCAAAGTTCGAGATAAAAAAAGAAAAAACCATCCACCAGGTAGCCAACGGTAAACGGTACAAGTATCGTACGGGCGAAAACGAGCGTTACCGTGCTCGTTTTCGAGTTATTGACGAAAAACGGCCTGGAGCGATCGGTCCGGCGGTCGACGCGCGAAAGTTTCTAAGTCCGCTATGCTCCGAATCATCGCTCCGGCGTCAAAAATCGTCGTAGGACAAAAAATCGACACGCTATCTTGCAGGAAAAAATCCGGGGAACACGATGGCGTCGTCAAAAGTGCAGGTCGTCGAGCTCGTTTTCGAGAGAAAAAAAAAAAAATTCTCAAAATTCGACAAAAAAATAAAGCGATTATTGGATCGTATAGAGAATGTGAAACTGCATAAGAATCGTATAGACGAAAATTGGCGTTCACGTGCTCGTTTTTGTGGAAAAAATTAAAAAAGCTCTCAAAGTTCGAGATAAAAAAAAAAAAAACCATCGACCAGGTAGCCAACGGTAGACGGTACAAGTATCGTATGGGCGAAAACGAGCGTTACCGTGCTCGTTTTCGAGTTATTGACGAAAAACGGCCTGGAGCGATCGGTCCGGCGGTCGACGCGCAAAAGTTTCTAAGTCCGCTCTGCTCCGAATCATCGCTCCGGCGTCAAAAATCGTCGCAGGACAAAAAATCGACACGCTATCTTGCAGGAAAAAATCCGGGGAACACGATGGCGTCGTCAAAAGTGCAGGTCGTCGAGCTCGTTTTCGAGAGAAAAAGAAAAAAATTCTCAAAATTCGACAAAAAAATAAAGCGATTATTGGATCGTGTAGAGAATGTGAAACTGCATAAGAATCGTATAGACGAAAATTGGCGTTCACGTGCTCGTTTTTGTGGAAAAAATTAAAAAAGCTCTCAAAGTTCGAGATAAAAAAAGAAAAAACCATCGACCAGGTAGCCAACGGTAGACGGTACAAGTATCGTATGGGCGAAAACGAGCGTTACCGTGCTCGTTTTCGAGTTATTGACGAAAAACGGCCTGGAGCGATCGGTCCGGCGGTCGACGCGCGAAAGTTTCCAAGTCTGCTCTGCCCCGAATCATCGCTCCGGCGTCAAAAATCGTCGTAGGACAAAAAATCGACACGCTATCTTGCAGGAAAAAATCCGGGGACCACGATGGCGTCGTCAAAAGTGCAGGTCGTCGAGCTCGTTTTCGAGAGAAAAAAAAAAAAATTCTCAAAATTCGACAAAAAAATAAAACGATTATTGGATCGTGTAGAGAATGTAAAACTGCATCAGAATCGCATAGACGAAAATTGGCGTTCACGTGCTCGTTTTTGTGGAAAAAATTAAAAAAGCTCTCAAAGTTCGAGATAAAAAAAAAAAAACCATCGACCAGGTAGCCAACGGTAAACGATACAAGTATCGTGCGGGCGAAAACGAGCGTTACCGTGCTCGTTTTCGAGTTATTGACGAAAAACGGCCTGGAGCGATCGGTCCGGCGGTCGACGCGCGAAAGTTTCTAAGTCCGCTCTGCTCCGAATCATCGCTCCGGCGTCAAAAATCGTCGTAGGACAAAAAATCGACACGCTATCTTGCAGGAAAAAATCCGGGGAACACGATGGCGTCGTCAAAAGTGCAGGTCGTCGAGCTCGTTTTCGAGAGAAAAAAAAAAAAATTCTCAAAATTCGACAAAAAAATAAAGCGATTATTGGATCGTATAGAGAATGTGAAACTGCATAAGAATCGTATAGACGAAAATTGGCGTTCACGTGCTCGTTTTTGTGGAAAAAATTAAAAAAGCTCTCAAAGTTCGAGATAAAAAAAAAAAAAACCATCGACCAGGTAGCCAACGGTAGACGGTACAAGTATCGTATGGGCGAAAACGAGCGTTACCGTGCTCGTTTTCGAGTTATTGACGAAAAACGGCCTGGAGCGATCGGTCCGGCGGTCGACGCGCGAAAGTTTCCAAGTCTGCTCTGCCCCGAATCATCGCTCCGGCGTCAAAAATCGTCGTAGGACAAAAAATCGACACGCTATCTTGCAGGAAAAAATCCGGGGAACACGATGGCGTCGTCAAAAGTGCAGGTCGTCGAGCTCGTTTTCGAGAGAAAAAAAAAAAAATTCTCAAAATTCGACAAAAAAATAAAACGATTATTGGATCGTGTAGAGAATGTAAAACTGCATAAGAATCGCATAGACGAAAATTAGCGTTCACGTGCTCGTTTTTGTGGAAAAAATTAAAAAAGCTCTCAAAGTTCGAGATAAAAAAAGAAAAAACCATCGACCAGGTAGCCAACGGTAGACGGTACAAGTATCGTATGGGCGAAAACGAGCGTTACCGTGCTCGTTTTCGAGTTATTGACGAAAAACGGCCTGGAGCGATCGGTCCGGCGGTCGACGCGCGAAAGTTTCCAAGTCCGCTCTGCTCCGAATCATCGCTCCGGCGTCAAAAATCGTCGTAGGACAAAAAATCGACACGCTATCTTGCAGGAAAAAATCCGGGGAACACGATGGCGTCGTCAAAAGTGCAGGTCGTCGAGCTCGTTTTCGAGAGAAAAAAAAAAAAATTCTCAAAATTCGACAAAAAAATAAAACGATTATTGGATCGTGTAGAGAATGTAAAACTGCATAAGAATCGCATAAACGAAAATTAGCGTTCACGTGCTCGTTTTTGTGGAAAAAATTAAAAAAGCTCTCAAAGTTCGAGATAAAAAAAGAAAAAACCATCGACCAGGTAGCCAACGGTAGACGGTACAAGTATCGTATGGGCGAAAACGAGCGTTACCGTGCTCGTTTTCGAGTTATTGACGAAAAACGGCCTGGAGCGATCGGTCCGGCGGTCGACGCGCGAAAGTTTCTAAGTCCGCTCTGCTCCGAATCATCGCTCCGGCGTCAAAAATCGTCGTAGGACAAAAAATCGACACGCTATCTTGCAGGAAAAAATCCGGGGACCACGATGGCGTCGTCAAAAGTGCAGGTCGTCGAGCTCGTTTTCGAGAGAAAAAAAAAAAAATTCTCAAAATTCGACAAAAAAATAAAACGATTATTGGATCGTGTAGAGAATGTAAAACTGCATCAGAATCGCATAGACGAAAATTGGCGTTCACGTGCTCGTTTTTGTGGAAAAAATTAAAAAAGCTCTCAAAGTTCGAGATAAAAAAAAAAAAAACCATCGACCAGGTAGCCAACGGTAGACGGTACAAGTATCGTATGGGCGAAAACGAGCGTTACCGTGCTGGTTTTCGAGTTATTGACGAAAAACGGCCTGGAGCGATCGGTCCGGCGGTCGACGCGCAAAAGTTTCTAAGTCCGCTCTGCTCCGAATCATCGCTCCGGCGTCAAAAATCGTCGTAGGACAAAAAATCGACACGCTATCTTGCAGGAAAAAATCCGGGGACCACGATGGCGTCGTCAAAAGTGCAGGTCGTCGAGCTCGTTTTCGAGAGAAAAAAAAAAAAATTCTCAAAATTCGACAAAAAAATAAAACGATTATTGGATCGTGTAGAGAATGTAAAACTGCATCAGAATCGCATAGACGAAAATTGGCGTTCACGTGCTCGTTTTTGTGGAAAAAATTAAAAAAGCTCTCAAAGTTCGAGATAAAAAAAAAAAAACCATCGACCAGGTAGCCAACGGTAAACGATACAAGTATCGTACGGGCGAAAACGAGCGTTACCGTGCTCGTTTTCGAGTTATTGACGAAAAACGGCCTGGAGCGATCGGTCCGGCGGTCGACGCGCGAAAGTTTCTAAGTCCGCTCTGCTCCGAATCATCGCTCCGGCGTCAAAAATCGTCGTAGGACAAAAAATCGACACGCTATCTTGCAGGAAAAAATCCGGGGACCACGATGGCGTCGTCAAAAGTGCAGGTCGTCGAGCTCGTTTTCGAGAGAAAAAAAAAAAAATTCTCAAAATTCGACAAAAAAATAAAACGATTATTGGATCGTGTAGAGAATGTAAAACTGCATCAGAATCGCATAGACGAAAATTGGCGTTCACGTGCTCGTTTTTGTGGAAAAAATTAAAAAGCTCTCAAAGTTCGAGATAAAAAAAAAAAAACCATCGACCAGGTAGCCAACGGTAAACGATACAAGTATCGTACGGGCGAAAACGAGCGTTACCGTGCTCGTTTTCGAGTTATTGACGAAAAACGGCCTGGAGCGATCGGTCCGGCGGTCGACGCGCAAAAGTTTCTAAGTCCGCTCTGCTCCGAATCATCGCTCCGGCGTCAAAAATCGTCGCAGGACAAAAAATCGACACGCTATCTTGCAGGAAAAAATCCGGGGAACACGATGGCGTCGTCAAAAGTGCAGGTCGTCGAGCTCGTTTTCGAGAGAAAAAGAAAAAAATTCTCAAAATTCGACAAAAAAATAAAGCGATTATTGGATCGTGTAGAGAATGTGAAACTGCATAAGAATCGTATAGACGAAAATTGGCGTTCACGTGCTCGTTTTTGTGGAAAAAATTAAAAAAGCTCTCAAAGTTCGAGATAAAAAAAGAAAAAACCATCGACCAGGTAGCCAACGGTAGACGGTACAAGTATCGTATGGGCGAAAACGAGCGTTACCGTGCTCGTTTTCGAGTTATTGACGAAAAACGGCCTGGAGCGATCGGTCCGGCGGTCGACGCGCGAAAGTTTCCAAGTCTGCTCTGCCCCGAATCATCGCTCCGGCGTCAAAAATCGTCGTAGGACAAAAAATCGACACGCTATCTTGCAGGAAAAAATCCGGGGACCACGATGGCGTCGTCAAAAGTGCAGGTCGTCGAGCTCGTTTTCCAGAGAAAAAAAAAAAAATTCTCAAAATTCGACAAAAAAATAAAACGATTATTGGATCGTGTAGAGAATGTAAAACTGCATCAGAATCGCATAGACGAAAATTGGCGTTCACGTGCTCGTTTTTGTGGAAAAAATTAAAAAAGCTCTCAAAGTTCGAGATAAAAAAAAAAAAACCATTGTCCAGGTAGCCAACGGTAAACGATACAAGTATCGTGCGGGCGAAAACGAGCGTTACCGTGCTCGTTTTCGAGTTATTGACGAAAAACGGCCTGGAGCGATCGGTCCGGCGGTCGACGCGCGAAAGTTTCTAAGTCCGCTCTGCTCCGAATCATCGCTCCGGCGTCAAAAATCGTCGTAGGACAAAAAATCGACACGCTATCTTGCAGGAAAAAATCCGGGGAACACGATGGCGTCGTCAAAAGTGCAGGTCGTCGAGCTCGTTTTCGAGAGAAAAAAAAAAAAATTCTCAAAATTCGACAAAAAAATAAAGCGATTATTGGATCGTATAGAGAATGTGAAACTGCATAAGAATCGTATAGACGAAGATTGGCGTTCACGTGCTCGTTTTTGTGGAAAAAATTAAAAAAGCTCTCAAAGTTCGAGATAAAAAAAAAAAAAACCATCGACCAGGTAGCCAACGGTAGACGGTACAAGTATCGTATGGGCGAAAACGAGCGTTACCGTGCTCGTTTTCGAGTTATTGACGAAAAACGGCCTGGAGCGATCGGTCCGGCGGTCGACGCGCGAAAGTTTCCAAGTCTGCTCTGCCCCGAATCATCGCTCCGGCGTCAAAAATCGTCGTAGGACAAAAAATCGACACGCTATCTTGCAGGAAAAAATCCGGGGAACACGATGGCGTCGTCAAAAGTGCAGGTCGTCGAGCTCGTTTTCGAGAGAAAAAAAAAAAAATTCTCAAAATTCGACAAAAAAATAAAACGATTATTGGATCGTGTAGAGAATGTAAAACTGCATAAGAATCGCATAGACGAAAATTAGCGTTCACGTGCTCGTTTTTGTGGAAAAAATTAAAAAAGCTCTCAAAGTTCGAGATAAAAAAAGAAAAAACCATCGACCAGGTAGCCAACGGTAGACGGTACAAGTATCGTATGGGCGAAAACGAGCGTTACCGTGCTCGTTTTCGAGTTATTGACGAAAAACGGCCTGGAGCGATCGGTCCGGCGGTCGACGCGCGAAAGTTTCTAAGTCCGCTCTGCTCCAAATCATCGCTCCGGCGTCAAACATCGTCGTAGGACAAAAAATCGACACGCTATCTTGCAGGAAAAAATCCGGGGAACACGATGGCGTCGTCAAAAGTGCAGGTCGTCGAGCTCGTTTTCGAGAAAAAAAAAAAGAAATTCTCAAAATTCGACAAAAAAATAAAACGATTATTGGATCGTGTAGAGAATGTAAAACTGCATAAGAATCGCATAGACGAAAATTAGCGTTCACGTGCTCGTTTTTGTGGAAAAAATTAAAAAAGCTCTCAAAGTTCGAGATAAAAAAAGAAAAAACCATCGACCAGGTAGCCAACGGTAGACGGTACAAGTATCGTATGGGCGAAAACGAGCGTTACCGTGCTCGTTTTCGAGTTATTGACGAAAAACGGCCTGGAGCGATCGGTCCGGCGGTCGACGCGCGAAAGTTTCTAAGTCCGCTCTGCTCCGAATCATCGCTCCGGCGTCAAAAATCGTCGTAGGACAAAAAATCGACACGCTATCTTGCAGGAAAAAATCCGGGGACCACGATGGCGTCGTCAAAAGTGCAGGTCGTCGAGCTCGTTTTCGAGAGAAAAAAAAAAAAATTCTCAAAATTCGACAAAAAAATAAAACGATTATTGGATCGTGTAGAGAATGTAAAACTGCATCAGAATCGCATAGACGAAAATTGGCGTTCACGTGCTCGTTTTTGTGGAAAAAATTAAAAAAGCTCTCAAAGTTCGAGATAAAAAAAAAAAAAGCCATCGACCAGGTAGCCAAAGGTAGACGGTACAAGTATCGTACGGGCGAAAACGAGCGTTACCGTGCTCGTTTTCGAGTCATTGACGAAAAACGGCCTGGAGCGATCGGTCCGGCGGTCGACGCGCGAAAGTTTCTAAGTCCGCTCTGCTCCGAATCATCGCTCCGGCGTCAAAAATCGTCGTAGGACAAAAAATCGACACGCTATCTTGCAGGAAAAAATCCGGGGAACACGATGGCGTCGTCAAAAGTGCAGGTCGTCGAGCTCGTTTTCGAGAGAAAAAAAAAAAAATTCTCAAAATTCGACAAAAAAATAAAACGATTATTGGATCGTGTAGAGAATGTGAAACTGCATAAGAATCGTATAGACGAAAATTGGCGTTCACGTGCTCGTTTTTGTGGAAAAAATTAAAAAAGCTCTCAAAGTTCGAGATAAAAAAAAAAAAAACCATCGACGAGGTAGCCAACGGTAGACGGTACAAGTATCGTATGGGCGAAAACGAGCGTTACCGTGCTGGTTTTCGAGTTATTGACGAAAAACGGCCTGGAGCGATCGGTCCGGCGGTCGACGCGCAAAAGTTTCTAAGTCCGCTCTGCTCCGAATCATCGCTCCGGCGTCAAAAATCGTCGTAGGACAAAAAATCGACACGCTATCTTGCAGGAAAAAATCCGGGGACCACGATGGCGTCGTCAAAAGTGCAGGTCGTCGAGCTCGTTTTCGAGAGAAAAAAAAAAAAATTCTCAAAATTCGACAAAAAAATAAAACGATTATTGGATCGTGTAGAGAATGTAAAACTGCATCAGAATCGCATAGACGAAAATTGGCGTTCACGTGCTCGTTTTTGTGGAAAAAATTAAAAAAGCTCTCAAAGTTCGAGATAAAAAACAAAAAACCATCGACCAGGTAGCCAACGGTAAACGATACAAGTATCGTGCGGGCGAAAACGAGCGTTACCGTGCTCGTTTTCGAGTTATTGACGAAAAACGGCCTGGAGCGATCGGTCCGGCGGTCGACGCGCGAAAGTTTCTAAGTCCGCTCTGCTCCGAATCATCGCTCCGGCGTCAAAAATCGTCGTAGGACAAAAAATCGACACGCTATCTTGCAGGAAAAAATCCGGGGAACACGATGGCGTCGTCAAAAGTGCAGGTCGTTGAGCTCGTTTTCGAGAGAAAAAAAAAAAAATTCTCAAAATTCGACAAAAAAATAAAGCGATTATTGGATCGTATAGAGAATGTGAAACTGCATAAGAATCGTATAGACGAAAATTGGCGTTCACGTGCTCGTTTTTGTGGAAAAAATTAAAAAAGCTCTCAAAGTTCGAGATAAAAAAAAAAAAAACCATCGACCAGGTAGCCAACGGTAGACGGTACAAGTATCGTATGGGCGAAAACGAGCGTTACCGTGCTCGTTTTCGAGTTATTGACGAAAAACGGCCTGGAGCGATCGGTCCGGCGGTCGACGCGCGAAAGTTTCCAAGTCTGCTCTGCCCCGAATCATCGCTCCGGCGTCAAAAATCGTCGTAGGACAAAAAATCGACACGCTATCTTGCAGGAAAAAATCCGGGGAACACGATGGCGTCGTCAAAAGTGCAGGTCGTCGAGCTCGTTTTCGAGAGAAAAAAAAAAAAATTCTCAAAATTCGACAAAAAAATAAAACGATTATTGGATCGTGTAGAGAATGTAAAACTGCATCAGAATCGCATAGACGAAAATTGGCGTTCACGTGCTCGTTTTTGTGGAAAAAATTAAAAAAGCTCTCAAAGTTCGAGATAAAAAAAGAAAAAACCATCGACCAGGTAGCCAACGGTAGACGGTACAAGTATCGTATGGGCGAAAACGAGCGTTATCGTGCTCGTTTTCGAGTTATTGACGAAAAACGGCCTGGTGCGATCGGTCCGGCGGTCGACGCGCGAAAGTTTCTAAGTCCGCTCTGCTCCGAATCATCGCTCCGGCGTCAAAAATCGTCGTAGGACAAAAAATCGACACGCTATCTTGCAGGAAAAAATCCGGGGACCACGATGGCGTCGTCAAAAGTGCAGGTCGTCGAGCTCGTTTTCGAGAGAAAAAAAAAAAAATTCTCAAAATTCGACAAAAAAATAAAACGATTATTGGATCGTGTAGAGAATGTGAAACTGCATAAGAATCGTATAGACGAAAATTGGCGTTCACGTGCTCGTTTTTGTGGAAAAAATTAAAAAAGCTCTCAAAGTTCGAGATAAAAAAAAAAGAAACCATCGACCAGGTAGCCAACGGTAGACGGTACAAGTATCGTACGGGCGAAAACGAGCGTTACCGTGCTCGTTTTCGAGTTATTGACGAAAAACGGCCTGGAGCGATCGGTCCGGCGGTCGACGCGCGAAAGTTTCTAAGTCCGCTCTGCTCCGAATCATCGCTCCGGCGTCAAAAATCGTCGTAGGACAAAAAATCGGCACGCTATCTTGCAGGAAAAAATCCGGGGAACACGATGGCGTCGTCAAAAGTGCAGGTCGTCGAGCTCGTTTTCGAGAGAAAAAAAAAAAAATTCTCAAAATTCGACAAAAAAATAAAGCGATCATTGGATCGTATAGAGAATGTGAAACTGCATAAGAATCGTATAGACGAAAATTGGCGTTCACGTGCTCGTTTTTGTGGAAAAAATTAAAAAAGCTCTCAAAGTTCGAGATAAAAAAAAAAAAACCATCGACCAGGTAGCCAACGGTAAACGGTACAAGTATCGTACGGGCGAAAACGAGCGTTACCGTGCTCGTTTTCGAGTTATTGACGAAAAACAGCCTGGAGCGATCGGTCCGGCGGTCGACGCGCGAAAGTTTCTAAGTCCGCTCTGCTCGCCCCGGGACGGATAGCGGCGGGATGGAGTGGCCCCGTCCCGCCGCTATGAGGCAGTGAGTCTACTGGGGGGACCGATTGTCCCCCCAGGGGATGGGCGCGAAAGCGCGGGCACGGGGAGGATACCGGAAGAATGCTTCGAGCGATTCCCGGTATCCTCCCAAAGCGTGCCGAAGGGTCACCGTGGGGTTTTTAGTGGGTAGGTCCCGCGCCTGTCGTTGTACGGGCGCGGGGAATCCCACACACCCCTCCCACCTCTCCCCAAGGAGGTGGGAGGCAGTCTTTCGAAGATTTTCCCCACGACAAAAAAAAAAAAAAAAAAAAAAAAAAAAAAAAAAAAAAAAAAAAGTCCGCTCTGCTCCGAAACACCGCTCCGGCGTCAAAAATCGTCGTAGGACAAAAAATAGACACCCTATCTTGCAGGAAAAAATCCGGGGAACACGATGGCGTCGTCAAAAGTGCAGGTCGTCGAGCTCGTTTTCGAGAAAAAAAAAAAAAAATTCTCAAAATTCGACAAAAAAATAAAACGATCAGTGGACCGTGTAGAGAATCTAAAACTGCATAAGAATCGTATAGACGAAAATTGGCGTTCACGTGCTCGTTTTTGTGGAAAAAATTAAAAAAGCTCTCAAACTTCGAGATAAAAAAAAAAAAAACCATCTACCAGGTAGCCAACGGTAAACGGTACAAGTATCGTACGGGCGAAAACGAGCGTTACCGTGCTCGTTTTCGAGTTATTGACGAAAAACAGCCTGGAGCGATCGGTCCGGCGGTCGACGCGCGAAAGTTTCTAAGTCCGCTCTGCTCCGAAACACCGCTCCGGCGTCAAAAATCGTCGTAGGACAAAAAATAGACACGCTATCTTGCAGGAAAAAATCCGGGGAACACGATGGCGTCGTCAAAAGTGCAGGTCGTCGAGCTCGTTTTCGAGAAAAAAAAAAAAAAATTCTTAAAATTCGACAAAAAAATAAAACGATCGGTGTACCGTGTAGAGAATATAAAACTGCATAAGAATCGTATAGACGAAAATTGGCGTTCACGTGCTCGTTTTTGTGGAAAAAATTAAAAAAGCTCTCAAACTTCGAGATAAAAAAAAAAAAAACCGTCTACCAGGTAGCCAACGGTAAACGGTACAAGTATCGTACGGGCGAAAACGAGCGTTACCGTGCTCGTTTTCGAGTTATTGACGAAAAACAGCCTGAAGCGATCGGTCCGGCGGTCGACGCGCGAAAGTTTCTAAGTCCGCTCTGCTCCGAATCATCGCTCCGGCGTCAAAAATCGTCGTAGGACAAAAAATCGCCACACTATCTTGCAGGAAAAAATCCGGGGAACACGATGGCGTCGTCAAAAGTGCAGGTCGTCGAGCTCGTTTTCGAGAAAAAAAAAAAAAAATTCTCAAAATTCGACAAAAAAATAAAACGATCAGTGGACCGTGTAGAGAATCTAAAACTGCATAAGAATCGTATAGACGAAAATTGGCGTTCACGTGCTCGTTTTTGTGGAAAAAATTAAAAAAGCTCTCAAACTTCGAGATAAAAAAAAAAAAAACCATCTACTAGGTAGCCAACGGTAAACGGTACAAGTATCGTACGGGCGAAAATGAGCGTTACCGTGCTCGTTTTCGAGTTATTGACGAAAAACAGCCTGGAGCGATCGCTCCGGCGGTCGACGCGCGAAAGTTTCTAAGTCCGCTCTGCTCCGAAACACCGCTCCGGCGTCAAAAATCGTCGTAGGACAAAAAATAGACACGCTATCTTGCAGGAAAAAATCCGGGGAACACGATGGCGTCGTCAAAAGTGCAGGTCGTCGAGCTCGTTTTCGAGAAAAAAAAAAAAAATTCTCAAAATTCGAGAAAAAAATAAAACGATCAGTGGACCGTGTAGAGAATCTAAAACTGCATAAGAATCGTATAGACGAAAATTGGCGTTCACGTGCTCGTTTTTGTGGAAAAAATTAAAAAAGCTCTCAAACTTCGAGATAAAAAAAAAAAAACCGTCTACCAGGTAGCCAACGGTAAACGGTACAAGTATCGTACGGGCGAAAACGAGCGTTACCGTGCTCGTTTTCGAGTTATTGACGAAAAACAGCCTGGAGCGATCGGTCCGGCGGTCGACGCGCGAAAGTTTCTAAGTCCGCTCTGCTCCGAATCATCGCTCCGGCGTCAAAAATCGTCGTAGGACAAAAAATCGCCACCCTATCTTGCAGGAAAAAATCCGGGGAACACGATGGCGTCGTCAAAAGTGCAGGTCGTCGAGCTCGTTTTCGAGAAAAAAAAAAAAAATTCTCAAAATTCGACAAAAAAATAAAACGATCAGTGGACCGTGTAGAGAATCTAAAACTGCATAAGAATCGTATAGACGAAAATTGGCGTTCACGTGCTCGTTTTTGTGGAAAAAATAAAAAAAGCTCTCAAACTTCGAGATAAAAAAAAAAAAAACCATCTGCCAGGTAGCCAACGGTAAACGGTACAAGTATCGTACGGGCGAAAACGAGCGTTACCGTGCTCGTTTTCGAGTTATTGACGAAAAACAGCCTGGAGCGATCGGTCCGGCGGTCGACGCGCGAAAGTTTCTAAGTCCGCTCTGCTCCGAATCATCGCTCCGGCGTCAAAAATCGTCGTAGGACAAAAAATAGACACCGTATCTTGCAGGAAAAAATCCGGGGAACACGATGGCGTCGTCAAAAGTGCAGGTCGTCGAGCTCGTTTTCGAGAAAAAAAAAAAAAAATTCTCAAAATTCGACAAAAAAATAAAACGATCAGTGGACCGTGTAGAGAATCTAAAACTGCATAAGAATCGTATAGACGAAAATTGGCGTTCACGTGCTCGTTTTTGTGGAAAAAATTAAAAAAGCTCTCAAACTTCGAGATAAAAAAAAAAAAAACCATCTACCAGGTAGCCAACGGTAAACGGTACAAGTATCGTACGGGCGAAAACGAGCGTTACCGTGCTCGTTTTCGAGTTATTGACGAAAAACAGCCTGGAGCGATCGGTCCGGCGGTCGACGCGCGAAAGTTTCTAAGTCCGCTCTGCTCCGAATCATCGCTCCGGCGTCAAAAATCGTCGTAGGACAAAAAATCGCCACCCTATCTTGCAGGAAAAAATCCGGGGAACACGATGGCGTCGTCAAAAGTGCAGGTCGTCGAGCTCGTTTTCGAGAAAAAAAAAAAAAAATTCTCAAAATTCGACAAAAAAATAAAACGATCAGTGGACCGTGTAGAGAATCTAAAACTGCATAAGAATCGTATAGACGAAAATTGGCGTTCACGTGCTCGTTTTTGTGGAAAAAATTAAAAAAGCTCTCAAACTTCGAGATAAAAAAAAAAAAACCATCTACCAGGTAGCCAACGGTAAACGGTACAAGTATCGTACGGGCGAAAACGAGCGTTACCGTGCTCGTTTTCGAGTTATTGACGAAAAACAGCCTGGAGCGATCGGTCCGGCGGTCGACGCGCGAAAGTTTCTAAGTCCGCTCTGCTCCGAATCATCGCTCCGGCGTCAAAAATCGTCGTAGGACAAAAAATAGACACGCTATCTTGCAGGAAAAAATCCGGGGAACACGATGGCGTCGTCAAAAGTGCAGGTCGTCGAGCTCGTTTTCGAGAAAAAAAAAAAAAAATTCTCAAAATTCGACAAAAAAATAAAACGATCAGTGGACCGTGTAGAGAATCTAAAACTGCATAAGAATCGTATAGACGAAAATTGGCGTTCACGTGCTCGTTTTTGTGGAAAAAATTAAAAAAGCTCTCAAACTTCGAGATAAAAAAAAAAAAACCATCTACCAGGTAGCCAACGGTAAACGGTACAAGTATCGTACGGGCGAAAACGAGCGTTACCGTGCTCGTTTTCGAGTTATTGACGAAAAACAGCCTGGAGCGATCGGTCCGGCGGTCGACGCGCGAAAGTTTCTAAGTCCGCTCTGCTCCGAATCATCGCTCCGGCGTCAAAAATCGTCGTAGGACAAAAAATAGACACGCTATCTTGCAGGAAAAAATCCGGGGAACACGATGGCGTCGTCAAAAGTGCAGGTCGTCGAGCTCGTTTTCGAGAAAAAAAAAAAAAAATTCTTAAAATTCGACAAAAAAATAAAACGATCAGTGGACCGTGTAGAGAATATAAAACTGCATAAGAATCGTATAGACGAAAATTGGCGTTCACGTGCTCGTTTTTGTGGAAAAAATTAAAAAAGCTCTCAAACTTCGAGATAAAAAAAAAAAAACCATCTACCAGGTAGCCAACGGTAAACGGTACAAGTATCGTACGGGCGAAAACGAGCGTTACCGTGCTCGTTTTCGAGTTATTGACGAAAAACAGCCTGGAGCGATCGGTCCGGCGGTCGACGCGCGAAAGTTTCTAAGTCCGCTCTGCTCCGAAACACCGCTCCGGCGTCAAAAATCGTCGTAGGACAAAAAATAGACACCCTATCTTGCAGGAAAAAATCCGGGGAACACGATGGCGTCGTCAAAAGTGCAGGTCGTCGAGCTCGTTTTCGAGAAAAAAAAAAAAAAATTCTCAAAATTCGACAAAAAAATAAAACGATCAGTGGACCGTGTAGAGAATCTAAAACTGCATAAGAATCGTATAGACGAAAATTGGCGTTCACGTGCTCGTTTTTGTGGAAAAAATTAAAAAAGCTCTCAAACTTCGAGATAAAAAAAAAAAAAACCATCTACCAGGTAGCCAACGGTAAACGGTACAAGTATCGTACGGGCGAAAACGAGCGTTACCGTGCTCGTTTTCGAGTTATTGACGAAAAACAGCCTGGAGCGATCGGTCCGGCGGTCGACGCGCGAAAGTTTCTAAGTCCGCTCTGCTCCGAATCATCGCTCCGGCGTCAAAAATCGTCGTAGGACAAAAAATAGACACGCTATCTTGCAGGAAAAAATCCGGGGAACACGATGGCGTCGTCAAAAGTGCAGGTCGTCGAGCTCGTTTTCGAGAAAAAAAAAAAAAAATTCTCAAAATTCGACAAAAAAATAAAACGATCAGTGGACCGTGTAGAGAATCTAAAACTGCATAAGAATCGTATAGACGAAAATTGGCGTTCACGTGCTCGTTTTTGTGGAAAAAATTAAAAAAGCTCTCAAACTTCGAGATAAAAAAAAAAAAAACCATCTACCAGGTAGCCAACGGTAAACGGTACAAGTATCGTACGGGCGAAAATGAGCGTTACCGTGCTCGTTTTCGAGTTATTGACGAAAAACAGCCTGGAGCGATCGCTCCGGCGGTCGACGCGCGAAAGTTTCTAAGTCCGCTCTGCTCCGAAACACCGCTCCGGCGTCAAAAATCGTCGTAGGACAAAAAATAGACACGCTATCTTGCAGGAAAAAATCCGGGGAACACGATGGCGTCGTCAAAAGTGCAGGTCGTCGAGCTCGTTTTCGAGAAAAAAAAAAAAAAATTCTTAAAATTCGACAAAAAAATAAAACGATCAGTGGACCGTGTAGAGAATATAAAACTGCATAAGAATCGTATAGACGAAAATTGGCGTTCACGTGCTCGTTTTTGTGGAAAAAATTAAAAAAGCTCTCAAACTTCGAGATAAAAAAAAAAAAAACCGTCTACCAGGTAGCCAACGGTAAACGGTACAAGTATCGTACGGGCGAAAACGAGCGTTACCGTGCTCGTTTTCGAGTTATTGACGAAAAACAGCCTGAAGCGATCGGTCCGGCGGTCGACGCGCGAAAGTTTCTAAGTCCGCTCTGCTCCGAATCATCGCTCCGGCGTCAAAAATCGTCGTAGGACAAAAAATCGCCACCCTATCTTGCAGGAAAAAATCCGGGGAACACGATGGCGTCGTCAAAAGTGCAGGTCGTCGAGCTCGTTTTCGAGAGAAAAAAAAAAAAATTCTCAAAATTCGACAAAAAAATAAAACGATTATTGGATCGTATAGAGAATGTGAAACTGCATAAGAATCGTATAGACGAAAATTGGCGTTCACGTGCTCGTTTTTGTGGAAAAAATTAAAAAAGCTCTCAAAGTTCGAGATAAAAAAAAAAAAAACCATCGACCAGGTAGCCAACGGTAGACGGTACAAGTATCGTATGGGCGAAAACGAGCGTTACCGTGCTCGTTTTCGAGTTATTGACGAAAAACGGCCTGGAGCGATCGGTCCGGCGGTCGACGCGCGAAAGTTTCCAAGTCTGCTCTGCCCCGAATCATCGCTCCGGCGTCAAAAATCGTCGTAGGACAAAAAATCGACACGCTATCTTGCAGGAAAAAATCCGGGGAACACGATGGCGTCGTCAAAAGTGCAGGTCGTCGAGCTCGTTTTCGAGAGAAAAAAAAAAAAATTCTCAAAATTCGACAAAAAAATAAAACGATTATTGGATCGTGTAGAGAATGTAAAACTGCATCAGAATCGCATAGACGAAAATTGGCGTTCACGTGCTCGTTTTTGTGGAAAAAATTAAAAAAGCTCTCAAAGTTCGAGATAAAAAAAGAAAAAACCATCGACCAGGTAGCCAACGGTAGACGGTACAAGTATCGTATGGGCGAAAACGAGCGTTATCGTGCTCGTTTTCGAGTTATTGACGAAAAACGGCCTGGTGCGATCGGTCCGGCGGTCGACGCGCGAAAGTTTCTAAGTCCGCTCTGCTCCGAATCATCGCTCCGGCGTCAAAAATCGTCGTAGGACAAAAAATCGACACGCTATCTTGCAGGAAAAAATCCGGGGACCACGATGGCGTCGTCAAAAGTGCAGGTCGTCGAGCTCGTTTTCGAGAGAAAAAAAAAAAAATTCTCAAAATTCGACAAAAAAATAAAACGATTATTGGATCGTGTAGAGAATGTGAAACTGCATAAGAATCGTATAGACGAAAATTGGCGTTCACGTGCTCGTTTTTGTGGAAAAAATTAAAAAAGCTCTCAAAGTTCGAGATAAAAAAAAAAAAACCATCGACCAGGTAGCCAACGGTAGACGGTACAAGTATCGTATGGGCGAAAACGAGCGTTACCGTGCTCGTTTTCGAGTTATTGACGAAAAACGGCCTGGAGCGATCGGTCCGGCGGTCGACGCGCGAAAGTTTCCAAGTCTGCTCTGCCCCGAATCATCGCTCCGGCGTCAAAAATCGTCGTAGGACAAAAAATCGACACGCTATCTTGCAGGAAAAAATCCGGGGACCACGATGGCGTCGTCAAAAGTGCAGGTCGTCGAGCTCGTTTTCCAGAGAAAAAAAAAAAAATTCTCAAAATTCGACAAAAAAATAAAACGATTATTGGATCGTGTAGAGAATGTAAAACTGCATCAGAATCGCATAGACGAAAATTGGCGTTCACGTGCTCGTTTTTGTGGAAAAAATTAAAAAAGCTCTCAAAGTTCGAGATAAAAAAAAAAAAACCATCGACCAGGTAGCCAACGGTAAACGATACAAGTATCGTGCGGGCGAAAACGAGCGTTACCGTGCTCGTTTTCGAGTTATTGACGAAAAACGGCCTGGAGCGATCGGTCCGGCGGTCGACGCGCGAAAGTTTCTAAGTCCGCTCTGCTCCGAATCATCGCTCCGGCGTCAAAAATCGTCGTAGGACAAAAAATCGACACGCTATCTTGCAGGAAAAAATCCGGGGAACACGATGGCGTCGTCAAAAGTGCAGGTCGTCGAGCTCGTTTTCGAGAGAAAAAAAAAAAAATTCTCAAAATTCGACAAAAAAATAAAGCGATTATTGGATCGTATAGAGAATGTGAAACTGCATAAGAATCGTATAGACGAAAATTGGCGTTCACGTGCTCGTTTTTGTGGAAAAAATTAAAAAAGCTCTCAAAGTTCGAGATAAAAAAAAAAAAAACCATCGACCAGGTAGCCAACGGTAGACGGTACAAGTATCGTATGGGCGAAAACGAGCGTTACCGTGCTCGTTTTCGAGTTATTGACGAAAAACGGCCTGGAGCGATCGGTCCGGCGGTCGACGCGCGAAAGTTTCCAAGTCTGCTCTGCCCCGAATCATCGCTCCGGCGTCAAAAATCGTCGTAGGACAAAAAATCGACACGCTATCTTGCAGGAAAAAATCCGGGGAACACGATGGCGTCGTCAAAAGTGCAGGTCGTCGAGCTCGTTTTCGAGAGAAAAAAAAAAAAATTCTCAAAATTCGACAAAAAAATAAAACGATTATTGGATCGTGTAGAGAATGTAAAACTGCATAAGAATCGCATAGACGAAAATTAGCGTTCACGTGCTCGTTTTTGTGGAAAAAATTAAAAAAGCTCTCAAAGTTCGAGATAAAAAAAGAAAAAACCATCGACCAGGTAGCCAACGGTAGACGGTACAAGTATCGTATGGGCGAAAACGAGCGTTACCGTGCTCGTTTTCGAGTTATTGACGAAAAACGGCCTGGAGCGATCGGTCCGGCGGTCGACGCGCGAAAGTTTCTAAGTCCGCTCTGCTCCGAATCATCGCTCCGGCGTCAAAAATCGTCGTAGGACAAAAAATCGACACGCTATCTTGCAGGAAAAAATCCGGGGAACACGATGGCGTCGTCAAAAGTGCAGGTCGTCGAGCTCGTTTTCGAGAGAAAAAAAAAAAAATTCTCAAAATTCGACAAAAAAATAAAACGATTATTGGATCGTGTAGAGAATGTAAAACTGCATAAGAATCGCATAGACGAAAATTAGCGTTCACGTGCTCGTTTTTGTGGAAAAAATTAAAAAAGCTCTCAAAGTTCGAGATAAAAAAAGAAAAAACCATCGACCAGGTAGCCAACGGTAGACGGTACAAGTATCGTATGGGCGAAAACGAGCGTTACCGTGCTCGTTTTCGAGTTATTGACGAAAAACGGCCTGGAGCGATCGGTCCGGCGGTCGACGCGCGAAAGTTTCTAAGTCCGCTCTGCTCCGAATCATCGCTCCGGCGTCAAAAATCGTCGTAGGACAAAAAATCGACACGCTATCTTGCAGGAAAAAATCCGGGGACCACGATGGCGTCGTCAAAAGTGCAGGTCGTCGAGCTCGTTTTCGAGAAAAAAAAAAAAAAATTCTTAAAATTCGACAAAAAAATAAAACGATCAGTGGACCGTGTAGAGAATATAAAACTGCATAAGAATCGTATAGACGAAAATTGGCGTTCACGTGCTCGTTTTTGTGGAAAAAATTAAAAAAGCTCTCAAACTTCGAGATAAAAAAAAAAAAAACCGTCTACCAGGTAGCCAACGGTAAACGGTACAAGTATCGTACGGGCGAAAACGAGCGTTACCGTGCTCGTTTTCGAGTTATTGACGAAAAACAGCCTGAAGCGATCGGTCCGGCGGTCGACGCGCGAAAGTTTCTAAGTCCGCTCTGCTCCGAATCATCGCTCCGGCGTCAAAAATCGTCGTAGGACAAAAAATCGCCACCCTATCTTGCAGGAAAAAATCCGGGGAACACGATGGCGTCGTCAAAAGTGCAGGTCGTCGAGCTCGTTTTCGAGAGAAAAAAAAAAAAATTCTCAAAATTCGACAAAAAAATAAAACGATTATTGGATCGTATAGAGAATGTGAAACTGCATAAGAATCGTATAGACGAAAATTGGCGTTCACGTGCTCGTTTTTGTGGAAAAAATTAAAAAAGCTCTCAAAGTTCGAGATAAAAAAAAAAAAAACCATCGACCAGGTAGCCAACGGTAGACGGTACAAGTATCGTATGGGCGAAAACGAGCGTTACCGTGCTCGTTTTCGAGTTATTGACGAAAAACGGCCTGGAGCGATCGGTCCGGCGGTCGACGCGCGAAAGTTTCCAAGTCTGCTCTGCCCCGAATCATCGCTCCGGCGTCAAAAATCGTCGTAGGACAAAAAATCGACACGCTATCTTGCAGGAAAAAATCCGGGGAACACGATGGCGTCGTCAAAAGTGCAGGTCGTCGAGCTCGTTTTCGAGAGAAAAAAAAAAAAATTCTCAAAATTCGACAAAAAAATAAAACGATTATTGGATCGTGTAGAGAATGTAAAACTGCATCAGAATCGCATAGACGAAAATTGGCGTTCACGTGCTCGTTTTTGTGGAAAAAATTAAAAAAGCTCTCAAAGTTCGAGATAAAAAAAGAAAAAACCATCGACCAGGTAGCCAACGGTAGACGGTACAAGTATCGTATGGGCGAAAACGAGCGTTATCGTGCTCGTTTTCGAGTTATTGACGAAAAACGGCCTGGTGCGATCGGTCCGGCGGTCGACGCGCGAAAGTTTCTAAGTCCGCTCTGCTCCGAATCATCGCTCCGGCGTCAAAAATCGTCGTAGGACAAAAAATCGACACGCTATCTTGCAGGAAAAAATCCGGGGACCACGATGGCGTCGTCAAAAGTGCAGGTCGTCGAGCTCGTTTTCGAGAGAAAAAAAAAAAAATTCTCAAAATTCGACAAAAAAATAAAACGATTATTGGATCGTGTAGAGAATGTGAAACTGCATAAGAATCGTATAGACGAAAATTGGCGTTCACGTGCTCGTTTTTGTGGAAAAAATTAAAAAAGCTCTCAAAGTTCGAGATAAAAAAAAAAAAACCATCGACCAGGTAGCCAACGGTAGACGGTACAAGTATCGTATGGGCGAAAACGAGCGTTACCGTGCTCGTTTTCGAGTTATTGACGAAAAACGGCCTGGAGCGATCGGTCCGGCGGTCGACGCGCGAAAGTTTCCAAGTCTGCTCTGCCCCGAATCATCGCTCCGGCGTCAAAAATCGTCGTAGGACAAAAAATCGACACGCTATCTTGCAGGAAAAAATCCGGGGACCACGATGGCGTCGTCAAAAGTGCAGGTCGTCGAGCTCGTTTTCCAGAGAAAAAAAAAAAAATTCTCAAAATTCGACAAAAAAATAAAACGATTATTGGATCGTGTAGAGAATGTAAAACTGCATCAGAATCGCATAGACGAAAATTGGCGTTCACGTGCTCGTTTTTGTGGAAAAAATTAAAAAAGCTCTCAAAGTTCGAGATAAAAAAAAAAAAACCATCGACCAGGTAGCCAACGGTAAACGATACAAGTATCGTGCGGGCGAAAACGAGCGTTACCGTGCTCGTTTTCGAGTTATTGACGAAAAACGGCCTGGAGCGATCGGTCCGGCGGTCGACGCGCGAAAGTTTCTAAGTCCGCTCTGCTCCGAATCATCGCTCCGGCGTCAAAAATCGTCGTAGGACAAAAAATCGACACGCTATCTTGCAGGAAAAAATCCGGGGAACACGATGGCGTCGTCAAAAGTGCAGGTCGTCGAGCTCGTTTTCGAGAGAAAAAAAAAAAAATTCTCAAAATTCGACAAAAAAATAAAGCGATTATTGGATCGTATAGAGAATGTGAAACTGCATAAGAATCGTATAGACGAAAATTGGCGTTCACGTGCTCGTTTTTGTGGAAAAAATTAAAAAAGCTCTCAAAGTTCGAGATAAAAAAAAAAAAAACCATCGACCAGGTAGCCAACGGTAGACGGTACAAGTATCGTATGGGCGAAAACGAGCGTTACCGTGCTCGTTTTCGAGTTATTGACGAAAAACGGCCTGGAGCGATCGGTCCGGCGGTCGACGCGCGAAAGTTTCCAAGTCTGCTCTGCCCCGAATCATCGCTCCGGCGTCAAAAATCGTCGTAGGACAAAAAATCGACACGCTATCTTGCAGGAAAAAATCCGGGGAACACGATGGCGTCGTCAAAAGTGCAGGTCGTCGAGCTCGTTTTCGAGAGAAAAAAAAAAAAATTCTCAAAATTCGACAAAAAAATAAAACGATTATTGGATCGTGTAGAGAATGTAAAACTGCATAAGAATCGCATAGACGAAAATTAGCGTTCACGTGCTCGTTTTTGTGGAAAAAATTAAAAAAGCTCTCAAAGTTCGAGATAAAAAAAGAAAAAACCATCGACCAGGTAGCCAACGGTAGACGGTACAAGTATCGTATGGGCGAAAACGAGCGTTACCGTGCTCGTTTTCGAGTTATTGACGAAAAACGGCCTGGAGCGATCGGTCCGGCGGTCGACGCGCGAAAGTTTCTAAGTCTGCTCTGCTCCGAATCATCGCTCCGGCGTCAAAAATCGTCGTAGGACAAAAAATCGACACGCTATCTTGCAGGAAAAAATCCGGGGAACACGATGGCGTCGTCAAAAGTGCAGGTCGTCGAGCTCGTTTTCGAGAGAAAAAAAAAAAAATTCTCAAAATTCGACAAAAAAATAAAACGATTATTGGATCGTGTAGAGAATGTAAAACTGCATAAGAATCGCATAGACGAAAATTAGCGTTCACGTGCTCGTTTTTGTGGAAAAAATTAAAAAAGCTCTCAAAGTTCGAGATAAAAAAAGAAAAAACCATCGACCAGGTAGCCAACGGTAGACGGTACAAGTATCGTATGGGCGAAAACGAGCGTTACCGTGCTCGTTTTCGAGTTATTGACGAAAAACGGCCTGGAGCGATCGGTCCGGCGGTCGACGCGCGAAAGTTTCTAAGTCCGCTCTGCTCCGAATCATCGCTCCGGCGTCAAAAATCGTCGTAGGACAAAAAATCGACACGCTATCTTGCAGGAAAAAATCCGGGGACCACGATGGCGTCGTCAAAAGTGCAGGTCGTCGAGCTCGTTTTCGAGAGAAAAAAAAAAAAATTCTCAAAATTCGACAAAAAAATAAAACGATTATTGGATCGTGTAGAGAATGTAAAACTGCATCAGAATCGCATAGACGAAAATTGGCGTTCACGTGCTCGTTTTTGTGGAAAAAATTAAAAAAGCTCTCAAAGTTCGAGATAAAAAAAAAAAAAACCATCGACCAGGTAGCCAAAGGTAGACGGTACAAGTATCGTACGGGCGAAAACGAGCGTTACCGTGCTCGTTGTCGAGTTATTGACGAAAAACGGCCTGGAGCGATCGGTCCGGCGGTCGACGCGCGAAAGTTTCTAAGTCCGCTCTGCTCCGAATCATCGCTCCGGCGTCAAAAATCGTCGTAGGACAAAAAATCGACACGCTATCTTGCAGGAAAAAATCCGGGGAACACGATGGCGTCGTCAAAAGTGCAGGTCGTCGAGCTCGTTTTCGAGAGAAAAAAAAAAAAATTCTCAAAATTCGACAAAAAAATAAAACGATTATTGGATCGTGTAGAGAATGTGAAACTGCATAAGAATCGTATAGACGAAAATTGGCGTTCACGTGCTCGTTTTTGTGGAAAAAATTAAAAAAGCTCTCAAAGTTCGAGATAAAAAAAAAAAAAACCATCGACCAGGTAGCCAACGGTAGACGGTACAAGTATCGTATGGGCGAAAACGAGCGTTACCGTGCTGGTTTTCGAGTTATTGACGAAAAACGGCCTGGAGCGATCGGTCCGGCGGTCGACGCGCAAAAGTTTCCAAGTCCGCTCTGCTCCGAATCATCGCTCCGGCGTCAAAAATCGTCGTAGGACAAAAAATCGACACGCAATCTTGCAGGAAAAAATCCGGGGACCACGATGGCGTCGTCAAAAGTGCAGGTCGTCGAGCTCGTTTTCGAGAGAAAAAAAAAAAAATTCTCAAAATTCGACAAAAAAATAAAACGATTATTGGATCGTGTAGAGAATGTAAAACTGCATCAGAATCGCATAGACGAAAATTGGCGTTCACGTGCTCGTTTTTGTGGAAAAAATTAAAAAAGCTCTCAAAGTTCGAGATAAAAAACAAAAAACCATCGACCAGGTAGCCAACGGTAAACGATACAAGTATCGTGCGGGCGAAAACGAGCGTTACCGTGCTCGTTTTCGAGTTATTGACGAAAAACGGCCTGGAGCGATCGGTCCGGCGGTCGACGCGCGAAAGTTTCTAAGTCCGCTCTGCTCCGAATCATCGCTCCGGCGTCAAAAATCGTCGTAGGACAAAAAATCGACACGCTATCTTGCAGGAAAAAATCCGGGGAACACGATGGCGTCGTCAAAAGTGCAGGTCGTTGAGCTCGTTTTCGAGAGAAAAAAAAAAAAATTCTCAAAATTCGACAAAAAAATAAAGCGATTATTGGATCGTATAGAGAATGTGAAACTGCATAAGAATCGTATAGACGAAAATTGGCGTTCACGTGCTCGTTTTTGTGGAAAAAATTAAAAAAGCTCTCAAAGTTCGAGATAAAAAAAAAAAAAACCATCGACCAGGTAGCCAACGGTAGACGGTACAAGTATCGTATGGGCGAAAACGAGCGTTACCGTGCTCGTTTTCGAGTTATTGACGAAAAACGGCCTGGAGCGATCGGTCCGGCGGTCGACGCGCGAAAGTTTCCAAGTCTGCTCTGCCCCGAATCATCGCTCCGGCGTCAAAAATCGTCGTAGGACAAAACATCGACACGCTATCTTGCAGGAAAAAATCCGGGGAACACGATGGCGTCGTCAAAAGTGCAGGTCGTCGAGCTCGTTTTCGAGAGAAAAAAAAAAAAATTCTCAAAATTCGACAAAAAAATAAAACGATTATTGGATCGTGTAGAGAATGTAAAACTGCATCAGAATCGCATAGACGAAAATTGGCGTTCACGTGCTCGTTTTTGTGGAAAAAATTAAAAAAGCTCTCAAAGTTCGAGATAAAAAAAGAAAAAACCATCGACCAGGTAGCCAACGGTAGACGGTACAAGTATCGTATGGGCGAAAACGAGCGTTATCGTGCTCGTTTTCGAGTTATTGACGAAAAACGGCCTGGTGCGATCGGTCCGGCGGTCGACGCGCGAAAGTTTCTAAGTCCGCTCTGCTCCGAATCATCGCTCCGGCGTCAAAAATCGTCGTAGGACAAAAAATCGACACGCTATCTTGCAGGAAAAAATCCGGGGACCACGATGGCGTCGTCAAAAGTGCAGGTCGTCGAGCTCGTTTTCGAGAGAAAAAAAAAAAAATTCTCAAAATTCGACAAAAAAATAAAACGATTATTGGATCGTGTAGAGAATGTGAAACTGCATAAGAATCGTATAGACGAAAATTGGCGTTCACGTGCTCGTTTTTGTGGAAAAAATTAAAAAAGCTCTCAAAGTTCGAGATAAAAAAAAAAAAAACCATCGACCAGGTAGCCAACGGTAGACGGTACAAGTATCGTACGGGCGAAAACGAGCGTTACCGTGCTCGTTTTCGAGTTATTGACGAAAAACGGCCTGGAGCGATCGGTCCGGCGGTCGACGCGCGAAAGTTTCTAAGTCCGCTCTGCTCCGAATCATCGCTCCGGCGTCAAAAATCGTCGTAGGACAAAAAATCGGCACGCTATCTTGCAGGAAAAAATCCGGGGAACACGATGGCGTCGTCAAAAGTGCAGGTCGTCGAGCTCGTTTTCGAGAGAAAAAAAAAAAAATTCTCAAAATTCGACAAAAAAATAAAGCGATCATTGGATCGTATAGAGAATGTGAAACTGCATAAGAATCGTATAGACGAAAATTGGCGTTCACGTGCTCGTTTTTGTGGAAAAAATTAAAAAAGCTCTCAAAGTTCGAGATAAAAAAAGAAAAAACCATCGACCAGGTAGCCAACGGTAGACGGTACAAGTATCGTATGGGCGAAAACGAGCGTTACCGTGCTCGTTTTCGAGTTATTGACGAAAAACGGCCTGGAGCGATCGGTCCGGCGGTCGACGCGCGAAAGTTTCTAAGTCCGCTCTGCTCCGAATCATCGCTCCGGCGTCAAAAATCGTCGTAGGACAAAAACTCGACACGCTATCTTGCATGAAAAAATCCGGGGAACACGATGGCGTCGTCAAAAGTGCAGTTCGTCGAGCTCGTTTTCGAGAGAAAAAAAAAAAAATTCTCAAAATTCGACAAAAAAATAAAACGATTATTGGATTGTGTAGAGAATGTAAAACTGCATAAGAATCGCATAGACGAAAATGAGCGTTCACGTGCTCGTTTTTGTGGAAAAAATTAAAAAAGCTCTCAAAGTTCGAGATAAAAAAAGAAAAAACCATCGACCAGGTAGCCAACGGTAGACGGTACAAGTATCGTATGGGCGAAAACGAGCGTTACCGTGCTCGTTTTCGAGTTATTGACGAAAAACAGCCTGGAGCGATCGGTCCGGCGGTCGACGCGCGAAAGTTTCTAAGTCCGCTCTGCTCCGAATCATCGCTCCGGCGTCAAAAATCGTCGTAGGACAAAAAATCGCCACCCTATCTTGCAGGAAAAAATCCGGGGAACACGATGGCGTCGTCAAAAGTGCAGGTCGTCGAGCTCGTTTTCGAGAAAAAAAAAAAAAAATTCTCAAAATTCGACAAAAAAATAAAACGATCAGTGGACCGTGTAGAGAATATAAAACTGCATAAGAATCGTATAGACGAAAATTGGCGTTCACGTGCTCGTTTTTGTGGAAAAAATTAAAAAAGCTCTCAAACTTCGAGATAAAAAAAAAAAAAACCATCTACCAGGTAGCCAACGGTAAACGGTACAAGTATCGTACGGGCGAAAATGAGCGTTACCGTGCTCGTTTTCGAGTTATTGACGAAAAACAGCCTGGAGCGATCGGTCCGGCGGTCGACGCGCGAAAGTTTCTAAGTCCGCTCTGCTCCGAAACACCGCTCCGGCGTCAAAAATCGTCGTAGGACAAAAAATCGCCACCCTATCTTGCAGGAAAAAATCCGGGGAACACGATGGCGTCGTCAAAAGTGCAGGTCGTCGAGCTCGTTTTCGAGAAAAAAAAAAAAAAATTCTCAAAATTCGACAAAAAAATAAAACGATCAGTGGACCGTGTAGAGAATATAAAACTGCATAAGAATCGTACAGACGAAAATTGGCGTTCACGTGCTCGTTTTTGTGGAAAAAATTAAAAAAGCTCTCAAACTTCGAGATAAAAAAAAAAAAAACCATCTACCAGGTAGCCAACGGTAAACGGTACAAGTATCGTACGGGCGAAAACGAGCGTTACCGTGCTCGTTTTCGAGTTATTGACGAAAAACAGCCTGGAGCGATCGGTCCGGCGGTCGACGCGCGAAAGTTTCTAAGTCCGCTCTGCTCCGAATCATCGCTCCGGCGTCAAAAATCGTCGTAGGACAAAAAATCGCCACCCTATCTTGCAGGAAAAAATCCGGGGAAAACGATGGCGTCGTCAAAAGTGCAGGTCGTCGAGCTCGTTTTCGAGAAAAAAAAAAAAAAATTCTCAAAATTCGACAAAAAAATAAAACGATCAGTGGACCGTGTAGAGAATATAAAACTGCATAAGAATCGTATAGACGAAAATTGGCGTTCACGTGCTCGTTTTTGTGGAAAAAATTAAAAAAGCTCTCAAACTTCGAGATAAAAAAAAAAAAACCATCTACCAGGTAGCCAACGGTAAACGGTACAAGTATCGTACGGGCGAAAATGAGCGTTACCGTGCTCGTTTTCGAGTTATTGACGAAAAACAGCCTGGAGCGATCGCTCCGGCGGTCGACGCGCGAAAGTTTCTAAGTCCGCTCTGCTCCGAAACACCGCTCCGGCGTCAAAAATCGTCGTAGGACAAAAAATAGACACGCTATCTTGCAGGAAAAAATCCGGGGAACACGATGGCGTCGTCAAAAGTGCAGGTCGTCGAGCTCGTTTTCGAGAAAAAAAAAAAAAAATTCTCAAAATTCGACAAAAAAATAAAACGATCAGTGGACCGTGTAGAGAATATAAAACTGCATAAGAATCGTATAGACGAAAATTGGCGTTCACGTGCTCGTTTTTGTGGAAAAAATTAAAAAAGCTCTCAAACTTCGAGATAAAAAAAAAAAAAACCATCGACCAGGTAGCCAACGGTAGACGGTACAAGTATCGTATGGGCGAAAACGAGCGTTACCGTGCTCGTTTTCGAGTTATTGACGAAAAACGGCCTGGAGCGATCGGTCCGGCGGTCGACGCGCGAAAGTTTCCAAGTCTGCTCTGCCCCGAATCATCGCTCCGGCGTCAAAAATCGTCGTAGGACAAAAAATCGACACGCTATCTTGCAGGAAAAAATCCGGGGAACACGATGGCGTCGTCAAAAGTGCAGGTCGTCGAGCTCGTTTTCGAGAGAAAAAAAAAAAAATTCTCAAAATTCGACAAAAAAATAAAACGATTATTGGATCGTGTAGAGAATGTAAAACTGCATAAGAATCGCATAGACGAAAATTAGCGTTCACGTGCTCGTTTTTGTGGAAAAAATTAAAAAAGCTCTCAAAGTTCGAGATAAAAAAAGAAAAAACCATCGACCAGGTAGCCAACGGTAGACGGTACAAGTATCGTATGGGCGAAAACGAGCGTTACCGTGCTCGTTTTCGAGTTATTGACGAAAAACGGCCTGGAGCGATCGGTCCGGCGGTCGACGCGCGAAAGTTTCTAAGTCCGCTCTGCTCCGAATCATCGCTCCGGCGTCAAAAATCGTCGTAGGACAAAAAATCGACACGCTATCTTGCAGGAAAAAATCCGGGGAACACGATGGCGTCGTCAAAAGTGCAGGTCGTCGAGCTCGTTTTCGAGAGAAAAAAAAAAAAATTCTCAAAATTCGACAAAAAAATAAAACGATTATTGGATCGTGTAGAGAATGTAAAACTGCATAAGAATCGCATAGACGAAAATTAGCGTTCACGTGCTCGTTTTTGTGGAAAAAATTAAAAAAGCTCTCAAAGTTCGAGATAAAAAAAGAAAAAACCATCGACCAGGTAGCCAACGGTAGACGGTACAAGTATCGTATGGGCGAAAACGAGCGTTACCGTGCTCGTTTTCGAGTTATTGACGAAAAACGGCCTGGAGCGATCGGTCCGGCGGTCGACGCGCGAAAGTTTCCAAGTCCGCTCTGCTCCGAATCATCGCTCCGGCGTCAAAAATCGTCGTAGGACAAAAAATCGACACGCTATCTTGCAGGAAAAAATCCGGGGACCACGATGGCGTCGTCAAAAGTGCAGGTCGTCGAGCTCGTTTTCGAGAGAAAAAAAAAAAAATTCTCAAAATTCGACAAAAAAATAAAACGATTATTGGATCGTGTAGAGAATGTAAAACTGCATCAGAATCGCATAGACGAAAATTGGCGTTCACGTGCTCGTTTTTGTGGAAAAAATTAAAAAAGCTCTCAAAGTTCGAGATAAAAAAAAAAAAAACCATCGACCAGGTAGCCAAAGGTAGACGGTACAAGTATCGTACGGGCGAAAACGAGCGTTACCGTGCTCGTTTTCGAGTTATTGACGAAAAACGGCCTGGAGCGATCGGTCCGGCGGTCGACGCGCGAAAGTTTCTAAGTCCGCTCTGCTCCGAATCATCGCTCCGGCGTCAAAAATCGTCGTAGGACAAAAAATCGACACGCTATCTTGCAGGAAAAAATCCGGGGAACACGATGGCGTCGTCAAAAGTGCAGGTCGTCGAGCTCGTTTTCGAGAGAAAAAAAAAAAAATTCTCAAAATTCGACAAAAAAATAAAACGATTATTGGATCGTGTAGAGAATGTGAAACTGCATAAGAATCGTATAGACGAAAATTGGCGTTCACGTGCTCGTTTTTGTGGAAAAAATTAAAAAAGCTCTCAAAGTTCGAGATAAAAAAAAAAAAAACCATCGACCAGGTAGCCAACGGTAGACGGTACAAGTATCGTATGGGCGAAAACGAGCGTTACCGTGCTGGTTTTCGAGTTATTGACGAAAAACGGCCTGGAGCGATCGGTCCGGCGGTCGACGCGCAAAAGTTTCCAAGTCCGCTCTGCTCCGAATCATCGCTCCGGCGTCAAAAATCGTCGTAGGACAAAAAATCGACACGCTATCTTGCAGGAAAAAATCCGGGGACCACGATGGCGTCGTCAAAAGTGCAGGTCGTCGAGCTCGTTTTCGAGAGAAAAAAAAAAAAATTCTCAAAATTCGACAAAAAAATAAAACGATTATTGGATCGTGTAGAGAATGTAAAACTGCATCAGAATCGCATAGACGAAAATTGGCGTTCACGTGCTCGTTTTTGTGGAAAAAATTAAAAAAGCTCTCAAAGTTCGAGATAAAAAACAAAAAACCATCGACCAGGTAGCCAACGGTAAACGATACAAGTATCGTGCGGGCGAAAACGAGCGTTACCGTGCTCGTTTTCGAGTTATTGACGAAAAACGGCCTGGAGCGATCGGTCCGGCGGTCGACGCGCGAAAGTTTCTAAGTCCGCTCTGCTCCGAATCATCGCTCCGGCGTCAAAAATCGTCGTAGGACAAAAAATCGACACGCTATCTTGCAGGAAAAAATCCGGGGAACACGATGGCGTCGTCAAAAGTGCAGGTCGTTGAGCTCGTTTTCGAGAGAAAAAAAAAAAAATTCTCAAAATTCGACAAAAAAATAAAGCGATTATTGGATCGTATAGAGAATGTGAAACTGCATAAGAATCGTATAGACGAAAATTGGCGTTCACGTGCTCGTTTTTGTGGAAAAAATTAAAAAAGCTCTCAAAGTTCGAGATAAAAAAAAAAAAAACCATCGACCAGGTAGCCAACGGTAGACGGTACAAGTATCGTATGGGCGAAAACGAGCGTTACCGTGCTCGTTTTCGAGTTATTGACGAAAAACGGCCTGGAGCGATCGGTCCGGCGGTCGACGCGCGAAAGTTTCCAAGTCTGCTCTGCCCCGAATCATCGCTCCGGCGTCAGAAATCGTCGTAGGACAAAACATCGACACGCTATCTTGCAGGAAAAAATCCGGGGAACACGATGGCGTCGTCAAAAGTGCAGGTCGTCGAGCTCGTTTTCGAGAGAAAAAAAAAAAAATTCTCAAAATTCGACAAAAAAATAAAACGATTATTGGATCGTGTAGAGAATGTAAAACTGCATCAGAATCGCATAGACGAAAATTGGCGTTCACGTGCTCGTTTTTGTGGAAAAAATTAAAAAAGCTCTCAAAGTTCGAGATAAAAAAAGAAAAAACCATCGACCAGGTAGCCAACGGTAGACGGTACAAGTATCGTATGGGCGAAAACGAGCGTTACCGTGCTCGTTTTCGAGTTATTGACGAAAAACGGCCTGGAGCGATCGGTCCGGCGGTCGACGCGCGAAAGTTTCCAAGTCCGCTCTGCTCCGAATCATCGCTCCGGCGTCAAAAATCGTCGTAGGACAAAAAATCGACACGCTATCTTGCAGGAAAAAATCCGGGGACCACGATGGCGTCGTCAAAAGTGCAGGTCGTCGAGCTCGTTTTCGAGAGAAAAAAAAAAAAATTCTCAAAATTCGACAAAAAAATAAAACGATTATTGGATCGTGTAGAGAATGTAAAACTGCATCAGAATCGCATAGACGAAAATTGGCGTTCACGTGCTCGTTTTTGTGGAAAAAATTAAAAAAGCTCTCAAAGTTCGAGATAAAAAAAAAAAAAACCATCGACCAGGTAGCCAAAGGTAGACGGTACAAGTATCGTACGGGCGAAAACGAGCGTTACCGTGCTCGTTTTCGAGTTATTGACGAAAAACGGCCTGGAGCGATCGGTCCGGCGGTCGACGCGCGAAAGTTTCTAAGTCCGCTCTGCTCCGAATCATCGCTCCGGCGTCAAAAATCGTCGTAGGACAAAAAATCGACACGCTATCTTGCAGGAAAAAATCCGGGGAACACGATGGCGTCGTCAAAAGTGCAGGTCGTCGAGCTCGTTTTCGAGAGAAAAAAAAAAAAATTCTCAAAATTCGACAAAAAAATAAAACGATTATTGGATCGTGTAGAGAATGTGAAACTGCATAAGAATCGTATAGACGAAAATTGGCGTTCACGTGCTCGTTTTTGTGGAAAAAATTAAAAAAGCTCTCAAAGTTCGAGATAAAAAAAAAAAAAACCATCGACCAGGTAGCCAACGGTAGACGGTACAAGTATCGTATGGGCGAAAACGAGCGTTACCGTGCTGGTTTTCGAGTTATTGACGAAAAACGGCCTGGAGCGATCGGTCCGGCGGTCGACGCGCAAAAGTTTCCAAGTCCGCTCTGCTCCGAATCATCGCTCCGGCGTCAAAAATCGTCGTAGGACAAAAAATCGACACGCTATCTTGCAGGAAAAAATCCGGGGACCACGATGGCGTCGTCAAAAGTGCAGGTCGTCGAGCTCGTTTTCGAGAGAAAAAAAAAAAAATTCTCAAAATTCGACAAAAAAATAAAACGATTATTGGATCGTGTAGAGAATGTAAAACTGCATCAGAATCGCATAGACGAAAATTGGCGTTCACGTGCTCGTTTTTGTGGAAAAAATTAAAAAAGCTCTCAAAGTTCGAGATAAAAAACAAAAAACCATCGACCAGGTAGCCAACGGTAAACGATACAAGTATCGTGCGGGCGAAAACGAGCGTTACCGTGCTCGTTTTCGAGTTATTGACGAAAAACGGCCTGGAGCGATCGGTCCGGCGGTCGACGCGCGAAAGTTTCTAAGTCCGCTCTGCTCCGAATCATCGCTCCGGCGTCAAAAATCGTCGTAGGACAAAAAATCGACACGCTATCTTGCAGGAAAAAATCCGGGGAACACGATGGCGTCGTCAAAAGTGCAGGTCGTTGAGCTCGTTTTCGAGAGAAAAAAAAAAAAATTCTCAAAATTCGACAAAAAAATAAAGCGATTATTGGATCGTATAGAGAATGTGAAACTGCATAAGAATCGTATAGACGAAAATTGGCGTTCACGTGCTCGTTTTTGTGGAAAAAATTAAAAAAGCTCTCAAAGTTCGAGATAAAAAAAAAAAAAACCATCGACCAGGTAGCCAACGGTAGACGGTACAAGTATCGTATGGGCGAAAACGAGCGTTACCGTGCTCGTTTTCGAGTTATTGACGAAAAACGGCCTGGAGCGATCGGTCCGGCGGTCGACGCGCGAAAGTTTCCAAGTCTGCTCTGCCCCGAATCATCGCTCCGGCGTCAGAAATCGTCGTAGGACAAAACATCGACACGCTATCTTGCAGGAAAAAATCCGGGGAACACGATGGCGTCGTCAAAAGTGCAGGTCGTCGAGCTCGTTTTCGAGAGAAAAAAAAAAAAATTCTCAAAATTCGACAAAAAAATAAAACGATTATTGGATCGTGTAGAGAATGTAAAACTGCATCAGAATCGCATAGACGAAAATTGGCGTTCACGTGCTCGTTTTTGTGGAAAAAATTAAAAAAGCTCTCAAAGTTCGAGATAAAAAAAGAAAAAACCATCGACCAGGTAGCCAACGGTAGACGGTACAAGTATCGTATGGGCGAAAACGAGCGTTATCGTGCTCGTTTTCGAGTTATTGACGAAAAACGGCCTGGTGCGATCGGTCCGGCGGTCGACGCGCGAAAGTTTCTAAGTCCGCTCTGCTCCGAATCATCGCTCCGGCGTCAAAAATCGTCGTAGGACAAAAAATCGACACGCTATCTTGCAGGAAAAAATCCGGGGACCACGATGGCGTCGTCAAAAGTGCAGGTCGTCGAGCTCGTTTTCGAGAGAAAAAAAAAAAAATTCTCAAAATTCGACAAAAAAATAAAACGATTATTGGATCGTGTAGAGAATGTGAAACTGCATAAGAATCGTATAGACGAAAATTGGCGTTCACGTGCTCGTTTTTGTGGAAAAAATTAAAAAAGCTCTCAAAGTTCGAGATAAAAAAAAAAAAAACCATCGACCAGGTAGCCAACGGTAGACGGTACAAGTATCGTACGGGCGAAAACGAGCGTTACCGTGCTCGTTTTCGAGTTATTGACGAAAAACGGCCTGGAGCGATCGGTCCGGCGGTCGACGCGCGAAAGTTTCTAAGTCCGCTCTGCTCCGAATCATCGCTCCGGCGTCAAAAATCGTCGTAGGACAAAAAATCGGCACGCTATCTTGCAGGAAAAAATCCGGGGAACACGATGGCGTCGTCAAAAGTGCAGGTCGTCGAGCTCGTTTTCGAGAGAAAAAAAAAAAAATTCTCAAAATTCGACAAAAAAATAAAGCGATCATTGGATCGTATAGAGAATGTGAAACTGCATAAGAATCGTATAGACGAAAATTGGCGTTCACGTGCTCGTTTTTGTGGAAAAAATTAAAAAAGCTCTCAAAGTTCGAGATAAAAAAAGAAAAAACCATCGACCAGGTAGCCAACGGTAGACGGTACAAGTATCGTATGGGCGAAAACGAGCGTTACCGTGCTCGTTTTCGAGTTATTGACGAAAAACGGCCTGGAGCGATCGGTCCGGCGGTCGACGCGCGAAAGTTTCTAAGTCCGCTCTGCTCCGAATCATCGCTCCGGCGTCAAAAATCGTCGTAGGACAAAAACTCGACACGCTATCTTGCATGAAAAAATCCGGGGAACACGATGGCGTCGTCAAAAGTGCAGTTCGTCGAGCTCGTTTTCGAGAGAAAAAAAAAAAAATTCTCAAAATTCGACAAAAAAATAAAACGATTATTGGATTGTGTAGAGAATGTAAAACTGCATAAGAATCGCATAGACGAAAATGAGCGTTCACGTGCTCGTTTTTGTGGAAAAAATTAAAAAAGCTCTCAAAGTTCGAGATAAAAAAAGAAAAAACCATCGACCAGGTAGCCAACGGTAGACGGTACAAGTATCGTATGGGCGAAAACGAGCGTTACCGTGCTCGTTTTCGAGTTATTGACGAAAAACAGCCTGGAGCGATCGGTCCGGCGGTCGACGCGCGAAAGTTTCTAAGTCCGCTCTGCTCCGAATCATCGCTCCGGCGTCAAAAATCGTCGTAGGACAAAAAATCGCCACCCTATCTTGCAGGAAAAAATCCGGGGAACACGATGGCGTCGTCAAAAGTGCAGGTCGTCGAGCTCGTTTTCGAGAAAAAAAAAAAAAAATTCTCAAAATTCGACAAAAAAATAAAACGATCAGTGGACCGTGTAGAGAATATAAAACTGCATAAGAATCGTATAGACGAAAATTGGCGTTCACGTGCTCGTTTTTGTGGAAAAAATTAAAAAAGCTCTCAAACTTCGAGATAAAAAAAAAAAAAACCATCTACCAGGTAGCCAACGGTAAACGGTACAAGTATCGTACGGGCGAAAATGAGCGTTACCGTGCTCGTTTTCGAGTTATTGACGAAAAACAGCCTGGAGCGATCGGTCCGGCGGTCGACGCGCGAAAGTTTCTAAGTCCGCTCTGCTCCGAAACACCGCTCCGGCGTCAAAAATCGTCGTAGGACAAAAAATCGCCACCCTATCTTGCAGGAAAAAATCCGGGGAACACGATGGCGTCGTCAAAAGTGCAGGTCGTCGAGCTCGTTTTCGAGAAAAAAAAAAAAAAATTCTCAAAATTCGACAAAAAAATAAAACGATCAGTGGACCGTGTAGAGAATATAAAACTGCATAAGAATCGTACAGACGAAAATTGGCGTTCACGTGCTCGTTTTTGTGGAAAAAATTAAAAAAGCTCTCAAACTTCGAGATAAAAAAAAAAAAAACCATCTACCAGGTAGCCAACGGTAAACGGTACAAGTATCGTACGGGCGAAAACGAGCGTTACCGTGCTCGTTTTCGAGTTATTGACGAAAAACAGCCTGGAGCGATCGGTCCGGCGGTCGACGCGCGAAAGTTTCTAAGTCCGCTCTGCTCCGAATCATCGCTCCGGCGTCAAAAATCGTCGTAGGACAAAAAATCGCCACCCTATCTTGCAGGAAAAAATCCGGGGAAAACGATGGCGTCGTCAAAAGTGCAGGTCGTCGAGCTCGTTTTCGAGAAAAAAAAAAAAAAATTCTCAAAATTCGACAAAAAAATAAAACGATCAGTGGACCGTGTAGAGAATATAAAACTGCATAAGAATCGTATAGACGAAAATTGGCGTTCACGTGCTCGTTTTTGTGGAAAAAATTAAAAAAGCTCTCAAACTTCGAGATAAAAAAAAAAAAACCATCTACCAGGTAGCCAACGGTAAACGGTACAAGTATCGTACGGGCGAAAATGAGCGTTACCGTGCTCGTTTTCGAGTTATTGACGAAAAACAGCCTGGAGCGATCGCTCCGGCGGTCGACGCGCGAAAGTTTCTAAGTCCGCTCTGCTCCGAAACACCGCTCCGGCGTCAAAAATCGTCGTAGGACAAAAAATAGACACGCTATCTTGCAGGAAAAAATCCGGGGAACACGATGGCGTCGTCAAAAGTGCAGGTCGTCGAGCTCGTTTTCGAGAAAAAAAAAAAAAAATTCTCAAAATTCGACAAAAAAATAAAACGATCAGTGGACCGTGTAGAGAATATAAAACTGCATAAGAATCGTATAGACGAAAATTGGCGTTCACGTGCTCGTTTTTGTGGAAAAAATTAAAAAAGCTCTCAAACTTCGAGATAAAAAAAAAAAAAACCATCTACCAGGTAGCCAACGGTAAACGGTACAAGTATCGTACGGGCGAAAACGAGCGTTACCGTGCTCGTTTTCGAGTTATTGACGAAAAACAGCCTGGAGCGATCGGTCCGGCGGTCGACGCGCGAAAGTTTCTAAGTCCGCTCTGCTCCGAATCATCGCTCCGGCGTCAAAAATCGTCGTAGGACAAAAAATCGCCACCCTATCTTGCAGGAAAAAATCCGGGGAAAACGATGGCGTCGTCAAAAGTGCAGGTCGTCGAGCTCGTTTTCGAGAAAAAAAAAAAAAAATTCTCAAAATTCGACAAAAAAATAAAACGATCAGTGGACCGTGTAGAGAATCTAAAACTGCATAAGAATCGTATAGACGAAAATTGGCGTTCACGTGCTCGTTTTTGTGGAAAAAATTAAAAAAGCTCTCAAACTTCGAGATAAAAAAACAAAAAACCATCTACCAGGTAGCCAACGGTAAACGGTACAAGTATCGTACGGGCGAAAACGAGCGTTACCGTGCTCGTTTTCGAGTTATTGACGAAAAACAGCCTGGAGCGATCGGTCCGGCGGTCGACGCGCGAAAGTTTCTAAGTCCGCTCTGCTCCGAATCATCGCTCCGGCGTCAAAAATCGTCGTAGGACAAAAAATCGCCACCCTATCTTGCAGGAAAAAATCCGGGGAACACGATGGCGTCGTCAAAAGTGCAGGTCGTCGAGCTCGTTTTCGAGAAAAAAAAAAAAAAATTCTCAAAATTCGACAAAAAAATAAAACGATCAGTGGACCGTGTAGAGAATATAAAACTGCATAAGAATCGTACAGACGAAAATTGGCGTTCACGTGCTCGTTTTTGTGGAAAAAATTAAAAAAGCTCTCAAACTTCGAGATAAAAAAAAAAAAAACCATCTACCAGGTAGCCAACGGTAAACGGTACAAGTATCGTACGGGCGAAAACGAGCGTTACCGTGCTCGTTTTCGAGTTATTGACGAAAAACAGCCTGGAGCGATCGGTCCGGCGGTCGACGCGCGAAAGTTTCTAAGTCCGCTCTGCTCCGAATCATCGCTCCGGCGTCAAAAATCGTCGTAGGACAAAAAATCGCCACCCTATCTTGCAGGAAAAAATCCGGGGAAAACGATGGCGTCGTCAAAAGTGCAGGTCGTCGAGCTCGTTTTCGAGAAAAAAAAAAAAAAATTCTCAAAATTCGACAAAAAAATAAAACGATCAGTGGACCGTGTAGAGAATATAAAACTGCATAAGAATCGTATAGACGAAAATTGGCGTTCACGTGCTCGTTTTTGTGGAAAAAATTAAAAAAGCTCTCAAACTTCGAGATAAAAAAAAAAAAGACCATCTACCAGGTAGCCAACGGTAAACGGTACAAGTATCGTACGGGCGAAAATGAGCGTTACCGTGCTCGTTTTCGAGTTATTGACGAAAAACAGCCTGGAGCGATCGCTCCGGCGGTCGACGCGCGAAAGTTTCTAAGTCCGCTCTGCTCCGAAACACCGCTCCGGCGTCAAAAATCGTCGTAGGACAAAAAATAGACACGCTATCTTGCAGGAAAAAATCCGGGGAACACGATGGCGTCGTCAAAAGTGCAGGTCGTCGAGCTCGTTTTCGAGAAAAAAAAAAAAAAATTCTCAAAATTCGACAAAAAAATAAAACGATCAGTGGACCGTGTAGAGAATATAAAACTGCATAAGAATCGTATAGACGAAAATTGGCGTTCACGTGCTCGTTTTTGTGGAAAAAATTAAAAAAGCTCTCAAACTTCGAGATAAAAAAAAAAAAAACCATCTACCAGGTAGCCAACGGTAAACGGTACAAGTATCGTACGGGCGAAAACGAGCGTTACCGTGCTCGTTTTCGAGTCATTGACGAAAAACAGCCTGGAGCGATCGGTCCGGCGGTCGACGCGCGAAAGTTTCTAAGTCCGCTCTGCTCCGAATCATCGCTCCGGCGTCAAAAATCGTCGTAGGACAAAAAATCGCCACCCTATCTTGCAGGAAAAAATCCGGGGAACACGATGGCGTCGTCAAAAGTGCAGGTCGTCGAGCTCGTTTTCGAGAAAAAAAAAAAAAAATTCTCAAAATTCGACAAAAAAATAAAACGATCAGTGGACCGTGTAGAGAATATAAAACTGCATAAGAATCGTATAGACGAAAATTGGCGTTCACGTGCTCGTTTTTGTGGAAAAAATTAAAAAAGCTCTCAAACTTCGAGATAAAAAAAAAAAAAACCATCTACCAGGTAGCCAACGGTAAACGGTACAAGTATCGTACGGGCGAAAACGAGCGTTACCGTGCTCGTTTTCGAGTTATTGACGAAAAACAGCCTGGAGCGATCGGTCCGGCGGTCGACGCGCGAAAGTTTCTAAGTCCGCTCTGCTCCGAATCATCGCTCCGGCGTCAAAAATCGTCGTAGGACAAAAAATCGCCACCCTATCTTGCAGGAAAAAATCCGGGGAAAACGATGGCGTCGTCAAAAGTGCAGGTCGTCGAGCTCGTTTTCGAGAAAAAAAAAAAAAAATTCTCAAAATTCGACAAAAAAATAAAACGATCAGTGGACCGTGTAGAGAATCTAAAACTGCATAAGAATCGTATAGACGAAAATTGGCGTTCACGTGCTCGTTTTTGTGGAAAAAATTAAAAAAGCTCTCAAACTTCGAGATAAAAAAACAAAAAACCATCTACCAGGTAGCCAACGGTAAACGGTACAAGTATCGTACGGGCGAAAACGAGCGTTACCGTGCTCGTTTTCGAGTTATTGACGAAAAACAGCCTGGAGCGATCGGTCCGGCGGTCGACGCGCGAAAGTTTCTAAGTCCGCTCTGCTCCGAATCATCGCTCCGGCGTCAAAAATCGTCGTAGGACAAAAAATCGCCACCCTATCTTGCAGGAAAAAATCCGGGGAACACGATGGCGTCGTCAAAAGTGCAGGTCGTCGAGCTCGTTTTCGAGAAAAAAAAAAAAAAATTCTCAAAATTCGACAAAAAAATAAAACGATCAGTGGACCGTGTAGAGAATATAAAACTGCATAAGAATCGTACAGACGAAAATTGGCGTTCACGTGCTCGTTTTTGTGGAAAAAATTAAAAAAGCTCTCAAACTTCGAGATAAAAAAAAAAAAAACCATCTACCAGGTAGCCAACGGTAAACGGTACAAGTATCGTACGGGCGAAAACGAGCGTTACCGTGCTCGTTTTCGAGTTATTGACGAAAAACAGCCTGGAGCGATCGGTCCGGCGGTCGACGCGCGAAAGTTTCTAAGTCCGCTCTGCTCCGAATCATCGCTCCGGCGTCAAAAATCGTCGTAGGACAAAAAATCGCCACCCTATCTTGCAGGAAAAAATCCGGGGAAAACGATGGCGTCGTCAAAAGTGCAGGTCGTCGAGCTCGTTTTCGAGAAAAAAAAAAAAAAATTCTCAAAATTCGACAAAAAAATAAAACGATCAGTGGACCGTGTAGAGAATATAAAACTGCATAAGAATCGTATAGACGAAAATTGGCGTTCACGTGCTCGTTTTTGTGGAAAAAATTAAAAAAGCTCTCAAACTTCGAGATAAAAAAAAAAAAGACCATCTACCAGGTAGCCAACGGTAAACGGTACAAGTATCGTACGGGCGAAAATGAGCGTTACCGTGCTCGTTTTCGAGTTATTGACGAAAAACAGCCTGGAGCGATCGCTCCGGCGGTCGACGCGCGAAAGTTTCTAAGTCCGCTCTGCTCCGAAACACCGCTCCGGCGTCAAAAATCGTCGTAGGACAAAAAATAGACACGCTATCTTGCAGGAAAAAATCCGGGGAACACGATGGCGTCGTCAAAAGTGCAGGTCGTCGAGCTCGTTTTCGAGAAAAAAAAAAAAAAATTCTCAAAATTCGACAAAAAAATAAAACGATCAGTGGACCGTGTAGAGAATATAAAACTGCATAAGAATCGTATAGACGAAAATTGGCGTTCACGTGCTCGTTTTTGTGGAAAAAATTAAAAAAGCTCTCAAACTTCGAGATAAAAAAAAAAAAAACCATCTACCAGGTAGCCAACGGTAAACGGTACAAGTATCGTACGGGCGAAAACGAGCGTTACCGTGCTCGTTTTCGAGTCATTGACGAAAAACAGCCTGGAGCGATCGGTCCGGCGGTCGACGCGCGAAAGTTTCTAAGTCCGCTCTGCTCCGAATCATCGCTCCGGCGTCAAAAATCGTCGTAGGACAAAAAATCGCCACCCTATCTTGCAGGAAAAAATCCGGGGAACACGATGGCGTCGTCAAAAGTGCAGGTCGTCGAGCTCGTTTTCGAGAAAAAAAAAAAAAAATTCTCAAAATTCGACAAAAAAATAAAACGATCAGTGGACCGTGTAGAGAATCTAAAACTGCATAAGAATCGTATAGACGAAAATTGGCGTTCACGTGCTCGTTTTTGTGGAAAAAATTAAAAAAGCTCTCAAACTTCGAGATAAAAAAAAAAAAAACCATCTACCAGGTAGCCAACGGTAAACGGTACAAGTATCGTACGGGCGAAAACGAGCGTTACCGTGCTCGTTTTCGAGTTATTGACGAAAAACAGCCTGGAGCGATCGGTCCGGCGGTCGACGCGCGAAAGTTTCTAAGTCCGCTCTGCTCCGAATCATCGCTCCGGCGTCAAAAATCGTCGTAGGACAAAAAATCGCCACCCTATCTTGCAGGAAAAAATCCGGGGAACACGATGGCGTCGTCAAAAGTGCAGGTCGTCGAGCTCGTTTTCGAGAAAAAAAAAAAAAAATTCTCAAAATTCGACAAAAAAATAAAACGATCAGTGGACCGTGTAGAGAATATAAAACTGCATAAGAATCGTATAGACGAAAATTGGCGTTCACGTGCTCGTTTTTGTGGAAAAAATTAAAAAAGCTCTCAAACTTCGAGATAAAAAAAAAAAAAACCATCTACCAGGTAGCCAACGGTAAACGGTACAAGTATCGTACGGGCGAAAACGAGCGTTACCGTGCTCGTTTTCGAGTTATTGACGAAAAACAGCCTGGAGCGATCGGTCCGGCGGTCGACGCGCGAAAGTTTCTAAGTCCGCTCTGCTCCGAATCATCGCTCCGGCGTCAAAAATCGTCGTAGGACAAAAAATCGCCACCCTATCTTGCAGGAAAAAATCCGGGGAAAACGATGGCGTCGTCAAAAGTGCAGGTCGTCGTGCTCGTTTTCGAGAAAAAAAAAAAAAAATTCTCAAAATTCGACAAAAAAATAAAACGATCAGTGGACCGTGTAGAGAATCTAAAACTGCATAAGAATCGTATAGACGAAAATTGGCGTTCACGTGCTCGTTTTTGTGGAAAAAATTAAAAAAGCTCTCAAACTTCGAGATAAAAAAAAAAAAAACCATCTACCAGGTAGCCAACGGTAAACGGTACAAGTATCGTACGGGCGAAAACGAGCGTTACCGTGCTCGTTTTCGAGTTATTGACGAAAAACAGCCTGGAGCGATCGGTCCGGCGGTCGACGCGCGAAAGTTTCTAAGTCCGCTCTGCTCCGAATCATCGCTCCGGCGTCAAAAATCGTCGTAGGACAAAAAATCGCCACCCTATCTTGCAGGAAAAAATCCGGGGAACACGATGGCGTCGTCAAAAGTGCAGGTCGTCGAGCTCGTTTTCGAGAAAAAAAAAAAAAAATTCTCAAAATTCGACAAAAAAATAAAACGATCAGTGGACCGTGTAGAGAATATAAAACTGCATAAGAATCGTATAGACGAAAATTGGCGTTCACGTGCTCGTTTTTGTGGAAAAAATTAAAAAAGCTCTCAAACTTCGAGATAAAAAAAAAAAAACCATCTACCAGGTAGCCAACGGTAAACGGTACAAGTATCGTACGGGCGAAAATGAGCGTTACCGTGCTCGTTTTCGAGTTATTGACGAAAAACAGCCTGGAGCGATCGCTCCGGCGGTCGACGCGCGAAAGTTTCTAAGTCCGCTCTGCTCCGAAACACCGCTCCGGCGTCAAAAATCGTCGTAGGACAAAAAATCGCCACCCTATCTTGCAGGAAAAAATCCGGGGAACACGATGGCGTCGTCAAAAGTGCAGGTCGTCGAGCTCGTTTTCGAGAAAAAAAAAAAAAAATTCTCAAAATTCGACAAAAAAATAAAACGATCAGTGGACCGTGTAGAGAATATAAAACTGCATAAGAATCGTACAGACGAAAATTGGCGTTCACGTGCTCGTTTTTGTGGAAAAAATTAAAAAAGCTCTCAAACTTCGAGATAAAAAAAAAAAAAACCATCTACCAGGTAGCCAACGGTAAACGGTACAAGTATCGTACGGGCGAAAATGAGCGTTACCGTGCTCGTTTTCGAGTTATTGACGAAAAACAGCCTGGAGCGATCGCTCCGGCGGTCGACGCGCGAAAGTTTCTAAGTCCGCTCTGCTCCGGAACACCGCTCCGGCGTCAAAAATCGTCGTAGGACAAAAAATAGACACGCTATCTTGCAGGAAAAAATCCGGGGAACACGATGGCGTCGTCAAAAGTGCAGGTCGTCGAGCTCGTTTTCGAGAAAAAAAAAAAAAAATTCTCAAAATTCGACAAAAAAATAAAACGATCAGTGGACCGTGTAGAGAATATAAAACTGCATAAGAATCGTATAGACGAAAATTGGCGTTCACGTGCTCGTTTTTGTGGAAAAAATTAAAAAAGCTCTCAAACTTCGAGATAAAAAAAAAAAAAACCATCTACCAGGTAGCCAACGGTAAACGGTACAAGTATCGTACGGGCGAAAACGAGCGTTACCGTGCTCGTTTTCGAGTTATTGACGAAAAACAGCCTGGAGCGATCGGTCCGGCGGTCGACGCGCGAAAGTTTCTAAGTCCGCTCTGCTCCGAATCATCGCTCCGGCGTCAAAAATCGTCGTAGGACAAAAAATCGCCACCCTATCTTGCAGGAAAAAATCCGGGGAAAACGATGGCGTCGTCAAAAGTGCAGGTCGTCGTGCTCGTTTTCGAGAAAAAAAAAAAAAAATTCTCAAAATTCGACAAAAAAATAAAACGATCAGTGGACCGTGTAGAGAATCTAAAACTGCATAAGAATCGTATAGACGAAAATTGGCGTTCACGTGCTCGTTTTTGTGGAAAAAATTAAAAAAGCTCTCAAACTTCGAGATAAAAAAAAAAAAAACCATCTACCAGGTAGCCAACGGTAAACGGTACAAGTATCGTACGGGCGAAAACGAGCGTTACCGTGCTCGTTTTCGAGTTATTGACGAAAAACAGCCTGGAGCGATCGGTCCGGCGGTCGACGCGCGAAAGTTTCTAAGTCCGCTCTGCTCCGAATCATCGCTCCGGCGTCAAAAATCGTCGTAGGACAAAAAATCGCCACCCTATCTTGCAGGAAAAAATCCGGGGAACACGATGGCGTCGTCAAAAGTGCAGGTCGTCGAGCTCGTTTTCGAGAAAAAAAAAAAAAAATTCTCAAAATTCGACAAAAAAATAAAACGATCAGTGGACCGTGTAGAGAATATAAAACTGCATAAGAATCGTATAGACGAAAATTGGCGTTCACGTGCTCGTTTTTGTGGAAAAAATTAAAAAAGCTCTCAAACTTCGAGATAAAAAAAAAAAAACCATCTACCAGGTAGCCAACGGTAAACGGTACAAGTATCGTACGGGCGAAAATGAGCGTTACCGTGCTCGTTTTCGAGTTATTGACGAAAAACAGCCTGGAGCGATCGCTCCGGCGGTCGACGCGCGAAAGTTTCTAAGTCCGCTCTGCTCCGAAACACCGCTCCGGCGTCAAAAATCGTCGTAGGACAAAAAATCGCCACCCTATCTTGCAGGAAAAAATCCGGGGAACACGATGGCGTCGTCAAAAGTGCAGGTCGTCGAGCTCGTTTTCGAGAAAAAAAAAAAAAAATTCTCAAAATTCGACAAAAAAATAAAACGATCAGTGGACCGTGTAGAGAATATAAAACTGCATAAGAATCGTACAGACGAAAATTGGCGTTCACGTGCTCGTTTTTGTGGAAAAAATTAAAAAAGCTCTCAAACTTCGAGATAAAAAAAAAAAAAACCATCTACCAGGTAGCCAACGGTAAACGGTACAAGTATCGTACGGGCGAAAACGAGCGTTACCGTGCTCGTTTTCGAGTTATTGACGAAAAACAGCCTGGAGCGATCGGTCCGGCGGTCGACGCGCGAAAGTTTCTAAGTCCGCTCTGCTCCGAATCATCGCTCCGGCGTCAAAAATCGTCGTAGGACAAAAAATCGCCACCCTATCTTGCAGGAAAAAATCCGGGGAAAACGATGGCGTCGTCAAAAGTGCAGGTCGTCGAGCTCGTTTTCGAGAAAAAAAAAAAAAAATTCTCAAAATTCGACAAAAAAATAAAACGATCAGTGGACCGTGTAGAGAATATAAAACTGCATAAGAATCGTATAGACGAAAATTGGCGTTCACGTGCTCGTTTTTGTGGAAAAAATTAAAAAAGCTCTCAAACTTCGAGATAAAAAAAAAAAAAACCATCTACCAGGTAGCCAACGGTAAACGGTACAAGTATCGTACGGGCGAAAATGAGCGTTACCGTGCTCGTTTTCGAGTTATTGACGAAAAACAGCCTGGAGCGATCGCTCCGGCGGTCGACGCGCGAAAGTTTCTAAGTCCGCTCTGCTCCGGAACACCGCTCCGGCGTCAAAAATCGTCGTAGGACAAAAAATAGACACGCTATCTTGCAGGAAAAAATCCGGGGAACACGATGGCGTCGTCAAAAGTGCAGGTCGTCGAGCTCGTTTTCGAGAAAAAAAAAAAAAAATTCTCAAAATTCGACAAAAAAATAAAACGATCAGTGGACCGTGTAGAGAATATAAAACTGCATAAGAATCGTATAGACGAAAATTGGCGTTCACGTGCTCGTTTTTGTGGAAAAAATTAAAAAAGCTCTCAAACTTCGAGATAAAAAAAAAAAAAACCATCTACCAGGTAGCCAACGGTAAACGGTACAAGTATCGTACGGGCGAAAACGAGCGTTACCGTGCTCGTTTTCGAGTTATTGACGAAAAACAGCCTGGAGCGATCGGTCCGGCGGTCGACGCGCGAAAGTTTCTAAGTCCGCTCTGCTCCGAATCATCGCTCCGGCGTCAAAAATCGTCGTAGGACAAAAAATCGCCACCCTATCTTGCAGGAAAAAATCCGGGGAAAACGATGGCGTCGTCAAAAGTGCAGGTCGTCGTGCTCGTTTTCGAGAAAAAAAAAAAAAAATTCTCAAAATTCGACAAAAAAATAAAACGATCAGTGGACCGTGTAGAGAATCTAAAACTGCATAAGAATCGTATAGACGAAAATTGGCGTTCACGTGCTCGTTTTTGTGGAAAAAATTAAAAAAGCTCTCAAACTTCGAGATAAAAAAAAAAAAAACCATCTACCAGGTAGCCAACGGTAAACGGTACAAGTATCGTACGGGCGAAAACGAGCGTTACCGTGCTCGTTTTCGAGTTATTGACGAAAAACAGCCTGGAGCGATCGGTCCGGCGGTCGACGCGCGAAAGTTTCTAAGTCCGCTCTGCTCCGAATCATCGCTCCGGCGTCAAAAATCGTCGTAGGACAAAAAATCGCCACCCTATCTTGCAGGAAAAAATCCGGGGAACACGATGGCGTCGTCAAAAGTGCAGGTCGTCGAGCTCGTTTTCGAGAAAAAAAAAAAAAAATTCTCAAAATTCGACAAAAAAATAAAACGATCAGTGGACCGTGTAGAGAATATAAAACTGCATAAGAATCGTATAGACGAAAATTGGCGTTCACGTGCTCGTTTTTGTGGAAAAAATTAAAAAAGCTCTCAAACTTCGAGATAAAAAAAAAAAAACCATCTACCAGGTAGCCAACGGTAAACGGTACAAGTATCGTACGGGCGAAAATGAGCGTTACCGTGCTCGTTTTCGAGTTATTGACGAAAAACAGCCTGGAGCGATCGCTCCGGCGGTCGACGCGCGAAAGTTTCTAAGTCCGCTCTGCTCCGAAACACCGCTCCGGCGTCAAAAATCGTCGTAGGACAAAAAATCGCCACCCTATCTTGCAGGAAAAAATCCGGGGAACACGATGGCGTCGTCAAAAGTGCAGGTCGTCGAGCTCGTTTTCGAGAAAAAAAAAAAAAAATTCTCAAAATTCGACAAAAAAATAAAACGATCAGTGGACCGTGTAGAGAATATAAAACTGCATAAGAATCGTACAGACGAAAATTGGCGTTCACGTGCTCGTTTTTGTGGAAAAAATTAAAAAAGCTCTCAAACTTCGAGATAAAAAAAAAAAAAACCATCTACCAGGTAGCCAACGGTAAACGGTACAAGTATCGTACGGGCGAAAACGAGCGTTACCGTGCTCGTTTTCGAGTTATTGACGAAAAACAGCCTGGAGCGATCGGTCCGGCGGTCGACGCGCGAAAGTTTCTAAGTCCGCTCTGCTCCGAATCATCGCTCCGGCGTCAAAAATCGTCGTAGGACAAAAAATCGCCACCCTATCTTGCAGGAAAAAATCCGGGGAAAACGATGGCGTCGTCAAAAGTGCAGGTCGTCGAGCTCGTTTTCGAGAAAAAAAAAAAAAAATTCTCAAAATTCGACAAAAAAATAAAACGATCAGTGGACCGTGTAGAGAATATAAAACTGCATAAGAATCGTATAGACGAAAATTGGCGTTCACGTGCTCGTTTTTGTGGAAAAAATTAAAAAAGCTCTCAAACTTCGAGATAAAAAAAAAAAAAACCATCTACCAGGTAGCCAACGGTAAACGGTACAAGTATCGTACGGGCGAAAATGAGCGTTACCGTGCTCGTTTTCGAGTTATTGACGAAAAACAGCCTGGAGCGATCGCTCCGGCGGTCGACGCGCGAAAGTTTCTAAGTCCGCTCTGCTCCGAAACACCGCTCCGGCGTCAAAAATCGTCGTAGGACAAAAAATAGACACGCTATCTTGCAGGAAAAAATCCGGGGAACACGATGGCGTCGTCAAAAGTGCAGGTCGTCGAGCTCGTTTTCGAGAAAAAAAAAAAAAAATTCTCAAAATTCGACAAAAAAATAAAACGATCAGTGGACCGTGTAGAGAATATAAAACTGCATAAGAATCGTATAGACGAAAATTGGCGTTCACGTGCTCGTTTTTGTGGAAAAAATTAAAAAAGCTCTCAAACTTCGAGATAAAAAAAAAAAAAACCATCTACCAGGTAGCCAACGGTAAACGGTACAAGTATCGTACGGGCGAAAACGAGCGTTACCGTGCTCGTTTTCGAGTTATTGACGAAAAACAGCCTGGAGCGATCGGTCCGGCGGTCGACGCGCGAAAGTTTCTAAGTCCGCTCTGCTCCGAATCATCGCTCCGGCGTCAAAAATCGTCGTAGGACAAAAAATCGCCACCCTATCTTGCAGGAAAAAATCCGGGGAACACGATGGCGTCGTCAAAAGTGCAGGTCGTCGAGCTCGTTTTCGAGAAAAAAAAAAAAAAATTCTCAAAATTCGACAAAAAAATAAAACGATCAGTGGACCGTGTAGAGAATCTAAAACTGCATAAGAATCGTATAGACGAAAATTGGCGTTCACGTGCTCGTTTTTGTGGAAAAAATTAAAAAAGCTCTCAAACTTCGAGATAAAAAAAAAAAAAACCATCTACCAGGTAGCCAACGGTAAACGGTACAAGTATCGTACGGGCGAAAACGAGCGTTACCGTGCTCGTTTTCGAGTTATTGACGAAAAACAGCCTGGAGCGATCGGTCCGGCGGTCGACGCGCGAAAGTTTCTAAGTCCGCTCTGCTCCGAATCATCGCTCCGGCGTCAAAAATCGTCGTAGGACAAAAAATCGCCACCCTATCTTGCAGGAAAAAATCCGGGGAACACGATGGCGTCGTCAAAAGTGCAGGTCGTCGAGCTCGTTTTCGAGAAAAAAAAAAAAAAATTCTCAAAATTCGACAAAAAAATAAAACGATCAGTGGACCGTGTAGAGAATATAAAACTGCATAAGAATCGTATAGACGAAAATTGGCGTTCACGTGCTCGTTTTTGTGGAAAAAATTAAAAAAGCTCTCAAACTTCGAGATAAAAAAAAAAAAAACCATCTACCAGGTAGCCAACGGTAAACGGTACAAGTATCGTACGGGCGAAAATGAGCGTTACCGTGCTCGTTTTCGAGTTATTGACGAAAAACAGCCTGGAGCGATCGCTCCGGCGGTCGACGCGCGAAAGTTTCTAAGTCCGCTCTGCTCCGGAACACCGCTCCGGCGTCAAAAATCGTCGTAGGACAAAAAATAGACACGCTATCTTGCAGGAAAAAATCCGGGGAACACGATGGCGTCGTCAAAAGTGCAGGTCGTCGAGCTCGTTTTCGAGAAAAAAAAAAAAAAATTCTCAAAATTCGACAAAAAAATAAAACGATCAGTGGACCGTGTAGAGAATATAAAACTGCATAAGAATCGTATAGACGAAAATTGGCGTTCACGTGCTCGTTTTTGTGGAAAAAATTAAAAAAGCTCTCAAACTTCGAGATAAAAAAAAAAAAAACCATCTACCAGGTAGCCAACGGTAAACGGTACAAGTATCGTACGGGCGAAAACGAGCGTTACCGTGCTCGTTTTCGAGTTATTGACGAAAAACAGCCTGGAGCGATCGGTCCGGCGGTCGACGCGCGAAAGTTTCTAAGTCCGCTCTGCTCCGAATCATCGCTCCGGCGTCAAAAATCGTCGTAGGACAAAAAATCGCCACCCTATCTTGCAGGAAAAAATCCGGGGAAAACGATGGCGTCGTCAAAAGTGCAGGTCGTCGAGCTCGTTTTCGAGAAAAAAAAAAAAAAATTCTCAAAATTCGACAAAAAAATAAAACGATCAGTGGACCGTGTAGAGAATCTAAAACTGCATAAGAATCGTATAGACGAAAATTGGCGTTCACGTGCTCGTTTTTGTGGAAAAAATTAAAAAAGCTCTCAAACTTCGAGATAAAAAAAAAAAAAACCATCTACCAGGTAGCCAACGGTAAACGGTACAAGTATCGTACGGGCGAAAACGAGCGTTACCGTGCTCGTTTTCGAGTTATTGACGAAAAACAGCCTGGAGCGATCGGTCCGGCGGTCGACGCGCGAAAGTTTCTAAGTCCGCTCTGCTCCGAATCATCGCTCCGGCGTCAAAAATCGTCGTAGGACAAACAATCGCCACCCTATCTTGCAGGAAAAAATCCGGGGAACACGATGGCGTCGTCAAAAGTGCAGGTCGTCGAGCTCGTTTTCGAGAAAAAAAAAAAAAAATTCTCAAAATTCGACAAAAAAATAAAACGATCAGTGGACCGTGTAGAGAATATAAAACTGCATAAGAATCGTATAGACGAAAATTGGCGTTCACGTGCTCGTTTTTGTGGAAAAAATTAAAAAAGCTCTCAAACTTCGAGATAAAAAAAAAAAAACCATCTACCAGGTAGCCAACGGTAAACGGTACAAGTATCGTACGGGCGAAAATGAGCGTTACCGTGCTCGTTTTCGAGTTATTGACGAAAAACAGCCTGGAGCGATCGCTCCGGCGGTCGACGCGCGAAAGTTTCTAAGTCCGCTCTGCTCCGAAACACCGCTCCGGCGTCAAAAATCGTCGTAGGACAAAAAATCGCCACCCTATCATGCAGGAAAAAATCCGGGGAACACGATGGCGTCGTCAAAAGTGCAGGTCGTCGAGCTCGTTTTCGAGAAAAAAAAAAAAAAATTCTCAAAATTCGACAAAAAAATAAAACGATCAGTGGACCGTGTAGAGAATATAAAACTGCATAAGAATCGTATAGACGAAAATTGGCGTTCACGTGCTCGTTTTTGTGGAAAAAATTAAAAAAGCTCTCAAACTTCGAGATAAAAAAAAAACAAACCATCTGCCAGGTAGCCAACGGTAAACGGTACAAGTATCGTACGGGCGAAAACGAGCGTTACCGTGCTCGTTTTCGAGTTATTGACGAAAAACAGCCTGGAGCGATCGGTCCGGCGGTCGACGCGCGAAAGTTTCTAAGTCCGCTCTGCTCCGAATCATCGCTCCGGCGTCAAAAATCGTCGTAGGACAAAAAATCGACACGCTATCTTGCAGGAAAAAATCCGGGGACCACGATGGCGTCGTCAAAAGTGCAGGTCGTCGAGCTCGTTTTCGAGAGAAAAAAAAAAAATTCTCAAAATTCGACAAAAAAATAAAACGATTATTGGATCGTGTAGAGAATGTAAAACTGCATCAGAATCGCATAGACGAAAATTGGCGTTCACGTGCTCGTTTTTGTGGAAAAAATTAAAAAAGCTCTCAAAGTTCGAGATAAAAAAAAAAAAAACCATCGACCAGGTAGCCAAAGGTAGACGGTACAAGTATCGTACGGGCGAAAACGAGCGTTACCGTGCTCGTTTTCGAGTTATTGACGAAAAACGGCCTGGAGCGATCGGTCCGGCGGTCGACGCGCGAAAGTTTCTAAGTCCGCTCTGCACCGAATCATCGCTCCGGCGTCAAAAATCGTCGTAGGACAAAAAATCGACACGCTATCTTGCAGGAAAAAATCCGGGGAACACGATGGCGTCGTCAAAAGTGCAGGTCGTCGAGCTCGTTTTCGAGAGAAAAAAAAAAAAATTCTCAAAATTCGACAAAAAAATAAAACGATTATTGGATCGTGTAGAGAATGTGAAACTGCATAAGAATCGTATAGACGAAAATTGGCGTTCACGTGCTCGTTTTTGTGGAAAAAATTAAAAAAGCTCTCAAAGTTCGAGATAAAAAAAAAAAAAACCATCGACCAGGTAGCCAACGGTAGACGGTACAAGTATCGTATGGGCGAAAACGAGCGTTACCGTGCTGGTTTTCGAGTTATTGACGAAAAACGGCCTGGAGCGATCGGTCCGGCGGTCGACGCGCAAAAGTTTCTAAGTCCGCTCTGCTCCGAATCATCGCTCCGGCGTCAAAAATCGTCGTAGGACAAAAAATCGACACGCTATCTTGCAGGAAAAAATCCGGGGAACACGATGGCGTCGTCAAAAGTGCAGGTCGTCGAGCTCGTTTTCGAGAGAAAAAAAAAAAAATTCTCAAAATTCGACAAAAAAATAAAGCGATTATTGGATCGTGTAGAGAATGTGAAACTGCATAAGAATCGTGTAGACGAAAATTGGCGTTCACGTGCTCGTTTTTGTGGAAAAAATTAAAAAAGCTCTCAAAGTTCGAGATAAAAAAAGAAAAAACCATCCACCAGGTAGCCAACGGTAAACGGTACAAGTATCGTACGGGCGAAAACGAGCGTTACCGTGCTCGTTTTCGAGTTATTGACGAAAAACGGCCTGGAGCGATCGGTCCGGCGGTCGACGCGCGAAAGATTCTAAGTCCGCTCTGCTCCGAATCATCGCTCCGGCGTCAAAAATCGTCGTAGGACAAAAAATCGACACGCTACTTTGCAGGAAAAAATCCGGGGAACACGATGGCGTCGTCAAAAGTGCAGGTCGTCGAGCTCGTTTTCGAGAGAAAAAAAAAAAAATTCTCAAAATTCGACAAACAAATAAAACGATTGTTGGACCGTGTAGAGAATGTAAAACTGCATAAGAATCGTATAGACGAAAATTGGCGTTCACGTGCTCGTTTTTGTGGAAAAAATTAAAAAAGCTCTCAAAGTTCGAGATAAAAAAAAAAAACCATCGACCAGGTAGCCAACGGTAAACGATACAAGTATCGTACGGGCGAAAACGAGCGTTACCGTGCTCGTTTTCGAGTTATTGACGAAAAACGGCCTGGAGCGATCGGTCCGGCGGTCGACGCGCGAAAGTTTCTAAGTCCGCTCTGCTCCGAATCATCGCTCCGGCGTCAGAAATCGTCGTAGGACAAAAAATCGACACGCTATCTTGCAGGAAAAAATCCGGGGAACACGATGGCGTCGTCAAAAGTGCAGGTCGTCGAGCTCGTTTTCGAGAGAAAAAAAAAAAAATTCTCAAAATTCGACAAAAAAATAAAGCGATTATTGGATCGTATAGAGAATGTGAAACTGCATAAGAATCGTATAGACGAAAATTGGCGTTCACGTGCTCGTTTTTGTGGAAAAAATTAAAAAAGCTCTCAAAGTTCGAGATAAAAAAAAAAAAACCATCGACCAGGTAGCCAACGGTAAACGATACAAGTATCGTACGGGCGAAAACGAGCGTTACCGTGCTCGTTTTCGAGTTATTGACGAAAAACGGCCTGGAGCGATCGGTCCGGCGGTCGACGCGCGAAAGTTTCTAAGTCCGCTCTGCTCCGAATCATCGCTCCGGCGTCAAAAATCGTCGTAGGACAAAAAATCGGCACGCTATCTTGCAGGAAAAAATCCGGGGAACACGATGGCGTCGTCAAAAGTGCAGGTCGTCGAGCTCGTTTTCGAGAGAAAAAAAAAAAAATTCTCAAAATTCGACAAAAAAATAAAGCGATTATTGGATCGTATAGAGAATGTGAAACTGCATAAGAATCGTATAGACGAAAATTGGCGTTCACGTGCTCGTTTTTGTGGAAAAAATTAAAAAAGCTCTCAGAGTTCGAGATAAAAAAAGAAAAAACCATCGACCAGGTAGCCAACGGTAGACGGTACAAGTATCGTATGGGCGAAAACGAGCGTTACCGTGCTCGTTTTCGAGTTATTGACGAAAAACGGCCTGGAGCGATCGGTCCGGCGGTCGACGCGCGAAAGTTTCTAAGTCCGCTCTGCTCCGAATCATCGCTCCGGCGTCAAAAATCGTCGTAGGACAAAAAATCGACACGCTATCTTGCAGGAAAAAATCCGGGGACCACGATGGCGTCGTCAAAAGTGCAGGTCGTCGAGCTCGTTTTCGAGAGAAAAAAAAAAAATTCTCAAAATTCGACAAAAAAATAAAACGATTATTGGATCGTGTAGAGAATGTAAAACTGCATCAGAATCGCATAGACGAAAATTGGCGTTCACGTGCTCGTTTTTGTGGAAAAAATTAAAAAAGCTCTCAAAGTTCGAGATAAAAAAAAAAAAAACCATCGACCAGGTAGCCAAAGGTAGACGGTACAAGTATCGTACGGGCGAAAACGAGCGTTACCGTGCTCGTTTTCGAGTTATTGACGAAAAACGGCCTGGAGCGATCGGTCCGGCGGTCGACGCGCGAAAGTTTCTAAGTCCGCTCTGCACCGAATCATCGCTCCGGCGTCAAAAATCGTCGTAGGACAAAAAATCGACACGCTATCTTGCAGGAAAAAATCCGGGGAACACGATGGCGTCGTCAAAAGTGCAGGTCGTCGAGCTCGTTTTCGAGAGAAAAAAAAAAAAATTCTCAAAATTCGACAAAAAAATAAAACGATTATTGGATCGTGTAGAGAATGTGAAACTGCATAAGAATCGTATAGACGAAAATTGGCGTTCACGTGCTCGTTTTTGTGGAAAAAATTAAAAAAGCTCTCAAAGTTCGAGATAAAAAAAAAAAAAACCATCGACCAGGTAGCCAACGGTAGACGGTACAAGTATCGTATGGGCGAAAACGAGCGTTACCGTGCTGGTTTTCGAGTTATTGACGAAAAACGGCCTGGAGCGATCGGTCCGGCGGTCGACGCGCAAAAGTTTCTAAGTCCGCTCTGCTCCGAATCATCGCTCCGGCGTCAAAAATCGTCGTAGGACAAAAAATCGACACGCTATCTTGCAGGAAAAAATCCGGGGAACACGATGGCGTCGTCAAAAGTGCAGGTCGTCGAGCTCGTTTTCGAGAGAAAAAAAAAAAAATTCTCAAAATTCGACAAAAAAATAAAGCGATTATTGGATCGTGTAGAGAATGTGAAACTGCATAAGAATCGTGTAGACGAAAATTGGCGTTCACGTGCTCGTTTTTGTGGAAAAAATTAAAAAAGCTCTCAAAGTTCGAGATAAAAAAAGAAAAAACCATCCACCAGGTAGCCAACGGTAAACGGTACAAGTATCGTACGGGCGAAAACGAGCGTTACCGTGCTCGTTTTCGAGTTATTGACGAAAAACGGCCTGGAGCGATCGGTCCGGCGGTCGACGCGCGAAAGATTCTAAGTCCGCTCTGCTCCGAATCATCGCTCCGGCGTCAAAAATCGTCGTAGGACAAAAAATCGACACGCTACTTTGCAGGAAAAAATCCGGGGAACACGATGGCGTCGTCAAAAGTGCAGGTCGTCGAGCTCGTTTTCGAGAGAAAAAAAAAAAAATTCTCAAAATTCGACAAACAAATAAAACGATTGTTGGACCGTGTAGAGAATGTAAAACTGCATAAGAATCGTATAGACGAAAATTGGCGTTCACGTGCTCGTTTTTGTGGAAAAAATTAAAAAAGCTCTCAAAGTTCGAGATAAAAAAAAAAAACCATCGACCAGGTAGCCAACGGTAAACGATACAAGTATCGTACGGGCGAAAACGAGCGTTACCGTGCTCGTTTTCGAGTTATTGACGAAAAACGGCCTGGAGCGATCGGTCCGGCGGTCGACGCGCGAAAGTTTCTAAGTCCGCTCTGCTCCGAATCATCGCTCCGGCGTCAGAAATCGTCGTAGGACAAAAAATCGACACGCTATCTTGCAGGAAAAAATCCGGGGAACACGATGGCGTCGTCAAAAGTGCAGGTCGTCGAGCTCGTTTTCGAGAGAAAAAAAAAAAAATTCTCAAAATTCGACAAAAAAATAAAGCGATTATTGGATCGTATAGAGAATGTGAAACTGCATAAGAATCGTATAGACGAAAATTGGCGTTCACGTGCTCGTTTTTGTGGAAAAAATTAAAAAAGCTCTCAAAGTTCGAGATAAAAAAAAAAAAACCATCGACCAGGTAGCCAACGGTAAACGATACAAGTATCGTACGGGCGAAAACGAGCGTTACCGTGCTCGTTTTCGAGTTATTGACGAAAAACGGCCTGGAGCGATCGGTCCGGCGGTCGACGCGCGAAAGTTTCTAAGTCCGCTCTGCTCCGAATCATCGCTCCGGCGTCAAAAATCGTCGTAGGACAAAAAATCGGCACGCTATCTTGCAGGAAAAAATCCGGGGAACACGATGGCGTCGTCAAAAGTGCAGGTCGTCGAGCTCGTTTTCGAGAGAAAAAAAAAAAAATTCTCAAAATTCGACAAAAAAATAAAGCGATTATTGGATCGTATAGAGAATGTGAAACTGCATAAGAATCGTATAGACGAAAATTGGCGTTCACGTGCTCGTTTTTGTGGAAAAAATTAAAAAAGCTCTCAGAGTTCGAGATAAAAAAAGAAAAAACCATCGACCAGGTAGCCAACGGTAGACGGTACAAGTATCGTATGGGCGAAAACGAGCGTTACCGTGCTCGTTTTCGAGTTATTGACGAAAAACGGCCTGGAGCGATCGGTCCGGCGGTCGACGCGCGAAAGTTTCTAAGTCCGCTCTGCTCCGAATCATCGCTCCGGCGTCAAAAATCGTCGTAGGACAAAAACTCGACACGCTATCTTGCATGAAAAAATCCGGGGAACACGATGGCGTCGTCAAAAGTGCAGGTCGTCGAGCTCGTTTTCGAGAGAAAAAAAAAAAAATTCTCAAAATTCGACAAAAAAATAAAACGATTATTGGATTGTGTAGAGAATGTAAAACTGCATAAGAATCGCATAGACGAAAATGAGCGTTCACGTGCTCGTTTTTGTGGAAAAAATTAAAAAAGCTCTCAAAGTTCGAGATAAAAAAAGAAAAAACCATCGACCAGGTAGCCAACGGTAGACGGTACAAGTATCGTATGGGCGAAAACGAGCGTTACCGTGCTCGTTTTCGAGTTATTGACGAAAAACGGCCTGGAGCGATCGGTCCGGCGGTCGACGCGCGAAAGTTTCTAAGTCCGCTCTGCACCGAATCATCGCTCCGGCGTCAAAAATCGTCGTAGGACAAAAACTCGACACGCTATCTTGCATGAAAAAATCCGGGGAACACGATGGCGTCGTCAAAAGTGCAGGTCGTCGAGCTCGTTTTCGAGAGAAAAAAAAAAAAATTCTCAAAATTCGACAAAAAAATAAAGCGATTATTGGATCGTGTAGAGAATGTGAAACTGCATAAGAATCATATAGACGAAAATTGGCGTTCACGTGCTCGTTTTTGTGGAAAAAATTAAAAAAGCTCTCAAAGCTCGAGATAAAAAAAAAAAAAACCATCGACCAGGTAGCCAACGGTAGACGGTACAAGTATCGTATGGGCGAAAACGAGCGTTACCGTGCTCGTTTTCGAGTTATTGACGAAAAACGGCCTGGAGCGATCGGTCCGGCGGTCGACGCGCGAAAGTTTCTAAGTCCGCTCTGCTCCGAATCATCGCTCCGGCGTCAAAAATCGTCGTAGGACAAAAACTCGACACGCTATCTTGCATGAAAAAATCCGGGGAACACGATGGCGTCGTCAAAAGTGCAGGTCGTCGAGCTCGTTTTCGAGAGAAAAAAAAAAAAATTCTCAAAATTCGACAAAAAAATAAAACGATTATTGGATCGTGTAGAGAATGTAAAACTGCATAAGAATCGCATAGACGAAAATTAGCGTTCACGTGCTCGTTTTTGTGGAGAAAATTAAAAAAGCTCTCAAAGTTCGAGATAAAAAAAGAAAAAACCATCCACCAGGTAGCCAACGGTAAACGGTACAAGTATCGTACGGGCGAAAACGAGCGTTACCGTGCTCGTTTTCGAGTTATTGACGAAAAACGGCCTGGAGCGATCGGTCCGGCGGTCGACGCGCGAAAGATTCTAAGTCCGCTCTGCTCCGAATCATCGCTCCGGCGTCAAAAATCGTCGTAGGACAAAAAATCGACACGCTACTTTGCAGGAAAAAATCCGGGGAACACGATGGCGTCGTCAAAAGTGCAGGTCGTCGAGCTCGTTTTCGAGAGAAAAAAAAAAAAATTCTCAAAATTCGACAAACAAATAAAACGATTGTTGGACCGTGTAGAGAATGTAAAACTGCATAAGAATCGTATAGACGAAAATTGGCGTTCACGTGCTCGTTTTTGTGGAAAAAATTAAAAAAGCTCTCAAAGTTCGAGATAAAAAAAAAAAACCATCGACCAGGTAGCCAACGGTAAACGATACAAGTATCGTACGGGCGAAAACGAGCGTTACCGTGCTCGTTTTCGAGTTATTGACGAAAAACGGCCTGGAGCGATCGGTCCGGCGGTCGACGCGCGAAAGTTTCTAAGTCCGCTCTGCTCCGAATCATCGCTCCGGCGTCAAAAATCGTCGTAGGACAAAAAATCGACACGCTATCTTGCAGGAAAAAATCCGGGGAACACGATGGCGTCGTCAAAAGTGCAGGTCGTCGAGCTCGTTTTCGAGAGAAAAAAAAAAAAATTCTCAAAATTCGACAAAAAAATAAAGCGATTATTGGATCGTATAGAGAATGTGAAACTGCATAAGAATCGTATAGACGAAAATTGGCGTTCACGTGCTCGTTTTTGTGGAAAAAATTAAAAAAGCTCTCAAAGTTCGAGATAAAAAAAAAAAAACCATCGACCAGGTAGCCAACGGTAAACGATACAAGTATCGTACGGGCGAAAACGAGCGTTACCGTGCTCGTTTTCGAGTTATTGACGAAAAACGGCCTGGAGCGATCGGTCCGGCGGTCGACGCGCGAAAGTTTCTAAGTCCGCTCTGCTCCGAATCATCGCTCCGGCGTCAAAAATCGTCGTAGGACAAAAAATCGGCACGCTATCTTGCAGGAAAAAATCCGGGGAACACGATGGCGTCGTCAAAAGTGCAGGTCGTCGAGCTCGTTTTCGAGAGAAAAAAAAAAAAATTCTCAAAATTCGACAAAAAAATAAAGCGATTATTGGATCGTATAGAGAATGTGAAACTGCATAAGAATCGTATAGACGAAAATTGGCGTTCACGTGCTCGTTTTTGTGGAAAAAATTAAAAAAGCTCTCAAAGTTCGAGATAAAAAAAAAAAAAACCATCGACCAGGTAGCCAACGGTAGACGGTACAAGTATCGTATGGGCGAAAACGAGCGTTACCGTGCTCGTTTTCGAGTTATTGACGAAAAACGGCCTGGAGCGATCGGTCCGGCGGTCGACGCGCGAAAGTTTCCAAGTCTGCTCTGCCCCGAATCATCGCTCCGGCGTCAAAAATCGTCGTAGGACAAAAAATCGACACGCTATCTTGCAGGAAAAAATCCGGGGAACACGATGGCGTCGTCAAAAGTGCAGGTCGTCGAGCTCGTTTTCGAGAGAAAAAAAAAAAAATTCTCAAAATTCGACAAAAAAATAAAACGATTATTGGATCGTGTAGAGAATGTAAAACTGCATAAGAATCGCATAGACGAAAATTAGCGTTCACGTGCTCGTTTTTGTGGAAAAAATTAAAAAAGCTCTCAAAGTTCGAGATAAAAAAAGAAAAAACCATCGACCAGGTAGCCAACGGTAGACGGTACAAGTATCGTATGGGCGAAAACGAGCGTTACCGTGCTCGTTTTCGAGTTATTGACGAAAAACGGCCTGGTGCGATCGGTCCGGCGGTCGACGCGCGAAAGTTTCTAAGTCCGCTCTGCTCCGAATCATCGCTCCGGCGTCAAAAATCGTCGTAGGACAAAAACTCGACACGCTATCTTGCATGAAAAAATCCGGGGAACACGATGGCGTCGTCAAAAGTGCAGGTCGTCGAGCTCGTTTTCGAGAGAAAAAAAAAAAAATTCTCAATATTCGACAAAAAAATAAAACGATTATTGGATTGTGTAGAGAATGTAAAACTGCATAAGAATCGCATAGACGAAAATTGGCGTTCACGTGCTCGTTTTTGTGGAAAAAATTAAATTAGCTCTCAAAGTTCGAGATAAAAAAAGAAAAAACCATCGACCAGGTAGCCAACGGTAGACGGTACAAGTATCGTATGGGCGAAAACGAGCGTTACCGTGCTCGTTTTCGAGTTATTGACGAAAAACGGCCTGGAGCGATCGGTCCGGCGGTCGACGCGCGAAAGTTTCTAAGTCCGCTCTGCTCCGAATCATCGCTCCGGCGTCAAAAATCGTCGTAGGACAAAAACTCGACACGCTATCTTGCATGAAAAAATCCGGGGAACACGATGGCGTCGTCAAAAGTGCAGGTCGTCGAGCTCGTTTTCGAGAGAAAAAAAAAAAAATTCTCAAAATTCGACAAAAAAATAAAACGATTATTGGATCGTGTAGAGAATGTAAAACTGCATCAGAAACGCATAGACGAAAATTGGCGTTCACGTGCTCGTTTTTGTGGAAAAAATTAAAAAAGCTCTCAAAGTTCGAGATAAAAAAAAAAAAACCATCGACCAGGTAGCCAACGGTAAACGATACAAGTATCGTACGGGCGAAAACGAGCGTTACCGTGCTCGTTTTCGAGTTATTGACGAAAAACGGCCTGGAGCGATCGGTCCGGCGGTCGATGCGCGAAAGTTTCTAAGTCCGCTCTGCTCCGAATCATCGCTCCGGCGTCAAAAATCGTCGTAGGACAAAAAATCGACACGCTATCTTGCAGGAAAAAATCCGGGGAACACGATGGCGTCGTCAAAAGTGCAGGTCGTCGAGCTCGTTTTCGAGAGAAAAAAAAAAAAATTCTCAAAATTCGACAAAAAAATAAAACGATTATTGGATCGTGTAGAGAATGTGAAACTGCATAAGAATCGTATAGACGAAAATTGGCGTTCACGTGCTCGTTTTTGTGGAAAAAATTAAAAAAGCTCTCAAAGTTCGAGATAAAAAAAAAAAAAACCATCGACCAGGTAGCCAACGGTAGACGGTACAAGTATCGTACGGGCGAAAACGAGCGTTACCGTGCTCGTTTTCGAGTTATTGACGAAAAACGGCCTGGAGCGATCGGTCCGGCGGTCGACGCGCGAAAGTTTCTAAGTCCGCTCTGCTCCGAATCATCGCTCCGGCGTCAAAAATCGTCGTAGGACAAAAAATCGGCACGCTATCTTGCAGGAAAAAATCCGGGGAACACGATGGCGTCGTCAAAAGTGCAGGTCGTCGAGCTCGTTTTCGAGAGAAAAAAAAAAAAATTCTCAAAATTCGACAAAAAAATAAAGCGATCATTGGATCGTATAGAGAATGTGAAACTGCATAAGAATCGTATAGACGAAAATTGGCGTTCACGTGCTCGTTTTTGTGGAAAAAATTAAAAAAGCTCTCAAAGTTCGAGATAAAAAAAAAAAAACCATCGACCAGGTAGCCAACGGTAGACGGTACAAGTATCGTATGGGCGAAAACGAGCGTTACCGTGCTCGTTTTCGAGTTATTGACGAAAAACGGCCTGGAGCGATCGGTCCGGCGGTCGACGCGCGAAAGTTTCCAAGTCTGCTCTGCCCCGAATCATCGCTCCGGCGTCAAAAATCGTCGTAGGACAAAAAATCGACACGCTATCTTGCAGGAAAAAATCCGGGGAACACGATGGCGTCGTCAAAAGTGCAGGTCGTCGAGCTCGTTTTCGAGAGAAAAAAAAAAAAATTCTCAAAATTCGACAAAAAAATAAAACGATTATTGGATCGTGTAGAGAATGTAAAACTGCATAAGAATCGCATAGACGAAAATTAGCGTTCACGTGCTCGTTTTTGTGGAAAAAATTAAAAAAGCTCTCAAAGTTCGAGATAAAAAAAGAAAAAACCATCGACCAGGTAGCCAACGGTAGACGGTACAAGTATCGTATGGGCGAAAACGAGCGTTACCGTGCTCGTTTTCGAGTTATTGACGAAAAACGGCCTGGAGCGATCGGTCCGGCGGTCGACGCGCGAAAGTTTCTAAGTCCGCTCTGCTCCGAATCATCGCTCCGGCGTCAAAAATCGTCGTAGGACAAAAAATCGACACGCTATCTTGCAGGAAAAAATCCGGGGAACACGATGGCGTCGTCAAAAGTGCAGGTCGTCGAGCTCGTTTTCGAGAGAAAAAAAAAAAAATTCTCAAAATTCGACAAAAAAATAAAACGATTATTGGATCGTGTAGAGAATGTAAAACTGCATAAGAATCGCATAGACGAAAATTAGCGTTCACGTGCTCGTTTTTGTGGAAAAAATTAAAAAAGCTCTCAAAGTTCGAGATAAAAAAAGAAAAAACCATCGACCAGGTAGCCAACGGTAGACGGTACAAGTATCGTATGGGCGAAAACGAGCGTTACCGTGCTCGTTTTCGAGTTATTGACGAAAAACGGCCTGGAGCGATCGGTCCGGCGGTCGACGCGCGAAAGTTTCTAAGTCCGCTCTGCTCCGAATCATCGCTCCGGCGTCAAAAATCGTCGTAGGACAAAAAATCGACACGCTATCTTGCAGGAAAAAATCCGGGGACCACGATGGCGTCGTCAAAAGTGCAGGTCGTCGAGCTCGTTTTCGAGAGAAAAAAAAAAAAATTCTCAAAATTCGACAAAAAAATAAAACGATTATTGGATCGTGTAGAGAATGTAAAACTGCATCAGAATCGCATAGACGAAAATTGGCGTTCACGTGCTCGTTTTTGTGGAAAAAATTAAAAAAGCTCTCAAAGTTCGAGATAAAAAAAAAAAAAACCATCGACCAGGTAGCCAAAGGTAGACGGTACAAGTATCGTACGGGCGAAAACGAGCGTTACCGTGCTCGTTTTCGAGTTATTGAGGAAAAACGGCCTGGAGCGATCGGTCCGGCGGTCGACGCGCGAAAGTTTCTAAGTCCGCTCTGCCCCGAATCATCGCTCCGGCGTCAAAAATCGTCGTAGGACAAAAAATCGACACGCTATCTTGCAGGAAAAAATCCGGGGACCACGATGGCGTCGTCAAAAGTGCAGGTCGTCGAGCTCGTTTTCGAGAGAAAAAAAAAAAAATTCTCAAAATTCGACAAAAAAATAAAACGATTATTGGATCGTGTAGAGAATGTAAAACTGCATCAGAATCGCATAGACGAAAATTGGCGTTCACGTGCTCGTTTTTGTGGAAAAAATTAAAAAAGCTCTCAAAGCTCGAGATAAAAAAAAAAAAAACCATCCACCAGGTAGCCAACGGTAAACGGTACAAGTATCGTATGGGCGAAAACGAGCATTACCGTGCTCGTTTTCGAGTTATTGACGAGAAACGGCCTGGAGCGATCGGTCCGGCGGTCGACGCGCGAAAGTTTCTAAGTCCGCTCTGCTCCGAATCATCGCTCCGGCGTCAAAAATCGTCGTAGGACAAAAACTCGACACGCTATCTTGCATGAAAAAATCCGGGGAACACGATGGCGTCGTCAAAAGTGCAGGTCGTCGAGCTCGTTTTCGAGAGAAAAAAAAAAAAATTCTCAAAATTCGACAAAAAAATAAATCGATTATTGGATCGTGTAGAGAATGTAAAACTGCATAAGAATCGCATAGACGGAAATTGGCGTTCACGTGCTCGTTTTTGTGGAAAAAATTAAAAAAGCTCTCAAAGCTCAAGATAAAAAAAAAAAAAACCATCCACCAGGTAGCCAACGGTAAACGGTACAAGTATCGTACGGGCGAAAACGAGCGTTACCGTGCTCGTTTTCGAGTTATTGAGGAAAAACGGCCTGGAGCGATCGGTCCGGCGGTCGACGCGCGAAAGTTTCTAAGTCCGCTCTGCTCCGAATCATCGCTCCGGCGTCAAAAATCGTCGTAGGACAAAAAATCGACACGCTATTGTGCAGGAAAAAATCCGGGGAACACGATGGCGTCGTCAAAAGTGCAGGTCGTCGAGCTCGTTTTCGAGAAAAAAAAAAAAAAATTCTCAAAATTCGACAAAAAAATAAAACGATTGTTGGATCGTATAGAGAATGTGAAACTGCATAAGAATCGTATAGACGAAAATTGGCGTTCACGTGCTCGTTTTTGTGGAAAAAATTAAAAAAGCTCTCAAAGCTCGAGATAAAAAAAAAAAAAACCATCCACCAGGTAGCCAACGGTAAACGGTACAAGTACCGTACGGGCGAAAACGAGCGTTACCGTGCTCGTTTTCGAGTTATTGAGGAAAAACGGCCTGGAGCGATCGGTCCGGCGGTCGACGCGCGAAAGTTTCTAAGTCCGCTCTGCTCCGAATCATCGCTCCGGCGTCAAAAATCGTCGTAGGACAAAAACTCGACACGCTATCTTGCAGGAAAAAATCCGGGGAACACGATGGCGTCGTCAAAAGTGCAGGTCGTCGAGCTCGTTTTCGAGAAAAAAAAAAAAAAATTCTCAAAATTCGACAAAAAAATAAAACGATTATTGGGTCGTGTAGAGAATGTAAAACTGCATAAGAATCGCATAGACGAAAATTGGCGTTCACGTGCTCGTTTTTGTGGAAAAAATTAAAAAAGCTCTCAAAGCTCGAGATAAAAAAAAAAAAAACCATCCACCAGGTAGCCAACGGTAAACGGTACAAGTACCGTACGGGCGAAAACGAGCGTTACCGTGCTCGTTTTCGAGTTATTGAGGAAAAACGGCCTGGAGCGATCGGTCCGGCGGTCGACGCGCGAAAGTTTCTAAGTCCGCTCTGCTCCGAATCATCGCTCCGGCGTCAAAAATCGTCGTAGGACAAAAACTCGACACGCTATCTTGCTGGAAAAAATCCGGGGAACACGATGGCGTCGTCAAAAGTGCAGGTCGTCGAGCTCGTTTTCGAGAGAAAAAAAAAAAAATTCTCAAAATTCGACAAAAAAATAAATCGATTATTGGATCGTGTAGAGAATGTAAAACTGCATAAGAATCGCATAGACGGAAATTGGCGTTCACGTGCTCGTTTTTGTGGAAAAAATTAAAAAAGCTCTCAAAGCTCAAGATAAAAAAAAAAAAAACCATCCACCAGGTAGCCAACGGTAAACGGTACAAGTATCGTACGGGCGAAAACGAGCGTTACCGTGCTCGTTTTCGAGTTATTGACGAAAAACGGCCTGGAGCGATCGGTCCGGCGGTCGACGCGCGAAAGTTTCTAAGTCCGCTCTGCTCCGAATCATCGCTCCGGCGTCAAAAATCGTCGTAGGACAAAAAATCGGCACGCTATCTTGCAGGAAAAAATCCGGGGAACACGATGGCGTCGTCAAAAGTGCAGGTCGTCGAGCTCGTTTTCGAGAGAAAAAAAAAAAAATTCTCAAAATTCGACAAAAAAATAAAGCGATTATTGGATCGTATAGAGAATGTGAAACTGCATAAGAATCGTATAGACGAAAATTGGCGTTCACGTGCTCGTTTTTGTGGAAAAAATTAAAAAAGCTCTCAGAGTTCGAGATAAAAAAAGAAAAAACCATCGACCAGGTAGCCAACGGTAGACGGTACAAGTATCGTATGGGCGAAAACGAGCGTTACCGTGCTCGTTTTCGAGTTATTGACGAAAAACGGCCTGGAGCGATCGGTCCGGCGGTCGACGCGCGAAAGTTTCTAAGTCCGCTCTGCTCCGAATCATCGCTCCGGCGTCAAAAATCGTCGTAGGACAAAAACTCGACACGCTATCTTGCATGAAAAAATCCGGGGAACACGATGGCGTCGTCAAAAGTGCAGGTCGTCGAGCTCGTTTTCGAGAGAAAAAAAAAAAAATTCTCAAAATTCGACAAAAAAATAAAACGATTATTGGATTGTGTAGAGAATGTAAAACTGCATAAGAATCGCATAGACGAAAATGAGCGTTCACGTGCTCGTTTTTGTGGAAAAAATTAAAAAAGCTCTCAAAGTTCGAGATAAAAAAAGAAAAAACCATCGACCAGGTAGCCAACGGTAGACGGTACAAGTATCGTATGGGCGAAAACGAGCGTTACCGTGCTCGTTTTCGAGTTATTGACGAAAAACGGCCTGGAGCGATCGGTCCGGCGGTCGACGCGCGAAAGTTTCTAAGTCCGCTCTGCACCGAATCATCGCTCCGGCGTCAAAAATCGTCGTAGGACAAAAACTCGACACGCTATCTTGCATGAAAAAATCCGGGGAACACGATGGCGTCGTCAAAAGTGCAGGTCGTCGAGCTCGTTTTCGAGAGAAAAAAAAAAAAATTCTCAAAATTCGACAAAAAAATAAAGCGATTATTGGATCGTGTAGAGAATGTGAAACTGCATAAGAATCATATAGACGAAAATTGGCGTTCACGTGCTCGTTTTTGTGGAAAAAATTAAAAAAGCTCTCAAAGCTCGAGATAAAAAAAAAAAAAACCATCGACCAGGTAGCCAACGGTAGACGGTACAAGTATCGTATGGGCGAAAACGAGCGTTACCGTGCTCGTTTTCGAGTTATTGACGAAAAACGGCCTGGAGCGATCGGTCCGGCGGTCGACGCGCGAAAGTTTCTAAGTCCGCTCTGCTCCGAATCATCGCTCCGGCGTCAAAAATCGTCGTAGGACAAAAACTCGACACGCTATCTTGCATGAAAAAATCCGGGGAACACGATGGCGTCGTCAAAAGTGCAGGTCGTCGAGCTCGTTTTCGAGAGAAAAAAAAAAAAATTCTCAAAATTCGACAAAAAAATAAAACGATTATTGGATCGTGTAGAGAATGTAAAACTGCATAAGAATCGCATAGACGAAAATTAGCGTTCACGTGCTCGTTTTTGTGGAGAAAATTAAAAAAGCTCTCAAAGTTCGAGATAAAAAAAGAAAAAACCATCCACCAGGTAGCCAACGGTAAACGGTACAAGTATCGTACGGGCGAAAACGAGCGTTACCGTGCTCGTTTTCGAGTTATTGACGAAAAACGGCCTGGAGCGATCGGTCCGGCGGTCGACGCGCGAAAGATTCTAAGTCCGCTCTGCTCCGAATCATCGCTCCGGCGTCAAAAATCGTCGTAGGACAAAAAATCGACACGCTACTTTGCAGGAAAAAATCCGGGGAACACGATGGCGTCGTCAAAAGTGCAGGTCGTCGAGCTCGTTTTCGAGAGAAAAAAAAAAAAATTCTCAAAATTCGACAAACAAATAAAACGATTGTTGGACCGTGTAGAGAATGTAAAACTGCATAAGAATCGTATAGACGAAAATTGGCGTTCACGTGCTCGTTTTTGTGGAAAAAATTAAAAAAGCTCTCAAAGTTCGAGATAAAAAAAAAAAACCATCGACCAGGTAGCCAACGGTAAACGATACAAGTATCGTACGGGCGAAAACGAGCGTTACCGTGCTCGTTTTCGAGTTATTGACGAAAAACGGCCTGGAGCGATCGGTCCGGCGGTCGACGCGCGAAAGTTTCTAAGTCCGCTCTGCTCCGAATCATCGCTCCGGCGTCAAAAATCGTCGTAGGACAAAAAATCGACACGCTATCTTGCAGGAAAAAATCCGGGGAACACGATGGCGTCGTCAAAAGTGCAGGTCGTCGAGCTCGTTTTCGAGAGAAAAAAAAAAAAATTCTCAAAATTCGACAAAAAAATAAAGCGATTATTGGATCGTATAGAGAATGTGAAACTGCATAAGAATCGTATAGACGAAAATTGGCGTTCACGTGCTCGTTTTTGTGGAAAAAATTAAAAAAGCTCTCAAAGTTCGAGATAAAAAAAAAAAAACCATCGACCAGGTAGCCAACGGTAAACGATACAAGTATCGTACGGGCGAAAACGAGCGTTACCGTGCTCGTTTTCGAGTTATTGACGAAAAACGGCCTGGAGCGATCGGTCCGGCGGTCGACGCGCGAAAGTTTCTAAGTCCGCTCTGCTCCGAATCATCGCTCCGGCGTCAAAAATCGTCGTAGGACAAAAAATCGGCACGCTATCTTGCAGGAAAAAATCCGGGGAACACGATGGCGTCGTCAAAAGTGCAGGTCGTCGAGCTCGTTTTCGAGAGAAAAAAAAAAAAATTCTCAAAATTCGACAAAAAAATAAAGCGATTATTGGATCGTATAGAGAATGTGAAACTGCATAAGAATCGTATAGACGAAAATTGGCGTTCACGTGCTCGTTTTTGTGGAAAAAATTAAAAAAGCTCTCAAAGTTCGAGATAAAAAAAAAAAAACCATCGACCAGGTAGCCAACGGTAGACGGTACAAGTATCGTATGGGCGAAAACGAGCGTTACCGTGCTCGTTTTCGAGTTATTGACGAAAAACGGCCTGGAGCGATCGGTCCGGCGGTCGACGCGCGAAAGTTTCCAAGTCTGCTCTGCCCCGAATCATCGCTCCGGCGTCAAAAATCGTCGTAGGACAAAAAATCGACACGCTATCTTGCAGGAAAAAATCCGGGGAACACGATGGCGTCGTCAAAAGTGCAGGTCGTCGAGCTCGTTTTCGAGAGAAAAAAAAAAAAATTCTCAAAATTCGACAAAAAAATAAAACGATTATTGGATCGTGTAGAGAATGTAAAACTGCATAAGAATCGCATAGACGAAAATTAGCGTTCACGTGCTCGTTTTTGTGGAAAAAATTAAAAAAGCTCTCAAAGTTCGAGATAAAAAAAGAAAAAACCATCGACCAGGTAGCCAACGGTAGACGGTACAAGTATCGTATGGGCGAAAACGAGCGTTACCGTGCTCGTTTTCGAGTTATTGACGAAAAACGGCCTGGAGCGATCGGTCCGGCGGTCGACGCGCGAAAGTTTCTAAGTCCGCTCTGCTCCGAATCATCGCTCCGGCGTCAAAAATCGTCGTAGGACAAAAAATCGACACGCTATCTTGCAGGAAAAAATCCGGGGAACACGATGGCGTCGTCAAAAGTGCAGGTCGTCGAGCTCGTTTTCGAGAGAAAAAAAAAAAAATTCTCAAAATTCGACAAAAAAATAAAACGATTATTGGATCGTGTAGAGAATGTAAAACTGCATAAGAATCGCATAGACGAAAATTAGCGTTCACGTGCTCGTTTTTGTGGAAAAAATTAAAAAAGCTCTCAAAGTTCGAGATAAAAAAAGAAAAAACCATCGACCAGGTAGCCAACGGTAGACGGTACAAGTATCGTATGGGCGAAAACGAGCGTTACCGTGCTCGTTTTCGAGTTATTGACGAAAAACGGCCTGGAGCGATCGGTCCGGCGGTCGACGCGCGAAAGTTTCTAAGTCCGCTCTGCTCCGAATCATCGCTCCGGCGTCAAAAATCGTCGTAGGACAAAAAATCGACACGCTATCTTGCAGGAAAAAATCCGGGGACCACGATGGCGTCGTCAAAAGTGCAGGTCGTCGAGCTCGTTTTCGAGAGAAAAAAAAAAAAATTCTCAAAATTCGACAAAAAAATAAAACGATTATTGGATCGTGTAGAGAATGTAAAACTGCATCAGAATCGCATAGACGAAAATTGGCGTTCACGTGCTCGTTTTTGTGGAAAAAATTAAAAAAGCTCTCAAAGTTCGAGATAAAAAAAAAAAAAACCATCGACCAGGTAGCCAAAGGTAGACGGTACAAGTATCGTACGGGCGAAAACGAGCGTTACCGTGCTCGTTTTCGAGTTATTGAGGAAAAACGGCCTGGAGCGATCGGTCCGGCGGTCGACGCGCGAAAGTTTCTAAGTCCGCTCTGCCCCGAATCATCGCTCCGGCGTCAAAAATCGTCGTAGGACAAAAAATCGACACGCTATCTTGCAGGAAAAAATCCGGGGACCACGATGGCGTCGTCAAAAGTGCAGGTCGTCGAGCTCGTTTTCGAGAGAAAAAAAAAAAAATTCTCAAAATTCGACAAAAAAATAAAACGATTATTGGATCGTGTAGAGAATGTAAAACTGCATCAGAATCGCATAGACGAAAATTGGCGTTCACGTGCTCGTTTTTGTGGAAAAAATTAAAAAAGCTCTCAAAGCTCGAGATAAAAAAAAAAAAAACCATCCACCAGGTAGCCAACGGTAAACGGTACAAGTATCGTATGGGCGAAAACGAGCATTACCGTGCTCGTTTTCGAGTTATTGACGAGAAACGGCCTGGAGCGATCGGTCCGGCGGTCGACGCGCGAAAGTTTCTAAGTCCGCTCTGCTCCGAATCATCGCTCCGGCGTCAAAAATCGTCGTAGGACAAAAACTCGACACGCTATCTTGCATGAAAAAATCCGGGGAACACGATGGCGTCGTCAAAAGTGCAGGTCGTCGAGCTCGTTTTCGAGAGAAAAAAAAAAAAATTCTCAAAATTCGACAAAAAAATAAATCGATTATTGGATCGTGTAGAGAATGTAAAACTGCATAAGAATCGCATAGACGGAAATTGGCGTTCACGTGCTCGTTTTTGTGGAAAAAATTAAAAAAGCTCTCAAAGCTCAAGATAAAAAAAAAAAAAACCATCCACCAGGTAGCCAACGGTAAACGGTACAAGTATCGTACGGGCGAAAACGAGCGTTACCGTGCTCGTTTTCGAGTTATTGAGGAAAAACGGCCTGGAGCGATCGGTCCGGCGGTCGACGCGCGAAAGTTTCTAAGTCCGCTCTGCTCCGAATCATCGCTCCGGCGTCAAAAATCGTCGTAGGACAAAAAATCGACACGCTATTGTGCAGGAAAAAATCCGGGGAACACGATGGCGTCGTCAAAAGTGCAGGTCGTCGAGCTCGTTTTCGAGAAAAAAAAAAAAAAATTCTCAAAATTCGACAAAAAAATAAAACGATTGTTGGATCGTATAGAGAATGTGAAACTGCATAAGAATCGTATAGACGAAAATTGGCGTTCACGTGCTCGTTTTTGTGGAAAAAATTAAAAAAGCTCTCAAAGCTCGAGATAAAAAAAAAAAAAACCATCCACCAGGTAGCCAACGGTAAACGGTACAAGTACCGTACGGGCGAAAACGAGCGTTACCGTGCTCGTTTTCGAGTTATTGAGGAAAAACGGCCTGGAGCGATCGGTCCGGCGGTCGACGCGCGAAAGTTTCTAAGTCCGCTCTGCTCCGAATCATCGCTCCGGCGTCAAAAATCGTCGTAGGACAAAAACTCGACACGCTATCTTGCAGGAAAAAATCCGGGGAACACGATGGCGTCGTCAAAAGTGCAGGTCGTCGAGCTCGTTTTCGAGAAAAAAAAAAAAAAATTCTCAAAATTCGACAAAAAAATAAAACGATTATTGGGTCGTGTAGAGAATGTAAAACTGCATAAGAATCGCATAGACGAAAATTGGCGTTCACGTGCTCGTTTTTGTGGAAAAAATTAAAAAAGCTCTCAAAGCTCGAGATAAAAAAAAAAAAAACCATCCACCAGGTAGCCAACGGTAAACGGTACAAGTACCGTACGGGCGAAAACGAGCGTTACCGTGCTCGTTTTCGAGTTATTGAGGAAAAACGGCCTGGAGCGATCGGTCCGGCGGTCGACGCGCGAAAGTTTCTAAGTCCGCTCTGCTCCGAATCATCGCTCCGGCGTCAAAAATCGTCGTAGGACAAAAACTCGACACGCTATCTTGCTGGAAAAAATCCGGGGAACACGATGGCGTCGTCAAAAGTGCAGGTCGTCGAGCTCGTTTTCGAGAGAAAAAAAAAAAAATTCTCAAAATTCGACAAAAAAATAAATCGATTATTGGATCGTGTAGAGAATGTAAAACTGCATAAGAATCGCATAGACGGAAATTGGCGTTCACGTGCTCGTTTTTGTGGAAAAAATTAAAAAAGCTCTCAAAGCTCAAGATAAAAAAAAAAAAAACCATCCACCAGGTAGCCAACGGTAAACGGTACAAGTATCGTACGGGCGAAAACGAGCGTTACCGTGCTCGTTTTCGAGTTATTGACGAAAAACGGCCTGGAGCGATCGGTCCGGCGGTCGACGCGCGAAAGTTTCTAAGTCCGCTCTGCTCCGAATCATCGCTCCGGCGTCAAAAATCGTCGTAGGACAAAAAATCGGCACGCTATCTTGCAGGAAAAAATCCGGGGAACACGATGGCGTCGTCAAAAGTGCAGGTCGTCGAGCTCGTTTTCGAGAGAAAAAAAAAAAAATTCTCAAAATTCGACAAAAAAATAAAGCGATTATTGGATCGTATAGAGAATGTGAAACTGCATAAGAATCGTATAGACGAAAATTGGCGTTCACGTGCTCGTTTTTGTGGAAAAAATTAAAAAAGCTCTCAGAGTTCGAGATAAAAAAAGAAAAAACCATCGACCAGGTAGCCAACGGTAGACGGTACAAGTATCGTATGGGCGAAAACGAGCGTTACCGTGCTCGTTTTCGAGTTATTGACGAAAAACGGCCTGGAGCGATCGGTCCGGCGGTCGACGCGCGAAAGTTTCTAAGTCCGCTCTGCTCCGAATCATCGCTCCGGCGTCAAAAATCGTCGTAGGACAAAAACTCGACACGCTATCTTGCATGAAAAAATCCGGGGAACACGATGGCGTCGTCAAAAGTGCAGGTCGTCGAGCTCGTTTTCGAGAGAAAAAAAAAAAAATTCTCAAAATTCGACAAAAAAATAAAACGATTATTGGATTGTGTAGAGAATGTAAAACTGCATAAGAATCGCATAGACGAAAATGAGCGTTCACGTGCTCGTTTTTGTGGAAAAAATTAAAAAAGCTCTCAAAGTTCGAGATAAAAAAAGAAAAAACCATCGACCAGGTAGCCAACGGTAGACGGTACAAGTATCGTATGGGCGAAAACGAGCGTTACCGTGCTCGTTTTCGAGTTATTGACGAAAAACGGCCTGGAGCGATCGGTCCGGCGGTCGACGCGCGAAAGTTTCTAAGTCCGCTCTGCACCGAATCATCGCTCCGGCGTCAAAAATCGTCGTAGGACAAAAACTCGACACGCTATCTTGCATGAAAAAATCCGGGGAACACGATGGCGTCGTCAAAAGTGCAGGTCGTCGAGCTCGTTTTCGAGAGAAAAAAAAAAAAATTCTCAAAATTCGACAAAAAAATAAAGCGATTATTGGATCGTGTAGAGAATGTGAAACTGCATAAGAATCATATAGACGAAAATTGGCGTTCACGTGCTCGTTTTTGTGGAAAAAATTAAAAAAGCTCTCAAAGCTCGAGATAAAAAAAAAAAAAACCATCGACCAGGTAGCCAACGGTAGACGGTACAAGTATCGTATGGGCGAAAACGAGCGTTACCGTGCTCGTTTTCGAGTTATTGACGAAAAACGGCCTGGAGCGATCGGTCCGGCGGTCGACGCGCGAAAGTTTCTAAGTCCGCTCTGCTCCGAATCATCGCTCCGGCGTCAAAAATCGTCGTAGGACAAAAACTCGACACGCTATCTTGCATGAAAAAATCCGGGGAACACGATGGCGTCGTCAAAAGTGCAGGTCGTCGAGCTCGTTTTCGAGAGAAAAAAAAAAAAATTCTCAAAATTCGACAAAAAAATAAAACGATTATTGGATCGTGTAGAGAATGTAAAACTGCATAAGAATCGCATAGACGAAAATTAGCGTTCACGTGCTCGTTTTTGTGGAGAAAATTAAAAAAGCTCTCAAAGTTCGAGATAAAAAAAGAAAAAACCATCCACCAGGTAGCCAACGGTAAACGGTACAAGTATCGTACGGGCGAAAACGAGCGTTACCGTGCTCGTTTTCGAGTTATTGACGAAAAACGGCCTGGAGCGATCGGTCCGGCGGTCGACGCGCGAAAGATTCTAAGTCCGCTCTGCTCCGAATCATCGCTCCGGCGTCAAAAATCGTCGTAGGACAAAAAATCGACACGCTACTTTGCAGGAAAAAATCCGGGGAACACGATGGCGTCGTCAAAAGTGCAGGTCGTCGAGCTCGTTTTCGAGAGAAAAAAAAAAAAATTCTCAAAATTCGACAAACAAATAAAACGATTGTTGGACCGTGTAGAGAATGTAAAACTGCATAAGAATCGTATAGACGAAAATTGGCGTTCACGTGCTCGTTTTTGTGGAAAAAATTAAAAAAGCTCTCAAAGTTCGAGATAAAAAAAAAAAACCATCGACCAGGTAGCCAACGGTAAACGATACAAGTATCGTACGGGCGAAAACGAGCGTTACCGTGCTCGTTTTCGAGTTATTGACGAAAAACGGCCTGGAGCGATCGGTCCGGCGGTCGACGCGCGAAAGTTTCTAAGTCCGCTCTGCTCCGAATCATCGCTCCGGCGTCAAAAATCGTCGTAGGACAAAAAATCGACACGCTATCTTGCAGGAAAAAATCCGGGGAACACGATGGCGTCGTCAAAAGTGCAGGTCGTCGAGCTCGTTTTCGAGAGAAAAAAAAAAAAATTCTCAAAATTCGACAAAAAAATAAAGCGATTATTGGATCGTATAGAGAATGTGAAACTGCATAAGAATCGTATAGACGAAAATTGGCGTTCACGTGCTCGTTTTTGTGGAAAAAATTAAAAAAGCTCTCAAAGTTCGAGATAAAAAAAAAAAAACCATCGACCAGGTAGCCAACGGTAAACGATACAAGTATCGTACGGGCGAAAACGAGCGTTACCGTGCTCGTTTTCGAGTTATTGACGAAAAACGGCCTGGAGCGATCGGTCCGGCGGTCGACGCGCGAAAGTTTCTAAGTCCGCTCTGCTCCGAATCATCGCTCCGGCGTCAAAAATCGTCGTAGGACAAAAAATCGGCACGCTATCTTGCAGGAAAAAATCCGGGGAACACGATGGCGTCGTCAAAAGTGCAGGTCGTCGAGCTCGTTTTCGAGAGAAAAAAAAAAAAATTCTCAAAATTCGACAAAAAAATAAAGCGATTATTGGATCGTATAGAGAATGTGAAACTGCATAAGAATCGTATAGACGAAAATTGGCGTTCACGTGCTCGTTTTTGTGGAAAAAATTAAAAAAGCTCTCAAAGTTCGAGATAAAAAAAAAAAAAACCATCGACCAGGTAGCCAACGGTAGACGGTACAAGTATCGTATGGGCGAAAACGAGCGTTACCGTGCTCGTTTTCGAGTTATTGACGAAAAACGGCCTGGAGCGATCGGTCCGGCGGTCGACGCGCGAAAGTTTCCAAGTCTGCTCTGCCCCGAATCATCGCTCCGGCGTCAAAAATCGTCGTAGGACAAAAAATCGACACGCTATCTTGCAGGAAAAAATCCGGGGAACACGATGGCGTCGTCAAAAGTGCAGGTCGTCGAGCTCGTTTTCGAGAGAAAAAAAAAAAAATTCTCAAAATTCGACAAAAAAATAAAACGATTATTGGATCGTGTAGAGAATGTAAAACTGCATAAGAATCGCATAGACGAAAATTAGCGTTCACGTGCTCGTTTTTGTGGAAAAAATTAAAAAAGCTCTCAAAGTTCGAGATAAAAAAAGAAAAAACCATCGACCAGGTAGCCAACGGTAGACGGTACAAGTATCGTATGGGCGAAAACGAGCGTTACCGTGCTCGTTTTCGAGTTATTGACGAAAAACGGCCTGGTGCGATCGGTCCGGCGGTCGACGCGCGAAAGTTTCTAAGTCCGCTCTGCTCCGAATCATCGCTCCGGCGTCAAAAATCGTCGTAGGACAAAAACTCGACACGCTATCTTGCATGAAAAAATCCGGGTAACACGATGGCGTCGTCAAAAGTGCAGGTCGTCGAGCTCGTTTTCGAGAGAAAAAAAAAAAAATTCTCAATATTCGACAAAAAAATAAAACGATTATTGGATTGTGTAGAGAATGTAAAACTGCATAAGAATCGCATAGACGAAAATTGGCGTTCACGTGCTCGTTTTTGTGGAAAAAATTAAATTAGCTCTCAAAGTTCGAGATAAAAAAAGAAAAAACCATCGACCAGGTAGCCAACGGTAGACGGTACAAGTATCGTATGGGCGAAAACGAGCGTTACCGTGCTCGTTTTCGAGTTATTGACGAAAAACGGCCTGGAGCGATCGGTCCGGCGGTCGACGCGCGAAAGTTTCTAAGTCCGCTCTGCTCCGAATCATCGCTCCGGCGTCAAAAATCGTCGTAGGACAAAAACTCGACACGCTATCTTGCATGAAAAAATCCGGGGAACACGATGGCGTCGTCAAAAGTGCAGGTCGTCGAGCTCGTTTTCGAGAGAAAAAAAAAAAAATTCTCAAAATTCGACAAAAAAATAAAACGATTATTGGATCGTGTAGAGAATGTAAAACTGCATCAGAAACGCATAGACGAAAATTGGCGTTCACGTGCTCGTTTTTGTGGAAAAAATTAAAAAAGCTCTCAAAGTTCGAGATAAAAAAAAAAAAACCATCGACCAGGTAGCCAACGGTAAACGATACAAGTATCGTACGGGCGAAAACGAGCGTTACCGTGCTCGTTTTCGAGTTATTGACGAAAAACGGCCTGGAGCGATCGGTCCGGCGGTCGATGCGCGAAAGTTTCTAAGTCCGCTCTGCTCCGAATCATCGCTCCGGCGTCAAAAATCGTCGTAGGACAAAAAATCGACACGCTATCTTGCAGGAAAAAATCCGGGGAACACGATGGCGTCGTCAAAAGTGCAGGTCGTCGAGCTCGTTTTCGAGAGAAAAAAAAAAAAATTCTCAAAATTCGACAAAAAAATAAAACGATTATTGGATCGTGTAGAGAATGTGAAACTGCATAAGAATCGTATAGACGAAAATTGGCGTTCACGTGCTCGTTTTTGTGGAAAAAATTAAAAAAGCTCTCAAAGTTCGAGATAAAAAAAAAAAAAACCATCGACCAGGTAGCCAACGGTAGACGGTACAAGTATCGTACGGGCGAAAACGAGCGTTACCGTGCTCGTTTTCGAGTTATTGACGAAAAACGGCCTGGAGCGATCGGTCCGGCGGTCGACGCGCGAAAGTTTCTAAGTCCGCTCTGCTCCGAATCATCGCTCCGGCGTCAAAAATCGTCGTAGGACAAAAAATCGACACGCTATCTTGCAGGAAAAAATCCGGGGAACACGATGGCGTCGTCAAAAGTGCAGGTCGTCGAGCTCGTTTTCGAGAGAAAAAAAAAAAAATTCTCAAAATTCGACAAAAAAATAAAACGATTATTGGATCGTGTAGAGAATGTAAAACTGCATAAGAATCGCATAGACGAAAATTAGCGTTCACGTGCTCGTTTTTGTGGAAAAAATTAAAAAAGCTCTCAAAGTTCGAGATAAAAAAAGAAAAAACCATCGACCAGGTAGCCAACGGTAGACGGTACAAGTATCGTATGGGCGAAAACGAGCGTTACCGTGCTCGTTTTCGAGTTATTGACGAAAAACGGCCTGGAGCGATCGGTCCGGCGGTCGACGCGCGAAAGTTTCTAAGTCCGCTCTGCTCCGAATCATCGCTCCGACGTCAAAAATCGTCGTAGGACAAAAAATCGACACGCTATCTTGCAGGAAAAAATCCGGGGACCACGATGGCGTCGTCAAAAGTGCAGGTCGTCGAGCTCGTTTTCGAGAGAAAAAAAAAAAAATTCTCAAAATTCGACAAAAAAATAAAACGATTATTGGATCGTGTAGAGAATGTAAAACTGCATCAGAATCGCATAGACGAAAATTGGCGTTCACGTGCTCGTTTTTGTGGAAAAAATTAAAAAAGCTCTCAAAGTTCGAGATAAAAAAAAAAAAACCATCGACCAGGTAGCCAACGGTAAACGATACAAGTATCGTACGGGCGAAAACGAGCGTTACCGTGCTCGTTTTCGAGTTATTGACGAAAAACGGCCTGGAGCGATCGGTCCGGCGGTCGACGCGCAAAAGTTTCTAAGTCCGCTCTGCTCCGAATCATCGCTCCGGCGTCAAAAATCGTCGCAGGACAAAAAATCGACACGCTATCTTGCAGGAAAAAATCCGGGGAACACGATGGCGTCGTCAAAAGTGCAGGTCGTCGAGCTCGTTTTCGAGAGAAAAAGAAAAAAATTCTCAAAATTCGACAAAAAAATAAAGCGATTATTGGATCGTGTAGAGAATGTGAAACTGCATAAGAATCGTATAGACGAAAATTGGCGTTCACGTGCTCGTTTTTGTGGAAAAAATTAAAAAAGCTCTCAAAGTTCGAGATAAAAAAAGAAAAAACCATCGACCAGGTAGCCAACGGTAGACGGTACAAGTATCGTATGGGCGAAAACGAGCGTTACCGTGCTCGTTTTCGAGTTATTGACGAAAAACGGCCTGGAGCGATCGGTCCGGCGGTCGACGCGCGAAAGTTTCCAAGTCTGCTCTGCCCCCCCCTCAGGGGCTGCCAGCCTTTCAGCTGCAGTACGGGCTTAACGAACCCGGGGTACCCGAGTCATACACACACCGTAAGCCTCCTGTTGGTCGTCACAACGACCCATTCACAATTCCCTATTGGTTTTGTGAATGGTACGTGACGGCAGGAGGAACGGGGGTCTTGGCTTAACCGCCTGGGCCACGAGTATGGCGACTCTATAAAATCGCCCTCCAATCCTAAGCTATGGTGCGCGGCGATGGGATGCATGGTTGGGGGAGAAGGCCCAATCCCAAGCGACCACCTCCGGGGAACCTGCCGAACCCCCGGAGTATATAGGCTTACCCGGGTAAGGCGGCTCTGCCCGGGCGGACCTTTTCTTCCGACCTGCTCGTGGGAATATTATGGAACTCAATATTAAAACGGGGATGGGACGGGGTAAGTCAGAGGGGGAGGACGAAGGCGGTGTTGGGACTGGAGTGACGGCGCTCGCGCCGCCTCCAGCGCCTGGCCCGGCTTCGTGGAAGATGGAGGAGGACGACGAGACTGCGTCAGTCTCGTCCTTCTCCTCCACCAGGAGCCTCATAGGCTCTAAGAGGAAGAGGGCGGGGCAGGCCGTCGTCGAGGTGGGCGGGGCGATGAGCCCGTCGGTGAGGCTGAGTTGCCTCAGGGACGAGGTGACCGAGGAGATATCGGAGAGGATCTCCTCGTCCCTGAGGCGGGTGGAGAAAGTCGCCGCTGCCTGCTCCTTTAAGGGGCAGAAAAGCGGTGGCGCGGAGGCCCTGAAGGCCGCGGCGGAGGAAATGAGGGAGGCGGCGCGGGAGCTCAGAGGGCGGAACGCCCGTCTGCAGCTCCTGTTGGAGGAGGAGCGACAGGGGAGGAGGAGGGCAGAGGCGCTGTGGAACAGCGCGGCCCTCCCTCCCATCCTCCCTCCTCCTCCACCGCCGCGTCCCTCGGCGGAGGTAAATAAGCGGAGTGCGGCGGCAGTGGTGCGGGGCACCGCGGGCCCCTCCACCCGCACTCCGCCCGTGAAGAAGTCCCCGTCCTCCTCAGAAGACGATCTTCTGAGGAGGATTGGGGACATGATTGATGGCAAGCTGGCCGCCTTCCGGGAGGAGCTCCTCGCCGGAAGAGCGGTCAGCAGGAAGGCGGTGCCTCCCCGACCTGTTCCGGTACAGTCGGGGAAGGCAAAGAAGGGCGGAGTGAAGGCTCCGCCCAGCGTTGCGGCACCAGGGCCCCGGGTCGCGACCCCCAAGGGGGGTGGTGTACCCGTGGTCGCGGTGGTCGCGTCCTCCACGGCACCCTCCCAAGGGGGGGTGGCGTGGAGTGAGGTGGTGGGGCGGAAGGCGAAGCGGGCGGCGAGGAAGGCCTCGCAACCGCGGCCTCCGCCTCCGCCGCCGGCGGCCAAGGTAAAGGCCGCGAAGGTCGGGAAGGCACGACCAGGTCGTCCCCCAAAAACGGCAGCGGTGACGCTGACCGTTGCGCAGGGGGGCGACCTGACCCTCGCGGAGGCGATGCGGCTCGCCAGGGAGAATATCTCCCTGGAAGAGCTGGGCATCGCCTCCGTGAGGGCGAAGAGGGCCGTGACCGGGGGTCTCTTGCTGGAGATCCCCGGTGCAGAAGGCGGCGCGAAGGCGGATCGTCTCGCCCAGAGGCTCCGGGAGCAGCTGGGCGAGCGAGGTGTCCGGGTCGCTCGGCCCACGAAGCGCACGGAGATGCGCGTTTGTGGGCTAGACGACTCGGTCAGCGCACAGGATGTGTCCCGTGCCCTTGCGAGGGCGGGGGACTGTCTTGTGGAGGACCTGCGGATCGGAGAGATCCGCAGGTCGCCCTCCGGCCTCGGGTCGGTGTGGGCCCGGTGCCCCCTCTCCGCCGCCCGTAAGGTGGCGGAATCCGGGAGGGTGTTGGTGGGGTGGGTTTCGGCGCGAGTGGAAATCCTCGCGCCGCGCCCGCTCCAGTGTCACCGCTGCCTCGAATTGGGGCACGTGAGGCAGTGGTGCACCTCGCCGGTGGACCGCAGCGGTCAGTGTTACCGCTGCGGTGCCAAAGAGCACCGTGCGAGCCAGTGCTCGGCGGCCCCCCACTGCCCGCTGTGTGCGGACATGGGGAGGCCAGCCGATCACAGGGTGGGGAGCAAGAAGTGCTCCCCCCCCTCCCGGAAGGAGAGGAAGAGGCGGGCTGCACCGGCTCCGGTGCCGAGGGCGGTGGCATCGTCCTCCATGGAGGTGGACGGTGCTACGGGGACGGACGGCCGGGAGGAGGCTGGCGCGGCCATTAATTAATGCCGCCCCGCCTCCTCCTCCAGGCCAACCTCAACCACTGCCGCGCGGCACAGGACTTGATGTCCCAAGTCCTCGCGGAGTGGGGGGTTGGCCTGGCGGTCGCCGCCGAGCCGTACCGCGTCCCTGATCACCCTCATTGGGTGGGCGACGCGGACGGCTTGGTGGCGACGGTATGGGGAGGGGGCGACGGGTCCCCACCGTTCTCCTTGTTGGAGCGCGGTCGGGGATTCGTCGCCGTGGACTGGGGGGGAGTCGCTGTGGTGGGGTGCTACATTTCGCCCCGTAGCGGTCACGCTGCGTTCGAGCTGTACTTGGCCGAGGTCGCGGCATGCGTGCAGCGCTACGCGGCCCGGCCGGTGCTGGTCCTGGGGGATTTTAATGCCAAGTCGGTGGCTTGGGGATCCCCCAGGACCTCCGTTCGCGGCGGGATCCTGGGCGATTGGGCGGCGGGGCTCGACCTCCGGGTATTGAACCGGGGGTCGGAGCACACGTGCGTGCGGCGATATGGGGGGTCCATCGTGGATGTTGGATTCGCGACCCCCAACGCCGTGCGCATGGTGTCGGGTTGGCACGTGGTCGCGGGGGCAGAGACACTCTCCGATCACCGGTACATCCGGATGGAGGTCTCTGCCGCCGCGAGTGCATCCCGACACGGCCGCCTGCGTGGCACCCTACCACGCCGCTGGACGCTTCGGCGCCTGGACAAGGACGCCCTGATGGCAGCTGCCCTCGCTGCAACTTGGCCGCAGGGAGCGGCCGAGTTGCCGAGCATAGAGGAGGAGGTCGCCCGGCTCGGAGCATTGGTCGCGGGTATTTGCGACGCGGCGATGCCTCGGGTCGGGCGGGCTTCTCCTCGCCGGGCGGTGTACTGGTGGTCGGACGCGATCGCGGAGTTGCGAGTCGCGACTGTCCGCGCCCGACGCCAGTACACCCGCGCGCGCCGTCGTCAACGTACAGGCGACGGCGTGGCGCGAGCGAGGGCAGCTGATGACCTGTATGGAGCATACCGCGTGGCGCGGGTTGCTCTGCAGGTCGCCATCAAACGGGCCAAGACCCAGGCATGGAAGGAGCTCCTCCAGACCCTTGATGACGATCCATGGGGGCGCCCATATAAGGTGGTGCTGAATAAGCTCCGCCCGTGGGCGCCCCCCGTCACCGAGGGTCTTGACCCCCGGCTGCTGGAGGACGTGGTCAATACACTCTTCCCAATTGGGGAGAGGGGACCGCGTCCTCCGGCGGCGGCGGCTGTCCCAGTGGAGTGGACGGCCGAGCTGGGGGTCACGCAGGAGGAGCTGGCAGCGGCCATCAGACGGCTCGGGGTTCGTAACACGGCCCCGGGTCCGGATGGTGTGCCCGGCCGGGTTTGGGTCTTGACCCAGGGCGTCCTTGGGGCCGATCTCAGGCGGTTGTTCGACCGCTGCCTGAGGGACGGGCGATTCCCCCCCAGTTGGAAGGTGGCGAGGATGGTCCTCCTCCGGAAGGAGGGTCGGCCCGCGGAGTCTCCCTCCGCATACCGGCCCATTTGTCTCCTCGACGAGGTGGGCAAGCTCTTCGAGCGTGTGATTGCTGCCCGCCTCGTCGAGCACCTGTCGCGGGGTGATCCCGGTCTGGCCGACTGCCAGTTCGGTTTCCGGGGGGGCCGATCGACTATCGACGCGATAGGTCGTGTGAGGGCCCTCTCGGAGGCGGCCGTCTCCCGGGGAGGGGTGGCATTGGCAATATCCTTGGATATTGCCAATGCCTTTAACACCCTCCCCTGGGAAGAGATAAGGAGGGGACTCGAATATCATCGAGTCCCCCCTTGTCTCAGGGCGGTCGTCGGGGATTATCTCCGCGGCAGGTGGATCGAGTATCCGGGCCGGGATGGTGATATGCGGAGGGAGGTGTACTGCGGTGTTCCGCAGGGGTCGGTCCTCGGGCCACTCCTGTGGAACATCGCGTACGACTCGGTGTTGCGGGCCGGCCTCCCCGACGGCGTCAGCACGGTGTGTTATGCGGATGACACACTGGTGCTGGCCGTCGGGGCGCACTGGGAGAGGGCCATGCGTCGCGCGGAGGAGGGGTCGCAACGCGTCGTCGACCGGATCAGGGGGATGGGGATGACGGTGGCGGTCCATAAGACCGAGGTGATTGCGTTTCATTCACCTCGGCAGGATCCGCCACCCCCTCTGATCCGGGTGGGTGGGGCTGACATCGAGGTGAAGCCCCAGATCAGGTATCTGGGGCTGATCCTCGATAGCCACTGGCGTTTCGAGGAGCATTTCCGCTGCCTGGTCCCCCGGTTGGAAAGGATGGTTGCGGCTCTGGGCCGGATCCTGCCCAACCTGGGGGGCCCGGCGGGCCGAGTTCGTCGCCTCTATGTGGCAATGGTCCAGTCGGTGGCCTTATACGGGGCCCCCGTCTGGGCGGACGACCTGGCTGCCTCCCGGCGCAGCATGACTATGCTGCGTCGGGTGCAGAGGCGCATGGCGCTCAGGGTCGTCCGCGGGTATCGGACCATGTCACATGAGGCGGCGACGGTTCTAGCGGGGATGCCGCCCATGGACCTGCTCGCGCGGTCGCACGCGGTGATGTACCGGCACCGCGTCGACCGTCGCGCGGGGGTGGGGGCGGTCCCGGGCGGGCAGGAACCTGCTTGGGGCGATTTGAAGCGCCAGGCCCGGCAGTCCGTGTTGCTCGCGTGGCAGGAGCGGCTGGCTCTGCCAACCGCGGGGCACCGGACTGTCGGGGCGGTTCGGCCACTCCTGAAGGAGTGGCTGGACAGAGGCCATGGCAGCCTCACCTACCGGATGGCACAGGTATTTTCCGGGCATGGCAGCTTCGGAAGATACCTGTGCCGGATAGGGAAGGAGCCGACGGCGCGTTGCTGCCACTGCGACGCTGAGCAGGACACGGCGGATCATACCCTGGAGGTATGCCCCGCGTGGGAGGGGGAGCGCCGTGTCCTGGTCGGCGTCGTCGGGCGGGATGTCTCGCTGCCGGGCGTGGTGCGCGCCATGCTCGGCAGCGAGGAGAAGTGGAGGGCCGTGGCCTCCTTCTGCGAGAACGTAATGTTGCAAAAGGAGGCCGCGGGGAGGGAGCGCGAGCTTCAGCGGCGCGCTGAAGCTCGCGCTCGTGCGGTGGCCCGAGGTCGTCGCCCGGTCGCGAGGCGTCGCGGGCGGCCGCCTCGGCGTGGCGGATGACCTAGGCTGGGAGGGGGGTCCTGAGGGGACCCTCCTCCCGCCAGGTGGCGCCGGGTCGGACCGGTTGGGGGTAGGAGTGCCTCCCCCTACCGGTCCGACGCAAGGGGAGGCACCCTCGGCGGTCTGGTGCGGCCATGAACGCCCGGCCGCCGAGGGGTGGAAACGGGATCGCGGGCGGTTGCGAGTTGGGGCTCGCAGCCGCCACTAAACGCGGCCCCGGGACGGATAGCGGCGGGATGGAGTGGCCCCGTCCCGCCGCTATGAGGCAGTGTGTCTACTGGGGGGACCGATTGTCCCCCCGGGGGATGGGCGCGAAAGCGCGGGCACGGGGAGGATACCGGAAGAATGCTTCGAGCGATTCCCGGTATCCTCCCAAAGCGTGCCGAAGGGTCACCGTGGGGTTTTTAGTGGGTAGGTCCCGCGCCTGTCGTTGTACGGGCGCGGGGAATCCCACACACCCCTCCCACCTCTCCCCAAGGAGGTGGGAGGGAGTCTTTCGAAGATTTTCCCCACGACAAAAAAAAAAAAAAAAAAAAAAAGTCTGCTCTGCCCCGAATCATCGCTCCGGCGTCAAAAATCGTCGTAGGACAAAAAATCGACACGCTATCTTGCAGGAAAAAATCCGGGGACCACGATGGCGTCGTCAAAAGTGCAGGTCGTCGAGCTCGTTTTCGAGAGAAAAAAAAAAAAATTCTCAAAATTCGACAAAAAAATAAAACGATTATTGGATCGTGTAGAGAATGTAAAACTGCATCAGAATCGCATAGACGAAAATTGGCGTTCACGTGCTCGTTTTTGTGGAAAAAATTAAAAAAGCTCTCAAAGTTCGAGATAAAAAAAAAAAAAACCATCGACCAGGTAGCCAAAGGTAGACGGTACAAGTATCGTACGGGCGAAAACGAGCGTTACCGTGCTCGTTTTCGAGTCATTGACGAAAAACGGCCTGGAGCGATCGGTCCGGCGGTCGACGCGCGAAAGTTTCTAAGTCCGCTCTGCTCCGAATCATCGCTCCGGCGTCAAAAATCGTCGTAGGACAAAAAATCGACACGCTATCTTGCAGGAAAAAATCCGGGGAACACGATGGCGTCGTCAAAAGTGCAGGTCGTCGAGCTCGTTTTCGAGAGAAAAAAAAAAAAATTCTCAAAATTCGACAAAAAAATAAAACGATTATTGGATCGTGTAGAGAATGTGAAACTGCATAAGAATCGTATAGACGAAAATTGGCGTTCACGTGCTCGTTTTTGTGGAAAAAATTAAAAAAGCTCTCAAAGTTCGAGATAAAAAAAAAAAAAACCATCGACCAGGTAGCCAACGGTAGACGGTACAAGTATCGTATGGGCGAAAACGAGCGTTACCGTGCTGGTTTTCGAGTTATTGACGAAAAACGGCCTGGAGCGATCGGTCCGGCGGTCGACGCGCAAAAGTTTCTAAGTCCGCTCTGCTCCGAATCATCGCTCCGGCGTCAAAAATCGTCGTAGGACAAAAAATCGACACGCTATCTTGCAGGAAAAAATCCGGGGACCACGATGGCGTCGTCAAAAGTGCAGGTCGTCGAGCTCGTTTTCGAGAGAAAAAAAAAAAAATTCTCAAAATTCGACAAAAAAATAAAACGATTATTGGATCGTGTAGAGAATGTAAAACTGCATCAGAATCGCATAGACGAAAATTGGCGTTCACGTGCTCGTTTTTGTGGAAAAAATTAAAAAAGCTCTCAAAGTTCGAGATAAAAAACAAAAAACCATCGACCAGGTAGCCAACGGTAAACGATACAAGTATCGTGCGGGCGAAAACGAGCGTTACCGTGCTCGTTTTCGAGTTATTGACGAAAAACGGCCTGGAGCGATCGGTCCGGCGGTCGACGCGCGAAAGTTTCTAAGTCCGCTCTGCTCCGAATCATCGCTCCGGCGTCAAAAATCGTCGTAGGACAAAAAATCGACACGCTATCTTGCAGGAAAAAATCCGGGGAACACGATGGCGTCGTCAAAAGTGCAGGTCGTTGAGCTCGTTTTCGAGAGAAAAAAAAAAAAATTCTCAAAATTCGACAAAAAAATAAAGCGATTATTGGATCGTATAGAGAATGTGAAACTGCATAAGAATCGTATAGACGAAAATTGGCGTTCACGTGCTCGTTTTTGTGGAAAAAATTAAAAAAGCTCTCAAAGTTCGAGATAAAAAAAAAAAAAACCATCGACCAGGTAGCCAACGGTAGACGGTACAAGTATCGTATGGGCGAAAACGAGCGTTACCGTGCTCGTTTTCGAGTTATTGACGAAAAACGGCCTGGAGCGATCGGTCCGGCGGTCGACGCGCGAAAGTTTCCAAGTCTGCTCTGCCCCGAATCATCGGTCCGGCGTCAAAAATCGTCGTAGGACAAAAAATCGACACGCTATCTTGCAGGAAAAAATCCGGGGAACACGATGGCGTCGTCAAAAGTGCAGGTCGTCGAGCTCGTTTTCGAGAGAAAAAAAAAAAAATTCTCAAAATTCGACAAAAAAATAAAACGATTATTGGATCGTGTAGAGAATGTAAAACTGCATCAGAATCGCATAGACGAAAATTGGCGTTCACGTGCTCGTTTTTGTGGAAAAAATTAAAAAAGCTCTCAAAGTTCGAGATAAAAAAAGAAAAAACCATCGACCAGGTAGCCAACGGTAGACGGTACAAGTATCGTATGGGCGAAAACGAGCGTTATCGTGCTCGTTTTCGAGTTATTGACGAAAAACGGCCTGGTGCGATCGGTCCGGCGGTCGACGCGCGAAAGTTTCTAAGTCCGCTCTGCTCCGAATCATCGCTCCGGCGTCAAAAATCGTCGTAGGACAAAAAATCGACACGCTATCTTGCAGGAAAAAATCCGGGGACCACGATGGCGTCGTCAAAAGTGCAGGTCGTCGAGCTCGTTTTCGAGAGAAAAAAAAAAAAATTCTCAAAATTCGACAAAAAAATAAAACGATTATTGGATCGTGTAGAGAATGTGAAACTGCATAAGAATCGTATAGACGAAAATTGGCGTTCACGTGCTCGTTTTTGTGGAAAAAATTAAAAAAGCTCTCAAAGTTCGAGATAAAAAAAAAAAAAACCATCGACCAGGTAGCCAACGGTAGACGGTACAAGTATCGTACGGGCGAAAACGAGCGTTACCGTGCTCGTTTTCGAGTTATTGACGAAAAACGGCCTGGAGCGATCGGTCCGGCGGTCGACGCGCGAAAGTTTCTAAGTCCGCTCTGCTCCGAATCATCGCTCCGGCGTCAAAAATCGTCGTAGGACAAAAAATCGGCACGCTATCTTGCAGGAAAAAATCCGGGGAACACGATGGCGTCGTCAAAAGTGCAGGTCGTCGAGCTCGTTTTCGAGAGAAAAAAAAAAAAATTCTCAAAATTCGACAAAAAAATAAAGCGATCATTGGATCGTATAGAGAATGTGAAACTGCATAAGAATCGTATAGACGAAAATTGGCGTTCACGTGCTCGTTTTTGTGGAAAAAATTAAAAAAGCTCTCAAAGTTCGAGATAAAAAAAAAAAAACCATCGACCAGGTAGCCAACGGTAGACGGTACAAGTATCGTATGGGCGAAAACGAGCGTTACCGTGCTCGTTTTCGAGTTATTGACGAAAAACGGCCTGGAGCGATCGGTCCGGCGGTCGACGCGCGAAAGTTTCCAAGTCTGCTCTGCCCCGAATCATCGCTCCGGCGTCAAAAATCGTCGTAGGACAAAAAATCGACACGCTATCTTGCAGGAAAAAATCCGGGGAACACGATGGCGTCGTCAAAAGTGCAGGTCGTCGAGCTCGTTTTCGAGAGAAAAAAAAAAAAATTCTCAAAATTCGACAAAAAAATAAAACGATTATTGGATCGTGTAGAGACGGTAAAACTGCATAAGAATCGCATAGACGAAAATTAGCGTTCACGTGCTCGTTTTTGTGGAAAAAATTAAAAAAGCTCTCAAAGTTCGAGATAAAAAAAGAAAAAACCATCGACCAGGTAGCCAACGGTAGACGGTACAAGTATCGTATGGGCGAAAACGAGCGTTACCGTGCTCGTTTTCGAGTTATTGACGAAAAACGGCCTGGAGCGATCGGTCCGGCGGTCGACGCGCGAAAGTTTCTAAGTCCGCTCTGCTCCGAATCATCGCTCCGGCGTCAAAAATCGTCGTAGGACAAAAAATCGACACGCTATCTTGCAGGAAAAAATCCGGGGAACACGATGGCGTCGTCAAAAGTGCAGGTCGTCGAGCTCGTTTTCGAGAGAAAAAAAAAAAAATTCTCAAAATTCGACAAAAAAATAAAACGATTATTGGATCGTGTAGAGAATGTAAAACTGCATAAGAATCGCATAGACGAAAATTAGCGTTCACGTGCTCGTTTTTGTGGAAAAAATTAAAAAAGCTCTCAAAGTTCGAGATAAAAAAAGAAAAAACCATCGACCAGGTAGCCAACGGTAGACGGTACAAGTATCGTATGGGCGAAAACGAGCGTTACCGTGCTCGTTTTCGAGTTATTGACGAAAAACGGCCTGGAGCGATCGGTCCGGCGGTCGACGCGCGAAAGTTTCTAAGTCCGCTCTGCTCCGAATCATCGCTCCGGCGTCAAAAATCGTCGTAGGACAAAAAATCGACACGCTATCTTGCAGGAAAAAATCCGGGGACCACGATGGCGTCGTCAAAAGTGCAGGTCGTCGAGCTCGTTTTCGAGAGAAAAAAAAAAAAATTCTCAAAATTCGACAAAAAAATAAAACGATTATTGGATCGTGTAGAGAATGTAAAACTGCATCAGAATCGCATAGACGAAAATTGGCGTTCACGTGCTCGTTTTTGTGGAAAAAATTAAAAAAGCTCTCAAAGTTCGAGATAAAAAAAAAAAAAACCATCGACCAGGTAGCCAAAGGTAGACGGTACAAGTATCGTACGGGCGAAAACGAGCGTTACCGTGCTCGTTTTCGAGTTATTGACGAAAAACGGCCTGGAGCGATCGGTCCGGCGGTCGACGCGCGAAAGTTTCTAAGTCCGCTCTGCTCCGAATCATCGCTCCGGCGTCAAAAATCGTCGTAGGACAAAAAATCGACACGCTATCTTGCAGGAAAAAATCCGGGGAACACGATGGCGTCGTCAAAAGTGCAGGTCGTCGAGCTCGTTTTCGAGAGAAAAAAAAAAAAATTCTCAAAATTCGACAAAAAAATAAAACGATTATTGGATCGTGTAGAGAATGTGAAACTGCATAAGAATCGTATAGACGAAAATTGGCGTTCACGTGCTCGTTTTTGTGGAAAAAATTAAAAAAGCTCTCAAAGTTCGAGATAAAAAAAAAAAAAACCATCGACCAGGTAGCCAACGGTAGACGGTACAAGTATCGTATGGGCGAAAACGAGCGTTACCGTGCTGGTTTTCGAGTTATTGACGAAAAACGGCCTGGAGCGATCGGTCCGGCGGTCGACGCGCAAAAGTTTCTAAGTCCGCTCTGCTCCGAATCATCGCTCCGGCGTCAAAAATCGTCGTAGGACAAAAAATCGACACGCTATCTTGCAGGAAAAAATCCGGGGACCACGATGGCGTCGTCAAAAGTGCAGGTCGTCGAGCTCGTTTTCGAGAGAAAAAAAAAAAAATTCTCAAAATTCGACAAAAAAATAAAACGATTATTGGATCGTGTAGAGAATGTAAAACTGCATCAGAATCGCATAGACGAAAATTGGCGTTCACGTGCTCGTTTTTGTGGAAAAAATTAAAAAAGCTCTCAAAGTTCGAGATAAAAAACAAAAAACCATCGACCAGGTAGCCAACGGTAAACGATACAAGTATCGTGCGGGCGAAAACGAGCGTTACCGTGCTCGTTTTCGAGTTATTGACGAAAAACGGCCTGGAGCGATCGGTCCGGCGGTCGACGCGCGAAAGTTTCTAAGTCCGCTCTGCTCCGAATCATCGCTCCGGCGTCAAAAATCGTCGTAGGACAAAAAATCGACACGCTATCTTGCAGGAAAAAATCCGGGGAACACGATGGCGTCGTCAAAAGTGCAGGTCGTTGAGCTCGTTTTCGAGAGAAAAAAAAAAAAATTCTCAAAATTCGACAAAAAAATAAAGCGATTATTGGATCGTATAGAGAATGTGAAACTGCATAAGAATCGTATAGACGAAAATTGGCGTTCACGTGCTCGTTTTTGTGGAAAAAATTAAAAAAGCTCTCAAAGTTCGAGATAAAAAAAAAAAAAACCATCGACCAGGTAGCCAACGGTAGACGGTACAAGTATCGTATGGGCGAAAACGAGCGTTACCGTGCTCGTTTTCGAGTTATTGACGAAAAACGGCCTGGAGCGATCGGTCCGGCGGTCGACGCGCGAAAGTTTCTAAGTCTGCTCTGCCCCGAATCATCGCTCCGGCGTCAAAAATCGTCGTAGGACAAAACATCGACACGCTATCTTGCAGGAAAAAATCCGGGGAACACGATGGCGTCGTCAAAAGTGCAGGTCGTCGAGCTCGTTTTCGAGAGAAAAAAAAAAAAATTCTCAAAATTCGACAAAAAAATAAAACGATTATTGGATCGTGTAGAGAATGTAAAACTGCATCAGAATCGCATAGACGAAAATTGGCGTTCACGTGCTCGTTTTTGTGGAAAAAATTAAAAAAGCTCTCAAAGTTCGAGATAAAAAAAGAAAAAACCATCGACCAGGTAGCCAACGGTAGACGGTACAAGTATCGTATGGGCGAAAACGAGCGTTATCGTGCTCGTTTTCGAGTTATTGACGAAAAACGGCCTGGTGCGATCGGTCCGGCGGTCGACGCGCGAAAGTTTCTAAGTCCGCTCTGCTCCGAATCATCGCTCCGGCGTCAAAAATCGTCGTAGGACAAAAAATCGACACGCTATCTTGCAGGAAAAAATCCGGGGACCACGATGGCGTCGTCAAAAGTGCAGGTCGTCGAGCTCGTTTTCGAGAGAAAAAAAAAAAAATTCTCAAAATTCGACAAAAAAATAAAACGATTATTGGATCGTGTAGAGAATGTGAAACTGCATAAGAATCGTATAGACGAAAATTGGCGTTCACGTGCTCGTTTTTGTGGAAAAAATTAAAAAAGCTCTCAAAGTTCGAGATAAAAAAAAAAAAAACCATCGACCAGGTAGCCAACGGTAGACGGTACAAGTATCGTACGGGCGAAAACGAGCGTTACCGTGCTCGTTTTCGAGTTATTGACGAAAAACGGCCTGGAGCGATCGGTCCGGCGGTCGACGCGCGAAAGTTTCTAAGTCCGCTCTGCTCCGAATCATCGCTCCGGCGTCAAAAATCGTCGTAGGACAAAAAATCGGCACGCTATCTTGCAGGAAAAAATCCGGGGAACACGATGGCGTCGTCAAAAGTGCAGGTCGTCGAGCTCGTTTTCGAGAGAAAAAAAAAAAAATTCTCAAAATTCGACAAAAAAATAAAGCGATCATTGGATCGTATAGAGAATGTGAAACTGCATAAGAATCGTATAGACGAAAATTGGCGTTCACGTGCTCGTTTTTGTGGAAAAAATTAAAAAAGCTCTCAAAGTTCGAGATAAAAAAAAAAAAACCATCGACCAGGTAGCCAACGGTAGACGGTACAAGTATCGTATGGGCGAAAACGAGCGTTACCGTGCTCGTTTTCGAGTTATTGACGAAAAACGGCCTGGAGCGATCGGTCCGGCGGTCGACGCGCGAAAGTTTCCAAGTCTGCTCTGCCCCGAATCATCGCTCCGGCGTCAAAAATCGTCGTAGGACAAAAAATCGACACGCTATCTTGCAGGAAAAAATCCGGGGAACACGATGGCGTCGTCAAAAGTGCAGGTCGTCGAGCTCGTTTTCGAGAGAAAAAAAAAAAAATTCTCAAAATTCGACAAAAAAATAAAACGATTATTGGATCGTGTAGAGAATGTAAAACTGCATAAGAATCGCATAGACGAAAATTAGCGTTCACGTGCTCGTTTTTGTGGAAAAAATTAAAAAAGCTCTCAAAGTTCGAGATAAAAAAAGAAAAAACCATCGACCAGGTAGCCAACGGTAGACGGTACAAGTATCGTATGGGCGAAAACGAGCGTTACCGTGCTCGTTTTCGAGTTATTGACGAAAAACGGCCTGGAGCGATCGGTCCGGCGGTCGACGCGCGAAAGTTTCTAAGTCCGCTCTGCTCCGAATCATCGCTCCGGCGTCAAAAATCGTCGTAGGACAAAAAATCGACACGCTATCTTGCAGGAAAAAATCCGGGGAACACGATGGCGTCGTCAAAAGTGCAGGTCGTCGAGCTCGTTTTCGAGAGAAAAAAAAAAAAATTCTCAAAATTCGACAAAAAAATAAAACGATTATTGGATCGTGTAGAGAATGTAAAACTGCATAAGAATCGCATAGACGAAAATTAGCGTTCACGTGCTCGTTTTTGTGGAAAAAATTAAAAAAGCTCTCAAAGTTCGAGATAAAAAAAGAAAAAACCATCGACCAGGTAGCCAACGGTAGACGGTACAAGTATCGTATGGGCGAAAACGAGCGTTACCGTGCTCGTTTTCGAGTTATTGACGAAAAACGGCCTGGAGCGATCGGTCCGGCGGTCGACGCGCGAAAGTTTCTAAGTCCGCTCTGCTCCGAATCATCGCTCCGGCGTCAAAAATCGTCGTAGGACAAAAAATCGACACGCTATCTTGCAGGAAAAAATCCGGGGACCACGATGGCGTCGTCAAAAGTGCAGGTCGTCGAGCTCGTTTTCGAGAGAAAAAAAAAAAAATTCTCAAAATTCGACAAAAAAATAAAACGATTATTGGATCGTGTAGAGAATGTAAAACTGCATCAGAATCGCATAGACGAAAATTGGCGTTCACGTGCTCGTTTTTGTGGAAAAAATTAAAAAAGCTCTCAAAGTTCGAGATAAAAAAAAAAAAAACCATCGACCAGGTAGCCAAAGGTAGACGGTACAAGTATCGTACGGGCGAAAACGAGCGTTACCGTGCTCGTTTTCGAGTTATTGACGAAAAACGGCCTGGAGCGATCGGTCCGGCGGTCGACGCGCGAAAGTTTCTAAGTCCGCTCTGCTCCGAATCATCGCTCCGGCGTCAAAAATCGTCGTAGGACAAAACATCGACACGCTATCTTGCAGGAAAAAATCCGGGGAACACGATGGCGTCGTCAAAAGTGCAGGTCGTCGAGCTCGTTTTCGAGAGAAAAAAAAAAAAATTCTCAAAATTCGACAAAAAAATAAAACGATTATTGGATCGTGTAGAGAATGTAAAACTGCATCAGAATCGCATAGACGAAAATTGGCGTTCACGTGCTCGTTTTTGTGGAAAAAATTAAAAAAGCTCTCAAAGTTCGAGATAAAAAAAGAAAAAACCATCGACCAGGTAGCCAACGGTAGACGGTACAAGTATCGTATGGGCGAAAACGAGCGTTATCGTGCTCGTTTTCGAGTTATTGACGAAAAACGGCCTGGTGCGATCGGTCCGGCGGTCGACGCGCGAAAGTTTCTAAGTCCGCTCTGCTCCGAATCATCGCTCCGGCGTCAAAAATCGTCGTAGGACAAAAAATCGACACGCTATCTTGCAGGAAAAAATCCGGGGACCACGATGGCGTCGTCAAAAGTGCAGGTCGTCGAGCTCGTTTTCGAGAGAAAAAAAAAAAAATTCTCAAAATTCGACAAAAAAATAAAACGATTATTGGATCGTGTAGAGAATGTGAAACTGCATAAGAATCGTATAGACGAAAATTGGCGTTCACGTGCTCGTTTTTGTGGAAAAAATTAAAAAAGCTCTCAAAGTTCGAGATAAAAAAAAAAAAAACCATCGACCAGGTAGCCAACGGTAGACGGTACAAGTATCGTACGGGCGAAAACGAGCGTTACCGTGCTCGTTTTCGAGTTATTGACGAAAAACGGCCTGGAGCGATCGGTCCGGCGGTCGACGCGCGAAAGTTTCTAAGTCCGCTCTGCTCCGAATCATCGCTCCGGCGTCAAAAATCGTCGTAGGACAAAAAATCGGCACGCTATCTTGCAGGAAAAAATCCGGGGAACACGATGGCGTCGTCAAAAGTGCAGGTCGTCGAGCTCGTTTTCGAGAGAAAAAAAAAAAAATTCTCAAAATTCGACAAAAAAATAAAGCGATCATTGGATCGTATAGAGAATGTGAAACTGCATAAGAATCGTATAGACGAAAATTGGCGTTCACGTGCTCGTTTTTGTGGAAAAAATTAAAAAAGCTCTCAAAGTTCGAGATAAAAAAAAAAAAACCATCGACCAGGTAGCCAACGGTAGACGGTACAAGTATCGTATGGGCGAAAACGAGCGTTACCGTGCTCGTTTTCGAGTTATTGACGAAAAACGGCCTGGAGCGATCGGTCCGGCGGTCGACGCGCGAAAGTTTCCAAGTCTGCTCTGCCCCGAATCATCGCTCCGGCGTCAAAAATCGTCGTAGGACAAAAAATCGACACGCTATCTTGCAGGAAAAAATCCGGGGAACACGATGGCGTCGTCAAAAGTGCAGGTCGTCGAGCTCGTTTTCGAGAGAAAAAAAAAAAAATTCTCAAAATTCGACAAAAAAATAAAACGATTATTGGATCGTGTAGAGAATGTAAAACTGCATAAGAATCGCATAGACGAAAATTAGCGTTCACGTGCTCGTTTTTGTGGAAAAAATTAAAAAAGCTCTCAAAGTTCGAGATAAAAAAAGAAAAAACCATCGACCAGGTAGCCAACGGTAGACGGTACAAGTATCGTATGGGCGAAAACGAGCGTTACCGTGCTCGTTTTCGAGTTATTGACGAAAAACGGCCTGGAGCGATCGGTCCGGCGGTCGACGCGCGAAAGTTTCTAAGTCCGCTCTGCTCCGAATCATCGCTCCGGCGTCAAAAATCGTCGTAGGACAAAAAATCGACACGCTATCTTGCAGGAAAAAATCCGGGGAACACGATGGCGTCGTCAAAAGTGCAGGTCGTCGAGCTCGTTTTCGAGAGAAAAAAAAAAAAATTCTCAAAATTCGACAAAAAAATAAAACGATTATTGGATCGTGTAGAGAATGTAAAACTGCATAAGAATCGCATAGACGAAAATTAGCGTTCACGTGCTCGTTTTTGTGGAAAAAATTAAAAAAGCTCTCAAAGTTCGAGATAAAAAAAGAAAAAACCATCGACCAGGTAGCCAACGGTAGACGGTACAAGTATCGTATGGGCGAAAACGAGCGTTACCGTGCTCGTTTTCGAGTTATTGACGAAAAACGGCCTGGAGCGATCGGTCCGGCGGTCGACGCGCGAAAGTTTCTAAGTCCGCTCTGCTCCGAATCATCGCTCCGGCGTCAAAAATCGTCGTAGGACAAAAAATCGACACGCTATCTTGCAGGAAAAAATCCGGGGACCACGATGGCGTCGTCAAAAGTGCAGGTCGTCGAGCTCGTTTTCGAGAGAAAAAAAAAAAAATTCTCAAAATTCGACAAAAAAATAAAACGATTATTGGATCGTGTAGAGAATGTAAAACTGCATCAGAATCGCATAGACGAAAATTGGCGTTCACGTGCTCGTTTTTGTGGAAAAAATTAAAAAAGCTCTCAAAGTTCGAGATAAAAAAAAAAAAAACCATCGACCAGGTAGCCAAAGGTAGACGGTACAAGTATCGTACGGGCGAAAACGAGCGTTACCGTGCTCGTTTTCGAGTTATTGACGAAAAACGGCCTGGAGCGATCGGTCCGGCGGTCGACGCGCGAAAGTTTCTAAGTCCGCTCTGCTCCGAATCATCGCTCCGGCGTCAAAAATCGTCGTAGGACAAAAAATCGACACGCTATCTTGCAGGAAAAAATCCGGGGAACACGATGGCGTCGTCAAAAGTGCAGGTCGTCGAGCTCGTTTTCGAGAGAAAAAAAAAAAAATTCTCAAAATTCGACAAAAAAATAAAACGATTATTGGATCGTGTAGAGAATGTGAAACTGCATAAGAATCGTATAGACGAAAATTGGCGTTCACGTGCTCGTTTTTGTGGAAAAAATTAAAAAAGCTCTCAAAGTTCGAGATAAAAAAAAAAAAAACCATCGACCAGGTAGCCAACGGTAGACGGTACAAGTATCGTATGGGCGAAAACGAGCGTTACCGTGCTGGTTTTCGAGTTATTGACGAAAAACGGCCTGGAGCGATCGGTCCGGCGGTCGACGCGCAAAAGTTTCTAAGTCCGCTCTGCTCCGAATCATCGCTCCGGCGTCAAAAATCGTCGTAGGACAAAAAATCGACACGCTATCTTGCAGGAAAAAATCCGGGGACCACGATGGCGTCGTCAAAAGTGCAGGTCGTCGAGCTCGTTTTCGAGAGAAAAAAAAAAAAATTCTCAAAATTCGACAAAAAAATAAAACGATTATTGGATCGTGTAGAGAATGTAAAACTGCATCAGAATCGCATAGACGAAAATTGGCGTTCACGTGCTCGTTTTTGTGGAAAAAATTAAAAAAGCTCTCAAAGTTCGAGATAAAAAACAAAAAACCATCGACCAGGTAGCCAACGGTAAACGATACAAGTATCGTGCGGGCGAAAACGAGCGTTACCGTGCTCGTTTTCGAGTTATTGACGAAAAACGGCCTGGAGCGATCGGTCCGGCGGTCGACGCGCGAAAGTTTCTAAGTCCGCTCTGCTCCGAATCATCGCTCCGGCGTCAAAAATCGTCGTAGGACAAAAAATCGACACGCTATCTTGCAGGAAAAAATCCGGGGAACACGATGGCGTCGTCAAAAGTGCAGGTCGTTGAGCTCGTTTTCGAGAGAAAAAAAAAAAAATTCTCAAAATTCGACAAAAAAATAAAGCGATTATTGGATCGTATAGAGAATGTGAAACTGCATAAGAATCGTATAGACGAAAATTGGCGTTCACGTGCTCGTTTTTGTGGAAAAAATTAAAAAAGCTCTCAAAGTTCGAGATAAAAAAAAAAAAAACCATCGACCAGGTAGCCAACGGTAGACGGTACAAGTATCGTATGGGCGAAAACGAGCGTTACCGTGCTCGTTTTCGAGTTATTGACGAAAAACGGCCTGGAGCGATCGGTCCGGCGGTCGACGCGCGAAAGTTTCTAAGTCTGCTCTGCCCCGAATCATCGCTCCGGCGTCAAAAATCGTCGTAGGACAAAACATCGACACGCTATCTTGCAGGAAAAAATCCGGGGAACACGATGGCGTCGTCAAAAGTGCAGGTCGTCGAGCTCGTTTTCGAGAGAAAAAAAAAAAAATTCTCAAAATTCGACAAAAAAATAAAACGATTATTGGATCGTGTAGAGAATGTAAAACTGCATCAGAATCGCATAGACGAAAATTGGCGTTCACGTGCTCGTTTTTGTGGAAAAAATTAAAAAAGCTCTCAAAGTTCGAGATAAAAAAAGAAAAAACCATCGACCAGGTAGCCAACGGTAGACGGTACAAGTATCGTATGGGCGAAAACGAGCGTTATCGTGCTCGTTTTCGAGTTATTGACGAAAAACGGCCTGGTGCGATCGGTCCGGCGGTCGACGCGCGAAAGTTTCTAAGTCCGCTCTGCTCCGAATCATCGCTCCGGCGTCAAAAATCGTCGTAGGACAAAAAATCGACACGCTATCTTGCAGGAAAAAATCCGGGGACCACGATGGCGTCGTCAAAAGTGCAGGTCGTCGAGCTCGTTTTCGAGAGAAAAAAAAAAAAATTCTCAAAATTCGACAAAAAAATAAAACGATTATTGGATCGTGTAGAGAATGTGAAACTGCATAAGAATCGTATAGACGAAAATTGGCGTTCACGTGCTCGTTTTTGTGGAAAAAATTAAAAAAGCTCTCAAAGTTCGAGATAAAAAAAAAAAAAACCATCGACCAGGTAGCCAACGGTAGACGGTACAAGTATCGTACGGGCGAAAACGAGCGTTACCGTGCTCGTTTTCGAGTTATTGACGAAAAACGGCCTGGAGCGATCGGTCCGGCGGTCGACGCGCGAAAGTTTCTAAGTCCGCTCTGCTCCGAATCATCGCTCCGGCGTCAAAAATCGTCGTAGGACAAAAAATCGGCACGCTATCTTGCAGGAAAAAATCCGGGGAACACGATGGCGTCGTCAAAAGTGCAGGTCGTCGAGCTCGTTTTCGAGAGAAAAAAAAAAAAATTCTCAAAATTCGACAAAAAAATAAAGCGATCATTGGATCGTATAGAGAATGTGAAACTGCATAAGAATCGTATAGACGAAAATTGGCGTTCACGTGCTCGTTTTTGTGGAAAAAATTAAAAAAGCTCTCAAAGTTCGAGATAAAAAAAGAAAAAACCATCGACCAGGTAGCCAACGGTAGACGGTACAAGTATCGTATGGGCGAAAACGAGCGTTACCGTGCTCGTTTTCGAGTTATTGACGAAAAACGGCCTGGAGCGATCGGTCCGGCGGTCGACGCGCGAAAGTTTCTAAGTCCGCTCTGCTCCGAATCATCGCTCCGGCGTCAAAAATCGTCGTAGGACAAAAAATCGACACGCTATCTTGCAGGAAAAAATCCGGGGACCACGATGGCGTCGTCAAAAGTGCAGGTCGTCGAGCTCGTTTTCGAGAGAAAAAAAAAAAAATTCTCAAAATTCGACAAAAAAATAAAACGATTATTGGATCGTGTAGAGAATGTAAAACTGCATCAGAATCGCATAGACGAAAATTGGCGTTCACGTGCTCGTTTTTGTGGAAAAAATTAAAAAAGCTCTCAAAGTTCGAGATAAAAAACAAAAAACCATCGACCAGGTAGCCAACGGTAAACGATACAAGTATCGTGCGGGCGAAAACGAGCGTTACCGTGCTCGTTTTCGAGTTATTGACGAAAAACGGCCTGGAGCGATCGGTCCGGCGGTCGACGCGCGAAAGTTTCTAAGTCCGCTCTGCTCCGAATCATCGCTCCGGCGTCAAAAATCGTCGTAGGACAAAAAATCGACACGCTATCTTGCAGGAAAAAATCCGGGGAACACGATGGCGTCGTCAAAAGTGCAGGTCGTTGAGCTCGTTTTCGAGAGAAAAAAAAAAAAATTCTCAAAATTCGACAAAAAAATAAAGCGATTATTGGATCGTATAGAGAATGTGAAACTGCATAAGAATCGTATAGACGAAAATTGGCGTTCACGTGCTCGTTTTTGTGGAAAAAATTAAAAAAGCTCTCAAAGTTCGAGATAAAAAAAAAAAAAACCATCGACCAGGTAGCCAACGGTAGACGGTACAAGTATCGTATGGGCGAAAACGAGCGTTACCGTGCTCGTTTTCGAGTTATTGACGAAAAACGGCCTGGAGCGATCGGTCCGGCGGTCGACGCGCGAAAGTTTCCAAGTCTGCTCTGCCCCGAATCATCGCTCCGGCGTCAAAAATCGTCGTAGGACAAAACATCGACACGCTATCTTGCAGGAAAAAATCCGGGGAACACGATGGCGTCGTCAAAAGTGCAGGTCGTCGAGCTCGTTTTCGAGAGAAAAAAAAAAAAATTCTCAAAATTCGACAAAAAAATAAAACGATTATTGGATCGTGTAGAGAATGTAAAACTGCATCAGAATCGCATAGACGAAAATTGGCGTTCACGTGCTCGTTTTTGTGGAAAAAATTAAAAAAGCTCTCAAAGTTCGAGATAAAAAAAGAAAAAACCATCGACCAGGTAGCCAACGGTAGACGGTACAAGTATCGTATGGGCGAAAACGAGCGTTATCGTGCTCGTTTTCGAGTTATTGGCGAAAAACGGCCTGGTGCGATCGGTCCGGCGGTCGACGCGCGAAAGTTTCTAAGTCCGCTCTGCTCCGAATCATCGCTCCGGCGTCAAAAATCGTCGTAGGACAAAAAATCGACACGCTATCTTGCAGGAAAAAATCCGGGGACCACGATGGCGTCGTCAAAAGTGCAGGTCGTCGAGCTCGTTTTCGAGAGAAAAAAAAAAAAATTCTCAAAATTCGACAAAAAAATAAAACGATTATTGGATCGTGTAGAGAATGTGAAACTGCATAAGAATCGTATAGACGAAAATTGGCGTTCACGTGCTCGTTTTTGTGGAAAAAATTAAAAAAGCTCTCAAAGTTCGAGATAAAAAAAAAAAAAACCATCGACCAGGTAGCCAACGGTAGACGGTACAAGTATCGTACGGGCGAAAACGAGCGTTACCGTGCTCGTTTTCGAGTTATTGACGAAAAACGGCCTGGAGCGATCGGTCCGGCGGTCGACGCGCGAAAGTTTCTAAGTCCGCTCTGCTCCGAATCATCGCTCCGGCGTCAAAAATCGTCGTAGGACAAAAAATCGGCACGCTATCTTGCAGGAAAAAATCCGGGGAACACGATGGCGTCGTCAAAAGTGCAGGTCGTCGAGCTCGTTTTCGAGAGAAAAAAAAAAAAATTCTCAAAATTCGACAAAAAAATAAAGCGATCATTGGATCGTATAGAGAATGTGAAACTGCATAAGAATCGTATAGACGAAAATTGGCGTTCACGTGCTCGTTTTTGTGGAAAAAATTAAAAAAGCTCTCAAAGTTCGAGATAAAAAAAAAAAAACCATCGACCAGGTAGCCAACGGTAGACGGTACAAGTATCGTATGGGCGAAAACGAGCGTTACCGTGCTCGTTTTCGAGTTATTGACGAAAAACGGCCTGGAGCGATCGGTCCGGCGGTCGACGCGCGAAAGTTTCCAAGTCTGCTCTGCCCCGAATCATCGCTCCGGCGTCAAAAATCGTCGTAGGACAAAAAATCGACACGCTATCTTGCAGGAAAAAATCCGGGGACCACGATGGCGTCGTCAAAAGTGCAGGTCGTCGAGCTCGTTTTCCAGAGAAAAAAAAAAAAATTCTCAAAATTCGACAAAAAAATAAAACGATTATTGGATCGTGTAGAGAATGTAAAACTGCATCAGAATCGCATAGACGAAAATTGGCGTTCACGTGCTCGTTTTTGTGGAAAAAATTAAAAAAGCTCTCAAAGTTCGAGATAAAAAAAAAAAAACCATCGACCAGGTAGCCAACGGTAAACGATACAAGTATCGTGCGGGCGAAAACGAGCGTTACCGTGCTCGTTTTCGAGTTATTGACGAAAAACGGCCTGGAGCGATCGGTCCGGCGGTCGACGCGCGAAAGTTTCTAAGTCCGCTCTGCTCCGAATCATCGCTCCGGCGTCAAAAATCGTCGTAGGACAAAAAATCGACACGCTATCTTGCAGGAAAAAATCCGGGGAACACGATGGCGTCGTCAAAAGTGCAGGTCGTCGAGCTCGTTTTCGAGAGAAAAAAAAAAAAATTCTCAAAATTCGACAAAAAAATAAAGCGATTATTGGATCGTATAGAGAATGTGAAACTGCATAAGAATCGTATAGACGAAAATTGGCGTTCACGTGCTCGTTTTTGTGGAAAAAATTAAAAAAGCTCTCAAAGTTCGAGATAAAAAAAAAAAAAACCATCGACCAGGTAGCCAACGGTAGACGGTACAAGTATCGTATGGGCGAAAACGAGCGTTACCGTGCTCGTTTTCGAGTTATTGACGAAAAACGGCCTGGAGCGATCGGTCCGGCGGTCGACGCGCGAAAGTTTCCAAGTCTGCTCTGCCCGGTTGTCGGGCGGGATGTCTCGCTGCCGGGCGTGGTGCGCGCCATGCTCGGCAGCGAGGAGAAGTGGAGGGCCGTGGCCTCCTTCTGCGAGAACGTAATGTTGCAGAAGGAGGCCGCGGGGAGGGAGCGCGAGATTCAGCGGCGCACTGAAGCTCGCGCTCGTGCGGTGGCCCGAGGTCGTCGCCCGGTCGCGAGGCGTCGCGGGCGGCCGCCTCGGCGTGGCGGATGACCTAGGCTGGGAGGGGGGTCCTGAGGGGACCCTCCTCCCGCCAGGCGGCGCCGGGTCGGACCGGTTGGTGGTAGGAGTGCCTCCCCCTACCGGTCCGACGCAAGGGGAGGCACCCTCGGCGGTCTGGTGCGGCCATGAACGCCCGGCCGCCGAGGGGTGGAAACGGGGTCGCGGGCGGTTGCGAGTTGGGGCTCGCAGCCGCCACTAAACGCGGCCCCGGGACGGATAGCGGCGGGATGGAGTGGCCCCGTCCCGCCGCTATGAGGCAGTGTGTCTACTGGGGGGACCGATTGTCCCCCCGCGGGATGGGCGCGAAAGCGCGGACACGGGGAGGATACCGGAAGAATGCTTCGAGCGATTCCCGGTATCCTCCCAAAGCGTGCCGAAGGGTCACCGTGGGGTTTTTAGTGGGTAGGTCCCGCGCCTGTCGTTGTACGGGCGCGGGGAATCCCACACACCCCTCCCACCTCTCCCCAAGGAGGTGGGAGGGAGTCTTTCGAAGATTTTCCCCACGACAAAAAAAAAAAAAAAAAAAAAAAAAAAAAAAAAAAAAAAAAAAAAAAAAGTCTGCTCTGCCCCGAATCATCGCTCCGGCGTCAAAAATCGTCGTAGGACAAAAAATCGACACGCTATCTTGCAGGAAAAAATCCGGGGAACACGATGGCGTCGTCAAAAGTGCAGGTCGTCGAGCTCGTTTTCGAGAGAAAAAAAAAAAAATTCTCAAAATTCGACAAAAAAATAAAACGATTATTGGATCGTGTAGAGAATGTAAAACTGCATAAGAATCGCATAGACGAAAATTAGCGTTCACGTGCTCGTTTTTGTGGAAAAAATTAAAAAAGCTCTCAAAGTTCGAGATAAAAAAAGAAAAAACCATCGACCAGGTAGCCAACGGTAGACGGTACAAGTATCGTATGGGCGAAAACGAGCGTTACCGTGCTCGTTTTCGAGTTATTGACGAAAAACGGCCTGGAGCGATCGGTCCGGCGGTCGACGCGCGAAAGTTTCTAAGTCCGCTCTGCTCCGAATCATCGCTCCGGCGTCAAAAATCGTCGTAGGACAAAAAATCGACACGCTATCTTGCAGGAAAAAATCCGGGGAACACGATGGCGTCGTCAAAAGTGCAGGTCGTCGAGCTCGTTTTCGAGAGAAAAAAAAAAAAATTCTCAAAATTCGACAAAAAAATAAAACGATTATTGGATCGTGTAGAGAATGTAAAACTGCATAAGAATCGCATAGACGAAAATTAGCGTTCACGTGCTCGTTTTTGTGGAAAAAATTAAAAAAGCTCTCAAAGTTCGAGATAAAAAAAGAAAAAACCATCGACCAGGTAGCCAACGGTAGACGGTACAAGTATCGTATGGGCGAAAACGAGCGTTACCGTGCTCGTTTTCGAGTTATTGACGAAAAACGGCCTGGAGCGATCGGTCCGGCGGTCGACGCGCGAAAGTTTCTAAGTCCGCTCTGCTCCGAATCATCGCTCCGGCGTCAAAAATCGTCGTAGGACAAAAAATCGACACGCTATCTTGCAGGAAAAAATCCGGGGAACACGATGGCGTCGTCAAAAGTGCAGGTCGTCGAGCTCGTTTTCGAGAGAAAAAAAAAAAAATTCTCAAAATTCGACAAAAAAATAAAACGATTATTGGATCGTGTAGAGAATGTAAAACTGCATCAGAATCGCATAGACGAAAATTGGCGTTCACGTGCTCGTTTTTGTGGAAAAAATTAAAAAAGCTCTCAAAGTTCGAGATAAAAAAAAAAAAAACCATCGACCAGGTAGCCAAAGGTAGACGGTACAAGTATCGTACGGGCGAAAACGAGCGTTACCGTGCTCGTTTTCGAGTTATTGACGAAAAACGGCCTGGAGCGATCGGTCCGGCGGTCGACGCGCGAAAGTTTCTAAGTCCGCTCTGCTCCGAATCATCGCTCCGGCGTCAAAAATCGTCGTAGGACAAAAAATCGACACGCTATCTTGCAGGAAAAAATCCGGGGAACACGATGGCGTCGTCAAAAGTGCAGGTCGTCGAGCTCGTTTTCGAGAGAAAAAAAAAAAAATTCTCAAAATTCGACAAAAAAATAAAACGATTATTGGATCGTGTAGAGAATGTGAAACTGCATAAGAATCGTATAGACGAAAATTGGCGTTCACGTGCTCGTTTTTGTGGAAAAAATTAAAAAAGCTCTCAAAGTTCGAGATAAAAAAAAAAAAAACCATCGACCAGGTAGCCAACGGTAGACGGTACAAGTATCGTATGGGCGAAAACGAGCGTTACCGTGCTCGTTTTCGAGTTATTGACGAAAAACGGCCTGGAGCGATCGGTCCGGCGGTCGACGCGCGAAAGTTTCCAAGTCTGCTCTGCCCCGAATCATCGCTCCGGCGTCAAAAATCGTCGTAGGACAAAAAATCGACACGCTATCTTGCAGGAAAAAATCCGGGGAACACGATGGCGTCGTCAAAAGTGCAGGTCGTCGAGCTCGTTTTCGAGAGAAAAAAAAAAAAATTCTCAAAATTCGACAAAAAAATAAAACGATTATTGGATCGTGTAGAGAATGTAAAACTGCATAAGAATCGCATAGACGAAAATTAGCGTTCACGTGCTCGTTTTTGTGGAAAAAATTAAAAAAGCTCTCAAAGTTCGAGATAAAAAAAGAAAAAACCATCGACCAGGTAGCCAACGGTAGACGGTACAAGTATCGTATGGGCGAAAACGAGCGTTACCGTGCTCGTTTTCGAGTTATTGACGAAAAACGGCCTGGAGCGATCGGTCCGGCGGTCGACGCGCGAAAGTTTCTAAGTCCGCTCTGCTCCGAATCATCGCTCCGGCGTCAAAAATCGTCGTAGGACAAAAAATCGACACGCTATCTTGCAGGAAAAAATCCGGGGAACACGATGGCGTCGTCAAAAGTGCAGGTCGTCGAGCTCGTTTTCGAGAGAAAAAAAAAAAAATTCTCAAAATTCGACAAAAAAATAAAACGATTATTGGATCGTGTAGAGAATGTAAAACTGCATAAGAATCGCATAGACGAAAATTAGCGTTCACGTGCTCGTTTTTGTGGAAAAAATTAAAAAAGCTCTCAAAGTTCGAGATAAAAAAAGAAAAAACCATCGACCAGGTAGCCAACGGTAGACGGTACAAGTATCGTATGGGCGAAAACGAGCGTTACCGTGCTCGTTTTCGAGTTATTGACGAAAAACGGCCTGGAGCGATCGGTCCGGCGGTCGACGCGCGAAAGTTTCTAAGTCCGCTCTGCTCGGCGTTTCGAGGAGCATTTCCGCTGCCTGGTCCCCCGGTTGGAAAGGATGGTTGCGGCTCTGGGCCGGATCCTGCCCAACCTGGGGGGCCCGGCGGGCCGAGTTCGTCGCCTCTATGTGGCAATGGTCCAGTCGGTGGCCCTATACGGGGCCCCCGTCTGGGCGGACGACCTGGCTGCCTCCCGGCGCGGCATGACTATGCTGCGTCGGGTGCAGAGGCGCATGGCGCTCAGGGTCGTCCGCGGGTATCGGACCATGTCACATGAGGCGGCGACGGTTCTAGCGGGGATGCCGCCCATGGACCTGCTCGCGCGGTCGCACGCGGTGATGTACCGGCACCGCGTCGACCGTCGCGCGGGGGTGGGGGCGGTCCCGGGCGGGCAGGAACCTGCTTGGGGCGATTTGAAGCGCCAGGCCCGGCAGTCCGTGTTGCTCGCGTGGCAGGAGCGGCTGGCTCTGCCAACCGCGGGGCACCGGACTGTCGGGGCGGTTCGGCCACTCCTGAAGGAGTGGCTGGACAGAAGCCATGGCAGCCTCACCTACCGGATGGCACAGGTATTTTCCGGGCATGGCAGCTTCGGAAGATACCTGTGCCGGATAGGGAAGGAGCCGACGGCGCGTTGCTGCCATTGCGACGCTGAGCAGGACACGGCGGATCATACCCTGGAGGTATGCCCCGCGTGGGAGGGGGAGCGCCGTGTCCTGGTCGGCGTCGTCGGGCGGGATGTCTCGCTGCCGGGCGTGGTGCGCGCCATGCTCGGCAGCGAGGAGAAGTGGAGGGCCGTGGCCTCCTTCTGCGAGAACGTAATGTTGCAGAAGGAGGCCGCGGGGAGGGAGCGCGAGCTTCAGCGGCGGGCTGAAGCTCGCGCTCGTGCGGTGGCCCGAGGTCGTCGCCCGGTCGCGAGGCGTCGCGGGCGGCCGCCTCGGCGTGGCGGATGACCTAGGCTGGGAGGGGGGTCCTGAGGGGACCCTCCTCCCGCCAGGCGGCGCCGGGTCGGACCGGTTGGGGGTAGGAGTGCCTCCCCCTACCGGTCCGACGCAAGGGGAGGCACCCTCGGCGGTCTGGTGCGGCCATGAACGCCCGGCCGCCGAGGGGTGGAAACGGGGTCGCGGGCGGTTGCGAGTTGGGGCTCGCAGCCGCCACTAAACGCGGCCCCGGGACGGATAGCGGCGGGATGGAGTGGCCCCGTCCCGCCGCTATGAGGCAGTGTGTCTACTGGGGGGACCGATTGTCCCCCCGGGGGATGGGCGCGAAAGCGCGGGCACGGGGAGGATACCGGAAGAATGCTTCGAGCGATTCCCGGTATCCTCCCAAAGCGTGCCGAAGGGTCACCGTGGGGTTTTTAGTGGGTAGGTCCCGCGCCTGTCGTTGTACGGGCGCGGGGAATCCCACACACCCCTCCCACCTCTCCCCAAGGAGGTGGGAGGGAGTCTTTCGAAGATTTTCCCCACGACAAAAAAAAAAAAAAAAAAAAAAAAAAAAAAAAAAAAAGTCCGCTCTGCTCCGAATCATCGCTCCGGCGTCAAAAATCGTCGTAGGACAAAAAATCGACACGCTATCTTGCAGGAAAAAATCCGGGGACCACGATGGCGTCGTCAAAAGTGCAGGTCGTCGAGCTCGTTTTCGAGAGAAAAAAAAAAAAATTCTCAAAATTCGACAAAAAAATAAAACGATTATTGGATCGTGTAGAGAATGTAAAACTGCATCAGAATCGCATAGACGAAAATTGGCGTTCACGTGCTCGTTTTTGTGGAAAAAATTAAAAAAGCTCTCAAAGTTCGAGATAAAAAAAAAAAAAACCATCGACCAGGTAGCCAACGGTAGACGGTACAAGTATCGTATGGGCGAAAACGAGCGTTACCGTGCTGGTTTTCGAGTTATTGACGAAAAACGGCCTGGAGCGATCGGTCCGGCGGTCGACGCGCAAAAGTTTCTAAGTCCGCTCTGCTCCGAATCATCGCTCCGGCGTCAAAAATCGTCGTAGGACAAAAAATCGACACGCTATCTTGCAGGAAAAAATCCGGGGACCACGATGGCGTCGTCAAAAGTGCAGGTCGTCGAGCTCGTTTTCGAGAGAAAAAAAAAAAAATTCTCAAAATTCGACAAAAAAATAAAACGATTATTGGATCGTGTAGAGAATGTAAAACTGCATCAGAATCGCATAGACGAAAATTGGCGTTCACGTGCTCGTTTTTGTGGAAAAAATTAAAAAAGCTCTCAAAGTTCGAGATAAAAAACAAAAAACCATCGACCAGGTAGCCAACGGTAAACGATACAAGTATCGTGCGGGCGAAAACGAGCGTTACCGTGCTCGTTTTCGAGTTATTGACGAAAAACGGCCTGGAGCGATCGGTCCGGCGGTCGACGCGCGAAAGTTTCTAAGTCCGCTCTGCTCCGAATCATCGCTCCGGCGTCAGAAATCGTCGTAGGACAAAAAATCGACACGCTATCTTGCAGGAAAAAATCCGGGGAACACGATGGCGTCGTCAAAAGTGCAGGTCGTTGAGCTCGTTTTCGAGAGAAAAAAAAAAAAATTCTCAAAATTCGACAAAAAAATAAAGCGATTATTGGATCGTATAGAGAATGTGAAACTGCATAAGAATCGTATAGACGAAAATTGGCGTTCACGTGCTCGTTTTTGTGGAAAAAATTAAAAAAGCTCTCAAAGTTCGAGATAAAAAAAAAAAAAACCATCGACCAGGTAGCCAACGGTAGACGGTACAAGTATCGTACGGGCGAAAACGAGCGTTACCGTGCTCGTTTTCGAGTTATTGACGAAAAACGGCCTGGAGCGATCGCTCCGGCGGTCGACGCGCGAAAGTTTCTAAGTCCGCTCTGCTCCGAATCATCGCTCCGGCGTCAAAAATCGTCGTAGGACAAAAAATCGGCACGCTATCTTGCAGGAAAAAATCCGGGGAACACGATGGCGTCGTCAAAAGTGCAGGTCGTCGAGCTCGTTTTCGAGAGAAAAAAAAAAAAATTCTCAAAATTCGACAAAAAAATAAAGCGATCATTGGATCGTATAGAGAATGTGAAACTGCATAAGAATCGTATAGACGAAAATTGGCGTTCACGTGCTCGTTTTTGTGGAAAAAATTAAAAAAGCTCTCAAAGTTCGAGATAAAAAAAGAAAAAACCATCGACCAGGTAGCCAACGGTAGACGGTACAAGTATCGTATGGGCGAAAACGAGCGTTACCGTGCTCGTTTTCGAGTTATTGACGAAAAACGGCCTGGAGCGATCGGTCCGGCGGTCGACGCGCGAAAGTTTCTAAGTCCGCTCTGCTCCGAATCATCGCTCCGGCGTCAAAAATCGTCGTAGGACAAAAACTCGACACGCTATCTTGCATGAAAAAATCCGGGGAACACGATGGCGTCGTCAAAAGTGCAGTTCGTCGAGCTCGTTTTCGAGAGAAAAAAAAAAAAATTCTCAAAATTCGACAAAAAAATAAAACGATTATTGGATTGTGTAGAGAATGTAAAACTGCATAAGAATCGCATAGACGAAAATGAGCGTTCACGTGCTCGTTTTTGTGGAAAAAATTAAAAAAGCTCTCAAAGTTCGAGATAAAAAAAGAAAAAACCATCGACCAGGTAGCCAACGGTAGACGGTACAAGTATCGTATGGGCGAAAACGAGCGTTACCGTGCTCGTTTTCGAGTTATTGACGAAAAACGGCCTGGAGCGATCGGTCCGGCGGTCGACGCGCGAAAGTTTCTAAGTCCGCTCTGCTCCGAATCATCGCTCCGGCGTCAAAAATCGTCGTAGGACAAAAACTCGACTCGCTATCTTGCATGAAAAAATCCGGGGAACACGATGGCGTCGTCAAAAGTGCAGGTCGTCGAGCTCGTTTTCGAGAGAAAAAAAAAAAAATTCTCAAAATTCGACAAAAAAATAAAACGATTATTGGATCGTGTAGAGAATGTAAAACTGCATAAGAATCGCATAGACGAAAATTAGCGTTCACGTGCTCGTTTTTGTGGAGAAAATTAAAAAAGCTCTCAAAGTTCGAGATAAAAAAAGAAAAAACCATCCACCAGGTAGCCAACGGTAAACGGTACAAGTATCGTACGGGCGAAAACGAGCGTTACCGTGCTCGTTTTCGAGTTATTGACGAAAAACGGCCTGGAGCGATCGGTCCGGCGGTCGACGCGCGAAAGATTCTAAGTCCGCTCTGCTCCGAATCATCGCTCCGGCGTCAAAAATCGTCGTAGGACAAAAAATCGACACGCTACTTTGCAGGAAAAAATCCGGGGAACACGATGGCGTCGTCAAAAGTGCAGGTCGTCGAGCTCGTTTTCGAGAGAAAAAAAAAAAAATTCTCAAAATTCGACAAACAAATAAAACGATTGTTGGACCGTGTAGAGAATGTAAAACTGCATAAGAATCGTATAGACGAAAATTGGCGTTCACGTGCTCGTTTTTGTGGAAAAAATTAAAAAAGCTCTCAAAGTTCGAGATAAAAAAAAAAAAACCATCGACCAGGTAGCCAACGGTAGACGGTACAAGTATCGTATGGGCGAAAACGAGCGTTACCGTGCTCGTTTTCGAGTTATTGACGAAAAACGGCCTGGAGCGATCGGTCCGGCGGTCGACGCGCGAAAGTTTCCAAGTCTGCTCTGCCCCGAATCATCGCTCCGGCGTCAAAAATCGTCGTAGGACAAAAAATCGACACGCTATCTTGCAGGAAAAAATCCGGGGACCACGATGGCGTCGTCAAAAGTGCAGGTCGTCGAGCTCGTTTTCCAGAGAAAAAAAAAAAAATTCTCAAAATTCGACAAAAAAATAAAACGATTATTGGATCGTGTAGAGAATGTAAAACTGCATCAGAATCGCATAGACGAAAATTGGCGTTCACGTGCTCGTTTTTGTGGAAAAAATTAAAAAAGCTCTCAAAGTTCGAGATAAAAAAAAAAAAACCATCGACCAGGTAGCCAACGGTAAACGATACAAGTATCGTGCGGGCGAAAACGAGCGTTACCGTGCTCGTTTTCGAGTTATTGACGAAAAACGGCCTGGAGCGATCGGTCCGGCGGTCGACGCGCGAAAGTTTCTAAGTCCGCTCTGCTCCGAATCATCGCTCCGGCGTCAAAAATCGTCGTAGGACAAAAAATCGACACGCTATCTTGCAGGAAAAAATCCGGGGAACACGATGGCGTCGTCAAAAGTGCAGGTCGTCGAGCTCGTTTTCGAGAGAAAAAAAAAAAAATTCTCAAAATTCGACAAAAAAATAAAGCGATTATTGGATCGTATAGAGAATGTGAAACTGCATAAGAATCGTATAGACGAAAATTGGCGTTCACGTGCTCGTTTTTGTGGAAAAAATTAAAAAAGCTCTCAAAGTTCGAGATAAAAAAAAAAAAAACCATCGACCAGGTAGCCAACGGTAGACGGTACAAGTATCGTATGGGCGAAAACGAGCGTTACCGTGCTCGTTTTCGAGTTATTGACGAAAAACGGCCTGGAGCGATCGGTCCGGCGGTCGACGCGCGAAAGTTTCCAAGTCTGCTCTGCCCCGAATCATCGCTCCGGCGTCAAAAATCGTCGTAGGACAAAAAATCGACACGCTATCTTGCAGGAAAAAATCCGGGGAACACGATGGCGTCGTCAAAAGTGCAGGTCGTCGAGCTCGTTTTCGAGAGAAAAAAAAAAAAATTCTCAAAATTCGACAAAAAAATAAAACGATTATTGGATCGTGTAGAGAATGTAAAACTGCATAAGAATCGCATAGACGAAAATTAGCGTTCACGTGCTCGTTTTTGTGGAAAAAATTAAAAAAGCTCTCAAAGTTCGAGATAAAAAAAGAAAAAACCATCGACCAGGTAGCCAACGGTAGACGGTACAAGTATCGTATGGGCGAAAACGAGCGTTACCGTGCTCGTTTTCGAGTTATTGACGAAAAACGGCCTGGAGCGATCGGTCCGGCGGTCGACGCGCGAAAGTTTCTAAGTCCGCTCTGCTCCGAATCATCGCTCCGGCGTCAAAAATCGTCGTAGGACAAAAAATCGACACGCTATCTTGCAGGAAAAAATCCGGGGAACACGATGGCGTCGTCAAAAGTGCAGGTCGTCGAGCTCGTTTTCGAGAGAAAAAAAAAAAAATTCTCAAAATTCGACAAAAAAATAAAACGATTATTGGATCGTGTAGAGAATGTAAAACTGCATAAGAATCGCATAGACGAAAATTAGCGTTCACGTGCTCGTTTTTGTGGAAAAAATTAAAAAAGCTCTCAAAGTTCGAGATAAAAAAAGAAAAAACCATCGACCAGGTAGCCAACGGTAGACGGTACAAGTATCGTATGGGCGAAAACGAGCGTTACCGTGCTCGTTTTCGAGTTATTGACGAAAAACGGCCTGGAGCGATCGGTCCGGCGGTCGACGCGCGAAAGTTTCTAAGTCCGCTCTGCTCCGAATCATCGCTCCGGCGTCAAAAATCGTCGTAGGACAAAAAATCGACACGCTATCTTGCAGGAAAAAATCCGGGGAACACGATGGCGTCGTCAAAAGTGCAGGTCGTTGAGCTCGTTTTCGAGAGAAAAAAAAAAAAATTCTCAAAATTCGACAAAAAAATAAAGCGATTATTGGATCGTATAGAGAATGTGAAACTGCATAAGAATCGTATAGACGAAAATTGGCGTTCACGTGCTCGTTTTTGTGGAAAAAATTAAAAAAGCTCTCAAAGTTCGAGATAAAAAAAAAAAAAACCATCGACCAGGTAGCCAACGGTAGACGGTACAAGTATCGTATGGGCGAAAACGAGCGTTACCGTGCTCGTTTTCGAGTTATTGACGAAAAACGGCCTGGAGCGATCGGTCCGGCGGTCGACGCGCGAAAGTTTCTAAGTCCGCTCTGCTCCGAATCATCGCTCCGGCGTCAAAAATCGTCGTAGGACAAAAACTCGACACGCTATCTTGCATGAAAAAATCCGGGGAACACGATGGCGTCGTCAAAAGTGCAGGTCGTCGAGCTCGTTTTCGAGAGAAAAAAAAAAAAATTCTCAAAATTCGACAAAAAAATAAAACGATTATTGGATCGTGTAGAGAATGTAAAACTGCATAAGAATCGCATAGACGAAAATTAGCGTTCACGTGCTCGTTTTTGTGGAGAAAATTAAAAAAGCTCTCAAAGTTCGAGATAAAAAAAGAAAAAACCATCCACCAGGTAGCCAACGGTAAACGGTACAAGTATCGTACGGGCGAAAACGAGCGTTACCGTGCTCGTTTTCGAGTTATTGACGAAAAACGGCCTGGAGCGATCGGTCCGGCGGTCGACGCGCGAAAGATTCTAAGTCCGCTCTGCTCCGAATCATCGCTCCGGCGTCAAAAATCGTCGTAGGACAAAAAATCGACACGCTACTTTGCAGGAAAAAATCCGGGGAACACGATGGCGTCGTCAAAAGTGCAGGTCGTCGAGCTCGTTTTCGAGAGAAAAAAAAAAAAATTCTCAAAATTCGACAAACAAATAAAACGATTGTTGGACCGTGTAGAGAATGTAAAACTGCATAAGAATCGTATAGACGAAAATTGGCGTTCACGTGCTCGTTTTTGTGGAAAAAATTAAAAAAGCTCTCAAAGTTCGAGATAAAAAAAAAAAAACCATCGACCAGGTAGCCAACGGTAGACGGTACAAGTATCGTATGGGCGAAAACGAGCGTTACCGTGCTCGTTTTCGAGTTATTGACGAAAAACGGCCTGGAGCGATCGGTCCGGCGGTCGACGCGCGAAAGTTTCCAAGTCTGCTCTGCCCCGAATCATCGCTCCGGCGTCAAAAATCGTCGTAGGACAAAAAATCGACACGCTATCTTGCAGGAAAAAATCCGGGGACCACGATGGCGTCGTCAAAAGTGCAGGTCGTCGAGCTCGTTTTCCAGAGAAAAAAAAAAAAATTCTCAAAATTCGACAAAAAAATAAAACGATTATTGGATCGTGTAGAGAATGTAAAACTGCATCAGAATCGCATAGACGAAAATTGGCGTTCACGTGCTCGTTTTTGTGGAAAAAATTAAAAAAGCTCTCAAAGTTCGAGATAAAAAAAAAAAAACCATCGACCAGGTAGCCAACGGTAAACGATACAAGTATCGTGCGGGCGAAAACGAGCGTTACCGTGCTCGTTTTCGAGTTATTGACGAAAAACGGCCTGGAGCGATCGGTCCGGCGGTCGACGCGCGAAAGTTTCTAAGTCCGCTCTGCTCCGAATCATCGCTCCGGCGTCAAAAATCGTCGTAGGACAAAAAATCGACACGCTATCTTGCAGGAAAAAATCCGGGGAACACGATGGCGTCGTCAAAAGTGCAGGTCGTCGAGCTCGTTTTCGAGAGAAAAAAAAAAAAATTCTCAAAATTCGACAAAAAAATAAAGCGATTATTGGATCGTATAGAGAATGTGAAACTGCATAAGAATCGTATAGACGAAAATTGGCGTTCACGTGCTCGTTTTTGTGGAAAAAATTAAAAAAGCTCTCAAAGTTCGAGATAAAAAAAAAAAAAACCATCGACCAGGTAGCCAACGGTAGACGATACAAGTATCGTATGGGCGAAAACGAGCGTTACCGTGCTCGTTTTCGAGTTATTGACGAAAAACGGCCTGGAGCGATCGGTCCGGCGGTCGACGCGCGAAAGTTTCCAAGTCTGCTCTGCCCCGAATCATCGCTCCGGCGTCAAAAATCGTCGTAGGACAAAAAATCGACACGCTATCTTGCAGGAAAAAATCCGGGGAACACGATGGCGTCGTCAAAAGTGCAGGTCGTCGAGCTCGTTTTCGAGAGAAAAAAAAAAAAATTCTCAAAATTCGACAAAAAAATAAAACGATTATTGGATCGTGTAGAGAATGTAAAACTGCATAAGAATCGCATAGACGAAAATTAGCGTTCACGTGCTCGTTTTTGTGGAAAAAATTAAAAAAGCTCTCAAAGTTCGAGATAAAAAAAGAAAAAACCATCGACCAGGTAGCCAACGGTAGACGGTACAAGTATCGTATGGGCGAAAACGAGCGTTACCGTGCTCGTTTTCGAGTTATTGACGAAAAACGGCCTGGAGCGATCGGTCCGGCGGTCGACGCGCGAAAGTTTCTAAGTCCGCTCTGCTCCGAATCATCGCTCCGGCGTCAAAAATCGTCGTAGGACAAAAAATCGACACGCTATCTTGCAGGAAAAAATCCGGGGAACACGATGGCGTCGTCAAAAGTGCAGGTCGTCGAGCTCGTTTTCGAGAGAAAAAAAAAAAAATTCTCAAAATTCGACAAAAAAATAAAACGATTATTGGATCGTGTAGAGAATGTAAAACTGCATAAGAATCGCGTAGACGAAAATTAGCGTTCACGTGCTCGTTTTTGTGGAAAAAATTAAAAAAGCTCTCAAAGTTCGAGATAAAAAAAGAAAAAACCATCGACCAGGTAGCCAACGGTAGACGGTACAAGTATCGTATGGGCGAAAACGAGCGTTACCGTGCTCGTTTTCGAGTTATTGACGAAAAACGGCCTGGAGCGATCGGTCCGGCGGTCGACGCGCGAAAGTTTCTAAGTCCGCTCTGCTCCGAATCATCGCTCCGGCGTCAAAAATCGTCGTAGGACAAAAAATCGACACGCTATCTTGCAGGAAAAAATCCGGGGAACACGATGGCGTCGTCAAAAGTGCAGGTCGTTGAGCTCGTTTTCGAGAGAAAAAAAAAAAAATTCTCAAAATTCGACAAAAAAATAAAGCGATTATTGGATCGTATAGAGAATGTGAAACTGCATAAGAATCGTATAGACGAAAATTGGCGTTCACGTGCTCGTTTTTGTGGAAAAAATTAAAAAAGCTCTCAAAGTTCGAGATAAAAAAAAAAAAAACCATCGACCAGGTAGCCAACGGTAGACGGTACAAGTATCGTATGGGCGAAAACGAGCGTTACCGTGCTCGTTTTCGAGTTATTGACGAAAAACGGCCTGGAGCGATCGGTCCGGCGGTCGACGCGCGAAAGTTTCCAAGTCTGCTCTGCCCCGAATCATCGCTCCGGCGTCAAAAATCGTCGTAGGACAAAACATCGACACGCTATCTTGCAGGAAAAAATCCGGGGAACACGATGGCGTCGTCAAAAGTGCAGGTCGTCGAGCTCGTTTTCGAGAGAAAAAAAAAAAAATTCTCAAAATTCGACAAAAAAATAAAACGATTATTGGATCGTGTAGAGAATGTAAAACTGCATCAGAATCGCATAGACGAAAATTGGCGTTCACGTGCTCGTTTTTGTGGAAAAAATTAAAAAAGCTCTCAAAGTTCGAGATAAAAAAAGAAAAAACCATCGACCAGGTAGCCAACGGTAGACGGTACAAGTATCGTATGGGCGAAAACGAGCGTTATCGTGCTCGTTTTCGAGTTATTGACGAAAAACGGCCTGGTGCGATCGGTCCGGCGGTCGACGCGCGAAAGTTTCTAAGTCCGCTCTGCTCCGAATCATCGCTCCGGCGTCAAAAATCGTCGTAGGACAAAAAATCGGCACGCTATCTTGCAGGAAAAAATCCGGGGAACACGATGGCGTCGTCAAAAGTGCAGGTCGTCGAGCTCGTTTTCGAGAGAAAAAAAAAAAAATTCTCAAAATTCGACAAAAAAATAAAGCGATCATTGGATCGTATAGAGAATGTGAAACTGCATAAGAATCGTATAGACGAAAATTGGCGTTCACGTGCTCGTTTTTGTGGAAAAAATTAAAAAAGCTCTCAAAGTTCGAGATAAAAAAAGAAAAAACCATCGACCAGGTAGCCAACGGTAGACGGTACAAGTATCGTATGGGCGAAAACGAGCGTTACCGTGCTCGTTTTCGAGTTATTGACGAAAAACGGCCTGGAGCGATCGGTCCGGCGGTCGACGCGCGAAAGTTTCTAAGTCCGCTCTGCTCCGAATCATCGCTCCGGCGTCAAAAATCGTCGTAGGACAAAAACTCGACACGCTATCTTGCATGAAAAAATCCGGGGAACACGATGGCGTCGTCAAAAGTGCAGTTCGTCGAGCTCGTTTTCGAGAGAAAAAAAAAAAAATTCTCAAAATTCGACAAAAAAATAAAACGATTATTGGATTGTGTAGAGAATGTAAAACTGCATAAGAATCGCATAGACGAAAATGAGCGTTCACGTGCTCGTTTTTGTGGAAAAAATTAAAAAAGCTCTCAAAGTTCGAGATAAAAAAAGAAAAAACCATCGACCAGGTAGCCAACGGTAGACGGTACAAGTATCGTATGGGCGAAAACGAGCGTTACCGTGCTCGTTTTCGAGTTATTGACGAAAAACGGCCTGGAGCGATCGGTCCGGCGGTCGACGCGCGAAAGTTTCTAAGTCCGCTCTGCTCCGAATCATCGCTCCGGCGTCAAAAATCGTCGTAGGACAAAAACTCGACACGCTATCTTGCATGAAAAAATCCGGGGAACACGATGGCGTCGTCAAAAGTGCAGGTCGTCGAGCTCGTTTTCGAGAGAAAAAAAAAAAAATTCTCAAAATTCGACAAAAAAATAAAACGATTATTGGATCGTGTAGAGAATGTAAAACTGCATAAGAATCGCATAGACGAAAATTAGCGTTCACGTGCTCGTTTTTGTGGAGAAAATTAAAAAAGCTCTCAAAGTTCGAGATAAAAAAAGAAAAAACCATCCACCAGGTAGCCAACGGTAAACGGTACAAGTATCGTACGGGCGAAAACGAGCGTTACCGTGCTCGTTTTCGAGTTATTGACGAAAAACGGCCTGGAGCGATCGGTCCGGCGGTCGACGCGCGAAAGATTCTAAGTCCGCTCTGCTCCGAATCATCGCTCCGGCGTCAAAAATCGTCGTAGGACAAAAAATCGACACGCTACTTTGCAGGAAAAAATCCGGGGAACACGATGGCGTCGTCAAAAGTGCAGGTCGTCGAGCTCGTTTTCGAGAGAAAAAAAAAAAAATTCTCAAAATTCGACAAACAAATAAAACGATTGTTGGACCGTGTAGAGAATGTAAAACTGCATAAGAATCGTATAGACGAAAATTGGCGTTCACGTGCTCGTTTTTGTGGAAAAAATTAAAAAAGCTCTCAAAGTTCGAGATAAAAAAAAAAAAACCATCGACCAGGTAGCCAACGGTAGACGGTACAAGTATCGTATGGGCGAAAACGAGCGTTACCGTGCTCGTTTTCGAGTTATTGACGAAAAACGGCCTGGTGCGATCGGTCCGGCGGTCGACGCGCGAAAGTTTCCAAGTCTGCTCTGCCCCGAATCATCGCTCCGGCGTCAAAAATCGTCGTAGGACAAAAAATCGACACGCTATCTTGCAGGAAAAAATCCGGGGACCACGATGGCGTCGTCAAAAGTGCAGGTCGTCGAGCTCGTTTTCGAGAGAAAAAAAAAAAAATTCTCAAAATTCGACAAAAAAATAAAACGATTATTGGATCGTGTAGAGAATGTAAAACTGCATAAGAATCGCGTAGACGAAAATTAGCGTTCACGTGCTCGTTTTTGTGGAAAAAATTAAAAAAGCTCTCAAAGTTCGAGATAAAAAAAGAAAAAACCATCGACCAGGTAGCCAACGGTAGACGGTACAAGTATCGTATGGGCGAAAACGAGCGTTACCGTGCTCGTTTTCGAGTTATTGACGAAAAACGGCCTGGAGCGATCGGTCCGGCGGTCGACGCGCGAAAGTTTCTAAGTCCGCTCTGCTCCGAATCATCGCTCCGGCGTCAAAAATCGTCGTAGGACAAAAAATCGACACGCTATCTTGCAGGAAAAAATCCGGGGAACACGATGGCGTCGTCAAAAGTGCAGGTCGTTGAGCTCGTTTTCGAGAGAAAAAAAAAAAAATTCTCAAAATTCGACAAAAAAATAAAGCGATTATTGGATCGTATAGAGAATGTGAAACTGCATAAGAATCGTATAGACGAAAATTGGCGTTCACGTGCTCGTTTTTGTGGAAAAAATTAAAAAAGCTCTCAAAGTTCGAGATAAAAAAAAAAAAAACCATCGACCAGGTAGCCAACGGTAGACGGTACAAGTATCGTATGGGCGAAAACGAGCGTTACCGTGCTCGTTTTCGAGTTATTGACGAAAAACGGCCTGGAGCGATCGGTCCGGCGGTCGACGCGCGAAAGTTTCCAAGTCTGCTCTGCCCCGAATCATCGCTCCGGCGTCAAAAATCGTCGTAGGACAAAACATCGACACGCTATCTTGCAGGAAAAAATCCGGGGAACACGATGGCGTCGTCAAAAGTGCAGGTCGTCGAGCTCGTTTTCGAGAGAAAAAAAAAAAAATTCTCAAAATTCGACAAAAAAATAAAACGATTATTGGATCGTGTAGAGAATGTAAAACTGCATCAGAATCGCATAGACGAAAATTGGCGTTCACGTGCTCGTTTTTGTGGAAAAAATTAAAAAAGCTCTCAAAGTTCGAGATAAAAAAAGAAAAAACCATCGACCAGGTAGCCAACGGTAGACGGTACAAGTATCGTATGGGCGAAAACGAGCGTTATCGTGCTCGTTTTCGAGTTATTGACGAAAAACGGCCTGGTGCGATCGGTCCGGCGGTCGACGCGCGAAAGTTTCTAAGTCCGCTCTGCTCCGAATCATCGCTCCGGCGTCAAAAATCGTCGTAGGACAAAAAATCGGCACGCTATCTTGCAGGAAAAAATCCGGGGAACACGATGGCGTCGTCAAAAGTGCAGGTCGTCGAGCTCGTTTTCGAGAGAAAAAAAAAAAAATTCTCAAAATTCGACAAAAAAATAAAGCGATCATTGGATCGTATAGAGAATGTGAAACTGCATAAGAATCGTATAGACGAAAATTGGCGTTCACGTGCTCGTTTTTGTGGAAAAAATTAAAAAAGCTCTCAAAGTTCGAGATAAAAAAAGAAAAAACCATCGACCAGGTAGCCAACGGTAGACGGTACAAGTATCGTATGGGCGAAAACGAGCGTTACCGTGCTCGTTTTCGAGTTATTGACGAAAAACGGCCTGGAGCGATCGGTCCGGCGGTCGACGCGCGAAAGTTTCTAAGTCCGCTCTGCTCCGAATCATCGCTCCGGCGTCAAAAATCGTCGTAGGACAAAAACTCGACACGCTATCTTGCATGAAAAAATCCGGGGAACACGATGGCGTCGTCAAAAGTGCAGTTCGTCGAGCTCGTTTTCGAGAGAAAAAAAAAAAAATTCTCAAAATTCGACAAAAAAATAAAACGATTATTGGATTGTGTAGAGAATGTAAAACTGCATAAGAATCGCATAGACGAAAATGAGCGTTCACGTGCTCGTTTTTGTGGAAAAAATTAAAAAAGCTCTCAAAGTTCGAGATAAAAAAAGAAAAAACCATCGACCAGGTAGCCAACGGTAGACGGTACAAGTATCGTATGGGCGAAAACGAGCGTTACCGTGCTCGTTTTCGAGTTATTGACGAAAAACGGCCTGGAGCGATCGGTCCGGCGGTCGACGCGCGAAAGTTTCTAAGTCCGCTCTGCTCCGAATCATCGCTCCGGCGTCAAAAATCGTCGTAGGACAAAAACTCGACACGCTATCTTGCATGAAAAAATCCGGGGAACACGATGGCGTCGTCAAAAGTGCAGGTCGTCGAGCTCGTTTTCGAGAGAAAAAAAAAAAAATTCTCAAAATTCGACAAAAAAATAAAACGATTATTGGATCGTGTAGAGAATGTAAAACTGCATAAGAATCGCATAGACGAAAATTAGCGTTCACGTGCTCGTTTTTGTGGAGAAAATTAAAAAAGCTCTCAAAGTTCGAGATAAAAAAAGAAAAAACCATCCACCAGGTAGCCAACGGTAAACGGTACAAGTATCGTACGGGCGAAAACGAGCGTTACCGTGCTCGTTTTCGAGTTATTGACGAAAAACGGCCTGGAGCGATCGGTCCGGCGGTCGACGCGCGAAAGATTCTAAGTCCGCTCTGCTCCGAATCATCGCTCCGGCGTCAAAAATCGTCGTAGGACAAAAAATCGACACGCTACTTTGCAGGAAAAAATCCGGGGAACACGATGGCGTCGTCAAAAGTGCAGGTCGTCGAGCTCGTTTTCGAGAGAAAAAAAAAAAAATTCTCAAAATTCGACAAACAAATAAAACGATTGTTGGACCGTGTAGAGAATGTAAAACTGCATAAGAATCGTATAGACGAAAATTGGCGTTCACGTGCTCGTTTTTGTGGAAAAAATTAAAAAAGCTCTCAAAGTTCGAGATAAAAAAAAAAAAACCATCGACCAGGTAGCCAACGGTAGACGGTACAAGTATCGTATGGGCGAAAACGAGCGTTACCGTGCTCGTTTTCGAGTTATTGACGAAAAACGGCCTGGTGCGATCGGTCCGGCGGTCGACGCGCGAAAGTTTCCAAGTCTGCTCTGCCCCGAATCATCGCTCCGGCGTCAAAAATCGTCGTAGGACAAAAAATCGACACGCTATCTTGCAGGAAAAAATCCGGGGACCACGATGGCGTCGTCAAAAGTGCAGGTCGTCGAGCTCGTTTTCCAGAGAAAAAAAAAAAAATTCTCAAAATTCGACAAAAAAATAAAACGATTATTGGATCGTGTAGAGAATGTAAAACTGCATCAGAATCGCATAGACGAAAATTGGCGTTCACGTGCTCGTTTTTGTGGAAAAAATTAAAAAAGCTCTCAAAGTTCGAGATAAAAAAAAAAAAACCATCGACCAGGTAGCCAACGGTAAACGATACAAGTATCGTGCGGGCGAAAACGAGCGTTACCGTGCTCGTTTTCGAGTTATTGACGAAAAACGGCCTGGAGCGATCGGTCCGGCGGTCGACGCGCGAAAGTTTCTAAGTCCGCTCTGCTCCGAATCATCGCTCCGGCGTCAAAAATCGTCGTAGGACAAAAACTCGACACGCTATCTTGCATGAAAAAATCCGGGGAACACGATGGCGTCGTCAAAAGTGCAGTTCGTCGAGCTCGTTTTCGAGAGAAAAAAAAAAAAATTCTCAAAATTCGACAAAAAAATAAAACGATTATTGGATTGTGTAGAGAATGTAAAACTGCATAAGAATCGCATAGACGAAAATGAGCGTTCACGTGCTCGTTTTTGTGGAGAAAATTAAAAAAGCTCTCAAAGTTCGAGATAAAAAAAAAAAAAACCATCGACCAGGTAGCCAACGGTAGACGGTACAAGTATCGTATGGGCGAAAACGAGCGTTACCGTGCTCGTTTTCGAGTTATTGACGAAAAACGGCCTGGAGCGATCGGTCCGGCGGTCGACGCGCGAAAGTTTCTAAGTCCGCTCTGCTCCGAATCATCGCTCCGGCGTCAAAAATCGTCGTAGGACAAAAAATCGACACGCTATCTTGCAGGAAAAAATCCGGGGAACACGATGGCGTCGTCAAAAGTGCAGGTCGTCGAGCTCGTTTTCGAGAGAAAAAAAAAAAAATTCTCAAAATTCGACAAAAAAATAAAACGATTATTGGATCGTGTAGAGAATGTAAAACTGCATCAGAATCGCATAGACGAAAATTGGCGTTCACGTGCTCGTTTTTGTGGAAAAAATTAAAAAAGCTCTCAAAGTTCGAGATAAAAAAAAAAAAAACCATCGACCAGGTAGCCAAAGGTAGACGGTACAAGTATCGTACGGGCGAAAACGAGCGTTACCGTGCTCGTTTTCGAGTTATTGACGAAAAACGGCCTGGAGCGATCGGTCCGGCGGTCGACGCGCGAAAGTTTCTAAGTCCGCTCTGCTCCGAATCATCGCTCCGGCGTCAAAAATCGTCGTAGGACAAAAAATCGACACGCTATCTTGCAGGAAAAAATCCGGGGAACACGATGGCGTCGTCAAAAGTGCAGGTCGTCGAGCTCGTTTTCGAGAGAAAAAAAAAAAAATTCTCAAAATTCGACAAAAAAATAAAACGATTATTGGATCGTGTAGAGAATGTGAAACTGCATAAGAATCGTATAGACGAAAATTGGCGTTCACGTGCTCGTTTTTGTGGAAAAAATTAAAAAAGCTCTCAAAGTTCGAGATAAAAAAAAAAAAAACCATCGACCAGGTAGCCAACGGTAGACGGTACAAGTATCGTATGGGCGAAAACGAGCGTTACCGTGCTCGTTTTCGAGTTATTGACGAAAAACGGCCTGGAGCGATCGGTCCGGCGGTCGACGCGCGAAAGTTTCCAAGTCTGCTCTGCCCCGAATCATCGCTCCGGCGTCAAAAATCGTCGTAGGACAAAAAATCGACACGCTATCTTGCAGGAAAAAATCCGGGGAACACGATGGCGTCGTCAAAAGTGCAGGTCGTCGAGCTCGTTTTCGAGAGAAAAAAAAAAAAATTCTCAAAATTCGACAAAAAAATAAAACGATTATTGGATCGTGTAGAGAATGTAAAACTGCATAAGAATCGCATAGACGAAAATTAGCGTTCACGTGCTCGTTTTTGTGGAAAAAATTAAAAAAGCTCTCAAAGTTCGAGATAAAAAAAGAAAAAACCATCGACCAGGTAGCCAACGGTAGACGGTACAAGTATCGTATGGGCGAAAACGAGCGTTACCGTGCTCGTTTTCGAGTTATTGACGAAAAACGGCCTGGAGCGATCGGTCCGGCGGTCGACGCGCGAAAGTTTCTAAGTCCGCTCTGCTCCGAATCATCGCTCCGGCGTCAAAAATCGTCGTAGGACAAAAAATCGACACGCTATCTTGCAGGAAAAAATCCGGGGAACACGATGGCGTCGTCAAAAGTGCAGGTCGTCGAGCTCGTTTTCGAGAGAAAAAAAAAAAAATTCTCAAAATTCGACAAAAAAATAAAACGATTATTGGATCGTGTAGAGAATGTAAAACTGCATAAGAATCGCATAGACGAAAATTAGCGTTCACGTGCTCGTTTTTGTGGAAAAAATTAAAAAAGCTCTCAAAGTTCGAGATAAAAAAAGAAAAAACCATCGACCAGGTAGCCAACGGTAGACGGTACAAGTATCGTATGGGCGAAAACGAGCGTTACCGTGCTCGTTTTCGAGTTATTGACGAAAAACGGCCTGGAGCGATCGGTCCGGCGGTCGACGCGCGAAAGTTTCTAAGTCCGCTCTGCTCCGAATCATCGCTCCGGCGTCAAAAATCGTCGTAGGACAAAAAATCGACACGCTATCTTGCAGGAAAAAATCCGGGGACCACGATGGCGTCGTCAAAAGTGCAGGTCGTCGAGCTCGTTTTCGAGAGAAAAAAAAAAAAATTCTCAAAATTCGACAAAAAAATAAAACGATTATTGGATCGTGTAGAGAATGTAAAACTGCATCAGAATCGCATAGACGAAAATTGGCGTTCACGTGCTCGTTTTTGTGGAAAAAATTAAAAAAGCTCTCAAAGTTCGAGATAAAAAAAAAAAAAACCATCGACCAGGTAGCCAACGGTAGACGGTACAAGTATCGTATGGGCGAAAACGAGCGTTACCGTGCTGGTTTTCGAGTTATTGACGAAAAACGGCCTGGAGCGATCGGTCCGGCGGTCGACGCGCAAAAGTTTCTAAGTCCGCTCTGCTCCGAATCATCGCTCCGGCGTCAAAAATCGTCGTAGGACAAAAAATCGACACGCTATCTTGCAGGAAAAAATCCGGGGACCACGATGGCGTCGTCAAAAGTGCAGGTCGTCGAGCTCGTTTTCGAGAGAAAAAAAAAAAAATTCTCAAAATTCGACAAAAAAATAAAACGATTATTGGATCGTGTAGAGAATGTAAAACTGCATCAGAATCGCATAGACGAAAATTGGCGTTCACGTGCTCGTTTTTGTGGAAAAAATTAAAAAAGCTCTCAAAGTTCGAGATAAAAAACAAAAAACCATCGACCAGGTAGCCAACGGTAAACGATACAAGTATCGTGCGGGCGAAAACGAGCGTTACCGTGCTCGTTTTCGAGTTATTGACGAAAAACGGCCTGGAGCGATCGGTCCGGCGGTCGACGCGCGAAAGTTTCTAAGTCCGCTCTGCTCCGAATCATCGCTCCGGCGTCAAAAATCGTCGTAGGACAAAAAATCGACACGCTATCTTGCAGGAAAAAATCCGGGGAACACGATGGCGTCGTCAAAAGTGCAGGTCGTTGAGCTCGTTTTCGAGAGAAAAAAAAAAAAATTCTCAAAATTCGACAAAAAAATAAAGCGATTATTGGATCGTATAGAGAATGTGAAACTGCATAAGAATCGTATAGACGAAAATTGGCGTTCACGTGCTCGTTTTTGTGGAAAAAATTAAAAAAGCTCTCAAAGTTCGAGATAAAAAAAAAAAAAACCATCGACCAGGTAGCCAACGGTAGACGGTACAAGTATCGTACGGGCGAAAACGAGCGTTACCGTGCTCGTTTTCGAGTTATTGACGAAAAACGGCCTGGAGCGATCGCTCCGGCGGTCGACGCGCGAAAGTTTCTAAGTCCGCTCTGCTCCGAATCATCGCTCCGGCGTCAAAAATCGTCGTAGGACAAAAAATCGGCACGCTATCTTGCAGGAAAAAATCCGGGGAACACGATGGCGTCGTCAAAAGTGCAGGTCGTCGAGCTCGTTTTCGAGAGAAAAAAAAAAAAATTCTCAAAATTCGACAAAAAAATAAAGCGATCATTGGATCGTATAGAGAATGTGAAACTGCATAAGAATCGTATAGACGAAAATTGGCGTTCACGTGCTCGTTTTTGTGGAAAAAATTAAAAAAGCTCTCAAAGTTCGAGATAAAAAAAGAAAAAACCATCGACCAGGTAGCCAACGGTAGACGGTACAAGTATCGTATGGGCGAAAACGAGCGTTACCGTGCTCGTTTTCGAGTTATTGACGAAAAACGGCCTGGAGCGATCGGTCCGGCGGTCGACGCGCGAAAGTTTCTAAGTCCGCTCTGCTCCGAATCATCGCTCCGGCGTCAAAAATCGTCGTAGGACAAAAACTCGACACGCTATCTTGCATGAAAAAATCCGGGGAACACGATGGCGTCGTCAAAAGTGCAGTTCGTCGAGCTCGTTTTCGAGAGAAAAAAAAAAAAATTCTCAAAATTCGACAAAAAAATAAAACGATTATTGGATTGTGTAGAGAATGTAAAACTGCATAAGAATCGCATAGACGAAAATGAGCGTTCACGTGCTCGTTTTTGTGGAAAAAATTAAAAAAGCTCTCAAAGTTCGAGATAAAAAAAGAAAAAACCATCGACCAGGTAGCCAACGGTAGACGGTACAAGTATCGTATGGGCGAAAACGAGCGTTACCGTGCTCGTTTTCGAGTTATTGACGAAAAACGGCCTGGAGCGATCGGTCCGGCGGTCGACGCGCGAAAGTTTCTAAGTCCGCTCTGCTCCGAATCATCGCTCCGGCGTCAAAAATCGTCGTAGGACAAAAACTCGACTCGCTATCTTGCATGAAAAAATCCGGGGAACACGATGGCGTCGTCAAAAGTGCAGGTCGTCGAGCTCGTTTTCGAGAGAAAAAAAAAAAAATTCTCAAAATTCGACAAAAAAATAAAACGATTATTGGATCGTGTAGAGAATGTAAAACTGCATAAGAATCGCATAGACGAAAATTAGCGTTCACGTGCTCGTTTTTGTGGAGAAAATTAAAAAAGCTCTCAAAGTTCGAGATAAAAAAAGAAAAAACCATCCACCAGGTAGCCAACGGTAAACGGTACAAGTATCGTACGGGCGAAAACGAGCGTTACCGTGCTCGTTTTCGAGTTATTGACGAAAAACGGCCTGGAGCGATCGGTCCGGCGGTCGACGCGCGAAAGTTTCCAAGTCTGCTCTGCCCCGAATCATCGCTCCGGCGTCAAAAATCGTCGTAGGACAAAAAATCGACACGCTATCTTGCAGGAAAAAATCCGGGGACCACGATGGCGTCGTCAAAAGTGCAGGTCGTCGAGCTCGTTTTCCAGAGAAAAAAAAAAAAATTCTCAAAATTCGACAAAAAAATAAAACGATTATTGGATCGTGTAGAGAATGTAAAACTGCATCAGAATCGCATAGACGAAAATTGGCGTTCACGTGCTCGTTTTTGTGGAAAAAATTAAAAAAGCTCTCAAAGTTCGAGATAAAAAAAAAAAAACCATCGACCAGGTAGCCAACGGTAAACGATACAAGTATCGTGCGGGCGAAAACGAGCGTTACCGTGCTCGTTTTCGAGTTATTGACGAAAAACGGCCTGGAGCGATCGGTCCGGCGGTCGACGCGCGAAAGTTTCTAAGTCCGCTCTGCTCCGAATCATCGCTCCGGCGTCAAAAATCGTCGTAGGACAAAAAATCGACACGCTATCTTGCAGGAAAAAATCCGGGGAACACGATGGCGTCGTCAAAAGTGCAGGTCGTCGAGCTCGTTTTCGAGAGAAAAAAAAAAAAATTCTCAAAATTCGACAAAAAAATAAAGCGATTATTGGATCGTATAGAGAATGTGAAACTGCATAAGAATCGTATAGACGAAAATTGGCGTTCACGTGCTCGTTTTTGTGGAAAAAATTAAAAAAGCTCTCAAAGTTCGAGATAAAAAAAAAAAAAACCATCGACCAGGTAGCCAACGGTAGACGGTACAAGTATCGTATGGGCGAAAACGAGCGTTACCGTGCTCGTTTTCGAGTTATTGACGAAAAACGGCCTGGAGCGATCGGTCCGGCGGTCGACGCGCGAAAGTTTCCAAGTCTGCTCTGCCCCGAATCATCGCTCCGGCGTCAAAAATCGTCGTAGGACAAAAAATCGACACGCTATCTTGCAGGAAAAAATCCGGGGAACACGATGGCGTCGTCAAAAGTGCAGGTCGTCGAGCTCGTTTTCGAGAGAAAAAAAAAAAAATTCTCAAAATTCGACAAAAAAATAAAACGATTATTGGATCGTGTAGAGAATGTAAAACTGCATAAGAATCGCATAGACGAAAATTAGCGTTCACGTGCTCGTTTTTGTGGAAAAAATTAAAAAAGCTCTCAAAGTTCGAGATAAAAAAAGAAAAAACCATCGACCAGGTAGCCAACGGTAGACGGTACAAGTATCGTATGGGCGAAAACGAGCGTTACCGTGCTCGTTTTCGAGTTATTGACGAAAAACGGCCTGGAGCGATCGGTCCGGCGGTCGACGCGCGAAAGTTTCTAAGTCCGCTCTGCTCCGAATCATCGCTCCGGCGTCAAAAATCGTCGTAGGACAAAAAATCGACACGCTATCTTGCAGGAAAAAATCCGGGGAACACGATGGCGTCGTCAAAAGTGCAGGTCGTCGAGCTCGTTTTCGAGAGAAAAAAAAAAAAATTCTCAAAATTCGACAAAAAAATAAAACGATTATTGGATCGTGTAGAGAATGTAAAACTGCATAAGAATCGCATAGACGAAAATTAGCGTTCACGTGCTCGTTTTTGTGGAAAAAATTAAAAAAGCTCTCAAAGTTCGAGATAAAAAAAGAAAAAACCATCGACCAGGTAGCCAACGGTAGACGGTACAAGTATCGTATGGGCGAAAACGAGCGTTACCGTGCTCGTTTTCGAGTTATTGACGAAAAACGGCCTGGAGCGATCGGTCCGGCGGTCGACGCGCGAAAGTTTCTAAGTCCGCTCTGCTCCGAATCATCGCTCCGGCGTCAAAAATCGTCGTAGGACAAAAAATCGACACGCTATCTTGCAGGAAAAAATCCGGGGAACACGATGGCGTCGTCAAAAGTGCAGGTCGTTGAGCTCGTTTTCGAGAGAAAAAAAAAAAAATTCTCAAAATTCGACAAAAAAATAAAGCGATTATTGGATCGTATAGAGAATGTGAAACTGCATAAGAATCGTATAGACGAAAATTGGCGTTCACGTGCTCGTTTTTGTGGAAAAAATTAAAAAAGCTCTCAAAGTTCGAGATAAAAAAAAAAAAAACCATCGACCAGGTAGCCAACGGTAGACGGTACAAGTATCGTATGGGCGAAAACGAGCGTTACCGTGCTCGTTTTCGAGTTATTGACGAAAAACGGCCTGGAGCGATCGGTCCGGCGGTCGACGCGCGAAAGTTTCTAAGTCCGCTCTGCTCCGAATCATCGCTCCGGCGTCAAAAATCGTCGTAGGACAAAAACTCGACACGCTATCTTGCATGAAAAAATCCGGGGAACACGATGGCGTCGTCAAAAGTGCAGGTCGTCGAGCTCGTTTTCGAGAGAAAAAAAAAAAAATTCTCAAAATTCGACAAAAAAATAAAACGATTATTGGATCGTGTAGAGAATGTAAAACTGCATAAGAATCGCATAGACGAAAATTAGCGTTCACGTGCTCGTTTTTGTGGAGAAAATTAAAAAAGCTCTCAAAGTTCGAGATAAAAAAAGAAAAAACCATCCACCAGGTAGCCAACGGTAAACGGTACAAGTATCGTACGGGCGAAAACGAGCGTTACCGTGCTCGTTTTCGAGTTATTGACGAAAAACGGCCTGGAGCGATCGGTCCGGCGGTCGACGCGCGAAAGATTCTAAGTCCGCTCTGCTCCGAATCATCGCTCCGGCGTCAAAAATCGTCGTAGGACAAAAAATCGACACGCTACTTTGCAGGAAAAAATCCGGGGAACACGATGGCGTCGTCAAAAGTGCAGGTCGTCGAGCTCGTTTTCGAGAGAAAAAAAAAAAAATTCTCAAAATTCGACAAACAAATAAAACGATTGTTGGACCGTGTAGAGAATGTAAAACTGCATAAGAATCGTATAGACGAAAATTGGCGTTCACGTGCTCGTTTTTGTGGAAAAAATTAAAAAAGCTCTCAAAGTTCGAGATAAAAAAAAAAAAACCATCGACCAGGTAGCCAACGGTAGACGGTACAAGTATCGTATGGGCGAAAACGAGCGTTACCGTGCTCGTTTTCGAGTTATTGACGAAAAACGGCCTGGAGCGATCGGTCCGGCGGTCGACGCGCGAAAGTTTCCAAGTCTGCTCTGCCCCGAATCATCGCTCCGGCGTCAAAAATCGTCGTAGGACAAAAAATCGACACGCTATCTTGCAGGAAAAAATCCGGGGACCACGATGGCGTCGTCAAAAGTGCAGGTCGTCGAGCTCGTTTTCCAGAGAAAAAAAAAAAAATTCTCAAAATTCGACAAAAAAATAAAACGATTATTGGATCGTGTAGAGAATGTAAAACTGCATCAGAATCGCATAGACGAAAATTGGCGTTCACGTGCTCGTTTTTGTGGAAAAAATTAAAAAAGCTCTCAAAGTTCGAGATAAAAAAAAAAAAACCATCGACCAGGTAGCCAACGGTAAACGATACAAGTATCGTGCGGGCGAAAACGAGCGTTACCGTGCTCGTTTTCGAGTTATTGACGAAAAACGGCCTGGAGCGATCGGTCCGGCGGTCGACGCGCGAAAGTTTCTAAGTCCGCTCTGCTCCGAATCATCGCTCCGGCGTCAAAAATCGTCGTAGGACAAAAAATCGACACGCTATCTTGCAGGAAAAAATCCGGGGAACACGATGGCGTCGTCAAAAGTGCAGGTCGTCGAGCTCGTTTTCGAGAGAAAAAAAAAAAAATTCTCAAAATTCGACAAAAAAATAAAGCGATTATTGGATCGTATAGAGAATGTGAAACTGCATAAGAATCGTATAGACGAAAATTGGCGTTCACGTGCTCGTTTTTGTGGAAAAAATTAAAAAAGCTCTCAAAGTTCGAGATAAAAAAAAAAAAAACCATCGACCAGGTAGCCAACGGTAGACGATACAAGTATCGTATGGGCGAAAACGAGCGTTACCGTGCTCGTTTTCGAGTTATTGACGAAAAACGGCCTGGAGCGATCGGTCCGGCGGTCGACGCGCGAAAGTTTCCAAGTCTGCTCTGCCCCGAATCATCGCTCCGGCGTCAAAAATCGTCGTAGGACAAAAAATCGACACGCTATCTTGCAGGAAAAAATCCGGGGAACACGATGGCGTCGTCAAAAGTGCAGGTCGTCGAGCTCGTTTTCGAGAGAAAAAAAAAAAAATTCTCAAAATTCGACAAAAAAATAAAACGATTATTGGATCGTGTAGAGAATGTAAAACTGCATAAGAATCGCATAGACGAAAATTAGCGTTCACGTGCTCGTTTTTGTGGAAAAAATTAAAAAAGCTCTCAAAGTTCGAGATAAAAAAAGAAAAAACCATCGACCAGGTAGCCAACGGTAGACGGTACAAGTATCGTATGGGCGAAAACGAGCGTTACCGTGCTCGTTTTCGAGTTATTGACGAAAAACGGCCTGGAGCGATCGGTCCGGCGGTCGACGCGCGAAAGTTTCTAAGTCCGCTCTGCTCCGAATCATCGCTCCGGCGTCAAAAATCGTCGTAGGACAAAAAATCGACACGCTATCTTGCAGGAAAAAATCCGGGGAACACGATGGCGTCGTCAAAAGTGCAGGTCGTCGAGCTCGTTTTCGAGAGAAAAAAAAAAAAATTCTCAAAATTCGACAAAAAAATAAAACGATTATTGGATCGTGTAGAGAATGTAAAACTGCATAAGAATCGCGTAGACGAAAATTAGCGTTCACGTGCTCGTTTTTGTGGAAAAAATTAAAAAAGCTCTCAAAGTTCGAGATAAAAAAAGAAAAAACCATCGACCAGGTAGCCAACGGTAGACGGTACAAGTATCGTATGGGCGAAAACGAGCGTTACCGTGCTCGTTTTCGAGTTATTGACGAAAAACGGCCTGGAGCGATCGGTCCGGCGGTCGACGCGCGAAAGATTCTAAGTCCGCTCTGCTCCGAATCATCGCTCCGGCGTCAAAAATCGTCGTAGGACAAAAAATCGACACGCTACTTTGCAGGAAAAAATCCGGGGAACACGATGGCGTCGTCAAAAGTGCAGGTCGTCGAGCTCGTTTTCGAGAGAAAAAAAAAAAAATTCTCAAAATTCGACAAACAAATAAAACGATTGTTGGACCGTGTAGAGAATGTAAAACTGCATAAGAATCGTATAGACGAAAATTGGCGTTCACGTGCTCGTTTTTGTGGAAAAAATTAAAAAAGCTCTCAAAGTTCGAGATAAAAAAAAAAAAACCATCGACCAGGTAGCCAACGGTAGACGGTACAAGTATCGTATGGGCGAAAACGAGCGTTACCGTGCTCGTTTTCGAGTTATTGACGAAAAACGGCCTGGAGCGATCGGTCCGGCGGTCGACGCGCGAAAGTTTCCAAGTCTGCTCTGCCCCGAATCATCGCTCCGGCGTCAAAAATCGTCGTAGGACAAAAAATCGACACGCTATCTTGCAGGAAAAAATCCGGGGACCACGATGGCGTCGTCAAAAGTGCAGGTCGTCGAGCTCGTTTTCCAGAGAAAAAAAAAAAAATTCTCAAAATTCGACAAAAAAATAAAACGATTATTGGATCGTGTAGAGAATGTAAAACTGCATCAGAATCGCATAGACGAAAATTGGCGTTCACGTGCTCGTTTTTGTGGAAAAAATTAAAAAAGCTCTCAAAGTTCGAGATAAAAAAAAAAAAACCATCGACCAGGTAGCCAACGGTAAACGATACAAGTATCGTGCGGGCGAAAACGAGCGTTACCGTGCTCGTTTTCGAGTTATTGACGAAAAACGGCCTGGAGCGATCGGTCCGGCGGTCGACGCGCGAAAGTTTCTAAGTCCGCTCTGCTCCGAATCATCGCTCCGGCGTCAAAAATCGTCGTAGGACAAAAAATCGACACGCTATCTTGCAGGAAAAAATCCGGGGAACACGATGGCGTCGTCAAAAGTGCAGGTCGTCGAGCTCGTTTTCGAGAGAAAAAAAAAAAAATTCTCAAAATTCGACAAAAAAATAAAGCGATTATTGGATCGTATAGAGAATGTGAAACTGCATAAGAATCGTATAGACGAAAATTGGCGTTCACGTGCTCGTTTTTGTGGAAAAAATTAAAAAAGCTCTCAAAGTTCGAGATAAAAAAAAAAAAAACCATCGACCAGGTAGCCAACGGTAGACGATACAAGTATCGTATGGGCGAAAACGAGCGTTACCGTGCTCGTTTTCGAGTTATTGACGAAAAACGGCCTGGAGCGATCGGTCCGGCGGTCGACGCGCGAAAGTTTCCAAGTCTGCTCTGCCCCGAATCATCGCTCCGGCGTCAAAAATCGTCGTAGGACAAAAAATCGACACGCTATCTTGCAGGAAAAAATCCGGGGAACACGATGGCGTCGTCAAAAGTGCAGGTCGTCGAGCTCGTTTTCGAGAGAAAAAAAAAAAAATTCTCAAAATTCGACAAAAAAATAAAACGATTATTGGATCGTGTAGAGAATGTAAAACTGCATAAGAATCGCATAGACGAAAATTAGCGTTCACGTGCTCGTTTTTGTGGAAAAAATTAAAAAAGCTCTCAAAGTTCGAGATAAAAAAAGAAAAAACCATCGACCAGGTAGCCAACGGTAGACGGTACAAGTATCGTATGGGCGAAAACGAGCGTTACCGTGCTCGTTTTCGAGTTATTGACGAAAAACGGCCTGGAGCGATCGGTCCGGCGGTCGACGCGCGAAAGTTTCTAAGTCCGCTCTGCTCCGAATCATCGCTCCGGCGTCAAAAATCGTCGTAGGACAAAAAATCGACACGCTATCTTGCAGGAAAAAATCCGGGGAACACGATGGCGTCGTCAAAAGTGCAGGTCGTCGAGCTCGTTTTCGAGAGAAAAAAAAAAAAATTCTCAAAATTCGACAAAAAAATAAAACGATTATTGGATCGTGTAGAGAATGTAAAACTGCATAAGAATCGCGTAGACGAAAATTAGCGTTCACGTGCTCGTTTTTGTGGAAAAAATTAAAAAAGCTCTCAAAGTTCGAGATAAAAAAAGAAAAAACCATCGACCAGGTAGCCAACGGTAGACGGTACAAGTATCGTATGGGCGAAAACGAGCGTTACCGTGCTCGTTTTCGAGTTATTGACGAAAAACGGCCTGGAGCGATCGGTCCGGCGGTCGACGCGCGAAAGTTTCTAAGTCCGCTCTGCTCCGAATCATCGCTCCGGCGTCAAAAATCGTCGTAGGACAAAAAATCGACACGCTATCTTGCAGGAAAAAATCCGGGGAACACGATGGCGTCGTCAAAAGTGCAGGTCGTTGAGCTCGTTTTCGAGAGAAAAAAAAAAAAATTCTCAAAATTCGACAAAAAAATAAAGCGATTATTGGATCGTATAGAGAATGTGAAACTGCATAAGAATCGTATAGACGAAAATTGGCGTTCACGTGCTCGTTTTTGTGGAAAAAATTAAAAAAGCTCTCAAAGTTCGAGATAAAAAAAAAAAAAACCATCGACCAGGTAGCCAACGGTAGACGGTACAAGTATCGTATGGGCGAAAACGAGCGTTACCGTGCTCGTTTTCGAGTTATTGACGAAAAACGGCCTGGAGCGATCGGTCCGGCGGTCGACGCGCGAAAGTTTCCAAGTCTGCTCTGCCCCGAATCATCGCTCCGGCGTCAAAAATCGTCGTAGGACAAAACATCGACACGCTATCTTGCAGGAAAAAATCCGGGGAACACGATGGCGTCGTCAAAAGTGCAGGTCGTCGAGCTCGTTTTCGAGAGAAAAAAAAAAAAATTCTCAAAATTCGACAAAAAAATAAAACGATTATTGGATCGTGTAGAGAATGTAAAACTGCATCAGAATCGCATAGACGAAAATTGGCGTTCACGTGCTCGTTTTTGTGGAAAAAATTAAAAAAGCTCTCAAAGTTCGAGATAAAAAAAGAAAAAACCATCGACCAGGTAGCCAACGGTAGACGGTACAAGTATCGTATGGGCGAAAACGAGCGTTATCGTGCTCGTTTTCGAGTTATTGACGAAAAACGGCCTGGTGCGATCGGTCCGGCGGTCGACGCGCGAAAGTTTCTAAGTCCGCTCTGCTCCGAATCATCGCTCCGGCGTCAAAAATCGTCGTAGGACAAAAAATCGGCACGCTATCTTGCAGGAAAAAATCCGGGGAACACGATGGCGTCGTCAAAAGTGCAGGTCGTCGAGCTCGTTTTCGAGAGAAAAAAAAAAAAATTCTCAAAATTCGACAAAAAAATAAAGCGATCATTGGATCGTATAGAGAATGTGAAACTGCATAAGAATCGTATAGACGAAAATTGGCGTTCACGTGCTCGTTTTTGTGGAAAAAATTAAAAAAGCTCTCAAAGTTCGAGATAAAAAAAGAAAAAACCATCGACCAGGTAGCCAACGGTAGACGGTACAAGTATCGTATGGGCGAAAACGAGCGTTACCGTGCTCGTTTTCGAGTTATTGACGAAAAACGGCCTGGAGCGATCGGTCCGGCGGTCGACGCGCGAAAGTTTCTAAGTCCGCTCTGCTCCGAATCATCGCTCCGGCGTCAAAAATCGTCGTAGGACAAAAACTCGACACGCTATCTTGCATGAAAAAATCCGGGGAACACGATGGCGTCGTCAAAAGTGCAGTTCGTCGAGCTCGTTTTCGAGAGAAAAAAAAAAAAATTCTCAAAATTCGACAAAAAAATAAAACGATTATTGGATTGTGTAGAGAATGTAAAACTGCATAAGAATCGCATAGACGAAAATGAGCGTTCACGTGCTCGTTTTTGTGGAAAAAATTAAAAAAGCTCTCAAAGTTCGAGATAAAAAAAGAAAAAACCATCGACCAGGTAGCCAACGGTAGACGGTACAAGTATCGTATGGGCGAAAACGAGCGTTACCGTGCTCGTTTTCGAGTTATTGACGAAAAACGGCCTGGAGCGATCGGTCCGGCGGTCGACGCGCGAAAGTTTCTAAGTCCGCTCTGCTCCGAATCATCGCTCCGGCGTCAAAAATCGTCGTAGGACAAAAACTCGACACGCTATCTTGCATGAAAAAATCCGGGGAACACGATGGCGTCGTCAAAAGTGCAGGTCGTCGAGCTCGTTTTCGAGAGAAAAAAAAAAAAATTCTCAAAATTCGACAAAAAAATAAAACGATTATTGGATCGTGTAGAGAATGTAAAACTGCATAAGAATCGCATAGACGAAAATTAGCGTTCACGTGCTCGTTTTTGTGGAGAAAATTAAAAAAGCTCTCAAAGTTCGAGATAAAAAAAGAAAAAACCATCCACCAGGTAGCCAACGGTAAACGGTACAAGTATCGTACGGGCGAAAACGAGCGTTACCGTGCTCGTTTTCGAGTTATTGACGAAAAACGGCCTGGAGCGATCGGTCCGGCGGTCGACGCGCGAAAGATTCTAAGTCCGCTCTGCTCCGAATCATCGCTCCGGCGTCAAAAATCGTCGTAGGACAAAAAATCGACACGCTACTTTGCAGGAAAAAATCCGGGGAACACGATGGCGTCGTCAAAAGTGCAGGTCGTCGAGCTCGTTTTCGAGAGAAAAAAAAAAAAATTCTCAAAATTCGACAAACAAATAAAACGATTGTTGGACCGTGTAGAGAATGTAAAACTGCATAAGAATCGTATAGACGAAAATTGGCGTTCACGTGCTCGTTTTTGTGGAAAAAATTAAAAAAGCTCTCAAAGTTCGAGATAAAAAAAAAAAAACCATCGACCAGGTAGCCAACGGTAGACGGTACAAGTATCGTATGGGCGAAAACGAGCGTTACCGTGCTCGTTTTCGAGTTATTGACGAAAAACGGCCTGGTGCGATCGGTCCGGCGGTCGACGCGCGAAAGTTTCCAAGTCTGCTCTGCCCCGAATCATCGCTCCGGCGTCAAAAATCGTCGTAGGACAAAAAATCGACACGCTATCTTGCAGGAAAAAATCCGGGGACCACGATGGCGTCGTCAAAAGTGCAGGTCGTCGAGCTCGTTTTCCAGAGAAAAAAAAAAAAATTCTCAAAATTCGACAAAAAAATAAAACGATTATTGGATCGTGTAGAGAATGTAAAACTGCATCAGAATCGCATAGACGAAAATTGGCGTTCACGTGCTCGTTTTTGTGGAAAAAATTAAAAAAGCTCTCAAAGTTCGAGATAAAAAAAAAAAAACCATCGACCAGGTAGCCAACGGTAAACGATACAAGTATCGTGCGGGCGAAAACGAGCGTTACCGTGCTCGTTTTCGAGTTATTGACGAAAAACGGCCTGGAGCGATCGGTCCGGCGGTCGACGCGCGAAAGTTTCTAAGTCCGCTCTGCTCCGAATCATCGCTCCGGCGTCAAAAATCGTCGTAGGACAAAAACTCGACACGCTATCTTGCATGAAAAAATCCGGGGAACACGATGGCGTCGTCAAAAGTGCAGTTCGTCGAGCTCGTTTTCGAGAGAAAAAAAAAAAAATTCTCAAAATTCGACAAAAAAATAAAACGATTATTGGATTGTGTAGAGAATGTAAAACTGCATAAGAATCGCATAGACGAAAATGAGCGTTCACGTGCTCGTTTTTGTGGAAAAAATTAAAAAAGCTCTCAAAGTTCGAGATAAAAAAAGAAAAAACCATCGACCAGGTAGCCAACGGTAGACGGTACAAGTATCGTATGGGCGAAAACGAGCGTTACCGTGCTCGTTTTCGAGTTATTGACGAAAAACGGCCTGGAGCGATCGGTCCGGCGGTCGACGCGCGAAAGTTTCTAAGTCCGCTCTGCTCCGAATCATCGCTCCGGCGTCAAAAATCGTCGTAGGACAAAAACTCGACACGCTATCTTGCATGAAAAAATCCGGGGAACACGATGGCGTCGTCAAAAGTGCAGGTCGTCGAGCTCGTTTTCGAGAGAAAAAAAAAAAAATTCTCAAAATTCGACAAAAAAATAAAACGATTATTGGATCGTGTAGAGAATGTAAAACTGCATAAGAATCGCATAGACGAAAATTAGCGTTCACGTGCTCGTTTTTGTGGAGAAAATTAAAAAAGCTCTCAAAGTTCGAGATAAAAAAAGAAAAAACCATCCACCAGGTAGCCAACGGTAAACGGTACAAGTATCGTACGGGCGAAAACGAGCGTTACCGTGCTCGTTTTCGAGTTATTGACGAAAAACGGCCTGGAGCGATCGGTCCGGCGGTCGACGCGCGAAAGATTCTAAGTCCGCTCTGCTCCCCTCAGGGGCTGCCAGCCTTTCAGCTGCAGTACGGGCTTAACGAACCCGGGGTACCCGAGTCATACACACACCGTAAGCCTCCTGTTGGTCGTCACAACGATCCAGTCACAATTTCGTATTGGTTTTGTGAGTGGTACGTGACGGCAGGAGGAACGGGGGTCTTGGCTTAACCGCCTGGGCCACGAGTATGGCGACTCTATAAAATCGCCCTCCAATCCTAAGCTATGGTGCGCGGCGATGGGATGCATGGTTGGTGGAGAAGGCCCAATCCCAAGCGACCACCTCCGGGGAACCTGCCGAACCCCCGGAGTATATAGGCTTACCCGGGTAAGGCGGCTCTGCCCGGGTGGACCTTTATTTCCGACCATCTCGTGGGACTATTATGGACACAGAAAATAAAATGGGGATGGGGCGGGTTTTGTCGGTTGGGGAGGACGGAGACGGGGTTGGGGTTAGGGTGGCGGCGCTCGCGCCCCACTCAGCGCCAGGTCCGGCTTCGTGGAGGGTGGAGGAGGACGACGAGACGGCGTCGGTCTCGTCCTTCTCCTCCAGCACGAGCCACATAGGCTCTAAGAGGAAGAGGACGGGGCAGGCCGTCGTCGAGGTGGGCGGGGCGATGAGCCCGTCGGTGAGGCTGAGTTGCCTCAGGGACGAGGTGACCGAGGAGATATCGGAGAGGATCTCCTCGTCCCTGAGGCGGGTGGAGAAAGTCGCCGCTGCCTGCGCCTTTAAGGGGCAGAAAAGCGGTGGCGCGGAGGCCCTGAAGGCCGCGGCGGAGGAAATGAGGGAGGCGGCGCGGGAGCTCAGAGGGCGGAACGCCCGTCTGCAGCTCCTGTTGGAGGAGGAGCGACAGGGGAGGAGGAGGGCAGAGGCGCTGTGGAACAGCGCGGCCCTCCCTCCCATCCTCCCTCCTCCTCCACCGCCGCGTCCCTCGGCGGAGGTAAATAAACGGGGTGCGGCGGCAGTGGTGCGGGGCACCGCGGGCCCCTCCACCCGCACTCCGCCCGTGAAGAAGTCCCCGTCCTCCTCAGAAGACGATCTTCTGAGGAGGATTGGGGACATGATTGATGGCAAGCTGGCCGCCTTCCGGGAGGAGCTCCTCGCCGGAAGAGCGGTCAGCAGGAAGGCGGTGCCTCCCCGACCTGTTCCGGTACAGTCGGGGAAGGCAAAGAAGGGCGGAGTGAAGGCTCCGCCCAGCGTTGCGGCACCAGGGCCCCGGGTCGCGACCCCCAAAGGGGGTGGTGTACCCGTGGTCGCGGTGGTCGCGTCCACCACAGCACCCTCCCAAGGGGGGGTGGCGTGGAGTGAGGTGGTGGGGCGGAAGGCGAAGCGGGCGGCGAGGAAGGCCTCGCAACCGCAGCCTCCGCCTCCGCCGCCGGCGGCCAAGGTAAAGGCCGCGAAGGTCGGGAAGGCACGACCAGGTCGTCCCCCAAAAACGGCAGCGGTGACGCTGACCGTTGCGCAGGGGGGCGACCTGACCCTCGCGGAGGCGATGCGGCTCGCCAGGGAGAATATCTCCCTGGAAGAGCTGGGCATCGCCTCCGTGAGGGCGAAGAGGGCCGTGACCGGGGGTCTCTTGCTGGAGATCCCCGGTGCAGAAGGCGGCGCGAAGGCGGATCGTCTCGCCCAGAGGCTCCGGGAGCAGCTGGGCGAGCGAGGTGTCCGGGTCGCCCGGCCCACGAAGCGCACGGAGATGCGCATTTGTGGGCTGGACGACTCGGTCAGCGCACAGGATGTGTCCCGTGCCCTTGCGAGGGCGGGGGACTGTCCTGTGGAGGACCTGCGGATCGGAGAGATCCGCAGGTCGCCCTCCGGCCTCGGGTCGGTGTGGGCCCGGTGCCCCCTCTCCGCCGCCCGTAAGGTGGCGGAATCCGGGAGGGTGTTGGTGGGGTGGGTTTCGGCGCGAGTGGAAATCCTCGCGCCGCGCCCGCTCCAGTGTCACCGCTGCCTCGAATTGGGGCACGTGAGGCAGTGGTGCACCTCGCCGGTGGACCGCAGCGGTCAGTGTTACCGCTGCGGTGCCAAAGAGCACCGTGCGAGCCAGTGCTCGGCGGCCGCCCACTGCCCGCTGTGTGCGGACATGGGGAGGCCAGCCGATCACAGGGTGGGGAGCAAGAAGTGCTCCCCCCCCTCCCGGAAGGAGAGGAAGAGGCGGGCTGCACCGGCTCCGGTGCCGAGGGCGGTGGCATCGTCCTCCATGGAGGTGGACGGTGCTACGGGGACGGACGGCCGGGAGGAGGCTGGCGCGGCCATTAATTAATGCCGCCCCGCCTCCTCCTCCAGGCCAACCTCAACCACTGCCGCGCGGCACAGGACTTGATGTCCCAAGTCCTCGCGGAGTGGGGGGTTGGCCTGGCGGTCGCCGCCGAGCCGTACCGCGTCCCTGATCACCCTCATTGGGTGGGCGACGCGGACGGCTTGGTGGCGACGGTATGGGGAGGGGGCGACGGGTCCCCACCGTTCTCCTTGTTGGAGCGCGGTCGGGGATTCGTCGCCGTGGACTGGGGGGGAGTCGCTGTGGTGGGGTGCTACATTTCGCCCCGTAGCGGTCACGCTGCGTTCGAGCTGTACTTGGCCGAGGTCGCGGCATGCGTGCAGCGCTACGCGGCCCGGCCGGTGCTGGTCCTGGGGGATTTTAATGCCAAGTCGGTGGCTTGGGGATCCCCCAGGACCTCCGTTCGCGGCGGGATCCTGGGCGATTGGGCGGCGGGGCTCGACCTCCGGGTATTGAACCGGGGGTCGGAGAACACATGCGTGCGGCGATATGGGGGGTCCATCGTGGATGTTGGATTCGCGACCCCCAACGCCGTGCACATGGTGTCGGGTTGGCACGTGGTCGCGGGGGCAGAGACACTCTCCGATCACCGGTACATCCGGATGGAGGTCTCTGCCGCCGCGAGTGCATCCCGACACGGCCGCCTGCGTGGCACCCCACCACGCCGCTGGGCGCTTCGGCGCCTGGACAAGGACGCCCTGATGGCAGCTGCCCTCGCTGCAACTTGGCCCCAGGGAGCGGCCGAGTTGCCGAGCATAGAGGAGGAGGTCGCCCGGCTCGGAGCATTGGTCGCGGGTATTTGCGACGCGGCGATGCCTCGGGTCGGGCGGGCTTCTCCTCGCCGGGCGGTGTACTGGTGGTCGGACGCGATCGCGGAGTTGCGAGTCGCGACTGTCCGCGCCCGACGCCAGTACACCCGCGCGCGCCGTCGTCAACGTACAGGCGACGGCGTGGCGCGAGCGAGGGCAGCTGATGACCTGTATGGAGCATACCGCGTGGCGCGGGTTGCTCTGCAGGTCGCCATCAAACGGGCCAAGACCCAGGCATGGAAGGAGCTCCTCCAGACCCTTGATGACGATCCATGGGGGCGCCCATATAAGGTGGTGCTGAATAAGCTCCGCCCGTGGGCGCCCCCCGTCACCGAGGGTCTTGACCCCCGGCTGCTGGAGGACGTGGTCAATACACTCTTCCCAATTGGGGAGAGGGGACCGCGTCCTCCGGCGGCGGCGGCTGTCCCAGTGGAGTGGACGGCCGAGCTGGGGGTCACGCAGGAGGAGCTGGCAGCGGCCATCAGACGGCTCGGGGTTCGTAACACGGCCCCGGGTCCGGATGGTGTGCCCGGCCGGGTTTGGGTCTTGACCCAGGGCGTCCTTGGGGCCGACCTCAGGCGGTTGTTCGACCGCTGCCTGAGGGACGGGCGATTCCCCCCCAGTTGGAAGGTGGCGAGGATGGTCCTCCTCCGGAAGGAGGGTCGGCCCGCGGAGTCTCCCTCCGCATACCGGCCCATTTGTCTCCTCGACGAGGTGGGCAAGCTCTTCGAGCGTGTGATTGCTGCCCGCCTCGTCGAGCACCTGTCGCGGGGTGATCCCGGTCTGGCCGACTGCCAGTTCGGTTTCCGGGGGGGCCGATCGACTATCGACGCGATAGGTCGTGTGAGGGCCCTCTCGGAGGCGGCCGTCTCCCGGGGAGGCGTGGCATTGGCAATATCCTTGGATATTGCCAATGCCTTTAACACCCTCCCCTGGGAAGAGATAAGGAGGGGACTCGAATATCATCGAGTCCCCCCTTGTCTCAGGGCGGTCGTCGGGGATTATCTCCGCGGCAGGTGGATCGAGTATCCGGGCCGAGATGGTGATATGCGGAGGGAGGTGTACTGCGGTGTTCCGCAGGGCTCGGTCCTCGGGCCACTCCTGTGGAACATCGCGTACGACTCGGTGTTGCGGGCCGGCCTCCCCGACGGCGTCAGCACGGTGTGTTATGCGGATGACACACTGGTGCTGGCCGTCGGGGCGCACTGGGGGAGGGCCATGCGTCGCGCGGAGGAGGGGTCGCAACGCGTCGTCGACCGGATCAGGGGGATGGGGATGACGGTGGCGGTCCATAAGACCGAGGTGATTGCGTTTCATTCACCTCGGCAGGATCCGCCACCCCCTCTGATTCGGGTGGGTGGGGCTGACATCGAGGTGAAGCCCCAGATCAGGTATCTAGGGCTGATCCTCGATAGCCACTGGCGTTTCGAGAAGCATTTCCGCTGCCTGGTCCCCCGGTTGGAAAGGATGGTTGCGGCTCTGGGCCGGATCCTGCCCAACCTGGGGGGCCCGGCGGGCCGAGTTCGTCGCCTCTATGTGGCAATGGTCCAGTCGGTGGCCCTATACGGGGCCCCCGTCTGGGCGGACGACCTGGCTGCCTCCCGGCGCAGCATGACTATGCTGCGTCGGGTGCAGAGGCGCATGGCGCTCAGGGTCGTCCGCGGGTATCGGACCATGTCACATGAGGCGGCGACGGTTCTAGCGGGGATGCCGCCCATGGACCTGCTCGCGCGGTCGCACGCGGTGATGTACCGGCACCGCGTCGACCGTCGCGCGGGGGTGGGGGCGGTCCCGGGCGGGCAGGAACCTGCTTGGGGCGATTTGAAGCGCCAGGCCCGGCAGTCCGTGTTGCTCGCGTGGCAGGAGCGGCTGGCTCTGCCAACCGCGGGGCACCGGACTGTCGGGGCGGTTCGGCCACTCCTGAAGGAGTGGCTGGACAGAGGCCATGGCAGCCTCACCTACCGGATGGCACAGGTATTTTCCGGGCATGGCAGCTTCGGAAGATACCTGTGCCGGATAGGGAAGGAGCCGACGGCGCGTTGCTGCCACTGCGACGCTGAGCAGGACACGGCGGATCATACCCTGGAGGTATGCCCCGCGTGGGAGGGGGAGCGCCGTGTCCTGGTCGGCGTCGTCGGGCGGGATGTCTCGCTGCCGGGCGTGGTGCGCGCCATGCTCGGCAGCGAGGAGAAGTGGAGGGCCGTGGCCTCCTTCTGCGAGAACGTAATGTTGCAGAAGGAGGCCGCGGGGAGGGAGCGCGAGCTTCAGCGGCGCGCTGAAGCTCGCGCTCGTGCGGTGGCCCGAGGTCGTCGCCCGGTCGCGAGGCGTCGCGGGCGGCCGCCTCGGCGTGGCGGATGACCTAGGCTGGGAGGGGGATCCTGAGGGGACCCTCCTCCCGCCAGGCGGCGCCGGGTCGGACCGGTTGGGGGTAGGAGTGCCTCCCCCTACCGGTCCGACGCAAGGGGAGGCACCCTCGGCGGTCTGGTGCGGCCATGAACGCCCGGCCGCCGAGGGGTGGAAACGGGGTCGCGGGCGGTTGCGAGTTGGGGCTCGCAGCCGCCACTAAACGCGGCCCCGGGACGGATAGCGGCGGGATGGAGTGGCCCCGTCCCGCCGCTATGAGGCAGTGTGTCTACTGGGGGGACCGATTGTCCCCCCGGGGGATGGGCGCGAAAGCGCGGGCACGGGGAGGATACCGGAAGAATGCTTCGAGCGATTCCCGGTATCCTCCCAAAGCGTGCCGAAGGGTCACCGTGGGGTTTTTAGTGGGTAGGTCCCGCGCCGCTCGCTGTACGGGCGCGGGGAATCCCACACACCCCTCCCACCTCTCCCCAAGGAGGTGGGAGGGAGTCTTTCGAAGATTTTCCCCACGACAAAAAAAAAAAAAAAAAAAAAAAAAAAAAAAAAAGTCCGCTCTGCTCCGAATCATCGCTCCGGCGTCAAAAATCGTCGTAGGACAAAAAATCGACACGCTACTTTGCAGGAAAAAATCCGGGGAACACGATGGCGTCGTCAAAAGTGCAGGTCGTCGAGCTCGTTTTCGAGAGAAAAAAAAAAAAATTCTCAAAATTCGACAAACAAATAAAACGATTGTTGGACCGTGTAGAGAATGTAAAACTGCATAAGAATCGTATAGACGAAAATTGGCGTTCACGTGCTCGTTTTTGTGGAAAAAATTAAAAAAGCTCTCAAAGTTCGAGATAAAAAAAAAAAAACCATCGACCAGGTAGCCAACGGTAGACGGTACAAGTATCGTATGGGCGAAAACGAGCGTTACCGTGCTCGTTTTCGAGTTATTGACGAAAAACGGCCTGGTGCGATCGGTCCGGCGGTCGACGCGCGAAAGTTTCCAAGTCTGCTCTGCCCCGAATCATCGCTCCGGCGTCAAAAATCGTCGTAGGACAAAAAATCGACACGCTATCTTGCAGGAAAAAATCCGGGGACCACGATGGCGTCGTCAAAAGTGCAGGTCGTCGAGCTCGTTTTCCAGAGAAAAAAAAAAAAATTCTCAAAATTCGACAAAAAAATAAAACGATTATTGGATCGTGTAGAGAATGTAAAACTGCATCAGAATCGCATAGACGAAAATTGGCGTTCACGTGCTCGTTTTTGTGGAAAAAATTAAAAAAGCTCTCAAAGTTCGAGATAAAAAAAAAAAAACCATCGACCAGGTAGCCAACGGTAAACGATACAAGTATCGTGCGGGCGAAAACGAGCGTTACCGTGCTCGTTTTCGAGTTATTGACGAAAAACGGCCTGGAGCGATCGGTCCGGCGGTCGACGCGCGAAAGTTTCTAAGTCCGCTCTGCTCCGAATCATCGCTCCGGCGTCAAAAATCGTCGTAGGACAAAAAATCGACACGCTATCTTGCAGGAAAAAATCCGGGGAACACGATGGCGTCGTCAAAAGTGCAGGTCGTCGAGCTCGTTTTCGAGAGAAAAAAAAAAAAATTCTCAAAATTCGACAAAAAAATAAAGCGATTATTGGATCGTATAGAGAATGTGAAACTGCATAAGAATCGTATAGACGAAAATTGGCGTTCACGTGCTCGTTTTTGTGGAAAAAATTAAAAAAGCTCTCAAAGTTCGAGATAAAAAAAAAAAAAACCATCGACCAGGTAGCCAACGGTAGACGGTACAAGTATCGTATGGGCGAAAACGAGCGTTACCGTGCTCGTTTTCGAGTTATTGACGAAAAACGGCCTGGAGCGATCGGTCCGGCGGTCGACGCGCGAAAGTTTCTAAGTCCGCTCTGCTCCGAATCATCGCTCCGGCGTCAAAAATCGTCGTAGGACAAAAACTCGACACGCTATCTTGCATGAAAAAATCCGGGGAACACGATGGCGTCGTCAAAAGTGCAGGTCGTCGAGCTCGTTTTCGAGAGAAAAAAAAAAAAATTCTCAAAATTCGACAAAAAAATAAAACGATTATTGGATCGTGTAGAGAATGTAAAACTGCATAAGAATCGCATAGACGAAAATTAGCGTTCACGTGCTCGTTTTTGTGGAAAAAATTAAAAAAGCTCTCAAAGTTCGAGATAAAAAAAGAAAAAACCATCGACCAGGTAGCCAACGGTAGACGGTACAAGTATCGTATGGGCGAAAACGAGCGTTACCGTGCTCGTTTTCGAGTTATTGACGAAAAACGGCCTGGAGCGATCGGTCCGGCGGTCGACGCGCGAAAGTTTCCAAGTCTGCTCTGCCCCGAATCATCGCTCCGGCGTCAAAAATCGTCGTAGGACAAAACATCGACACGCTATCTTGCAGGAAAAAATCCGGGGAACACGATGGCGTCGTCAAAAGTGCAGGTCGTCGAGCTCGTTTTCGAGAGAAAAAAAAAAAAATTCTCAAAATTCGACAAAAAAATAAAACGATTATTGGATCGTGTAGAGAATGTAAAACTGCATCAGAATCGCATAGACGAAAATTGGCGTTCACGTGCTCGTTTTTGTGGAAAAAATTAAAAAAGCTCTCAAAGTTCGAGATAAAAAAAGAAAAAACCATCGACCAGGTAGCCAACGGTAGACGGTACAAGTATCGTATGGGCGAAAACGAGCGTTATCGTGCTCGTTTTCGAGTTATTGACGAAAAACGGCCTGGTGCGATCGGTCCGGCGGTCGACGCGCGAAAGTTTCTAAGTCCGCTCTGCTCCGAATCATCGCTCCGGCGTCAAAAATCGTCGTAGGACAAAAAATCGGCACGCTATCTTGCAGGAAAAAATCCGGGGAACACGATGGCGTCGTCAAAAGTGCAGGTCGTCGAGCTCGTTTTCGAGAGAAAAAAAAAAAAATTCTCAAAATTCGACAAAAAAATAAAGCGATCATTGGATCGTATAGAGAATGTGAAACTGCATAAGAATCGTATAGACGAAAATTGGCGTTCACGTGCTCGTTTTTGTGGAAAAAATTAAAAAAGCTCTCAAAGTTCGAGATAAAAAAAGAAAAAACCATCGACCAGGTAGCCAACGGTAGACGGTACAAGTATCGTATGGGCGAAAACGAGCGTTACCGTGCTCGTTTTCGAGTTATTGACGAAAAACGGCCTGGAGCGATCGGTCCGGCGGTCGACGCGCGAAAGTTTCTAAGTCCGCTCTGCTCCGAATCATCGCTCCGGCGTCAAAAATCGTCGTAGGACAAAAACTCGACACGCTATCTTGCATGAAAAAATCCGGGGAACACGATGGCGTCGTCAAAAGTGCAGGTCGTCGAGCTCGTTTTCGAGAGAAAAAAAAAAAAATTCTCAAAATTCGACAAAAAAATAAAACGATTATTGGATCGTGTAGAGAATGTAAAACTGCATAAGAATCGCATAGACGAAAATTAGCGTTCACGTGCTCGTTTTTGTGGAGAAAATTAAAAAAGCTCTCAAAGTTCGAGATAAAAAAAGAAAAAACCATCCACCAGGTAGCCAACGGTAAACGGTACAAGTATCGTACGGGCGAAAACGAGCGTTACCGTGCTCGTTTTCGAGTTATTGACGAAAAACGGCCTGGAGCGATCGGTCCGGCGGTCGACGCGCGAAAGATTCTAAGTCCGCTCTGCTCCGAATCATCGCTCCGGCGTCAAAAATCGTCGTAGGACAAAAAATCGACACGCTACTTTGCAGGAAAAAATCCGGGGAACACGATGGCGTCGTCAAAAGTGCAGGTCGTCGAGCTCGTTTTCGAGAGAAAAAAAAAAAAATTCTCAAAATTCGACAAACAAATAAAACGATTGTTGGACCGTGTAGAGAATGTAAAACTGCATAAGAATCGTATAGACGAAAATTGGCGTTCACGTGCTCGTTTTTGTGGAAAAAATTAAAAAAGCTCTCAAAGTTCGAGATAAAAAAAAAAAAACCATCGACCAGGTAGCCAACGGTAGACGGTACAAGTATCGTATGGGCGAAAACGAGCGTTACCGTGCTCGTTTTCGAGTTATTGACGAAAAACGGCCTGGTGCGATCGGTCCGGCGGTCGACGCGCGAAAGTTTCCAAGTCTGCTCTGCCCCGAATCATCGCTCCGGCGTCAAAAATCGTCGTAGGACAAAAAATCGACACGCTATCTTGCAGGAAAAAATCCGGGGACCACGATGGCGTCGTCAAAAGTGCAGGTCGTCGAGCTCGTTTTCCAGAGAAAAAAAAAAAAATTCTCAAAATTCGACAAAAAAATAAAACGATTATTGGATTGTGTAGAGAATGTAAAACTGCATAAGAATCGCATAGACGAAAATGAGCGTTCACGTGCTCGTTTTTGTGGAAAAAATTAAAAAAGCTCTCAAAGTTCGAGATAAAAAAAGAAAAAACCATCGACCAGGTAGCCAACGGTAGACGGTACAAGTATCGTATGGGCGAAAACGAGCGTTACCGTGCTCGTTTTCGAGTTATTGACGAAAAACGGCCTGGAGCGATCGGTCCGGCGGTCGACGCGCGAAAGTTTCTAAGTCCGCTCTGCTCCGAATCATCGCTCCGGCGTCAAAAATCGTCGTAGGACAAAAACTCGACACGCTATCTTGCATGAAAAAATCCGGGGAACACGATGGCGTCGTCAAAAGTGCAGGTCGTCGAGCTCGTTTTCGAGAGAAAAAAAAAAAAATTCTCAAAATTCGACAAAAAAATAAAACGATTATTGGATCGTGTAGAGAATGTAAAACTGCATAAGAATCGCATAGACGAAAATTAGCGTTCACGTGCTCGTTTTTGTGGAGAAAATTAAAAAAGCTCTCAAAGTTCGAGATAAAAAAAGAAAAAACCATCCACCAGGTAGCCAACGGTAAACGGTACAAGTATCGTACGGGCGAAAACGAGCGTTACCGTGCTCGTTTTCGAGTTATTGACGAAAAACGGCCTGGAGCGATCGGTCCGGCGGTCGACGCGCGAAAGATTCTAAGTCCGCTCTGCTCCGAATCATCGCTCCGGCGTCAAAAATCGTCGTAGGACAAAAAATCGACACGCTACTTTGCAGGAAAAAATCCGGGGAACACGATGGCGTCGTCAAAAGTGCAGGTCGTCGAGCTCGTTTTCGAGAGAAAAAAAAAAAAATTCTCAAAATTCGACAAACAAATAAAACGATTGTTGGACCGTGTAGAGAATGTAAAACTGCATAAGAATCGTATAGACGAAAATTGGCGTTCACGTGCTCGTTTTTGTGGAAAAAATTAAAAAAGCTCTCAAAGTTCGAGATAAAAAAAAAAAAACCATCGACCAGGTAGCCAACGGTAGACGGTACAAGTATCGTATGGGCGAAAACGAGCGTTACCGTGCTCGTTTTCGAGTTATTGACGAAAAACGGCCTGGTGCGATCGGTCCGGCGGTCGACGCGCGAAAGTTTCCAAGTCTGCTCTGCCCCGAATCATCGCTCCGGCGTCAAAAATCGTCGTAGGACAAAAAATCGACACGCTATCTTGCAGGAAAAAATCCGGGGACCACGATGGCGTCGTCAAAAGTGCAGGTCGTCGAGCTCGTTTTCCAGAGAAAAAAAAAAAAATTCTCAAAATTCGACAAAAAAATAAAACGATTATTGGATCGTGTAGAGAATGTAAAACTGCATCAGAATCGCATAGACGAAAATTGGCGTTCACGTGCTCGTTTTTGTGGAAAAAATTAAAAAAGCTCTCAAAGTTCGAGATAAAAAAAAAAAAACCATCGACCAGGTAGCCAACGGTAAACGATACAAGTATCGTGCGGGCGAAAACGAGCGTTACCGTGCTCGTTTTCGAGTTATTGACGAAAAACGGCCTGGAGCGATCGGTCCGGCGGTCGACGCGCGAAAGTTTCTAAGTCCGCTCTGCTCCGAATCATCGCTCCGGCGTCAAAAATCGTCGTAGGACAAAAAATCGACACGCTATCTTGCAGGAAAAAATCCGGGGAACACGATGGCGTCGTCAAAAGTGCAGGTCGTCGAGCTCGTTTTCGAGAGAAAAAAAAAAAAATTCTCAAAATTCGACAAAAAAATAAAGCGATTATTGGATCGTATAGAGAATGTGAAACTGCATAAGAATCGTATAGACGAAAATTGGCGTTCACGTGCTCGTTTTTGTGGAAAAAATTAAAAAAGCTCTCAAAGTTCGAGATAAAAAAAAAAAAAACCATCGACCAGGTAGCCAACGGTAGACGGTACAAGTATCGTATGGGCGAAAACGAGCGTTACCGTGCTCGTTTTCGAGTTATTGACGAAAAACGGCCTGGAGCGATCGGTCCGGCGGTCGACGCGCGAAAGTTTCCAAGTCTGCTCTGCCCCGAATCATCGCTCCGGCGTCAAAAATCGTCGTAGGACAAAAAATCGACACGCTATCTTGCAGGAAAAAATCCGGGGAACACGATGGCGTCGTCAAAAGTGCAGGTCGTCGAGCTCGTTTTCGAGAGAAAAAAAAAAAAATTCTCAAAATTCGACAAAAAAATAAAACGATTATTGGATCGTGTAGAGAATGTAAAACTGCATAAGAATCGCATAGACGAAAATTAGCGTTCACGTGCTCGTTTTTGTGGAAAAAATTAAAAAAGCTCTCAAAGTTCGAGATAAAAAAAGAAAAAACCATCGACCAGGTAGCCAACGGTAGACGGTACAAGTATCGTATGGGCGAAAACGAGCGTTACCGTGCTCGTTTTCGAGTTATTGACGAAAAACGGCCTGGAGCGATCGGTCCGGCGGTCGACGCGCGAAAGTTTCTAAGTCCGCTCTGCTCCGAATCATCGCTCCGGCGTCAAAAATCGTCGTAGGACAAAAAATCGACACGCTATCTTGCAGGAAAAAATCCGGGGAACACGATGGCGTCGTCAAAAGTGCAGGTCGTCGAGCTCGTTTTCGAGAGAAAAAAAAAAAAATTCTCAAAATTCGACAAAAAAATAAAACGATTATTGGATCGTGTAGAGAATGTAAAACTGCATAAGAATCGCATAGACGAAAATTAGCGTTCACGTGCTCGTTTTTGTGGAAAAAATTAAAAAAGCTCTCAAAGTTCGAGATAAAAAAAGAAAAAACCATCGACCAGGTAGCCAACGGTAGACGGTACAAGTATCGTATGGGCGAAAACGAGCGTTACCGTGCTCGTTTTCGAGTTATTGACGAAAAACGGCCTGGAGCGATCGGTCCGGCGGTCGACGCGCGAAAGTTTCTAAGTCCGCTCTGCTCCGAATCATCGCTCCGGCGTCAAAAATCGTCGTAGGACAAAAAATCGACACGCTATCTTGCAGGAAAAAATCCGGGGACCACGATGGCGTCGTCAAAAGTGCAGGTCGTCGAGCTCGTTTTCGAGAGAAAAAAAAAAAAATTCTCAAAATTCGACAAAAAAATAAAACGATTATTGGATCGTGTAGAGAATGTAAAACTGCATCAGAATCGCATAGACGAAAATTGGCGTTCACGTGCTCGTTTTTGTGGAAAAAATTAAAAAAGCTCTCAAAGTTCGAGATAAAAAAAAAAAAAACCATCGACCAGGTAGCCAAAGGTAGACGGTACAAGTATCGTACGGGCGAAAACGAGCGTTACCGTGCTCGTTTTCGAGTTATTGACGAAAAACGGCCTGGAGCGATCGGTCCGGCGGTCGACGCGCGAAAGTTTCTAAGTCCGCTCTGCTCCGAATCATCGCTCCGGCGTCAAAAATCGTCGTAGGACAAAAAATCGACACGCTATCTTGCAGGAAAAAATCCGGGGAACACGATGGCGTCGTCAAAAGTGCAGGTCGTCGAGCTCGTTTTCGAGAGAAAAAAAAAAAAATTCTCAAAATTCGACAAAAAAATAAAACGATTATTGGATCGTGTAGAGAATGTGAAACTGCATAAGAATCGTATAGACGAAAATTGGCGTTCACGTGCTCGTTTTTGTGGAAAAAATTAAAAAAGCTCTCAAAGTTCGAGATAAAAAAAAAAAAAACCATCGACCAGGTAGCCAACGGTAGACGGTACAAGTATCGTATGGGCGAAAACGAGCGTTACCGTGCTGGTTTTCGAGTTATTGACGAAAAACGGCCTGGAGCGATCGGTCCGGCGGTCGACGCGCAAAAGTTTCTAAGTCCGCTCTGCTCCGAATCATCGCTCCGGCGTCAAAAATCGTCGTAGGACAAAAAATCGACACGCTATCTTGCAGGAAAAAATCCGGGGACCACGATGGCGTCGTCAAAAGTGCAGGTCGTCGAGCTCGTTTTCGAGAGAAAAAAAAAAAAATTCTCAAAATTCGACAAAAAAATAAAACGATTATTGGATCGTGTAGAGAATGTAAAACTGCATCAGAATCGCATAGACGAAAATTGGCGTTCACGTGCTCGTTTTTGTGGAAAAAATTAAAAAAGCTCTCAAAGTTCGAGATAAAAAACAAAAAACCATCGACCAGGTAGCCAACGGTAAACGATACAAGTATCGTGCGGGCGAAAACGAGCGTTACCGTGCTCGTTTTCGAGTTATTGACGAAAAACGGCCTGGAGCGATCTGTCCGGCGGTCGACGCGCGAAAGTTTCTAAGTCCGCTCTGCTCCGAATCATCGCTCCGGCGTCAAAAATCGTCGTAGGACAAAAAATCGACACGCTATCTTGCAGGAAAAAATCCGGGGAACACGATGGCGTCGTCAAAAGTGCAGGTCGTTGAGCTCGTTTTCGAGAGAAAAAAAAAAAAATTCTCAAAATTCGACAAAAAAATAAAGCGATTATTGGATCGTATAGAGAATGTGAAACTGCATAAGAATCGTATAGACGAAAATTGGCGTTCACGTGCTCGTTTTTGTGGAAAAAATTAAAAAAGCTCTCAAAGTTCGAGATAAAAAAAAAAAAAACCATCGACCAGGTAGCCAACGGTAGACGGTACAAGTATCGTATGGGCGAAAACGAGCGTTACCGTGCTCGTTTTCGAGTTATTGACGAAAAACGGCCTGGAGCGATCGGTCCGGCGGTCGACGCGCGAAAGTTTCCAAGTCTGCTCTGCCCCGAATCATCGCTCCGGCGTCAAAAATCGTCGTAGGACAAAACATCGACACGCTATCTTGCAGGAAAAAATCCGGGGAACACGATGGCGTCGTCAAAAGTGCAGGTCGTCGAGCTCGTTTTCGAGAGAAAAAAAAAAAAATTCTCAAAATTCGACAAAAAAATAAAACGATTATTGGATCGTGTAGAGAATGTAAAACTGCATCAGAATCGCATAGACGAAAATTGGCGTTCACGTGCTCGTTTTTGTGGAAAAAATTAAAAAAGCTCTCAAAGTTCGAGATAAAAAAAGAAAAAACCATCGACCAGGTAGCCAACGGTAGACGGTACAAGTATCGTATGGGCGAAAACGAGCGTTATCGTGCTCGTTTTCGAGTTATTGACGAAAAACGGCCTGGTGCGATCGGTCCGGCGGTCGACGCGCGAAAGTTTCTAAGTCCGCTCTGCTCCGAATCATCGCTCCGGCGTCAAAAATCGTCGTAGGACAAAAAATCGACACGCTATCTTGCAGGAAAAAATCCGGGGACCACGATGGCGTCGTCAAAAGTGCAGGTCGTCGAGCTCGTTTTCGAGAGAAAAAAAAAAAAATTCTCAAAATTCGACAAAAAAATAAAACGATTATTGGATCGTGTAGAGAATGTGAAACTGCATAAGAATCGTATAGACGAAAATTGGCGTTCACGTGCTCGTTTTTGTGGAAAAAATTAAAAAAGCTCTCAAAGTTCGAGATAAAAAAAAAAAAAACCATCGACCAGGTAGCCAACGGTAGACGGTACAAGTATCGTACGGGCGAAAACGAGCGTTACCGTGCTCGTTTTCGAGTTATTGACGAAAAACGGCCTGGAGCGATCGGTCCGGCGGTCGACGCGCGAAAGTTTCTAAGTCCGCTCTGCTCCGAATCATCGCTCCGGCGTCAAAAATCGTCGTAGGACAAAAAATCGGCACGCTATCTTGCAGGAAAAAATCCGGGGAACACGATGGCGTCGTCAAAAGTGCAGGTCGTCGAGCTCGTTTTCGAGAGAAAAAAAAAAAAATTCTCAAAATTCGACAAAAAAATAAAGCGATCATTGGATCGTATAGAGAATGTGAAACTGCATAAGAATCGTATAGACGAAAATTGGCGTTCACGTGCTCGTTTTTGTGGAAAAAATTAAAAAAGCTCTCAAAGTTCGAGATAAAAAAAGAAAAAACCATCGACCAGGTAGCCAACGGTAGACGGTACAAGTATCGTATGGGCGAAAACGAGCGTTACCGTGCTCGTTTTCGAGTTATTGACGAAAAACGGCCTGGAGCGATCGGTCCGGCGGTCGACGCGCGAAAGTTTCTAAGTCCGCTCTGCTCCGAATCATCGCTCCGGCGTCAAAAATCGTCGTAGGACAAAAACTCGACACGCTATCTTGCATGAAAAAATCCGGGGAACACGATGGCGTCGTCAAAAGTGCAGTTCGTCGAGCTCGTTTTCGAGAGAAAAAAAAAAAAATTCTCAAAATTCGACAAAAAAATAAAACGATTATTGGATTGTGTAGAGAATGTAAAACTGCATAAGAATCGCATAGACGAAAATGAGCGTTCACGTGCTCGTTTTTGTGGAAAAAATTAAAAAAGCTCTCAAAGTTCGAGATAAAAAAAGAAAAAACCATCGACCAGGTAGCCAACGGTAGACGGTACAAGTATCGTATGGGCGAAAACGAGCGTTACCGTGCTCGTTTTCGAGTTATTGACGAAAAACGGCCTGGAGCGATCGGTCCGGCGGTCGACGCGCGAAAGTTTCTAAGTCCGCTCTGCTCCGAATCATCGCTCCGGCGTCAAAAATCGTCGCAGGACAAAAACTCGACACGCTATCTTGCAGGAAAAAATCCGGGGAACACGATGGCGTCGTCAAAAGTGCAGGTCGTCGAGCTCGTTTTCGAGAGAAAAAAAAAAAAATTCTCAAAATTCGACAAAAAAATAAAACGATTATTGGATCGTGTAGAGAATGTAAAACTGCATAAGAATCGCATAGACGAAAATTAGCGTTCACGTGCTCGTTTTTGTGGAGAAAATTAAAAAAGCTCTCAAAGTTCGAGATAAAAAAAGAAAAAACCATCCACCAGGTAGCCAACGGTAAACGGTACAAGTATCGTACGGGCGAAAACGAGCGTTACCGTGCTCGTTTTCGAGTTATTGACGAAAAACGGCCTGGAGCGATCGGTCCGGCGGTCGACGCGCGAAAGATTCTAAGTCCGCTCTGCTCCGAATCATCGCTCCGGCGTCAAAAATCGTCGTAGGACAAAAAATCGACACGCTACTTTGCAGGAAAAAATCCGGGGAACACGATGGCGTCGTCAAAAGTGCAGGTCGTCGAGCTCGTTTTCGAGAGAAAAAAAAAAAAATTCTCAAAATTCGACAAACAAATAAAACGATTGTTGGACCGTGTAGAGAATGTAAAACTGCATAAGAATCGTATAGACGAAAATTGGCGTTCACGTGCTCGTTTTTGTGGAAAAAATTAAAAAAGCTCTCAAAGTTCGAGATAAAAAAAGAAAAAACCATCGACCAGGTAGCCAACGGTAGACGGTACAAGTATCGTATGGGCGAAAACGAGCGTTACCGTGCTCGTTTTCGAGTTATTGACGAAAAACGGCCTGGAGCGATCGGTCCGGCGGTCGACGCGCGAAAGTTTCTAAGTCCGCTCTGCTCCGAATCATCGCTCCGGCGTCAAAAATCGTCGTAGGACAAAAAATCGACACGCTATCTTGCAGGAAAAAATCCGGGGAACACGATGGCGTCGTCAAAAGTGCAGGTCGTCGAGCTCGTTTTCGAGAGAAAAAAAAAAAAATTCTCAAAATTCGACAAAAAAATAAAACGATTATTGGATTGTGTAGAGAATGTAAAACTGCATAAGAATCGCATAGACGAAAATGAGCGTTCACGTGCTCGTTTTTGTGGAAAAAATTAAAAAAGCTCTCAAAGTTCGAGATAAAAAAAAAAAAAACCATCGACCAGGTAGCCAACGGTAGACGGTACAAGTATCGTACGGGCGAAAACGAGCGTTACCGTGCTCGTTTTCGAGTTATTGACGAAAAACGGCCTGGAGCGATCGGTCCGGCGGTCGACGCGCGAAAGTTTCTAAGTCCGCTCTGCTCCGAATCATCGCTCCGGCGTCAAAAATCGTCGTAGGACAAAAAATCGACACGCTATCTTGCAGGAAAAAATCCGGGGAACACGATGGCGTCGTCAAAAGTGCAGGTCGTTGAGCTCGTTTTCGAGAGAAAAAAAAAAAAATTCTCAAAATTCGACAAAAAAATAAAGCGATTATTGGATCGTATAGAGAATGTGAAACTGCATAAGAATCGTATAGACGAAAATTGGCGTTCACGTGCTCGTTTTTGTGGAAAAAATTAAAAAAGCTCTCAAAGTTCGAGATAAAAAAAGAAAAAACCATCGACCAGGTAGCCAACGGTAGACGGTACAAGTATCGTATGGGCGAAAACGAGCGTTACCGTGCTCGTTTTCGAGTTATTGACGAAAAACGGCCTGGAGCGATCGGTCCGGCGGTCGACGCGCCAAAGTTTCTAAGTCCGCTCTGCTCCGAATCATCGCTCCGGCGTCAAAAATCGTCGTAGGACAAAAACTCGACACGCTATCTTGCATGAAAAAATCCGGGGAACACGATGGCGTCGTCAAAAGTGCAGGTCGTCGAGCTCGTTTTCGAGAGAAAAAAAAAAAAATTCTCAAAATTCGACAAAAAAATAAAACGATTATTGGATTGTGTAGAGAATGTAAAACTGCATAAGAATCGCATAGACGAAAATGAGCGTTCACGTGCTCGTTTTTGTGGAAAAAATTAAAAAAGCTCTCAAAGTTCGAGATAAAAAAAGAAAAAACCATCGACCAGGTAGCCAACGGTAGACGGTACAAGTATCGTATGGGCGAAAACGAGCGTTACCGTGCTCGTTTTCGAGTTATTGACGAAAAACGGCCTGGAGCGATCGGTCCGGCGGTCGACGCGCGAAAGTTTCTAAGTCCGCTCTGCTCCGAATCATCGCTCCGGCGTCAAAAATCGTCGTAGGACAAAAACTCGACACGCTATCTTGCAGGAAAAAATCCGGGGAACACGATGGCGTCGTCAAAAGTGCAGGTCGTCGAGCTCGTTTTCGAGAGAAAAAGAAAAAAATTCTCAAAATTCGACAAAAAAATAAAGCGATTATTGGATCGTGTAGAGAATGTGAAACTGCATAAGAATCGTATAGACGAAAATTGGCGTTCACGTGCTCGTTTTTGTGGAAAAAATTAAAAAAGCTCTCAAAGTTCGAGATAAAAAAAGAAAAAACCATCGACCAGGTAGCCAACGGTAGACGGTACAAGTATCGTATGGGCGAAAACGAGCGTTACCGTGCTCGTTTTCGAGTTATTGACGAAAAACGGCCTGGAGCGATCGGTCCGGCGGTCGACGCGCGAAAGTTTCCAAGTCTGCTCTGCCCCGAATCATCGCTCCGGCGTCAAAAATCGTCGTAGGACAAAAAATCGACACGCTATCTTGCAGGAAAAAATCCGGGGACCACGATGGCGTCGTCAAAAGTGCAGGTCGTCGAGCTCGTTTTCGAGAGAAAAAAAAAAAAATTCTCAAAATTCGACAAAAAAATAAAACGATTATTGGATCGTGTAGAGAATGTAAAACTGCATCAGAATCGCATAGACGAAAATTGGCGTTCACGTGCTCGTTTTTGTGGAAAAAATTAAAAAAGCTCTCAAAGTTCGAGATAAAAAAAAAAAAACCATCGACCAGGTAGCCAACGGTAAACGATACAAGTATCGTGCGGGCGAAAACGAGCGTTACCGTGCTCGTTTTCGAGTTATTGACGAAACACGGCCTGGAGCGATCGGTCCGGCGGTCGACGCGCGAAAGTTTCTAAGTCCGCTCTGCTCCGAATCATCGCTCCGGCGTCAAAAATCGTCGTAGGACAAAAAATCGACACGCTATCTTGCAGGAAAAAATCCGGGGAACACGATGGCGTCGTCAAAAGTGCAGGTCGTCGAGCTCGTTTTCGAGAGAAAAAAAAAAAAATTCTCAAAATTCGACAAAAAAATAAAGCGATTATTGGATCGTATAGAGAATGTGAAACTGCATAAGAATCGTATAGACGAAAATTGGCGTTCACGTGCTCGTTTTTGTGGAAAAAATTAAAAACCTCTCAAAGTTCGAGATAAAAAAAAAAAAAACCATCGACCAGGTAGCCAACGGTAGACGGTACAAGTATCGTATGGGCGAAAACGAGCGTTACCGTGCTCGTTTTCGAGTTATTGACGAAAAACGGCCTGGAGCGATCGGTCCGGCGGTCGACGCGCGAAAGTTTCCAAGTCTGCTCTGCCCCACCCTCAGGGGCTGCCAGCCTTTCAGCTGCAGTACGGGCTTAACGAACCCGGGGTACCCGAGTCATACACACACCGTAAGCCTCCTGTTGGTCGTCACAACGACCCATTCGCAATTCCCTATTGGTTTTGTGAATGGTACGTGACGGCAGGAGGAACGGGGGTCTTGGCTTAACCGCCTGGGCCACGAGTATGGCGACTCTATAAAATCGCCCTCCAATCCTAAGCTATGGTGCGCGGCGATGGGATGCATGGTTGGGGGAGAAGGCCCAATCCCAAGCGACCACCTCCGGGGAACCTGCCGAACCCCCGGAGTATTAGGCTTACCCGGGTAAGGCGGCTCTGCCCGGGTGGACCTTTATTTCCGACCATCTCGTGGGACTATTATGGACACAGAAAATAAAATGGGGATGGGGCGGGTTTTGTCGGTTGGGGAGGACGGAGACGGGGTTGGGGTTAGGGTGGCGGCGCTCGCGCCCCACTCAGCGCCAGGTCCGGCTTCGTGGAGGGTGGAGGAGGACGACGAGACGGCGTCGGTCTCGTCCTTCTCCTCCAGCACGAGCCACATAGGCTCTAAGAGGAAGAGGACGGGGCAGGCCGTCGTCGAGGTGGGCGGGGCGATGAGCCCGTCGGTGAGGCTGAGTTGCCTCAGGGACGAGGTGACCGAGGAGATATCGGAGAGGATCTCCTCGTCCCTGAGGCGGGTGGAGAAAGTCGCCGCTGCCTGCGCCTTTAAGGGGCAGAAAAGCGGTGGCGCGGAGGCCCTGAAGGCCGCGGCGGAGGAAATGAGGGAGGCGGCGCGGGAGCTCAGAGGGCGGAACGCCCGTCTGCAGCTCCTGTTGGAGGAGGAGCGACAGGGGAGGAGGAGGGCAGAGGCGCTGTGGAACAGCGCGGCCCTCCCTCCCATCCTCCCTCCTCCTCCTCCGCCGCGTCCCTCGGCGGAGGTAAATAAACGGGGTGCGGCGGCAGTGGTGCGGGGCACCGCGGGCCCCTCCACCCGCACTCCGCCCGTGAAGGAGTCCCCGTCCTCCTCAGAAGACGATCTTCTGAGGAGGATTGGGGACATGATTGATGGCAAGCTGGCCGCCTTCCGGGAGGAACTCCTCGCCGGAAGAGCGGTCAGCAGGAAGGCGGTGCCTCCCCGACCTGTTCCGGTACAGTCGGGGAAGGCAAAGAAGGGCGGAGTGAAGGCTCCGCCCAGCGTTGCGGCACCAGGGCCCCGGGTCGCGACCCCCAAGGGGGGTGGTGTACCCGTGGTCGCGGTGGTCGCGTCCTCCACAGCACCCTCCCAAGGGGGGGTGGCGTGGAGTGAGGTGGTGGGGCGGAAGGCGAAGCGGGCGGCGAGGAAGGCCTCGCAACCGCAGCCTCCGCCTCCGCCGCCGGCGGCCAAGGTAAAGGCCGCGAAGGTCGGGAAGGCACGACCAGGTCGTCCCCCAAAAACGGCAGCGGTGACGCTGACCGTTGCGCAGGGGGGCGACCTGACCCTCGCGGAGGCGATGCGGCTCGCCAGGGAGAATATCTCCCTGGAAGAGCTGGGCATCGCCTCCGTGAGGGCGAAGAGGGCCGTGACCGGGGGTCTCTTGCTGGAGATCCCCGGTGCAGAAGGCGGCGCGAAGGCGGATCGTCTCGCCCAGAGGCTCCGGGAGCAGCTGGGCGAGCGAGGTGTCCGGGTCGCCCGGCCCACGAAGCGCACGGAGATGCGCATTTGTGGGCTGGACGACTCGGTCAGCGCACAGGATGTGTCCCGTGCCCTTGCGAGGGCGGGGGACTGTCCTGTGGAGGACCTGCGGATCGGAGAGATCCGCAGGTCGCCCTCCGGCCTCGGGTCGGTGTGGGCCCGGTGCCCCCTCTCCGCCGCCCGTAAGGTGGCGGAATCCGGGAGGGTGTTGGTGGGGTGGGTTTCGGCGCGAGTGGAAATCCTCGCGCCGCGCCCGCTCCAGTGTCACCGCTGCCTCGAATTGGGGCACGTGAGGCAGTGGTGCACCTCGCCGGTGGACCGCAGCGGTCAGTGTTACCGCTGCGGTGCCAAAGAGCACCGTGCGAGCCAGTGCTCGGCGGCCCCCCACTGCCCGCTGTGTGCGGACATGGGGAGGCCAGCCGATCACAGGGTGGGGAGCAAGAAGTGCTCCCCCCCCTCCCGGAAGGAGAGGAAGAGGCGGGCTGCACCGGCTCCGGTGCCGAGGGCGGTGGCATCGTCCTCCATGGAGGTGGACGGTGCTACGGGGACGGACGGCCGGGAGGAGGCTGGCGCGGCCATTAATTAATGCCGCCCCGCCTCCTCCTCCAGGCCAACCTCAACCACTGCCGCGCGGCACAGGACTTGATGTCCCAAGTCCTTGCGGAGTGGGGGGTTGGCCTGGCGGTCGCCGCCGAGCCGTACCGCGTCCCTGATCACCCTCATTGGGTGGGCGACGCGGACGGCTTGGTGGCGACGGTATGGGGAGGGGGCGACGGGTCCCCACCGTTCTCCTTGTTGGAGCGCGGTCGGGGATTCGTCGCCGTGGACTGGGGGGGGGTCGCTGTGGTGGGGTGCTACATTTCGCCCCGTAGCGGTCACGCTGCGTTCGAGCTGTACTTGGCCGAGGTCGCGGCATGCGTGCAGCGCTACGCGGCCCGGCCGGTGCTGGTCCTGGGGGATTTTAATGCCAAGTCGGTGGCTTGGGGATCCCCCAGGACCTCCGTTCGCGGCGGGATCCTGGGCGATTGGGCGGCGGGGCTCGACCTCCGGGTATTGAACCGGGGGTCGGAGAACACATGCGTGCGGCGATATGGGGGGTCCATTGTGGATGTTGGATTCGCGACCCCCAACGCCGTGCGCATGGTGTCGGGTTGGCACGTGGTCGCGGGGGCAGAGACACTCTCCGATCACCGGTACATCCGGATGGAGGTCTCTGCCGCCGCGAGTGCATCCCGACACGGCCGCCTGCGTGGCACCCCACCACGCCGCTGGGCGCTTCGGCGCCTGGACAAGGACGCCCTGATGGCAGCTGCCCTCGCTGCAACTTGGCCGCAGGGAGCGGCCGAGTTGCCGAGCATAGAGGAGGAGGTCGCCCGGCTCGGAGCATTGGTCGCGGGTATTTGCGACGCGGCGATGCCTCGGGTCGGGCGGGCTTCTCCTCGCCGGGCGGTGTACTGGTGGTCGGACGCGATCGCGGAGTTGCGAGTCGCGACTGTCCGCGCCCGACGCCAGTGCACCCGCGCGCGCCGTCGTCAACGTACAGGCGACGGCGTGGCGCGAGCGAGGGCAGCTGATGACCTGTATGGAGCATACCGCGTGGCGCGGGTTGCTCTGCAGGTCGCCATCAAACGGGCCAAGACCCAGGCATGGAAGGAGCTCCTCCAGACCCTTGATGACGATCCATGGGGGCGCCCATATAAGGTGGTGCTGAATAAGCTCCGCCCGTGGGCGCCCCCCGTCACCGAGGGTCTTGACCCCCGGCTGCTGGAGGACGTGGTCAATACACTCTTCCCAATTGGGGAGAGGGGACCGCGTCCTCCGGCGGCGGCGGCTGTCCCAGTGGAGTGGACGGCCGAGCTGGGGGTCACGCAGGAGGAGCTGGCAGCGGCCATCAGACGGCTCGGGGTTCGTAACACGGCCCCGGGTCCGGATGGTGTGCCCGGCCGGGTTTGGGTCTTGACCCAGGGCGTCCTTGGGGCCGACCTCAGGCGATTGTTCGACCGCTGCCTGAGGGACGGGCGATTCCCCCCCAGTTGGAAGGTGGCGAGGATGGTCCTCCTCCGGAAGGAGGGTCGGCCCGCGGAGTCTCCCTCCGCATACCGGCCCATTTGTCTCCTCGACGAGGTGGGCAAGCTCTTCGGGCGTGTGATTGCTGCCCGCCTCGTCGAGCACCTGTCGCGGGGTGATCCCGGTCTGGCCGACTGCCAGTTCGGTTTCCGGGGGGGCCGATCGACTATCGACGCGATAGGTCGTGTGAGGGCCCTCTCGGAGGCGGCCGTCTCCCGGGGAGGGGTGGCATTGGCAATATCCTTGGATATTGCCAATGCCTTTAACACCCTCCCCTGGGAAGAGATAAGGAGGGGACTCGAATATCATCGAGTCCCCCCTTGTCTCAGGGCGGTCGTCGGGGATTATCTCCGCGGCAGGTGGATCGAGTATCCGGGCCGGGATGGTGATATGCGGAGGGAGGTGTACTGCGGTGTTCCGCAGGGGTCGGTCCTCGGGCCACTCCTGTGGAACATCGCGTACGACTCGGTGTTGCGGGCCGGCCTCCCCGACGGCGTCAGCACGGTGTGTTATGCGGATGACACACTGGTGCTGGCCGTCGGGGCGCACTGGGGGAGGGCCATGCGTCGCGCGGAGGAGGGGTCGCAACGCGTCGTCGACCGGATCAGGGGGATGGGGATGACGGTGGCGGTCCATAAGACCGAGGTGATTGCGTTTCATTCACCTCGGCAGGATCCGCCACCCCCTCTGATTCGGGTGGGTGGGGCTGACATCGAGGTGAAGCCCCAGATCAGGTATCTAGGGCTGATCCTCGATAGCCACTGGCGTTTCGAGAAGCATTTCCGCTGCCTGGTCCCCCGGTTGGAAAGGATGGTTGCGGCTCTGGGCCGGATCCTGCCCAACCTGGGGGGCCCGGCGGGCCGAGTTCGTCGCCTCTATGTGGCAATGGTCCAGTCGGTGGCCCTATACGGGGCCCCCGTCTGGGCGGACGACCTGGCTGCCTCCCGGCGCAGCATGACTATGCTGCGTCGGGTGCAGAGGCGCATGGCGCTCAGGGTCGTCCGCGGGTATCGGACCATGTCACATGAGGCGGCGACGGTTCTAGCGGGGATGCCGCCCATGGACCTGCTCGCGCGGTCGCACGCGGTGATGTACCGGCACCGCGTCGACCGTCGCGCGGGGGTGGGGGCGGTCCCGGGCGGGCAGGAGCCTGCTTGGGGCGATTTGAAGCGCCAGGCCCGGCAGTCCGTGTTGCTCGCGTGGCAGGAGCGGCTGGCTCTGCCAACCGCGGGGCACCGGACTGTCGGGGCTGTTCGGCCACTCCTGAAGGAGTGGCTGGACAGAGGCCATGGCAGCCTCACCTACCGGCTGGCACAGGTATTTTCCGGGCATGGCAGCTTCGGAAGATACCTGTGCCGGATAGGGAAGGAGCCGACGGCGCGTTGCTGCCACTGCGACGCTGAGCAGGACACGGCGGATCATACCCTGGAGGTATGCCCCGCGTGGGAGGGGGAGCGCCGTGTCCTGGTCGGCGTCGTCGGGCGGGATGTCTCGCTGCCGGGCGTGGTGCGCGCCATGCTCGGCAGCGAGGAGAAGTGGAGGGCCGTGGCCTCCTTCTGCGAGAACGTAATGTTGCAGAAGGAGGCCGCGGGGAGGGAGCGCGAGCTTCAGCGGCGTGCTGAAGCACGCGCTCGTGCGGTGGCCCGAGGTCGTCGCCCGGTCGCGAGGCGTCGCGGGCGGCCGCCTCGGCGTGGAGGATGACCTAGGCTGGGAGGGGGGTCCTGAGGGGACCCTCCTCCCGCCAGGCGGCGCCGGGTCGGACCGGTTGGGGGTAGGAGTGCCTTCCCCTACCGGTCCGACGCAAGGGGAGGCACCCTCGGCGGTCTGGTGCGGCCATGAACGCCCGGCCGCCGAGGGATGGAAACGGGGTCGCGGGCGGTTGCGAGTTGGGGCTCGCAGCCGCCACTAAACGCGGCCCCGGGACGGATAGCGGCGGGATGGAGTGGCCCCGTCCCGCCGCTATGAGGCAGTGTGTCTACTGGGGGGACCGATTGTCCCCCCGGGGGATGGGCGCGAAAGCGCGGGCACGGGGAGGATACCGGAAGAATGCATCGAGCGATTCCCGGTATCCTCCCAAAGCGTGCCGAAGGGTCACCGTGGGGTTTTTAGTGGGTAGGTCCCGCGCTTGTCGTTGTACGGGCGCGGGGAATCCCACACACGCCTCCCACCTCTCCCCAAGGAGGTGGGAGGGAGTCTTTCGAAGATTTTCCCCACGACAAAAAAAAAAAAAAAAAAAAAAAAAAAAAAAGTCTGCTCTGCCCCGAATCATCGCTCCGGCGTCAAAAATCGTCGTAGGACAAAAAATCGACACGCTATCTTGCAGGAAAAAATCCGGGGACCACGATGGCGTCGTCAAAAGTGCAGGTCGTCGAGCTCGTTTTCGAGAGAAAAAAAAAAAAATTCTCAAAATTCGACAAAAAAATAAAACGATTATTGGATCGTGTAGAGAATGTAAAACTGCATCAGAATCGCATAGACGAAAATTGGCGTTCACGTGCTCGTTTTTGTGGAAAAAATTAAAAAAGCTCTCAAAGTTCGAGATAAAAAAAAAAAAACCATCGACCAGGTAGCCAACGGTAAACGATACAAGTATCGTACGGGCGAAAACGAGCGTTACCGTGCTCGTTTTCGAGTTATTGACGAAAAACGGCCTGGAGCGATCGGTCCGGCGGTCGACGCGCGAAAGTTTCTAAGTCCGCTCTGCTCCGAATCATCGCTCCGGCGTCAAAAATCGTCGTAGGACAAAAAATCGACACGCTATCTTGCAGGAAAAAATCCGGGGAACACGATGGCGTCGTCAAAAGTGCAGGTCGTCGAGCTCGTTTTCGAGAGAAAAAAAAAAAAATTCTCAAAATTCGACAAAAAAATAAAACGATTATTGGATCGTGTAGAGAATGTGAAACTGCATAAGAATCGTATAGACGAAAATTGGCGTTCACGTGCTCGTTTTTGTGGAAAAAATTAAAAAAGCTCTCAAAGTTCGAGATAAAAAAAAAAAAAACCATCGACCAGGTAGCCAACGGTAGACGGTACAAGTATCGTACGGGCGAAAACGAGCGTTACCGTGCTCGTTTTCGAGTTATTGGCGAAAAACGGCCTGGAGCGATCGGTCCGGCGGTCGACGCGCGAAAGTTTCTAAGTCCGCTCTGCTCCGAATCATCGCTCCGGCGTCAAAAATCGTCGTAGGACAAAAAATCGACACGCTATCTTGCAGGAAAAAATCCGGGGAACACGATGGCGTCGTCAAAAGTGCAGGTCGTCGAGCTCGTTTTCGAGAGAAAAAAAAAAAAATTCTCAAAATTCGACAAAAAAATAAAACGATTATTGGATCGTGTAGAGAATGTGAAACTGCATAAGAATCGTATAGACGAAAATTGGCGTTCACGTGCTCGTTTTTGTGGAAAAAATTAAAAAAGCTCTCAAAGTTCGAGATAAAAAAAAAAAAAACCATCGACCAGGTAGCCAACGGTAGACGGTACAAGTATCGTATGGGCGAAAACGAGCGTTACCGTGCTGGTTTTCGAGTTATTGACGAAAAACGGCCTGGAGCGATCGGTCCGGCGGTCGACGCGCAAAAGTTTCTAAGTCCGCTCTGCTCCGAATCATCGCTCCGGCGTCAAAAATCGTCGTAGGACAAAAAATCGACACGCTATCTTGCAGGAAAAAATCCGGGGAACACGACGGCGTCGTCAAAAGTGCAGGTCGTCGAGCTCGTTTTCGAGAGAAAAAAAAAAAAATTCTCAAAATTCGACAAAAAAATAAAGCGATTATTGGATCGTGTAGAGAATGTGAAACTGCATAAGAATCGTGTAGACGAAAATTGGCGTTCACGTGCTCGTTTTTGTGGAAAAAATTAAAAAAGCTCTCAAAGCTCGAGATAAAAAAAAAAAAAACCATCGACCAGGTAGCCAACGGTAGACGGTACAAGTATCGTATGGGCGAAAACGAGCGTTACCGTGCTCGTTTTCGAGTTATTGACGAAAAACGGCCTGGAGCGATCGGTCCGGCGGTCGACGCGCGAAAGTTTCCAAGTCCGCTCTGCTCCCGGGGAGGGGTGGCATTGGCAATATCCTTGGATATTGCCAATGCCTTTAACACCCTCCCCTGGGAAGAGATAAGGAGGGGGCTCGAATATCATCGAGTCCCCCCTTGTCTCAGGGCGGTCGTCGGGGATTATCTCCGCGGCAGGTGGATCGAGTATCCGGGCCGGGATGGTGATATGCGGAGGGAGGTGTACTGCGGTGTTCCGCAGGGGTCGGTCCTCGGGCCACTCCTGTGGAACATCGCGTACGACTCGGTGTTGCGGGCCGGCCTCCCCGACGGCGTCAGCACGGTGTGTTATGCGGATGACACACTGGTGCTGGCCGTCGGGGCGCACTGGGGGAGGGCCATGCGTCGCGCGGAGGAGGGGTCGCAACGCGTCGTCGACCGGATCAGGGGGATGGGGATGACGGTGGCGGTCCATAAGACCGAGGTGATAGCGTTTCATTCACCTCGGCAGGATCCGCCACCCCCTCTGATTCGGGTGGGTGGGGCTGACATCGAGGTGAAGCCCCAGATCAGGTATCTGGGGCTGATCCTCGATAGCCACTGGCGTTTCGAGAAGCATTTCCGCTGCCTGGTCCCCCGGTTGGAAAGGATGGTTGCGGCTCTGGGCCGGATCCTGCCCAACCTGGGGGGCCCGGCGGGCCGAGTTCGTCGCCTCTATGTGGCAATGGTCCAGTCGGTGGCCCTATACGGGGCCCCCGTCTGGGCGGACGACCTGGCTGCCTCCCGGCGCAGCATGACTATGCTGCGTCGGGTGCAGAGGCGCATGGCGCTCAGGGTCGTCCGCGGGTATCGGACCATGTCACATGAGGCGGCGACGGTTCTAGCGGGGATGCCGCCCATGGACCTGCTCGCGCGGTCGCACGCGGTGATGTACCGGCACCGCGTCGACCGTCGCGCGGGGGTGGGGGCGGTCCCGGGCGGGCAGGAACCTGCTTGGGGCGATTTGAAGCGCCAGGCCCGGCAGTCCGTGTTGCTCGCGTGGCAGGAGCGGCTGGCTCTGCCAACCGCGGGGCACCGGACTGTCGGGGCTGTTCGGCCACTCCTGAAGGAGTGGCTGGACAGAGGCCATGGCAGCCTCACCTATCGGCTGGCACAGGTATTTTCCGGGCATGGCAGCTTCGGAAGATACCTGTGCCGGATAGGGAAGGAGCCGACGGCGCGTTGCTGCCACTGCGACGCTGAGCAGGACACGGCGGATCATACCCTGGAGGTATGCCCCGCGTGGGAGGGGGAGCGCCGTGTCCTGGTCGGCGTCGTCGGGCGGGATGTCTCGCTGCCGGGCGTGGTACGCGCCATGCTCGGCAGCGAGGAGAAGTGGAGGGCCGTGGCCTCCTTCTGCGAGAACGTAATGTTGCAGAAGGAGGCCGCGGGGAGGGAGCGCGAGCTTCAGCGGCGCGCTGAAGCTCGCGCTCGTGCGGTGGCCCGAGGTCGTCGCCCGGTCGCGAGGCGTCGCGGGCGGCCGCCTCGGCGTGGCGGATGACCTAGGCTGGGAGGGGGGTCCTGAGGGGACCCTCCTCCCGCCAGGCGGCGCCGGGTCGGACCGGTTGGGGGTAGGAGTGCCTCCCCCTACCGGTCCGACGCAAGGGGAGGCACCCTCGGCGGTCTGGTGCGGCCATGAACGCCCGGCCGCCGAGGGGTGGAAACGGGGTCGCGGGCGGTTGCGAGTTGGGGCTCGCAGCCGCCACTAAACGCGGCCCCGGGACGGATAGCGGCGGGATGGAGTGGCCCCGTCCCGCCGCTATGAGGCAGTGTGTCTACTGGGGGGACCGATTGTCCCCCCGGGGGATGGGCGCGAAAGCGCGGGCACGGGGAGGATACCGGAAGAATGCTTCGAGCGATTCCCGGTATCCTCCCAAAGCGTGCCGAAGGGTCACCGTGGGGTTTTTAGTGGGTAGGTCCCGCGCCTGTCGTTGTACGGGCGCGGGGAATCCCACACACCCCTCCCACCTCTCCCCAAGGAGGTGGGAGGGAGTCTTTCGAAGATTTTCCCCACGACAAAAAAAAAAAAAAAAAAAAAAAAAAAAAAGTCCGCTCTGCTCCGAATCATCGCTCCGGCGTCAAAAATCGTCGTAGGACAAAAAATCGACACGCTACTTTGCAGGAAAAAATCCGGGGAACACGATGGCGTCGTCAAAAGTGCAGGTCGTCGAGCTCGTTTTCGAGAGAAAAAAAAAAAAATTCTCAAAATTCGACAAACAAATAAAACGATTGTTGGACCGTGTAGAGAATGTAAAACTACATAAGAATCGTATAGACGAAAATTGGCGTTCACGTGCTCGTTTTTGTGGAGAAAATTAAAAAAGCTCTCAAAGTTCGAGATAAAAAAAGAAAAAACCATCCACCAGGTAGCCAACGGTAAACGGTACAAGTATCGTACGGGCGAAAACGAGCGTTACCGTGCTCGTTTTCGAGTTATTGACGAAAAACGGCCTGGAGCGATCGGTCCGGCGGTCGACGCGCGAAAGATTCTAAGTCCGCTCTGCTCCGAATCATCGCTCCGGCGTCAAAAATCGTCGTAGGACAAAAAATCGACACGCTACTTTGCAGGAAAAAATCCGGGGAACACGATGGCGTCGTCAAAAGTGCAGGTCGTCGAGCTCGTTTTCGAGAGAAAAAAAAAAAAATTCTCAAAATTCGACAAACAAATAAAACGATTGTTGGACCGTGTAGAGAATGTAAAACTGCATAAGAATCGTATAGACGAAAATTGGCGTTCACGTGCTCGTTTTTGTGGAAAAAATTAAAAAAGCTCTCAAAGTTCGAGATAAAAAAAAAAAAACCATCGACCAGGTAGCCAACGGTAGACGGTACAAGTATCGTATGGGCGAAAACGAGCGTTACCGTGCTCGTTTTCGAGTTATTGACGAAAAACGGCCTGGAGCGATCGGTCCGGCGGTCGACGCGCAAAAGTTTCTAAGTCCGCTCTGCTCCGAATCATCGCTCCGGCGTCAAAAATCGTCGTAGGACAAAAACTCGACACGCTATCTTGCATGAAAAAATCCGGGGAACACGATGGCGTCGTCAAAAGTGCAGGTCGTCGAGCTCGTTTTCGAGAGAAAAAAAAAAAAATTCTCAAAATTCGACAAAAAAATAAAACGATTATTGGATTGTGTAGAGAATGTAAAACTGCATAAGAATCGCATAGACGAAAATGAGCGTTCACGTGCTCGTTTTTGTGGAAAAAATTAAAAAAGCTCTCAAAGTTCGAGATAAAAAAAGAAAAAACCATCGACCAGGTAGCCAACGGTAGACGGTACAAGTATCGTATGGGCGAAAACGAGCGTTACCGTGCTCGTTTTCGAGTTATTGACGAAAAACGGCCTGGAGCGATCGGTCCGGCGGTCGACGCGCGAAAGTTTCTAAGTCCGCTCTGCTCCGAATCATCGCTCCGGCGTCAAAAATCGTCGTAGGACAAAAACTCGACACGCTATCTTGCATGAAAAAATCCGGGGAACACGATGGCGTCGTCAAAAGTGCAGTTCGTCGAGCTCGTTTTCGAGAGAAAAAAAAAAAAATTCTCAAAATTCGACAAAAAAATAAAACGATTATTGGATTGTGTAGAGAATGTAAAACTGCATAAGAATCGCATAGACGAAAATGAGCGTTCACGTGCTCGTTTTTGTGGAAAAAATTAAAAAAGCTCTCAAAGTTCGAGATAAAAAAAGAAAAAACCATCGACCAGGTAGCCAACGGTAGACGGTACAAGTATCGTATGGGCGAAAACGAGCGTTACCGTGCTCGTTTTCGAGTTATTGACGAAAAACGGCCTGGAGCGATCGGTCCGGCGGTCGACGCGCGAAAGTTTCTAAGTCCGCTCTGCTCCGAATCATCGCTCCGGCGTCAAAAATCGTCGCAGGACAAAAACTCGACACGCTATCTTGCAGGAAAAAATCCGGGGAACACGATGGCGTCGTCAAAAGTGCAGGTCGTCGAGCTCGTTTTCGAGAGAAAAAAAAAAAAATTCTCAAAATTCGACAAAAAAATAAAACGATTATTGGATCGTGTAGAGAATGTAAAACTGCATAAGAATCGCATAGACGAAAATTAGCGTTCACGTGCTCGTTTTTGTGGAGAAAATTAAAAAAGCTCTCAAAGTTCGAGATAAAAAAAGAAAAAACCATCCACCAGGTAGCCAACGGTAAACGGTACAAGTATCGTACGGGCGAAAACGAGCGTTACCGTGCTCGTTTTCGAGTTATTGACGAAAAACGGCCTGGAGCGATCGGTCCGGCGGTCGACGCGCGAAAGATTCTAAGTCCGCTCTGCTCCGAATCATCGCTCCGGCGTCAAAAATCGTCGTAGGACAAAAAATCGACACGCTACTTTGCAGGAAAAAATCCGGGGAACACGATGGCGTCGTCAAAAGTGCAGGTCGTCGAGCTCGTTTTCGAGAGAAAAAAAAAAAAATTCTCAAAATTCGACAAACAAATAAAACGATTGTTGGACCGTGTAGAGAATGTAAAACTGCATAAGAATCGTATAGACGAAAATTGGCGTTCACGTGCTCGTTTTTGTGGAAAAAATTAAAAAAGCTCTCAAAGTTCGAGATAAAAAAAGAAAAAACCATCGACCAGGTAGCCAACGGTAGACGGTACAAGTATCGTATGGGCGAAAACGAGCGTTACCGTGCTCGTTTTCGAGTTATTGACGAAAAACGGCCTGGAGCGATCGGTCCGGCGGTCGACGCGCGAAAGTTTCTAAGTCCGCTCTGCTCCGAATCATCGCTCCGGCGTCAAAAATCGTCGTAGGACAAAAAATCGACACGCTATCTTGCAGGAAAAAATCCGGGGAACACGATGGCGTCGTCAAAAGTGCAGGTCGTCGAGCTCGTTTTCGAGAGAAAAAAAAAAAAATTCTCAAAATTCGACAAAAAAATAAAACGATTATTGGATTGTGTAGAGAATGTAAAACTGCATAAGAATCGCATAGACGAAAATGAGCGTTCACGTGCTCGTTTTTGTGGAAAAAATTAAAAAAGCTCTCAAAGTTCGAGATAAAAAAAAAAAAAACCATCGACCAGGTAGCCAACGGTAGACGGTACAAGTATCGTACGGGCGAAAACGAGCGTTACCGTGCTCGTTTTCGAGTTATTGACGAAAAACGGCCTGGAGCGATCGGTCCGGCGGTCGACGCGCGAAAGTTTCTAAGTCCGCTCTGCTCCGAATCATCGCTCCGGCGTCAAAAATCGTCGTAGGACAAAAAATCGACACGCTATCTTGCAGGAAAAAATCCGGGGAACACGATGGCGTCGTCAAAAGTGCAGGTCGTTGAGCTCGTTTTCGAGAGAAAAAAAAAAAAATTCTCAAAATTCGACAAAAAAATAAAGCGATTATTGGATCGTATAGAGAATGTGAAACTGCATAAGAATCGTATAGACGAAAATTGGCGTTCACGTGCTCGTTTTTGTGGAAAAAATTAAAAAAGCTCTCAAAGTTCGAGATAAAAAAAGAAAAAACCATCGACCAGGTAGCCAACGGTAGACGGTACAAGTATCGTATGGGCGAAAACGAGCGTTACCGTGCTCGTTTTCGAGTTATTGACGAAAAACGGCCTGGAGCGATCGGTCCGGCGGTCGACGCGCCAAAGTTTCTAAGTCCGCTCTGCTCCGAATCATCGCTCCGGCGTCAAAAATCGTCGTAGGACAAAAACTCGACACGCTATCTTGCATGAAAAAATCCGGGGAACACGATGGCGTCGTCAAAAGTGCAGGTCGTCGAGCTCGTTTTCGAGAGAAAAAAAAAAAAATTCTCAAAATTCGACAAAAAAATAAAACGATTATTGGATTGTGTAGAGAATGTAAAACTGCATAAGAATCGCATAGACGAAAATGAGCGTTCACGTGCTCGTTTTTGTGGAAAAAATTAAAAAAGCTCTCAAAGTTCGAGATAAAAAAAGAAAAAACCATCGACCAGGTAGCCAACGGTAGACGGTACAAGTATCGTATGGGCGAAAACGAGCGTTACCGTGCTCGTTTTCGAGTTATTGACGAAAAACGGCCTGGAGCGATCGGTCCGGCGGTCGACGCGCGAAAGTTTCTAAGTCCGCTCTGCTCCGAATCATCGCTCCGGCGTCAAAAATCGTCGTAGGACAAAAACTCGACACGCTATCTTGCATGAAAAAATCCGGGGAACACGATGGCGTCGTCAAAAGTGCAGGTCGTCGAGCTCGTTTTCGAGAGAAAAAGAAAAAAATTCTCAAAATTCGACAAAAAAATAAAGCGATTATTGGATCGTGTAGAGAATGTGAAACTGCATAAGAATCGTATAGACGAAAATTGGCGTTCACGTGCTCGTTTTTGTGGAAAAAATTAAAAAAGCTCTCAAAGTTCGAGATAAAAAAAGAAAAAACCATCGACCAGGTAGCCAACGGTAGACGGTACAAGTATCGTATGGGCGAAAACGAGCGTTACCGTGCTCGTTTTCGAGTTATTGACGAAAAACGGCCTGGAGCGATCGGTCCGGCGGTCGACGCGCGAAAGTTTCCAAGTCTGCTCTGCCCCGAATCATCGCTCCGGCGTCAAAAATCGTCGTAGGACAAAAAATCGACACGCTATCTTGCAGGAAAAAATCCGGGGACCACGATGGCGTCGTCAAAAGTGCAGGTCGTCGAGCTCGTTTTCGAGAGAAAAAAAAAAAAATTCTCAAAATTCGACAAAAAAATAAAACGATTATTGGATCGTGTAGAGAATGTAAAACTGCATCAGAATCGCATAGACGAAAATTGGCGTTCACGTGCTCGTTTTTGTGGAAAAAATTAAAAAAGCTCTCAAAGTTCGAGATAAAAAAAAAAAAACCATCGACCAGGTAGCCAACGGTAAACGATACAAGTATCGTGCGGGCGAAAACGAGCGTTACCGTGCTCGTTTTCGAGTTATTGACGAAACACGGCCTGGAGCGATCGGTCCGGCGGTCGACGCGCGAAAGTTTCTAAGTCCGCTCTGCTCCGAATCATCGCTCCGGCGTCAAAAATCGTCGTAGGACAAAAAATCGACACGCTATCTTGCAGGAAAAAATCCGGGGAACACGATGGCGTCGTCAAAAGTGCAGGTCGTCGAGCTCGTTTTCGAGAGAAAAAAAAAAAAATTCTCAAAATTCGACAAAAAAATAAAGCGATTATTGGATCGTATAGAGAATGTGAAACTGCATAAGAATCGTATAGACGAAAATTGGCGTTCACGTGCTCGTTTTTGTGGAAAAAATTAAAAACCTCTCAAAGTTCGAGATAAAAAAAAAAAAAACCATCGACCAGGTAGCCAACGGTAGACGGTACAAGTATCGTATGGGCGAAAACGAGCGTTACCGTGCTCGTTTTCGAGTTATTGACGAAAAACGGCCTGGAGCGATCGGTCCGGCGGTCGACGCGCGAAAGTTTCCAAGTCTGCTCTGCCCCACCCTCAGGGGCTGCCAGCCTTTCAGCTGCAGTACGGGCTTAACGAACCCGGGGTACCCGAGTCATACACACACCGTAAGCCTCCTGTTGGTCGTCACAACGACCCATTCGCAATTCCCTATTGGTTTTGTGAATGGTACGTGACGGCAGGAGGAACGGGGGTCTTGGCTTAACCGCCTGGGCCACGAGTATGGCGACTCTATAAAATCGCCCTCCAATCCTAAGCTATGGTGCGCGGCGATGGGATGCATGGTTGGGGGAGAAGGCCCAATCCCAAGCGACCACCTCCGGGGAACCTGCCGAACCCCCGGAGTATTAGGCTTACCCGGGTAAGGCGGCTCTGCCCGGGTGGACCTTTATTTCCGACCATCTCGTGGGACTATTATGGACACAGAAAATAAAATGGGGATGGGGCGGGTTTTGTCGGTTGGGGAGGACGGAGACGGGGTTGGGGTTAGGGTGGCGGCGCTCGCGCCCCACTCAGCGCCAGGTCCGGCTTCGTGGAGGGTGGAGGAGGACGACGAGACGGCGTCGGTCTCGTCCTTCTCCTCCAGCACGAGCCACATAGGCTCTAAGAGGAAGAGGACGGGGCAGGCCGTCGTCGAGGTGGGCGGGGCGATGAGCCCGTCGGTGAGGCTGAGTTGCCTCAGGGACGAGGTGACCGAGGAGATATCGGAGAGGATCTCCTCGTCCCTGAGGCGGGTGGAGAAAGTCGCCGCTGCCTGCGCCTTTAAGGGGCAGAAAAGCGGTGGCGCGGAGGCCCTGAAGGCCGCGGCGGAGGAAATGAGGGAGGCGGCGCGGGAGCTCAGAGGGCGGAACGCCCGTCTGCAGCTCCTGTTGGAGGAGGAGCGACAGGGGAGGAGGAGGGCAGAGGCGCTGTGGAACAGCGCGGCCCTCCCTCCCATCCTCCCTCCTCCTCCTCCGCCGCGTCCCTCGGCGGAGGTAAATAAACGGGGTGCGGCGGCAGTGGTGCGGGGCACCGCGGGCCCCTCCACCCGCACTCCGCCCGTGAAGGAGTCCCCGTCCTCCTCAGAAGACGATCTTCTGAGGAGGATTGGGGACATGATTGATGGCAAGCTGGCCGCCTTCCGGGAGGAACTCCTCGCCGGAAGAGCGGTCAGCAGGAAGGCGGTGCCTCCCCGACCTGTTCCGGTACAGTCGGGGAAGGCAAAGAAGGGCGGAGTGAAGGCTCCGCCCAGCGTTGCGGCACCAGGGCCCCGGGTCGCGACCCCCAAGGGGGGTGGTGTACCCGTGGTCGCGGTGGTCGCGTCCTCCACAGCACCCTCCCAAGGGGGGGTGGCGTGGAGTGAGGTGGTGGGGCGGAAGGCGAAGCGGGCGGCGAGGAAGGCCTCGCAACCGCAGCCTCCGCCTCCGCCGCCGGCGGCCAAGGTAAAGGCCGCGAAGGTCGGGAAGGCACGACCAGGTCGTCCCCCAAAAACGGCAGCGGTGACGCTGACCGTTGCGCAGGGGGGCGACCTGACCCTCGCGGAGGCGATGCGGCTCGCCAGGGAGAATATCTCCCTGGAAGAGCTGGGCATCGCCTCCGTGAGGGCGAAGAGGGCCGTGACCGGGGGTCTCTTGCTGGAGATCCCCGGTGCAGAAGGCGGCGCGAAGGCGGATCGTCTCGCCCAGAGGCTCCGGGAGCAGCTGGGCGAGCGAGGTGTCCGGGTCGCCCGGCCCACGAAGCGCACGGAGATGCGCATTTGTGGGCTGGACGACTCGGTCAGCGCACAGGATGTGTCCCGTGCCCTTGCGAGGGCGGGGGACTGTCCTGTGGAGGACCTGCGGATCGGAGAGATCCGCAGGTCGCCCTCCGGCCTCGGGTCGGTGTGGGCCCGGTGCCCCCTCTCCGCCGCCCGTAAGGTGGCGGAATCCGGGAGGGTGTTGGTGGGGTGGGTTTCGGCGCGAGTGGAAATCCTCGCGCCGCGCCCGCTCCAGTGTCACCGCTGCCTCGAATTGGGGCACGTGAGGCAGTGGTGCACCTCGCCGGTGGACCGCAGCGGTCAGTGTTACCGCTGCGGTGCCAAAGAGCACCGTGCGAGCCAGTGCTCGGCGGCCCCCCACTGCCCGCTGTGTGCGGACATGGGGAGGCCAGCCGATCACAGGGTGGGGAGCAAGAAGTGCTCCCCCCCCTCCCGGAAGGAGAGGAAGAGGCGGGCTGCACCGGCTCCGGTGCCGAGGGCGGTGGCATCGTCCTCCATGGAGGTGGACGGTGCTACGGGGACGGACGGCCGGGAGGAGGCTGGCGCGGCCATTAATTAATGCCGCCCCGCCTCCTCCTCCAGGCCAACCTCAACCACTGCCGCGCGGCACAGGACTTGATGTCCCAAGTCCTTGCGGAGTGGGGGGTTGGCCTGGCGGTCGCCGCCGAGCCGTACCGCGTCCCTGATCACCCTCATTGGGTGGGCGACGCGGACGGCTTGGTGGCGACGGTATGGGGAGGGGGCGACGGGTCCCCACCGTTCTCCTTGTTGGAGCGCGGTCGGGGATTCGTCGCCGTGGACTGGGGGGGGGTCGCTGTGGTGGGGTGCTACATTTCGCCCCGTAGCGGTCACGCTGCGTTCGAGCTGTACTTGGCCGAGGTCGCGGCATGCGTGCAGCGCTACGCGGCCCGGCCGGTGCTGGTCCTGGGGGATTTTAATGCCAAGTCGGTGGCTTGGGGATCCCCCAGGACCTCCGTTCGCGGCGGGATCCTGGGCGATTGGGCGGCGGGGCTCGACCTCCGGGTATTGAACCGGGGGTCGGAGAACACATGCGTGCGGCGATATGGGGGGTCCATTGTGGATGTTGGATTCGCGACCCCCAACGCCGTGCGCATGGTGTCGGGTTGGCACGTGGTCGCGGGGGCAGAGACACTCTCCGATCACCGGTACATCCGGATGGAGGTCTCTGCCGCCGCGAGTGCATCCCGACACGGCCGCCTGCGTGGCACCCCACCACGCCGCTGGGCGCTTCGGCGCCTGGACAAGGACGCCCTGATGGCAGCTGCCCTCGCTGCAACTTGGCCGCAGGGAGCGGCCGAGTTGCCGAGCATAGAGGAGGAGGTCGCCCGGCTCGGAGCATTGGTCGCGGGTATTTGCGACGCGGCGATGCCTCGGGTCGGGCGGGCTTCTCCTCGCCGGGCGGTGTACTGGTGGTCGGACGCGATCGCGGAGTTGCGAGTCGCGACTGTCCGCGCCCGACGCCAGTGCACCCGCGCGCGCCGTCGTCAACGTACAGGCGACGGCGTGGCGCGAGCGAGGGCAGCTGATGACCTGTATGGAGCATACCGCGTGGCGCGGGTTGCTCTGCAGGTCGCCATCAAACGGGCCAAGACCCAGGCATGGAAGGAGCTCCTCCAGACCCTTGATGACGATCCATGGGGGCGCCCATATAAGGTGGTGCTGAATAAGCTCCGCCCGTGGGCGCCCCCCGTCACCGAGGGTCTTGACCCCCGGCTGCTGGAGGACGTGGTCAATACACTCTTCCCAATTGGGGAGAGGGGACCGCGTCCTCCGGCGGCGGCGGCTGTCCCAGTGGAGTGGACGGCCGAGCTGGGGGTCACGCAGGAGGAGCTGGCAGCGGCCATCAGACGGCTCGGGGTTCGTAACACGGCCCCGGGTCCGGATGGTGTGCCCGGCCGGGTTTGGGTCTTGACCCAGGGCGTCCTTGGGGCCGACCTCAGGCGATTGTTCGACCGCTGCCTGAGGGACGGGCGATTCCCCCCCAGTTGGAAGGTGGCGAGGATGGTCCTCCTCCGGAAGGAGGGTCGGCCCGCGGAGTCTCCCTCCGCATACCGGCCCATTTGTCTCCTCGACGAGGTGGGCAAGCTCTTCGGGCGTGTGATTGCTGCCCGCCTCGTCGAGCACCTGTCGCGGGGTGATCCCGGTCTGGCCGACTGCCAGTTCGGTTTCCGGGGGGGCCGATCGACTATCGACGCGATAGGTCGTGTGAGGGCCCTCTCGGAGGCGGCCGTCTCCCGGGGAGGGGTGGCATTGGCAATATCCTTGGATATTGCCAATGCCTTTAACACCCTCCCCTGGGAAGAGATAAGGAGGGGACTCGAATATCATCGAGTCCCCCCTTGTCTCAGGGCGGTCGTCGGGGATTATCTCCGCGGCAGGTGGATCGAGTATCCGGGCCGGGATGGTGATATGCGGAGGGAGGTGTACTGCGGTGTTCCGCAGGGGTCGGTCCTCGGGCCACTCCTGTGGAACATCGCGTACGACTCGGTGTTGCGGGCCGGCCTCCCCGACGGCGTCAGCACGGTGTGTTATGCGGATGACACACTGGTGCTGGCCGTCGGGGCGCACTGGGGGAGGGCCATGCGTCGCGCGGAGGAGGGGTCGCAACGCGTCGTCGACCGGATCAGGGGGATGGGGATGACGGTGGCGGTCCATAAGACCGAGGTGATTGCGTTTCATTCACCTCGGCAGGATCCGCCACCCCCTCTGATTCGGGTGGGTGGGGCTGACATCGAGGTGAAGCCCCAGATCAGGTATCTAGGGCTGATCCTCGATAGCCACTGGCGTTTCGAGAAGCATTTCCGCTGCCTGGTCCCCCGGTTGGAAAGGATGGTTGCGGCTCTGGGCCGGATCCTGCCCAACCTGGGGGGCCCGGCGGGCCGAGTTCGTCGCCTCTATGTGGCAATGGTCCAGTCGGTGGCCCTATACGGGGCCCCCGTCTGGGCGGACGACCTGGCTGCCTCCCGGCGCAGCATGACTATGCTGCGTCGGGTGCAGAGGCGCATGGCGCTCAGGGTCGTCCGCGGGTATCGGACCATGTCACATGAGGCGGCGACGGTTCTAGCGGGGATGCCGCCCATGGACCTGCTCGCGCGGTCGCACGCGGTGATGTACCGGCACCGCGTCGACCGTCGCGCGGGGGTGGGGGCGGTCCCGGGCGGGCAGGAGCCTGCTTGGGGCGATTTGAAGCGCCAGGCCCGGCAGTCCGTGTTGCTCGCGTGGCAGGAGCGGCTGGCTCTGCCAACCGCGGGGCACCGGACTGTCGGGGCTGTTCGGCCACTCCTGAAGGAGTGGCTGGACAGAGGCCATGGCAGCCTCACCTACCGGCTGGCACAGGTATTTTCCGGGCATGGCAGCTTCGGAAGATACCTGTGCCGGATAGGGAAGGAGCCGACGGCGCGTTGCTGCCACTGCGACGCTGAGCAGGACACGGCGGATCATACCCTGGAGGTATGCCCCGCGTGGGAGGGGGAGCGCCGTGTCCTGGTCGGCGTCGTCGGGCGGGATGTCTCGCTGCCGGGCGTGGTGCGCGCCATGCTCGGCAGCGAGGAGAAGTGGAGGGCCGTGGCCTCCTTCTGCGAGAACGTAATGTTGCAGAAGGAGGCCGCGGGGAGGGAGCGCGAGCTTCAGCGGCGTGCTGAAGCACGCGCTCGTGCGGTGGCCCGAGGTCGTCGCCCGGTCGCGAGGCGTCGCGGGCGGCCGCCTCGGCGTGGAGGATGACCTAGGCTGGGAGGGGGGTCCTGAGGGGACCCTCCTCCCGCCAGGCGGCGCCGGGTCGGACCGGTTGGGGGTAGGAGTGCCTTCCCCTACCGGTCCGACGCAAGGGGAGGCACCCTCGGCGGTCTGGTGCGGCCATGAACGCCCGGCCGCCGAGGGATGGAAACGGGGTCGCGGGCGGTTGCGAGTTGGGGCTCGCAGCCGCCACTAAACGCGGCCCCGGGACGGATAGCGGCGGGATGGAGTGGCCCCGTCCCGCCGCTATGAGGCAGTGTGTCTACTGGGGGGACCGATTGTCCCCCCGGGGGATGGGCGCGAAAGCGCGGGCACGGGGAGGATACCGGAAGAATGCATCGAGCGATTCCCGGTATCCTCCCAAAGCGTGCCGAAGGGTCACCGTGGGGTTTTTAGTGGGTAGGTCCCGCGCTTGTCGTTGTACGGGCGCGGGGAATCCCACACACGCCTCCCACCTCTCCCCAAGGAGGTGGGAGGGAGTCTTTCGAAGATTTTCCCCACGACAAAAAAAAAAAAAAAAAAAAAAAAAAAAAAAGTCTGCTCTGCCCCGAATCATCGCTCCGGCGTCAAAAATCGTCGTAGGACAAAAAATCGACACGCTATCTTGCAGGAAAAAATCCGGGGACCACGATGGCGTCGTCAAAAGTGCAGGTCGTCGAGCTCGTTTTCGAGAGAAAAAAAAAAAAATTCTCAAAATTCGACAAAAAAATAAAACGATTATTGGATCGTGTAGAGAATGTAAAACTGCATCAGAATCGCATAGACGAAAATTGGCGTTCACGTGCTCGTTTTTGTGGAAAAAATTAAAAAAGCTCTCAAAGTTCGAGATAAAAAAAAAAAAACCATCGACCAGGTAGCCAACGGTAAACGATACAAGTATCGTACGGGCGAAAACGAGCGTTACCGTGCTCGTTTTCGAGTTATTGACGAAAAACGGCCTGGAGCGATCGGTCCGGCGGTCGACGCGCGAAAGTTTCTAAGTCCGCTCTGCTCCGAATCATCGCTCCGGCGTCAAAAATCGTCGTAGGACAAAAAATCGACACGCTATCTTGCAGGAAAAAATCCGGGGAACACGATGGCGTCGTCAAAAGTGCAGGTCGTCGAGCTCGTTTTCGAGAGAAAAAAAAAAAAATTCTCAAAATTCGACAAAAAAATAAAACGATTATTGGATCGTGTAGAGAATGTGAAACTGCATAAGAATCGTATAGACGAAAATTGGCGTTCACGTGCTCGTTTTTGTGGAAAAAATTAAAAAAGCTCTCAAAGTTCGAGATAAAAAAAAAAAAAACCATCGACCAGGTAGCCAACGGTAGACGGTACAAGTATCGTACGGGCGAAAACGAGCGTTACCGTGCTCGTTTTCGAGTTATTGGCGAAAAACGGCCTGGAGCGATCGGTCCGGCGGTCGACGCGCGAAAGTTTCTAAGTCCGCTCTGCTCCGAATCATCGCTCCGGCGTCAAAAATCGTCGTAGGACAAAAAATCGACACGCTATCTTGCAGGAAAAAATCCGGGGAACACGATGGCGTCGTCAAAAGTGCAGGTCGTCGAGCTCGTTTTCGAGAGAAAAAAAAAAAAATTCTCAAAATTCGACAAAAAAATAAAACGATTATTGGATCGTGTAGAGAATGTGAAACTGCATAAGAATCGTATAGACGAAAATTGGCGTTCACGTGCTCGTTTTTGTGGAAAAAATTAAAAAAGCTCTCAAAGTTCGAGATAAAAAAAAAAAAAACCATCGACCAGGTAGCCAACGGTAGACGGTACAAGTATCGTATGGGCGAAAACGAGCGTTACCGTGCTGGTTTTCGAGTTATTGACGAAAAACGGCCTGGAGCGATCGGTCCGGCGGTCGACGCGCAAAAGTTTCTAAGTCCGCTCTGCTCCGAATCATCGCTCCGGCGTCAAAAATCGTCGTAGGACAAAAAATCGACACGCTATCTTGCAGGAAAAAATCCGGGGAACACGACGGCGTCGTCAAAAGTGCAGGTCGTCGAGCTCGTTTTCGAGAGAAAAAAAAAAAAATTCTCAAAATTCGACAAAAAAATAAAGCGATTATTGGATCGTGTAGAGAATGTGAAACTGCATAAGAATCGTGTAGACGAAAATTGGCGTTCACGTGCTCGTTTTTGTGGAAAAAATTAAAAAAGCTCTCAAAGCTCGAGATAAAAAAAAAAAAAACCATCGACCAGGTAGCCAACGGTAGACGGTACAAGTATCGTATGGGCGAAAACGAGCGTTACCGTGCTCGTTTTCGAGTTATTGACGAAAAACGGCCTGGAGCGATCGGTCCGGCGGTCGACGCGCGAAAGTTTCCAAGTCCGCTCTGCTCCCGGGGAGGGGTGGCATTGGCAATATCCTTGGATATTGCCAATGCCTTTAACACCCTCCCCTGGGAAGAGATAAGGAGGGGGCTCGAATATCATCGAGTCCCCCCTTGTCTCAGGGCGGTCGTCGGGGATTATCTCCGCGGCAGGTGGATCGAGTATCCGGGCCGGGATGGTGATATGCGGAGGGAGGTGTACTGCGGTGTTCCGCAGGGGTCGGTCCTCGGGCCACTCCTGTGGAACATCGCGTACGACTCGGTGTTGCGGGCCGGCCTCCCCGACGGCGTCAGCACGGTGTGTTATGCGGATGACACACTGGTGCTGGCCGTCGGGGCGCACTGGGGGAGGGCCATGCGTCGCGCGGAGGAGGGGTCGCAACGCGTCGTCGACCGGATCAGGGGGATGGGGATGACGGTGGCGGTCCATAAGACCGAGGTGATAGCGTTTCATTCACCTCGGCAGGATCCGCCACCCCCTCTGATTCGGGTGGGTGGGGCTGACATCGAGGTGAAGCCCCAGATCAGGTATCTGGGGCTGATCCTCGATAGCCACTGGCGTTTCGAGAAGCATTTCCGCTGCCTGGTCCCCCGGTTGGAAAGGATGGTTGCGGCTCTGGGCCGGATCCTGCCCAACCTGGGGGGCCCGGCGGGCCGAGTTCGTCGCCTCTATGTGGCAATGGTCCAGTCGGTGGCCCTATACGGGGCCCCCGTCTGGGCGGACGACCTGGCTGCCTCCCGGCGCAGCATGACTATGCTGCGTCGGGTGCAGAGGCGCATGGCGCTCAGGGTCGTCCGCGGGTATCGGACCATGTCACATGAGGCGGCGACGGTTCTAGCGGGGATGCCGCCCATGGACCTGCTCGCGCGGTCGCACGCGGTGATGTACCGGCACCGCGTCGACCGTCGCGCGGGGGTGGGGGCGGTCCCGGGCGGGCAGGAACCTGCTTGGGGCGATTTGAAGCGCCAGGCCCGGCAGTCCGTGTTGCTCGCGTGGCAGGAGCGGCTGGCTCTGCCAACCGCGGGGCACCGGACTGTCGGGGCTGTTCGGCCACTCCTGAAGGAGTGGCTGGACAGAGGCCATGGCAGCCTCACCTATCGGCTGGCACAGGTATTTTCCGGGCATGGCAGCTTCGGAAGATACCTGTGCCGGATAGGGAAGGAGCCGACGGCGCGTTGCTGCCACTGCGACGCTGAGCAGGACACGGCGGATCATACCCTGGAGGTATGCCCCGCGTGGGAGGGGGAGCGCCGTGTCCTGGTCGGCGTCGTCGGGCGGGATGTCTCGCTGCCGGGCGTGGTACGCGCCATGCTCGGCAGCGAGGAGAAGTGGAGGGCCGTGGCCTCCTTCTGCGAGAACGTAATGTTGCAGAAGGAGGCCGCGGGGAGGGAGCGCGAGCTTCAGCGGCGCGCTGAAGCTCGCGCTCGTGCGGTGGCCCGAGGTCGTCGCCCGGTCGCGAGGCGTCGCGGGCGGCCGCCTCGGCGTGGCGGATGACCTAGGCTGGGAGGGGGGTCCTGAGGGGACCCTCCTCCCGCCAGGCGGCGCCGGGTCGGACCGGTTGGGGGTAGGAGTGCCTCCCCCTACCGGTCCGACGCAAGGGGAGGCACCCTCGGCGGTCTGGTGCGGCCATGAACGCCCGGCCGCCGAGGGGTGGAAACGGGGTCGCGGGCGGTTGCGAGTTGGGGCTCGCAGCCGCCACTAAACGCGGCCCCGGGACGGATAGCGGCGGGATGGAGTGGCCCCGTCCCGCCGCTATGAGGCAGTGTGTCTACTGGGGGGACCGATTGTCCCCCCGGGGGATGGGCGCGAAAGCGCGGGCACGGGGAGGATACCGGAAGAATGCTTCGAGCGATTCCCGGTATCCTCCCAAAGCGTGCCGAAGGGTCACCGTGGGGTTTTTAGTGGGTAGGTCCCGCGCCTGTCGTTGTACGGGCGCGGGGAATCCCACACACCCCTCCCACCTCTCCCCAAGGAGGTGGGAGGGAGTCTTTCGAAGATTTTCCCCACGACAAAAAAAAAAAAAAAAAAAAAAAAAAAAAAGTCCGCTCTGCTCCGAATCATCGCTCCGGCGTCAAAAATCGTCGTAGGACAAAAAATCGACACGCTACTTTGCAGGAAAAAATCCGGGGAACACGATGGCGTCGTCAAAAGTGCAGGTCGTCGAGCTCGTTTTCGAGAGAAAAAAAAAAAAATTCTCAAAATTCGACAAACAAATAAAACGATTGTTGGACCGTGTAGAGAATGTAAAACTACATAAGAATCGTATAGACGAAAATTGGCGTTCACGTGCTCGTTTTTGTGGAGAAAATTAAAAAAGCTCTCAAAGTTCGAGATAAAAAAAGAAAAAACCATCCACCAGGTAGCCAACGGTAAACGGTACAAGTATCGTACGGGCGAAAACGAGCGTTACCGTGCTCGTTTTCGAGTTATTGACGAAAAACGGCCTGGAGCGATCGGTCCGGCGGTCGACGCGCGAAAGATTCTAAGTCCGCTCTGCTCCGAATCATCGCTCCGGCGTCAAAAATCGTCGTAGGACAAAAAATCGACACGCTACTTTGCAGGAAAAAATCCGGGGAACACGATGGCGTCGTCAAAAGTGCAGGTCGTCGAGCTCGTTTTCGAGAGAAAAAAAAAAAAATTCTCAAAATTCGACAAACAAATAAAACGATTGTTGGACCGTGTAGAGAATGTAAAACTGCATAAGAATCGTATAGACGAAAATTGGCGTTCACGTGCTCGTTTTTGTGGAAAAAATTAAAAAAGCTCTCAAAGTTCGAGATAAAAAAAAAAAAACCATCGACCAGGTAGCCAACGGTAGACGGTACAAGTATCGTATGGGCGAAAACGAGCGTTACCGTGCTCGTTTTCGAGTTATTGACGAAAAACGGCCTGGAGCGATCGGTCCGGCGGTCGACGCGCAAAAGTTTCTAAGTCCGCTCTGCTCCGAATCATCGCTCCGGCGTCAAAAATCGTCGTAGGACAAAAACTCGACACGCTATCTTGCATGAAAAAATCCGGGGAACACGATGGCGTCGTCAAAAGTGCAGGTCGTCGAGCTCGTTTTCGAGAGAAAAAAAAAAAAATTCTCAAAATTCGACAAAAAAATAAAACGATTATTGGATTGTGTAGAGAATGTAAAACTGCATAAGAATCGCATAGACGAAAATGAGCGTTCACGTGCTCGTTTTTGTGGAAAAAATTAAAAAAGCTCTCAAAGTTCGAGATAAAAAAAGAAAAAACCATCGACCAGGTAGCCAACGGTAGACGGTACAAGTATCGTATGGGCGAAAACGAGCGTTACTGTGCTCGTTTTCGAGTTATTGACGAAAAACGGCCTGGAGCGATCGGTCCGGCGGTCGACGCGCGAAAGTTTCTAAGTCCGCTCTGCTCCGAATCATCGCTCCGGCGTCAAAAATCGTCGTAGGACAAAAACTCGACACGCTATCTTGCATGAAAAAATCCGGGGAACACGATGGCGTCGTCAAAAGTGCAGGTCGTCGAGCTCGTTTTCGAGAGAAAAAAAAAAAAATTCTCAAAATTCGACAAAAAAATAAAACGATTATTGGATTGTGTAGAGAATGTAAAACTGCATAAGAATCGCATAGACGAAAATGAGCGTTCACGTGCTCGTTTTTGTGGAAAAAATTAAAAAAGCTCTCAAAGTTCGAGATAAAAAAAAAAAAAACCATCGACCAGGTAGCCAACGGTAGACGGTACAAGTATCGTATGGGCGAAAACGAGCGTTACCGTGCTGGTTTTCGAGTTATTGACGAAAAACGGCCTGGAGCGATCGGTCCGGCGGTCGACGCGCAAAAGTTTCTAAGTCCGCTCTGCTCCGAATCATCGCTCCGGCGTCAAAAATCGTCGTAGGACAAAAAATCGACACGCTATCTTGCAGGAAAAAATCCGGGGAACACGACGGCGTCGTCAAAAGTGCAGGTCGTCGAGCTCGTTTTCGAGAGAAAAAAAAAAAAATTCTCAAAATTCGACAAAAAAATAAAACGATTATTGGATTGTGTAGAGAATGTAAAACTGCATAAGAATCGCATAGACGAAAATGAGCGTTCACGTGCTCGTTTTTGTGGAAAAAATTAAAAAAGCTCTCAAAGTTCGAGATAAAAAAAGAAAAAACCATCCACCAGGTAGCCAACGGTAAACGGTACAAGTATCGTACGGGCGAAAACGAGCGTTACCGTGCTCGTTTTCGAGTTATTGACGAAAAACGGCCTGGAGCGATCGGTCCGGCGGTCGACGCGCGAAAGTTTCTAAGTCCGCTCTGCTCCGAATCATCGCTCCGGCGTCAAAAATCGTCGTAGGACAAAAAATCGACACGCTATCTTGCAGGAAAAAATCCGGGGAACACGATGGCGTCGTCAAAAGTGCAGGTCGTCGAGCTCGTTTTCGAGAGAAAAAAAAAAAAATTCTCAAAATTCGACAAAAAAATAAAGCGATTATTGGATCGTATAGAGAATGTGAAACTGCATAAGAATCGTATAGACGAAAATTGGCGTTCACGTGCTCGTTTTTGTGGAAAAAATTAAAAAAGCTCTCAAAGTTCGAGATAAAAAAAAAAAAAACCATCGACCAGGTAGCCAACGGTAGACGGTACAAGTATCGTATGGGCGAAAACGAGCGTTACCGTGCTCGTTTTCGAGTTATTGACGAAAAACGGCCTGGAGCGATCGGTCCGGCGGTCGACGCGCAAAAGTTTCTAAGTCCGCTCTGCTCCGAATCATCGCTCCGGCGTCAAAAATCGTCGTAGGACAAAAAATCGACACGCTATCTTGCAGGAAAAAATCCGGGGAACACGATGGCGTCGTCAAAAGTGCAGGTCGTCGAGCTCGTTTTCGAGAGAAAAAGAAAAAAATTCTCAAAATTCGACAAAAAAATAAAGCGATTATTGGATCGTGTAGAGAATGTGAAACTGCATAAGAATCGTATAGACGAAAATTGGCGTTCACGTGCTCGTTTTTGTGGAAAAAATTAAAAAAGCTCTCAAAGTTCGAGATAAAAAAAGAAAAAACCATCGACCAGGTAGCCAACGGTAGACGGTACAAGTATCGTATGGGCGAAAACGAGCGTTACCGTGCTCGTTTTCGAGTTATTGACGAAAAACGGCCTGGAGCGATCGGTCCGGCGGTCGACGCGCGAAAGTTTCCAAGTCTGCTCTGCCCCGAATCATCGCTCCGGCGTCAAAAATCGTCGTAGGACAAAAAATCGACACGCTATCTTGCAGGAAAAAATCCGGGGACCACGATGGCGTCGTCAAAAGTGCAGGTCGTCGAGCTCGTTTTCGAGAGAAAAAAAAAAAAATTCTCAAAATTCGACAAAAAAATAAAACGATTATTGGATCGTGTAGAGAATGTAAAACTGCATCAGAATCGCATAGACGAAAATTGGCGTTCACGTGCTCGTTTTTGTGGAAAAAATTAAAAAAGCTCTCAAAGTTCGAGATAAAAAAAAAAAAACCATCGACCAGGTAGCCAACGGTAAACGATACAAGTATCGTGCGGGCGAAAACGAGCGTTACCGTGCTCGTTTTCGAGTTATTGACGAAAAACGGCCTGGAGCGATCGGTCCGGCGGTCGACGCGCGAAAGTTTCTAAGTCCGCTCTGCTCCGAATCATCGCTCCGGCGTCAAAAATCGTCGTAGGACAAAAAATCGACACGCTATCTTGCAGGAAAAAATCCGGGGAACACGATGGCGTCGTCAAAAGTGCAGGTCGTCGAGCTCGTTTTCGAGAGAAAAAAAAAAAAATTCTCAAAATTCGACAAAAAAATAAAGCGATTATTGGATCGTATAGAGAATGTGAAACTGCATAAGAATCGTATAGACGAAAATTGGCGTTCACGTGCTCGTTTTTGTGGAAAAAATTAAAAACCTCTCAAAGTTCGAGATAAAAAAAAAAAAAACCATCGACCAGGTAGCCAACGGTAGACGGTACAAGTATCGTACGGGCGAAAACGAGCGTTACCGTGCTCGTTTTCGAGTTATTGACGAAAAACGGCCTGGAGCGATCGGTCCGGCGGTCGACGCGCGAAAGTTTCTAAGTCCGCTCTGCTCCCCTCAGGGGCTGCCAGCCTTTCAGCTGCAGTACGGGCTTAACGAACCCGGGGTACCCGAGTCATACACACACCGTAAGCCTCCTGTTGGTCGTCACAACGACCCATTCACAATTCCCTATTGGTTTTGTGAATGGTACGTGACGGCAGGAGGAACGGGGGTCTTGGCTTAACCGCCTGGGCCACGAGTATGGCGACTCTATAAAATCGCCCTCCAATCCTAAGCTATGGTGCGCGGCGATGGGATGCATGGTTGGGGGAGAAGGCCCAATCCCAAGCGACCACCTCCGGGGAACCTGCCGAACCCCCGGAGTATTAGGCTTACCCGGGTAAGGCGGCTCTGCCCGGGTGGACCTTTATTTCCGACCATCTCGTGGGATTTTTATGGACACTGAAAATAAAATGGGGATGGGGCGGGTTTTGTCGGTTGGGGAGGACGGAGACGGGGTTGGGGTTAGGGTGGCGGCGCTCGCGCCCCACTCAGCGCCAGGTCCGGCTTCGTGGAGGGTGGAGGAGGACGACGAGACGGCGTCGGTCTCGTCCTTCTCCTCCAGCACGAGCCACATAGGCTCTAAGAGGAAGAGGACGGGGCAGGCCGTCGTCGAGGTGGGCGGGGCGATGAGCCCGTCGGTGAGGCTGAGTTGCCTCAGGGACGAGGTGACCGAGGAGATATCGGAGAGGATCTCCTCGTCCCTGAGGCGGGTGGAGAAAGTCGCCGCTGCCTCCGCCTTTAAGGGGCAGAAAAGCGGTGGCGCGGAGGCCCTGAAGGCCGCGGCGGAGGAAATGAGGGAGGCGGCGCGGGAGCTCAGAGGGCGGAACGCCCGTCTGCAGCTCCTGTTGGAGGAGGAGCGACAGGGGAGAAGGAGGGCAGAGGCGCTGTGGAACAGCGCGGCCCTCCCTCCCATCCTCCCTCCTCCTCCACCGCCGCGTCCCTCGGCGGAAGTAAATAAGCGGAGTGCGGCGGCAGTGGTGCGGGGCACCGCGGGCCCCTCCACCCGCACTCCGCCCGTGAAGAAGTCCCCGTCCTCCTCAGAAGACGATCTTCTGAGGAGGATTGGGGACATGATTGATGGCAAGCTGGCCGCCTTCCGGGAGGAGCTCCTCGCCGGAAGAGCGGTCAGCAGGAAGGCGGTGCCTCCCCGACCTGTTCCGGTACAGTCGGGGAAGGCAAAGAAGGGCGGAGTGAAGGCTCCGCCCAGCGTTGCGGCACGAGGGCCCCGGGTCGCGACCCCCAAGGGGGGTGGTGTACCCGTGGTCGCGGTGGTCGCGTCCTCCACAGCACCCTCCCAAGGGGGGGTGGCGTGGAGTGAGGTGGTGGGGCGGAAGGCGAAGCGGGCGGCGAGGAAGGCCTCGCAACCGCAGCCTCCGCCTCCGCCGCCAGCGGCCAAGGTAAAGGCCGCGAAGGTCGGGATGGCACGACCAGGTCGTCCCCCAAAAACGGCAGCGGTGACGCTGACCGTTGCGCAGGGGGGCGACCTGACCCTCGCGGAGGCGATGCGGCTCGCCAGGGAGAATATCTCCCTGGAAGAGCTGGGCATCGCCTCCGTGAGGGCGAAGAGGGCCGTGACCGGGGGTCTCTTGCTGGAGATCCCCGGTGCAGAAGGCGGCGCGAAGGCGGATCGTCTCGCCCAGAGGCTCCGGGAGCAGCTGGGCGAGCGAGGTGTCCGGGTCGCCCGGCCCACGAAGCGCACGGAGATGCGCGTTTGTGGGCTGGACGACTCGGTCAGCGCACAGGATGTGTCCCGTGCCCTTGCGAGGGCGGGGGACTGTCCTGTGGAGGACCTGCGGATCGGAGAGATCCGCAGGTCGCCCTCCGGCCTCGGGTCGGTGTGGGCTCGGTGCCCCCTCTCCGCCGCCCGTAAGGTGGCGGAATCCGGGAGGGTGTTGGTGGGGTGGGTTTCGGCGCGAGTGGAAATCCTCGCGCCGCGCCCGCTCCAGTGTCACCGCTGCCTCGAATTGGGGCACGTGAGGCAGTGGTGCACCTCGCCGGTGGACCGCAGCGGTCAGTGTTACCGCTGCGGTGCCAAAGAGCACCGTGCGAGCCAGTGCTCGGCGGCCCCCCACTGTCCGCTGTGTGCGGACATGGGGAGGCCAGCCGATCACAGGGTGGGGAGCAAGAAGTGCTCCCCCCCCTCCCGGAAGGAGAGGAAGAGGCGGGCTGCACCGGCTCCGGTGCCGAGGGCGGTGGCATCGTCCTCCATGGAGGTGGACGGTGCTACGGGGACGGACGGCCGGGAGGAGGCTGGCGCGGCCATTAATTAATGCCGCCCCGCCTCCTGCTCCAGGCCAACCTCAACCACTGCCGCGCGGCACAGGACTTGATGTCCCAAGTCCTCGCGGAGTGGGGGGTTGGCCTGGCGGTCGCCGCCGAGCCGTACCGCGTCCCTGATCACCCTCATTGGGTGGGCGACGCGGACGGCTTGGTGGCGACGGTATGGGGAGGGGGCGACGGGTCCCCACCGTTCTCCTTGTTGGAGCGCGGTCGGGGATTCGTCGCCGTGGACTGGGGGGGAGTCGCTGTGGTGGGGTGCTACATTTCGCCCCGTAGCGGTCACGCTGCGTTCGAGCTGTACTTGGCCGAGGTCGCGGCATGCGTGCAGCGCTACGCGGCCCGGCCGGTGCTGGTCCTGGGGGATTTTAATGCCAAGTCGGTGGCTTGGGGATCCCCCAGGACCTCCGTTCGCGGCGGGATCCTGGGCGATTGGGCGGCGGGGCTCGACCTCCGGGTATTGAACCGGGGGTCGGAGCACACATGCGTGCGGCGATATGGGGGGTCCATCGTGGATGTTGGATTCGCGACCCCCAACGCCGTGCGCATGGTGTCGGGTTGGCACGTGGTCGCGGGGGCAGAGACACTCTCCGATCACCGGTACATCCGGATGGAGGTCTCTGCCGCCGCGAGTGCATCCCGACACGGCCGCCTGCGTGGCACCCCACCACGCCGCTGGGCGCTTCGGCGCCTGGACAAGGACGCCCTGATGGCAGCTGCCCTCGCTGCAACTTGGCCGCAGGGAGCGGCCGAGTTGCCGAGCATAGAGGAGGAGGTCGCCCGGCTCGGAGCATTGGTCGCGGGTATTTGCGACGCGGCGATGCCTCGGGTCGGGCGGGCTTCTCCTCGCCGGGCGGTGTACTGGTGGTCGGACGCGATCGCGGAGTTGCGAGTCGCGACTGTCCGCGCCCGACGCCAGTACACCCGCGCGCGCCGTCGTCAACGTACAGGCGACGGCGTGGCGCGAGCGAGGGCAGCTGATGACCTGTATGGAGCATACCGCGTGGCGCGGGTTGCTCTGCAGGTCGCCATCAAACGGGCCAAGACCCAGGCATGGAAGGAGCTCCTCCAGACCCTTGATGACGATCCATGGGGGCGCCCATATAAGGTGGTGCTGAATAAGCTCCGCCCGTGGGCGCCCCCCGTCACCGAGGGTCTTGACCCCCGGCTGCTGGAGGACGTGGTCAATACACTCTTCCCAATTGGGGAGAGGGGACCGCGTCCTCCGGCGGCGGCGGCTGTCCCAGTGGAGTGGACGGCCGAGCTGGGGGTCACGCAGGAGGAGCTGGCAGCGGCCATCAGACGGCTCGGGGTTCGTAACACGGCCCCGGGTCCGGATGGTGTGCCCGGCCGGGTTTGGGTCTTGACCCAGGGCGTCCTTGGGGCCGACCTCAGGCGGTTGTTCGACCGCTGTCTGAGGGACGGGCGATTCCCCCCCAGTTGGAAGGTGGCGAGGATGGTCCTCCTCCGGAAGGAGGGTCGGCCCGCGGAGTCTCCCTCCGCATACCGGCCCATTTGTCTCCTCGACGAGGTGGGCAAGCTCTTCGAGCGTGTGATTGCTGCCCGCCTCGTCGAGCACCTGTCGCGGGGTGATCCTGGTCTGGCCGACTGCCAGTTCGGTTTCCGGGGGGGCCGATCGACTATCGACGCGATAGGTCGTGTGAGGGCCCTCTCGGAGGCGGCCGTCTCCCGGGGAGGGGTGGCATTGGCAATATCCTTGGATATTGCCAATGCTTTTAACACCCTCCCCTGGGAAGAGATAAGGAGGGGACTCGAATATCATCGAGTCCCCCCTTGTCTCAGGGCGGTCGTCGGGGATTATCTCCGCGGCAGGTGGATCGAGTATCCGGGCCGGGATGGTGATATGCGGAGGGAGGTGTACTGCGGTGTTCCGCAGGGGTCGGTCCTCGGGCCACTCCTGTGGAACATCGCGTACGACACGGTGTTGCGGGCCGGCCTCCCCGACGGCGTCAGCACGGTGTGTTATGCGGATGACACACTGGTGCTGGCCGTCGGGGCGCACTGGGGGAGGGCCATGCGTCGCGCGGAGGAGGGGTCGCAACGCGTCGTCGACCGGATCAGGGGGATGGGGATGACGGTGGCGGTCCATAAGACCGAGGTGATTGCGTTTCATTCACCTCGGCAGGATCCGCCACCCCCTCTGATTCGGGTGGGTGGGGCTGACATCGAGGTGAAGACCCAGATCAGGTATCTGGGGCTGATCCTCGATAGCCACTGGCGTTTCGAGAAGCATTTCCGCTGCCTGGTCCCCCGGTTGGAAAGGATGGTTGCGGCTCTGGGCCGGATCCTGCCCAATCTGGGGGGCCCGGCGGGCCGAGTTCGTCGCCTCTATGTGGCAATGGTCCAGTCGGTGGCCCTATACGGGGCCCCCGTCTGGGCGGACGACCTGGCTGCCTCCCGGCGCAGCATGACTATGCTGCGTCGGGTGCAGAGGCGCATGGCGCTCAGGGTCGTCCGCGGGTATCGGACCATGTCACATGAGGCGGCGACGGTTCTAGCGGGGATGCCGCCCATGGACCTGCTCGCGCGGTCGCACGCGGTGATGTACCGGCACCGCGTCGACCGTCGCGCGGGGGTGGGGGCGGTCCCGGGCGGGCAGGAACCTGCTTGGGGCGATTTGAAGCGTCAGGCCCGGCAGTCCGTGTTGCTCGCGTGGCAGGAGCGGCTGGCTCTGCCAACCGCGGGGCACCGGACTGTCGGGGCTGTTCGGCCACTCCTGAAGGAGTGGCTGGACAGAGGCCATGGCAGCCTCACCTACCGGCTGGCACAGGTATTTTCCGGGCATGGCAGCTTCGGAAGATACCTGTGCCGGATAGGGAAGGAGCCGACGGCGCGTTGCTGCCACTGCGACGCTGAGCAGGACACGGCGGATCATACCCTGGAGGTATGCCCCGCGTGGGAGGGGGAGCGCCGTGTCCTGGTCGGCGTCGTCGGGCGGGATGTCTCGCTGCCGGGCGTGGTACGCGCCATGCTCGGCAGCGAGGAGAAGTGGAGGGCCGTGGCCTCCTTCTGCGAGAACGTAATGTTGCAGAAGGAGGCCGCGGGGAGGGAGCGCGAGGTTCAGCGGCGCGCTGAAGCTCGCGCTCGTGCGGTGGCCCGAGGTCGTCGCCCGGTCGCGAGGCGTCGCGGGCGGCCGCCTCGGCGTGGCGGATGACCTAGGCTGGGAGGGGGGTCCTGAGGGGACCCTCCTCCCGCCAGGCGGCGCCGGGTCGGACCGGTTGGGGGTAGGAGTGCCTCCCCCTACCGGTCCGACGCAAGGGGAGGCACACTCGGCGGTCTGGTGCGGCCATGAACGCCCGGCCGCCGAGGGGTGGAAACGGGGTCGCGGGCGGTTGCGAGTTGGGGCTCGCAGCCGCCACTAAACGCGACCCCGGGACGGATAGCGGCGGGATGGAGTGGCCCCGTCCCGCCGCTATGAGGCAGTGTGTCTACTGGGGGGACCGGTCCCCCCGGGGGATGGGCGCGAAAGCGCGGGCACGGGGAGGATACCGGAAGAATGCTTCGAGCGATTCCCGGTATCCTCCCAAAGCGTGCCGAAGGGTCACCGTGGGGTTTTTAGTGGGTAGGTCCCGCGCCTGTCGTTGTACGGGCGCGGGGAATCCCACACACCCCTCCCACCTCTCCCCAAGGAGGTGGGAGGGAGTCTTTCGAAGATTTTCCCCACGACAAAAAAAAAAAAAAAAAAAAAAAAAAAAAGTCCGCTCTGCTCCGAATCATCGCTCCGGCGTCAAAAATCGTCGTAGGACAAAAAATCGACACGCTATCTTGCAGGAAAAAATCCGGGGAACACGATGGCGTCGTCAAAAGTGCAGGTCGTCGAGCTCGTTTTCGAGAGAAAAAAAAAAAAATTCTCAAAATTCGACAAAAAAATAAAACGATTATTGGATCGTGTAGAGAATGTGAAACTGCATAAGAATCGTATAGACGAAAATTGGCGTTCACGTGCTCGTTTTTGTGGAAAAAATTAAAAAAGCTCTCAAAGTTCGAGATAAAAAAAAAAAAAACCATCGACCAGGTAGCCAACGGTAGACGGTACAAGTATCGTATGGGCGAAAACGAGCGTTACCGTGCTGGTTTTCGAGTTATTGACGAAAAACGGCCTGGAGCGATCGGTCCGGCGGTCGACGCGCAAAAGTTTCTAAGTCCGCTCTGCTCCGAATCATCGCTCCGGCGTCAAAAATCGTCGTAGGACAAAAAATCGACACGCTATCTTGCAGGAAAAAATCCGGGGAACACGACGGCGTCGTCAAAAGTGCAGGTCGTCGAGCTCGTTTTCGAGAGAAAAAAAAAAAAATTCTCAAAATTCGACAAAAAAATAAAGCGATTATTGGATCGTGTAGAGAATGTGAAACTGCATAAGAATCGTGTAGACGAAAATTGGCGTTCACGTGCTCGTTTTTGTGGAAAAAATTAAAAAAGCTCTCAAAGCTCGAGATAAAAAAAAAAAAAACCATCGACCAGGTAGCCAACGGTAGACGGTACAAGTATCGTATGGGCGAAAACGAGCGTTACCGTGCTCGTTTTCGAGTTATTGACGAAAAACGGCCTGGAGCGATCGGTCCGGCGGTCGACGCGCGAAAGTTTCTAAGTCCGCTCTGCTCCGAATCATCGCTCCGGCGTCAAAAATCGTCGTAGGACAAAAACTCGACACGCTATCTTGCATGAAAAAATCCGGGGAACACGATGGCGTCGTCAAAAGTGCAGGTCGTCGAGCTCGTTTTCGAGAGAAAAAAAAAAAAATTCTCAAAATTCGACAAAAAAATAAAACGATTATTGGATCGTGTAGAGAATGTAAAACTGCATAAGAATCGCATAGACGAAAATTAGCGTTCACGTGCTCGTTTTTGTGGAGAAAATTAAAAAAGCTCTCAAAGTTCGAGATAAAAAAAGAAAAAACCATCCACCAGGTAGCCAACGGTAAACGGTACAAGTATCGTACGGGCGAAAACGAGCGTTACCGTGCTCGTTTTCGAGTTATTGACGAAAAACGGCCTGGAGCGATCGGTCCGGCGGTCGACGCGCGAAAGTTTCCAAGTCCGCTCTGCTCCGAATCATCGCTCCGGCGTCAAAAATCGTCGTAGGACAAAAAATCGACACGCTACTTTGCAGGAAAAAATCCGGGGAACACGATGGCGTCGTCAAAAGTGCAGGTCGTCGAGCTCGTTTTCGAGAGAAAAAAAAAAAAATTCTCAAAATTCGACAAACAAATAAAACGATTGTTGGACCGTGTAGAGAATGTAAAACTACATAAGAATCGTATAGACGAAAATTGGCGTTCACGTGCTCGTTTTTGTGGAGAAAATTAAAAAAGCTCTCAAAGTTCGAGATAAAAAAAGAAAAAACCATCCACCAGGTAGCCAACGGTAAACGGTACAAGTATCGTACGGGCGAAAACGAGCGTTACCGTGCTCGTTTTCGAGTTATTGACGAAAAACGGCCTGGAGCGATCGGTCCGGCGGTCGACGCGCGAAAGATTCTAAGTCCGCTCTGCTCCGAATCATCGCTCCGGCGTCAAAAATCGTCGTAGGACAAAAAATCGACACGCTACTTTGCAGGAAAAAATCCGGGGAACACGATGGCGTCGTCAAAAGTGCAGGTCGTCGAGCTCGTTTTCGAGAGAAAAAAAAAAAAATTCTCAAAATTCGACAAACAAATAAAACGATTGTTGGACCGTGTAGAGAATGTAAAACTGCATAAGAATCGTATAGACGAAAATTGGCGTTCACGTGCTCGTTTTTGTGGAGAAAATTAAAAAAGCTCTCAAAGTTCGAGATAAAAAAAGAAAAAACCATCCACCAGGTAGCCAACGGTAAACGGTACAAGTATCGTACGGGCGAAAACGAGCGTTACCGTGCTCGTTTTCGAGTTATTGACGAAAAACGGCCTGGAGCGATCGGTCCGGCGGTCGACGCGCGAAAGATTCTAAGTCCGCTCTGCTCCGAATCATCGCTCCGGCGTCAAAAATCGTCGTAGGACAAAAAATCGACACGCTACTTTGCAGGAAAAAATCCGGGGAACACGATGGCGTCGTCAAAAGTGCAGGTCGTCGAGCTCGTTTTCGAGAGAAAAAAAAAAAAATTCTCAAAATTCGACAAACAAATAAAACGATTGTTGGACCGTGTAGAGAATGTAAAACTGCATAAGAATCGTATAGACGAAAATTGGCGTTCACGTGCTCGTTTTTGTGGAAAAAATTAAAAAAGCTCTCAAAGTTCGAGATAAAAAAAAAAAAACCATCGACCAGGTAGCCAACGGTAAACGATACAAGTATCGTACGGGCGAAAACGAGCGTTACCGTGCTCGTTTTCGAGTTATTGACGAAAAACGGCCTGGAGCGATCGGTCCGGCGGTCGACGCGCGAAAGTTTCTAAGTCCGCTCTGCTCCGAATCATCGCTCCGGCGTCAAAAATCGTCGTAGGACAAAAAATCGACACGCTATCTTGCAGGAAAAAATCCGGGGAACACGATGGCGTCGTCAAAAGTGCAGGTCGTCGAGCTCGTTTTCGAGAGAAAAAAAGAAAAATTCTCAAAATTCGACAAAAAAATAAAACGATTATTGGATCGTGTAGAGAATGTGAAACTGCATAAGAATCGTGTAGACGAAAATTGGCGTTCACGTGCTCGTTTTTGTGGAAAAAATTAAAAAAGCTCTCAAAGCTCGAGATAAAAAAAAAAAAAACCATCGACCAGGTAGCCAACGGTAGACGGTACAAGTATCGTATGGGCGAAAACGAGCGTTACCGTGCTCGTTTTCGAGTTATTGACGAAAAACGGCCTGGAGCGATCGGTCCGGCGGTCGACGCGCGAAAGTTTCCAAGTCCGCTCTGCTCCGAATCATCGCTCCGGCGTCAAAAATCGTCGTAGGACAAAAACTCGACACGCTATCTTGCATGAAAAAATCCGGGGAACACGATGGCGTCGTCAAAAGTGCAGGTCGTCGAGCTCGTTTTCGAGAGAAAAAAAAAAAAATTCTCAAAATTCGACAAAAAAATAAAACGATTATTGGATTGTGTAGAGAATGTAAAACTGCATAAGAATCGCATAGACGAAAATGAGCGTTCACGTGCTCGTTTTTGTGGAAAAAATTAAAAAAGCTCTCAAAGTTCGAGATAAAAAAAAAAAAAACCATCGACCAGGTAGCCAACGGTAGACGGTACAAGTATCGTATGGGCGAAAACGAGCGTTACCGTGCTGGTTTTCGAGTTATTGACGAAAAACGGCCTGGAGCGATCGGTCCGGCGGTCGACGCGCAAAAGTTTCTAAGTCCGCTCTGCTCCGAATCATCGCTCCGGCGTCAAAAATCGTCGTAGGACAAAAAATCGACACGCTATCTTGCAGGAAAAAATCCGGGGAACACGACGGCGTCGTCAAAAGTGCAGGTCGTCGAGCTCGTTTTCGAGAGAAAAAAAAAAAAATTCTCAAAATTCGACAAAAAAATAAAACGATTATTGGATTGTGTAGAGAATGTAAAACTGCATAAGAATCGCATAGACGAAAATGAGCGTTCACGTGCTCGTTTTTGTGGAAAAAATTAAAAAAGCTCTCAAAGTTCGAGATAAAAAAAGAAAAAACCATCCACCAGGTAGCCAACGGTAAACGGTACAAGTATCGTACGGGCGAAAACGAGCGTTACCGTGCTCGTTTTCGAGTTATTGACGAAAAACGGCCTGGAGCGATCGGTCCGGCGGTCGACGCGCGAAAGTTTCTAAGTCCGCTCTGCTCCGAATCATCGCTCCGGCGTCAAAAATCGTCGTAGGACAAAAAATCGACACGCTATCTTGCAGGAAAAAATCCGGGGAACACGATGGCGTCGTCAAAAGTGCAGGTCGTCGAGCTCGTTTTCGAGAGAAAAAAAAAAAAATTCTCAAAATTCGACAAAAAAATAAAGCGATTATTGGATCGTATAGAGAATGTGAAACTGCATAAGAATCGTATAGACGAAAATTGGCGTTCACGTGCTCGTTTTTGTGGAAAAAATTAAAAAAGCTCTCAAAGTTCGAGATAAAAAAAAAAAAAACCATCGACCAGGTAGCCAACGGTAGACGGTACAAGTATCGTATGGGCGAAAACGAGCGTTACCGTGCTCGTTTTCGAGTTATTGACGAAAAACGGCCTGGAGCGATCGGTCCGGCGGTCGACGCGCAAAAGTTTCTAAGTCCGCTCTGCTCCGAATCATCGCTCCGGCGTCAAAAATCGTCGTAGGACAAAAAATCGACACGCTATCTTGCAGGAAAAAATCCGGGGAACACGATGGCGTCGTCAAAAGTGCAGGTCGTCGAGCTCGTTTTCGAGAGAAAAAGAAAAAAATTCTCAAAATTCGACAAAAAAATAAAGCGATTATTGGATCGTGTAGAGAATGTGAAACTGCATAAGAATCGTATAGACGAAAATTGGCGTTCACGTGCTCGTTTTTGTGGAAAAAATTAAAAAAGCTCTCAAAGTTCGAGATAAAAAAAGAAAAAACCATCGACCAGGTAGCCAACGGTAGACGGTACAAGTATCGTATGGGCGAAAACGAGCGTTACCGTGCTCGTTTTCGAGTTATTGACGAAAAACGGCCTGGAGCGATCGGTCCGGCGGTCGACGCGCGAAAGTTTCCAAGTCTGCTCTGCCCCGAATCATCGCTCCGGCGTCAAAAATCGTCGTAGGACAAAAAATCGACACGCTATCTTGCAGGAAAAAATCCGGGGACCACGATGGCGTCGTCAAAAGTGCAGGTCGTCGAGCTCGTTTTCGAGAGAAAAAAAAAAAAATTCTCAAAATTCGACAAAAAAATAAAACGATTATTGGATCGTGTAGAGAATGTAAAACTGCATCAGAATCGCATAGACGAAAATTGGCGTTCACGTGCTCGTTTTTGTGGAGAAAATTAAAAAAGCTCTCAAAGTTCGAGATAAAAAAAGAAAAAACCATCCACCAGGTAGCCAACGGTAAACGGTACAAGTATCGTACGGGCGAAAACGAGCGTTACCGTGCTCGTTTTCGAGTTATTGACGAAAAACGGCCTGGAGCGATCGGTCCGGCGGTCGACGCGCGAAAGTTTCTAAGTCCGCTCTGCCCCGAATCATCGCTCCGGCGTCAAAAATCGTCGTAGGACAAAAACTCGACACGCTATCTTGCATGAAAAAATCCGGGGAACACGATGGCGTCGTCAAAAGTGCAGGTCGTCGAGCTCGTTTTCGAGAGAAAAAAAAAAAAATTCTCAAAATTCGACAAAAAAATAAAACGATTATTGGATCGTGTAGAGAATGTAAAACTGCATAAGAATCGCATAGACGAAAATTAGCGTTCTCGTGCTCGTTTTTGTGGAAAAAATTAAAAAAGCTCTCAAAGTTCGAGATAAAAAAAGAAAAAACCATCCACCAGGTAGCCAACGGTAAACGGTACAAGTATCGTACGGGCGAAAACGAGCGTTACCGTGCTCGTTTTCGAGTTATTGACGAAAAACGGCCTGGAGCGATCGGTCCGGCGGTCGACGCGCGAAAGTTTCTAAGTCCGCTCTGCTCCGAATCATCGCTCCGGCGTCAAAAATCGTCGTAGGACAAAAACTCGACACGCTATCTTGCATGAAAAAATCCGGGGAACACGATGGCGTCGTCAAAAGTGCAGGTCGTCGAGCTCGTTTTCGAGAGAAAAAAAAAAAAATTCTCAAAATTCGACAAAAAAATAAAACGATTATTGGATTGTGTAGAGAATGTAAAACTGCATAAGAATCGCATAGACGAAAATGAGCGTTCACGTCCTCGTTTTTGTGGAAAAAATTAAAAAAGCTCTCAAAGTTCGAGATAAAAAAAAAAAAAACCATCGACCAGGTAGCCAACGGTAGACGGTACAAGTATCGTATGGGCGAAAACGAGCGTTACCGTGCTGGTTTTCGAGTTATTGACGAAAAACGGCCTGGAGCGATCGGTCCGGCGGTCGACGCGCAAAAGTTTCTAAGTCCGCTCTGCTCCGAATCATCGCTCCGGCGTCAAAAATCGTCGTAGGACAAAAAATCGACACGCTATCTTGCAGGAAAAAATCCGGGGAACACGACGGCGTCGTCAAAAGTGCAGGTCGTCGAGCTCGTTTTCGAGAGAAAAAAAAAAAAATTCTCAAAATTCGACAAAAAAATAAAACGATTATTGGATTGTGTAGAGAATGTAAAACTGCATAAGAATCGCATAGACGAAAATGAGCGTTCACGTGCTCGTTTTTGTGGAAAAAATTAAAAAAGCTCTCAAAGTTCGAGATAAAAAAAGAAAAAACCATCCACCAGGTAGCCAACGGTAAACGGTACAAGTATCGTACGGGCGAAAACGAGCGTTACCGTGCTCGTTTTCGAGTTATTGACGAAAAACGGCCTGGAGCGATCGGTCCGGCGGTCGACGCGCGAAAGTTTCTAAGTCCGCTCTGCTCCGAATCATCGCTCCGGCGTCAAAAATCGTCGTAGGACAAAAAATCGACACGCTATCTTGCAGGAAAAAATCCGGGGAACACGATGGCGTCGTCAAAAGTGCAGGTCGTCGAGCTCGTTTTCGAGAGAAAAAAAAAAAAATTCTCAAAATTCGACAAAAAAATAAAGCGATTATTGGATCGTATAGAGAATGTGAAACTGCATAAGAATCGTATAGACGAAAATTGGCGTTCACGTGCTCGTTTTTGTGGAAAAAATTAAAAAAGCTCTCAAAGTTCGAGATAAAAAAAGAAAAAACCATCGACCAGGTAGCCAACGGTAGACGGTACAAGTATCGTATGGGCGAAAACGAGCGTTACCGTGCTCGTTTTCGAGTTATTGACGAAAAACGGCCTGGAGCGATCGGTCCGGCGGTCGACGCGCGAAAGTTTCCAAGTCTGCTCTGCCCCGAATCATCGCTCCGGCGTCAAAAATCGTCGTAGGACAAAAAATCGACACGCTATCTTGCAGGAAAAAATCCGGGGACCACGATGGCGTCGTCAAAAGTGCAGGTCGTCGAGCTCGTTTTCGAGAGAAAAAAAAAAAAATTCTCAAAATTCGACAAAAAAATAAAACGATTATTGGATCGTGTAGAGAATGTAAAACTGCATCAGAATCGCATAGACGAAAATTAGCGTTCTCGTGCTCGTTTTTGTGGAAAAAATTAAAAAAGCTCTCAAAGTTCGAGATAAAAAAAGAAAAAACCATCCACCAGGTAGCCAACGGTAAACGGTACAAGTATCGTACGGGCGAAAACGAGCGTTACCGTGCTCGTTTTCGAGTTATTGACGAAAAACGGCCTGGAGCGATCGGTCCGGCGGTCGACGCGCAAAAGTTTCTAAGTCCGCTCTGCTCCGAATCATCGCTCCGGCGTCAAAAATCGTCGTAGGACAAAAAATCGACACGCTATCTTGCAGGAAAAAATCCGGGGAACACGACGGCGTCGTCAAAAGTGCAGGTCGTCGAGCTCGTTTTCGAGAGAAAAAAAAAAAAATTCTCAAAATTCGACAAAAAAATAAAACGATTATTGGATTGTGTAGAGAATGTAAAACTGCATAAGAATCGCATAGACGAAAATGAGCGTTCACGTGCTCGTTTTTGTGGAAAAAATTAAAAAAGCTCTCAAAGTTCGAGATAAAAAAAGAAAAAACCATCCACCAGGTAGCCAACGGTAGACGGTACAAGTATCGTATGGGCGAAAACGAGCGTTACCGTGCTCGTTTTCGAGTTATTGACGAAAAACGGCCTGGAGCGATCGGTCCGGCGGTCGACGCGCGAAAGTTTCCAAGTCTGCTCTGCCCCGAATCATCGCTCCGGCGTCAAAAATCGTCGTAGGACAAAAAATCGACACGCTATCTTGCAGGAAAAAATCCGGGGACCACGATGGCGTCGTCAAAAGTGCAGGTCGTCGAGCTCGTTTTCGAGAGAAAAAAAAAAAAATTCTCAAAATTCGACAAAAAAATAAAACGATTATTGGATCGTGTAGAGAATGTAAAACTGCATCAGAATCGCATAGACGAAAATTGGCGTTCACGTGCTCGTTTTTGTGGAAAAAATTAAAAAAGCTCTCAAAGTTCGAGATAAAAAAAAAAAAACCATCGACCAGGTAGCCAACGGTAGACGGTACAAGTATCGTATGGGCGAAAACGAGCGTTACCGTGCTCGTTTTCGAGTTATTGACGAAAAACGGCCTGGAGCGATCGGTCCGGCGGTCGACGCGCAAAAGTTTCTAAGTCCGCTCTGCTCCGAATCATCGCTCCGGCGTCAAAAATCGTCGTAGGACAAAAACTCGACACGCTATCTTGCATGAAAAAATCCGGGGAACACGATGGCGTCGTCAAAAGTGCAGGTCGTCGAGCTCGTTTTCGAGAGAAAAAAAAAAAAATTCTCAAAATTCGACAAAAAAATAAAACGATTATTGGATTGTGTAGAGAATGTAAAACTGCATAAGAATCGCATAGACGAAAATGAGCGTTCACGTGCTCGTTTTTGTGGAAAAAATTAAAAAAGCTCTCAAAGTTCGAGATAAAAAAAGAAAAAACCATCGACCAGGTAGCCAACGGTAGACGGTACAAGTATCGTATGGGCGAAAACGAGCGTTACCGTGCTCGTTTTCGAGTTATTGACGAAAAACGGCCTGGAGCGATCGGTCCGGCGGTCGACGCGCGAAAGTTTCCAAGTCCGCTCTGCTCCGAATCATCGCTCCGGCGTCAAAAATCGTCGTAGGACAAAAACTCGACACGCTATCTTGCATGAAAAAATCCGGGGAACACGATGGCGTCGTCAAAAGTGCAGGTCGTCGAGCTCGTTTTCGAGAGAAAAAAAAAAAAATTCTCAAAATTCGACAAAAAAATAAAACGATTATTGGATTGTGTAGAGTATGTAAAACTGCATAAGAATCGCATAGACGAAAATGAGCGTTCACGTGCTCGTTTTTGTGGAAAAAATTAAAAAAGCTCTCAAAGTTCGAGATAAAAAAAAAAAAACCATCGACCAGGTAGCCAACGGTAGACGGTACAAGTATCGTATGGGCGAAAACGAGCGTTACCGTGCTGGTTTTCGAGTTATTGACGAAAAACGGCCTGGAGCGATCGGTCCGGCGGTCGACGCGCAAAAGTTTCTAAGTCCGCTCTGCTCCGAATCATCGCTCCGGCGTCAAAAATCGTCGTAGGACAAAAAATCGACACGCTATCTTGCAGGAAAAAATCCGGGGAACACGACGGCGTCGTCAAAAGTGCAGGTCGTCGAGCTCGTTTTCGAGAGAAAAAAAAAAAAATTCTCAAAATTCGACAAAAAAATAAAACGATTATTGGATTGTGTAGAGAATGTAAAACTGCATAAGAATCGCATAGACGAAAATGAGCGTTCACGTGCTCGTTTTTGTGGAAAAAATTAAAAAAGCTCTCAAAGTTCGAGATAAAAAAAGAAAAAACCATCCACCAGGTAGCCAACGGTAAACGGTACAAGTATCGTACGGGCGAAAACGAGCGTTACCGTGCTCGTTTTCGAGTTATTGACGAAAAACGGCCTGGAGCGATCGGTCCGGCGGTCGACGCGCGAAAGTTTCTAAGTCCGCTCTGCTCCGAATCATCGCTCCGGCGTCAAAAATCGTCGTAGGACAAAAAATCGACACGCTATCTTGCAGGAAAAAATCCGGGGAACACGATGGCGTCGTCAAAAGTGCAGGTCGTCGAGCTCGTTTTCGAGAGAAAAAAAAAAAAATTCTCAAAATTCGACAAAAAAATAAAGCGATTATTGGATCGTATAGAGAATGTGAAACTGCATAAGAATCGTATAGACGAAAATTGGCGTTCACGTGCTCGTTTTTGTGGAAAAAATTAAAAAAGCTCTCAAAGTTCGAGATAAAAAAAAAAAAAACCATCGACCAGGTAGCCAACGGTAGACGGTACAAGTATCGTATGGGCGAAAACGAGCGTTACCGTGCTCGTTTTCGAGTTATTGACGAAAAACGGCCTGGAGCGATCGGTCCGGCGGTCGACGCGCAAAAGTTTCTAAGTCCGCTCTGCTCCGAATCATCGCTCCGGCGTCAAAAATCGTCGTAGGACAAAAAATCGACACGCTATCTTGCAGGAAAAAATCCGGGGAACACGATGGCGTCGTCAAAAGTGCAGGTCGTCGAGCTCGTTTTCGAGAGAAAAAGAAAAAAATTCTCAAAATTCGACAAAAAAATAAAGCGATTATTGGATCGTGTAGAGAATGTGAAACTGCATAAGAATCGTATAGACGAAAATTGGCGTTCACGTGCTCGTTTTTGTGGAAAAAATTAAAAAAGCTCTCAAAGTTCGAGATAAAAAAAGAAAAAACCATCGACCAGGTAGCCAACGGTAGACGGTACAAGTATCGTATGGGCGAAAACGAGCGTTACCGTGCTCGTTTTCGAGTTATTGACGAAAAACGGCCTGGAGCGATCGGTCCGGCGGTCGACGCGCGAAAGTTTCCAAGTCTGCTCTGCCCCGAATCATCGCTCCGGCGTCAAAAATCGTCGTAGGACAAAAAATCGACACGCTATCTTGCAGGAAAAAATCCGGGGACCACGATGGCGTCGTCAAAAGTGCAGGTCGTCGAGCTCGTTTTCGAGAGAAAAAAAAAAAAATTCTCAAAATTCGACAAAAAAATAAAACGATTATTGGATCGTGTAGAGAATGTAAAACTGCATCAGAATCGCATAGACGAAAATTGGCGTTCACGTGCTCGTTTTTGTGGAGAAAATTAAAAAAGCTCTCAAAGTTCGAGATAAAAAAAGAAAAAACCATCCACCAGGTAGCCAACGGTAAACGGTACAAGTATCGTACGGGCGAAAACGAGCGTTACCGTGCTCGTTTTCGAGTTATTGACGAAAAACGGCCTGGAGCGATCGGTCCGGCGGTCGACGCGCGAAAGTTTCTAAGTCCGCTCTGCTCCGAATCATCGCTCCGGCGTCAAAAATCGTCGTAGGACAAAAAATCGACACGCTATCTTGCAGGAAAAAATCCGGGGAACACGATGGCGTCGTCAAAAGTGCAGGTCGTCGAGCTCGTTTTCGAGAGAAAAAAAGAAAAATTCTCAAAATTCGACAAAAAAATAAAACGATTATTGGATCGTGTAGAGAATGTGAAACTGCATAAGAATCGTGTAGACGAAAATTGGCGTTCACGTGCTCGTTTTTGTGGAAAAAATTAAAAAAGCTCTCAAAGCTCGAGATAAAAAAAAAAAAAACCATCGACCAGGTAGCCAACGGTAGACGGTACAAGTATCGTATGGGCGAAAACGAGCGTTACCGTGCTCGTTTTCGAGTTATTGACGAAAAACGGCCTGGAGCGATCGGTCCGGCGGTCGACGCGCGAAAGTTTCTAAGTCCGCTCTGCCCCTGGCACAGGTATTTTCCGGGCATGGCAGCTTCGGAAGATACCTGTGCCGGATAGGGAAGGAGCCGACGGCGCGTTGCTGCCACTGCGACGCTGAGCAGGACACGGCGGATCATACCCTGGAGGTATGCCCCGCGTGGGAGGGGGAGCGCCGTGTCCTGGTCGGCGTCGTCGGGCGGGATGTCTCGCTGCCGGGCGTGGTGCGCGCCATGCTCGGCAGCGAGGAGAAGTGGAGGGCCGTGGCCTCCTTCTGCGAGAACGTAATGTTGCAGAAGGAGGCCGCGGGGAGGGAGCGCGAGCTTCAGCGGCGCGCTGAAGCTCGCGCTCGTGCGGTGGCCCGAGGTCGTCGCCCGGTCGCGAGGCGTCGCGGGCGGCCGCCTCGGCGTGGCGGATGACCTAGGCTGGGAGGGGGGTCCTGAGGGGACCCTCCTCCCGCCAGGCGGCGCCGGGTCGGACCGGTTGGGGGTAGGAGTGCCTCCCCCTACCGGTCCGACGCAAGGGGAGGCACCCTCGGCGGTCTGGTGCGGCCATGAACGCCCGGCCGCCGAGGGGTGGAAACGGAGTCGCGGGCGGTTGCGAGTTGGGGCTCGCAGCCGCCACTAAACGCGGCCCCGGGACGGATAGCGGCGGGAAGGAGTGGCCCCGTCCCGCCGCTATGAGGCAGTGTGTCTACTGGGGGGACCGATTGTCCCCCCGGGGGATGGGCGCGAAAGCGCGGGCACGGGGAGGATACCGGAAGAATGCTTCGAGCGATTCCCGGTATCCTCCCAAAGCGTGCCGAAGGGTCACCGTGGGGTTTTTAGTGGGTAGGTCCCGCGCCTGTCGTTGTACGGGCGCGGGGAATCCCACACACCCCACCCACCTCTCCCCAAGGAGGTGGGAGGGAGTCTTTCGAAGATTTTCCCCACGACAAAAAAAAAAAAAAAAAAAAAAAAAAAAAAAAAAGTCTGCTCTGCCCCGAATCATCGCTCCGGCGTCAAAAATCGTCGTAGGACAAAAAATCGACACGCTATCTTGCAGGAAAAAATCCGGGGACCACGATGGCGTCGTCAAAAGTGCAGGTCGTCGAGCTCGTTTTCGAGAGAAAAAAAAAAAAATTCTCAAAATTCGACAAAAAAATAAAACGATTATTGGATCGTGTAGAGAATGTAAAACTGCATCAGAATCGCATAGACGAAAATTAGCGTTCTCGTGCTCGTTTTTGTGGAAAAAATTAAAAAAGCTCTCAAAGTTCGAGATAAAAAAAGAAAAAACCATCCACCAGGTAGCCAACGGTAAACGGTACAAGTATCGTACGGGCGAAAACGAGCGTTACCGTGCTCGTTTTCGAGTTATTGACGAAAAACGGCCTGGAGCGATCGGTCCGGCGGTCGACGCGCGAAAGTTTCTAAGTCCGCTCTGCTCCGAATCATCGCTCCGGCGTCAAAAATCGTCGTAGGACAAAAAATCGACACGCTACTTTGCAGGAAAAAATCCGGGGAACACGATGGCGTCGTCAAAAGTGCAGGTCGTCGAGCTCGTTTTCGAGAGAAAAAAAAAAAAATTCTCAAAATTCGACAAAAAAATAAAACGATTATTGGATTGTGTAGAGAATGTAAAACTGCATAAGAATCGCATAGACGAAAATGAGCGTTCACGTCCTCGTTTTTGTGGAAAAAATTAAAAAAGCTCTCAAAGTTCGAGATAAAAAAAAAAAAAACCATCGACCAGGTAGCCAACGGTAGACGGTACAAGTATCGTATGGGCGAAAACGAGCGTTACCGTGCTGGTTTTCGAGTTATTGACGAAAAACGGCCTGGAGCGATCGGTCCGGCGGTCGACGCGCAAAAGTTTCTAAGTCCGCTCTGCTCCGAATCATCGCTCCGGCGTCAAAAATCGTCGTAGGACAAAAAATCGACACGCTATCTTGCAGGAAAAAATCCGGGGAACACGACGGCGTCGTCAAAAGTGCAGGTCGTCGAGCTCGTTTTCGAGAGAAAAAAAAAAAAATTCTCAAAATTCGACAAAAAAATAAAACGATTATTGGATTGTGTAGAGAATGTAAAACTGCATAAGAATCGCATAGACGAAAATGAGCGTTCACGTGCTCGTTTTTGTGGAAAAAATTAAAAAAGCTCTCAAAGTTCGAGATAAAAAAAAGAAAAAACCATCCACCAGGTAGCCAACGGTAGACGGTACAAGTATCGTATGGGCGAAAACGAGCGTTACCGTGCTCGTTTTCGAGTTATTGACGAAAAACGGCCTGGAGCGATCGGTCCGGCGGTCGACGCGCGAAAGTTTCCAAGTCTGCTCTGCCCCCTCAGGGGCTGCCAGCCTTTCAGCTGCAGTACGGGCTTAACGAACCCGGGGTACCCGAGTCATACACACACCGTAAGCCTCCTGTTGGTCGTCACAACGACCCATTCACAATTCCCTATTGGTTTTGTGAATGGTACGTGACGGCAGGAGGAACGGGGGTCTTGGCTTAACCGCCTGGGCCACGAGTATGGCGACTCTATAAAATCGCCCTCCAATCCTAAGCTATGGTGCGCGGCGATGGGATGCATGGTTGGGGGAGAAGGCCCAATCCCAAGCGACCACCTCCGGGGAACCTGCCGAACCCCCGGAGTATATAGGCTTACCCGGGTAAGGCGGCTCTGCCCGGGCGGACCTTTTCTTCCGACCTGCTCGTGGGAATATTATGGAGTTCAATATTAAAACGGGGATGGGACGGGGTAAGTCAGAGGGGGAGGACGAAGGCGGTGTTGGGACTGGAGTGACGGCGCTCGCGCCGCCTCCAGCGCCTGGCCCGGCTTCGTGGAAGGTGGAGGAGGACGACGAGACTGCGTCAGTCTCGTCCTTCTCCTCCACCAGGAGCCTCATAGGCTCTAAGAGGAAGAGGGCGGGGCAGGCCGTCGTCGAGGTGGGCGGGGCGATGAGCCCGTCGGTGAGGCTGAGTTGCCTCAGGGACGAGGTGACCGAGGAGATATCGGAGAGGATCTCCTCGTCCCTGAGGCGGGTGGAGAAAGTCGCCGCTGCCTGCGCCTTTAAGGGGCAGAAAAGCGGTGGCGCGGAGGCCCTGAAGGCCGCGGCGGAGGAAATGAGGGAGGCGGCGCGGGAGCTCAGAGGGCGGAACGCCCGTCTGCAGCTCCTGTTGGAGGAGGAGCGACAGGGGAGGAGGAGGGCAGAGGCGCTGTGGAACAGCGCGGCCCTCCCTCCCATCCTCCCTCCTCCTCCACCGCCGCGTCCCTCAGCGGAGGTGAATAAGCGGAGTGCGGCGGCAGTGGTGCGGGGCACCGCGGGCCCCTCCACCCGCACTCCGCCCGTGAAGAAGTCCCCGTCCTCCTCAGAAGACGATCTTCTGAGGAGGATTGGGGACATGATTGATGGCAAGCTGGCCGCCTTCCGGGAGGAGCTCCTCGCCGGAAGAGCGGTCAGCAGGAAGGCGGTGCCTCCCCGACCTGTTCCGGTACAGTCGGGGAAGGCAAAGAAGGGCGGAGTGAAGGCTCCGCCCAGCGTTGCGCCACCAGGGCCCCGGGTCGCGACCCCCAAGGGGGGTGGTGTACCCGTGGTCGCGGTGGTCGCGTCCTCCACAGCACCCTCCCAAGGGGGGGTGGCGTGGAGTGAGGTGGTGGGGCGCAAGGCGAAGCGGGCTGCGAGGAAGGCCTCGCAACCGCAGCCTCCGCCTCCGCCGGCGGCGGCCAAGGTAAAGGCCGCGAAGGTCGGGAAGGCACGACCAGGTCGTCCCCCAAAAACGGCAGCGGTGACGCTGACCGTTGCGCAGGGGGGCGACCTGACCCTCGCGGAGGCGATGCGGCTCGCCAGGGAGAATATCTCCCTGGAAGAGCTGGGCATCGCCTCCGTGAGGGCGAAGAGGGCCGTGACCGGGGGTCTCTTGCTGGAGATCCCCGGTGCAGAAGGCGGCGCGAAGGCGGATCGTCTCGCCCAGAGGCTCCGGGAGCAGCTGGGCGAGCGAGGTGTCCGGGTCGCCCGGCCCACGAAGCGCACGGAGATGCGCATTTGTGGGCTGGACGACTCGGTCAGCGCACAGGATGTGTGCCGTGCCCTTGCGAGGGCGGGGGACTGTCCTGTGGAGGACCTGCGGATCGGAGAGATCCGCAGGTCGCCCTCCGGCCTCGGGTCGGTGTGGGCCCGGTGCCCCCTCTCCGCCGCCCGTAAGGTGGCGGAATCCGGGAGGGTGTTGGTGGGGTGGGTTTCGGCGCGAGTAGAAATCCTCGCGCCGCGCCCGCTCCAGTGTCACCGCTGCCTCGAATTGGGGCACGTGAGGCAGTGGTGCACCTCGCCGGTGGACCGCAGCGGTCAGTGTTACCGCTGCGGCGCCAAAGAGCACCGTGCGAGCCAGTGCTCGGCGGCCCCCCACTGCCCGCTGTGTGCGGACATGGGGAGGCCAGCCGATCACAGGGTGGGGAGCAAGAAGTGCTCCCCCCCCTCCCGGAAGGAGAGGAAGAGGCGGGCTGCACCGGCTCCGGTGCCGAGGGCGGTGGCATCGTCCTCCATGGAGGTGGACGGTGCTACGGGGACGGACGGCCGGGAGGAGGCTGGCGCGGCCATTAATTAATGCCGCCCCGCCTCCTCCTCCAGGCCAACCTCAACCACTGCCGCGCGGCACAGGACTTGATGTCCCAAGTCCTCGCGGAGTGGGGGGTTGGCCTGGCGGTTGCCGCCGAGCCGTACCGCGTCCCTGATCACCCTCATTGGGTGGGCGACGCGGACGGCTTGGTGGCGACGGTATGGGGAGGGGGCGACGGGTCCCCACCGTTCTCCTTGTTGGAGCGCGGTCGGGGATTCGTCGCCGTGGACTGGGGGGGAGTCGCTGTGGTGGGGTGCTACATTTCGCCCCGTAGCGGTCACGCTGCGTTCGAGCTGTACTTGGCCGAGGTCGCGGCATGCGTGCAGCGCTACGCGGCCCGGCCGGTGCTGGTCCTGGGGGATTTTAATGCCAAGTCGGTGGCTTGGGGATCCCCCAGGACCTCCGTTCGCGGCGGGATCCTGGGCGATTGGGCGGCGGGGCTCGACCTCCGGGTATTGAACCGGGGGTCGGAGCACACATGCGTGCGGCGATATGGGGGGTCCATCGTGGATGTTGGATTCGCGACCCCCAACGCCGTGCGCATGGTGTCGGGTTGGCACGTGGTCGCGGGGGCAGAGACACTCTCCGATCACCGGTACATCCGGATGGAGGTCTCTGCCGCCGCGAGTGCATCCCGACACAGCCGCCTGCGTGGCACCCCACCACGCCGCTGGGCGCTTCGGCGCCTGGACAAGGACGCCCTGATGGCAGCTGCCCACGCTGCAACTTGGCCGCAGGGAGCGGCCGAGTTGCCGAGCATAGAGGAGGAGGTCGCCCGGCTCGGAGCATTGGTCGCGGGTATTTGCGACGCGGCGATGCCTCGGGTCGGGCGGGCTTCTCCTCGCCGGGCGGTGTACTGGTGGTCGGACGCGATCGCGGAGTTGCGAGTCGCGACTGTCCGCGCCCGGCGCCAGTACACCCGCGCGCGCCGTCGTCAACGTACAGGCGACGGCGTGGCGCGAGCGAGGGCAGCTGATGACCTGTATGGAGCATACCGCGTGGCGCGGGTTGCTCTGCAGGTCGCCATCAAACGGGCCAAGACCCAGGCATGGAAGGAGCTCCTCCAGACCCTTGATGACGATCCATGGGGGCGCCCATATAAGGTGGTGCTGAATAAGCTCCGCCCGTGGGCGCCCCCCGTCACCGAGGGTCTTGACCCCCGGCTGCTGGAGGACGTGGTCAATACACTCTTCCCAATTGGGGAGAGGGGACCGCGTCCTCCGGCGGCGGCGGCTGTCCCAGTGGAGTGGACGGCCGAGCTGGGGGTCACGCAGGAGGAGCTGGCAGCGGCCATCAGACGGCTCGGGGTTCGTAACACGGCCCCGGGTCCGGATGGTGTGCCCGGCCGGGTTTGGGTCTTGACCCAGGGCGTCCTTGGGGCCGACCTCAGGCGGTTGTTCGACCGCTGCCTGAGGGACGGGCGATTCCCCCCCAGTTGGAAGGTGGCGAGGATGGTCCTCCTCCGGAAGGAGGGTCGGCCCGCGGAGTCTCCCTCCGCATACCGGCCCATTTGTCTCCTCGACGAGGTGGGCAAGCTCTTCGAGCGTGTGATTGCTGCCCGCCTCGTCGAGCACCTGTCGCGGGGTGAGCCCGGTCTGGCCGACTGCCAGTTCGGTTTCCGGGGGGGCCGATCGACTATCGACGCGATAGGTCGTGTGAGGGCCCTCTCGGAGGCGGCCGTCTCCCGGGGAGGAGTGGCATTGGCAATATCCTTGGATATTGCCAATGCCTTTAACACCCTCCCTTGGGAAGAGATAAGGAGGGGGCTCGAATATCATCGGGTCCCCCCTTGTCTCAGGGCGGTCGTCGGGGATTATCTCCGCGGCAGGTGGATCGAGTATCCGGGCCGGGATGGTGATATGCGGAGGGAGGTGTACTGCGGTGTTCCGCAGGGGTCGGTCCTCGGGCCACTCCTGTGGAACATCGCGTACGACTCGGTGTTGCGGGCCGGCCTCCCCGACGGCGTCAGCACGGTGTGTTATGCGGATGACACACTGGTGCTGGCCGTCGGGGCGCACTGGGGGAGGGCCATGCGTCGCGCGGAGGAGGGGTCGCAATGCGTCGTCGACCGGATCAGGGGGATGGGGATGACGGTGGCGGTCCATAAGACAGAGGTGATTGCGTTTCATTCACCTCGGCAGGATCCGCCACCCCCTCTGATTCGGGTGGGTGGGGCTGACATCGAGGTGAAGCCCCAGATCAGGTATCTGGGGCTGATCCTCGATAGCCACTGGCGCTTCGAGAAGCATTTCCGCTGCCTGGTCCCCCGGTTGGAAAGGATGGTTGCGGCTCTGGGCCGGATCCTGCCCAACCTGGGGGGCCCGGCGGGCCGAGTTCGTCGCCTCTATGTGGCAATGGTCCAGTCGGTGGCCCTATACGGGGCCCCCGTCTGGGCGGACGACCTGGCTGCCTCCCGGCGCAGCATGACTATGCTGCGTCGGGTGCAGAGGCGCATGGCGCTCAGGGTCGTCCGCGGGTATCGGACCATGTCACATGAGGCGGCGACGGTTCTAGCGGGGATGCCGCCCATGGACCTGCTCGCGCGGTCGCACGCGGTGATGTACCGGCACCGCGTCGACCGTCGCGCGGGGGTGGGGGCGGTCCCGGGCGGGCAGGAACCTGCTTGGGGCGATTTGAAGCGCCAGGCCCGGCAGTCCGTGTTGCTCGCGTGGCAGGAGCGGCTGGCTCTGCCAACCGCGGGGCACCGGACTGTCGGGGCTGTTCGGCCACTCCTGAAGGAGTGGCTGGACAGAGGCCATGGCAGCCTCACCTACCGGCTGGCACAGGTATTTTCCGGGCATGGCAGCTTCGGAAGATACCTGTGCCGGATAGGGAAGGAGCCGACGGCGCGTTGCTGCCACTGCGACGCTGAGCAGGACACGGCGGATCATACCCTGGAGGTATGCCCCGCGTGGGAGGGGGAGCGCCGTGTCCTGGTCGGCGTCGTCGGGCGGGATGTCTCGCTGCCGGGCGTGGTGCGCGCCATGCTCGACAGCGAGGAGAAGTGGAGGGCCGTGGCCTCCTTCTGCGAGAACGTAATGTTGCAGAAGGAGGCCGCGGGGAGGGAGCGCGAGATTCAGCGGCGCGCTGAAGCTCGCGCTCGTGCGGTGGCCCGAGGTCGTCGCCCGGTCGCGAGGCGTCGCGGGCGGCCGCCTCGGCGTGGCGGATGACCTAGGCTGGGAGGGGGGTCCTGAGTGGACCCTCCTCCCGCCAGGCGGCGCCGGGTCGGACCGGTTGGGGGTAGGAGTGCCTCCCACTACCGGTCCGACGCAAGGGGAGGCACCCTCGGCGGTCTGGTGCGGCCATGAACGCCCGGCCGCCGAGGGGTGGAAACGGGGTCGCGGGCGGTTGCGAGTTGGGGCTCGCAGCCGCCACTAAACGCGACCCCGGGACGGATAGCGGCGGGATGGAGTGGCCCCGTCCCGCCGCTATGAGGCAGTGTGTCTACTGGGGGGACCGGTCCCCCCGGGGGATGGGCGCGAAAGCGCGGGCACGGGGAGGATACCGGAAGAATGCTTCGAGCGATTCCCGGTATCCTCCCAAAGCGTGCCGAAGGGTCACCGTGGGGTTTTTAGTGGGTAGGTCCCGCGCCTGTCGTTGTACGGGCGCGGGGAATCCCACACACCCCTCCCACCTCTCCCCAAGGAGGTGGGAGGGAGTCTTTCGAAGATTTTCCCCACGACAAAAAAAAAAAAAAAAAAAAAAAAAAAAAAAAAAAAAGTCTGCTCTGCCCCGAATCATCGCTCCGGCGTCAAAAATCGTCGTAGGACAAAAAATCGACACGCTATCTTGCAGGAAAAAATCCGGGGACCACGATGGCGTCGTCAAAAGTGCAGGTCGTCGAGCTCGTTTTCGAGAGAAAAAAAAAAAAATTCTCAAAATTCGACAAAAAAATAAAACGATTATTGGATCGTGTAGAGAATGTAAAACTGCATCAGAATCGCATAGACGAAAATTGGCGTTCACGTGCTCGTTTTTGTGGAAAAAATTAAAAAACTCTCAAAGTTCGAGATAAAAAAAAAAAAACCATCGACCAGGTAGCCAACGGTAGACGGTACAAGTATCGTATGGGCGAAAACGAGCGTTACCGTGCTCGTTTTCGAGTTATTGACGAAAAACGGCCTGGAGCGATCGGTCCGGCGGTCGACGCGCAAAAGTTTCTAAGTCCGCTCTGCTCCGAATCATCGCTCCGGCGTCAAAAATCGTCGTAGGACAAAAACTCGACACGCTATCTTGCATGAAAAAATCCGGGGAACACGATGGCGTCGTCAAAAGTGCAGGTCGTCGAGCTCGTTTTCGAGAGAAAAAAAAAAAAATTCTCAAAATTCGACAAAAAAATAAAACGATTATTGGATTGTGTAGAGAATGTAAAACTGCATAAGAATCGCATAGACGAAAATGAGCGTTCACGTGCTCGTTTTTGTGGAAAAAATTAAAAAAGCTCTCAAAGTTCGAGATAAAAAAAGAAAAAACCATCGACCAGGTAGCCAACGGTAGACGGTACAAGTATCGTATGGGCGAAAACGAGCGTTACCGTGCTCGTTTTCGAGTTATTGACGAAAAACGGCCTGGAGCGATCGGTCCGGCGGTCGACGCGCGAAAGTTTCCAAGTCCGCTCTGCTCCGAATCATCGCTCCGGCGTCAAAAATCGTCGTAGGACAAAAACTCGACACGCTATCTTGCATGAAAAAATCCGGGGAACACGATGGCGTCGTCAAAAGTGCAGGTCGTCGAGCTCGTTTTCGAGAGAAAAAAAAAAAAATTCTCAAAATTCGACAAAAAAATAAAACGATTATTGGATTGTGTAGAGAATGTAAAACTGCATAAGAATCGCATAGACGAAAATGAGCGTTCACGTGCTCGTTTTTGTGGAAAAAATTAAAAAAGCTCTCAAAGTTCGAGATAAAAAAAAAAAAAACCATCGACCAGGTAGCCAACGGTAGACGGTACAAGTATCGTATGGGCGAAAACGAGCGTTACCGTGCTGGTTTTCGAGTTATTGACGAAAAACGGCCTGGAGCGATCGGTCCGGCGGTCGACGCGCAAAAGTTTCTAAGTCCGCTCTGCTCCGAATCATCGCTCCGGCGTCAAAAATCGTCGTAGGACAAAAAATCGACACGCTATCTTGCAGGAAAAAATCCGGGGAACACGACGGCGTCGTCAAAAGTGCAGGTCGTCGAGCTCGTTTTCGAGAGAAAAAAAAAAAAATTCTCAAAATTCGACAAAAAAATAAAACGATTATTGGATTGTGTAGAGAATGTAAAACTGCATAAGAATCGCATAGACGAAAATGAGCGTTCACGTGCTCGTTTTTGTGGAAAAAATTAAAAAAGCTCTCAAAGTTCGAGATAAAAAAAGAAAAAACCATCCACCAGGTAGCCAACGGTAAACGGTACAAGTATCGTACGGGCGAAAACGAGCGTTACCGTGCTCGTTTTCGAGTTATTGACGAAAAACGGCCTGGAGCGATCGGTCCGGCGGTCGACGCGCGAAAGTTTCTAAGTCCGCTCTGCTCCGAATCATCGCTCCGGCGTCAAAAATCGTCGTAGGACAAAAAATCGACACGCTATCTTGCAGGAAAAAATCCGGGGAACACGATGGCGTCGTCAAAAGTGCAGGTCGTCGAGCTCGTTTTCGAGAGAAAAAAAAAAAAATTCTCAAAATTCGACAAAAAAATAAAGCGATTATTGGATCGTATAGAGAATGTGAAACTGCATAAGAATCGTATAGACGAAAATTGGCGTTCACGTGCTCGTTTTTGTGGAAAAAATTAAAAAAGCTCTCAAAGTTCGAGATAAAAAAAAAAAAAACCATCGACCAGGTAGCCAACGGTAGACGGTACAAGTATCGTATGGGCGAAAACGAGCGTTACCGTGCTCGTTTTCGAGTTATTGACGAAAAACGGCCTGGAGCGATCGGTCCGGCGGTCGACGCGCAAAAGTTTCTAAGTCCGCTCTGCTCCGAATCATCGCTCCGGCGTCAAAAATCGTCGTAGGACAAAAAATCGACACGCTATCTTGCAGGAAAAAATCCGGGGAACACGATGGCGTCGTCAAAAGTGCAGGTCGTCGAGCTCGTTTTCGAGAGAAAAAGAAAAAAATTCTCAAAATTCGACAAAAAAATAAAGCGATTATTGGATCGTGTAGAGAATGTGAAACTGCATAAGAATCGTATAGACGAAAATTGGCGTTCACGTGCTCGTTTTTGTGGAAAAAATTAAAAAAGCTCTCAAAGTTCGAGATAAAAAAAGAAAAAACCATCGACCAGGTAGCCAACGGTAGACGGTACAAGTATCGTATGGGCGAAAACGAGCGTTACCGTGCTCGTTTTCGAGTTATTGACGAAAAACGGCCTGGAGCGATCGGTCCGGCGGTCGACGCGCGAAAGTTTCCAAGTCTGCTCTGCCCCGAATCATCGCTCCGGCGTCAAAAATCGTCGTAGGACAAAAAATCGACACGCTATCTTGCAGGAAAAAATCCGGGGACCACGATGGCGTCGTCAAAAGTGCAGGTCGTCGAGCTCGTTTTCGAGAGAAAAAAAAAAAAATTCTCAAAATTCGACAAAAAAATAAAACGATTATTGGATCGTGTAGAGAATGTAAAACTGCATCAGAATCGCATAGACGAAAATTGGCGTTCACGTGCTCGTTTTTGTGGAGAAAATTAAAAAAGCTCTCAAAGTTCGAGATAAAAAAAGAAAAAACCATCCACCAGGTAGCCAACGGTAAACGGTACAAGTATCGTACGGGCGAAAACGAGCGTTACCGTGCTCGTTTTCGAGTTATTGACGAAAAACGGCCTGGAGCGATCGGTCCGGCGGTCGACGCGCGAAAGTTTCTAAGTCCGCTCTGCTCCGAATCATCGCTCCGGCGTCAAAAATCGTCGTAGGACAAAAAATCGACACGCTATCTTGCAGGAAAAAATCCGGGGAACACGATGGCGTCGTCAAAAGTGCAGGTCGTCGAGCTCGTTTTCGAGAGAAAAAAAGAAAAATTCTCAAAATTCGACAAAAAAATAAAACGATTATTGGATCGTGTAGAGAATGTGAAACTGCATAAGAATCGTGTAGACGAAAATTGGCGTTCACGTGCTCGTTTTTGTGGAAAAAATTAAAAAAGCTCTCAAAGCTCGAGATAAAAAAAAAAAAAACCATCGACCAGGTAGCCAACGGTAGACGGTACAAGTATCGTATGGGCGAAAACGAGCGTTACCGTGCTCGTTTTCGAGTTATTGACGAAAAACGGCCTGGAGCGATCGGTCCGGCGGTCGACGCGCGAAAGTTTCTAAGTCCGCTCTGCCCCGAATCATCGCTCCGGCGTCAAAAATCGTCGTAGGACAAAAACTCGACACGCTATCTTGCATGAAAAAATCCGGGGAACACGATGGCGTCGTCAAAAGTGCAGGTCGTCGAGCTCGTTTTCGAGAGAAAAAAAAAAAAATTCTCAAAATTCGACAAAAAAATAAAACGATTATTGGATCGTGTAGAGAATGTAAAACTGCATAAGAATCGCATAGACGAAAATTAGCGTTCTCGTGCTCGTTTTTGTGGAAAAAATTAAAAAAGCTCTCAAAGTTCGAGATAAAAAAAGAAAAAACCATCCACCAGGTAGCCAACGGTAAACGGTACAAGTATCGTACGGGCGAAAACGAGCGTTACCGTGCTCGTTTTCGAGTTATTGACGAAAAACGGCCTGGAGCGATCGGTCCGGCGGTCGACGCGCGAAAGTTTCTAAGTCCGCTCTGCTCCGAATCATCGCTCCGGCGTCAAAAATCGTCGTAGGACAAAAACTCGACACGCTATCTTGCATGAAAAAATCCGGGGAACACGATGGCGTCGTCAAAAGTGCAGGTCGTCGAGCTCGTTTTCGAGAGAAAAAAAAAAAAATTCTCAAAATTCGACAAAAAAATAAAACGATTATTGGATTGTGTAGAGAATGTAAAACTGCATAAGAATCGCATAGACGAAAATGAGCGTTCACGTCCTCGTTTTTGTGGAAAAAATTAAAAAAGCTCTCAAAGTTCGAGATAAAAAAAAAAAAAACCATCGACCAGGTAGCCAACGGTAGACGGTACAAGTATCGTATGGGCGAAAACGAGCGTTACCGTGCTGGTTTTCGAGTTATTGACGAAAAACGGCCTGGTGCGATCGGTCCGGCGGTCGACGCGCAAAAGTTTCTAAGTCCGCTCTGCTCCGAATCATCGCTCCGGCGTCAAAAATCGTCGTAGGACAAAAAATCGACACGCTATCTTGCAGGAAAAAATCCGGGGAACACGACGGCGTCGTCAAAAGTGCAGGTCGTCGAGCTCGTTTTCGAGAGAAAAAAAAAAAAATTCTCAAAATTCGACAAAAAAATAAAACGATTATTGGATTGTGTAGAGAATGTAAAACTGCATAAGAATCGCATAGACGAAAATGAGCGTTCACGTGCTCGTTTTTGTGGAAAAAATTAAAAAAGCTCTCAAAGTTCGAGATAAAAAAAGAAAAAACCATCCACCAGGTAGCCAACGGTAAACGGTACAAGTATCGTACGGGCGAAAACGAGCGTTACCGTGCTCGTTTTCGAGTTATTGACGAAAAACGGCCTGGAGCGATCGGTCCGGCGGTCGACGCGCGAAAGTTTCTAAGTCCGCTCTGCTCCGAATCATCGCTCCGGCGTCAAAAATCGTCGTAGGACAAAAAATCGACACGCTATCTTGCAGGAAAAAATCCGGGGAACACGATGGCGTCGTCAAAAGTGCAGGTCGTCGAGCTCGTTTTCGAGAGAAAAAAAAAAAAATTCTCAAAATTCGACAAAAAAATAAAGCGATTATTGGATCGTATAGAGAATGTGAAACTGCATAAGAATCGTATAGACGAAAATTGGCGTTCACGTGCTCGTTTTTGTGGAAAAAATTAAAAAAGCTCTCAAAGTTCGAGATAAAAAAAGAAAAAACCATCGACCAGGTAGCCAACGGTAGACGGTACAAGTATCGTATGGGCGAAAACGAGCGTTACCGTGCTCGTTTTCGAGTTATTGACGAAAAACGGCCTGGAGCGATCGGTCCGGCGGTCGACGCGCGAAAGTTTCCAAGTCTGCTCTGCCCCGAATCATCGCTCCGGCGTCAAAAATCGTCGTAGGACAAAAAATCGACACGCTATCTTGCAGGAAAAAATCCGGGGACCACGATGGCGTCGTCAAAAGTGCAGGTCGTCGAGCTCGTTTTCGAGAGAAAAAAAAAAAAATTCTCAAAATTCGACAAAAAAATAAAACGATTATTGGATCGTGTAGAGAATGTAAAACTGCATCAGAATCGCATAGACGAAAATTGGCGTTCACGTGCTCGTTTTTGTGGAAAAAATTAAAAAAGCTCTCAAAGTTCGAGATAAAAAAAAAAAAACCATCGACCAGGTAGCCAACGGTAGACGGTACAAGTATCGTATGGGCGAAAACGAGCGTTACCGTGCTCGTTTTCGAGTTATTGACGAAAAACGGCCTGGAGCGATCGGTCCGGCGGTCGACGCGCAAAAGTTTCTAAGTCCGCTCTGCCCCGAATCATCGCTCCGGCGTCAAAAATCGTCGTAGGACAAAAACTCGACACGCTATCTTGCATGAAAAAATCCGGGGAACACGATGGCGTCGTCAAAAGTGCAGGTCGTCGAGCTCGTTTTCGAGAGAAAAAAAAAAAAATTCTCAAAATTCGACAAAAAAATAAAACGATTATTGGATTGTGTAGAGAATGTAAAACTGCATAAGAATCGCATAGACGAAAATGAGCGTTCACGTGCTCGTTTTTGTGGAAAAAATTAAAAAAGCTCTCAAAGTTCGAGATAAAAAAAGAAAAAACCATCGACCAGGTAGCCAACGGTAGACGGTACAAGTATCGTATGGGCGAAAACGAGCGTTACCGTGCTCGTTTTCGAGTTATTGACGAAAAACGGCCTGGAGCGATCGGTCCGGCGGTCGACGCGCGAAAGTTTCTAAGTCCGCTCTGCTCCGAATCATCGCTCCGGCGTCAAAAATCGTCGTAGGACAAAAACTCGACACGCTATCTTGCATGAAAAAATCCGGGGAACACGATGGCGTCGTCAAAAGTGCAGGTCGTCGAGCTCGTTTTCGAGAGAAAAAAAAAAAAATTCTGAAAATTCGACAAAAAAATAAAACGATTATTGGATTGTGTAGAGAATGTAAAACTGCATAAGAATCGCATAGACGAAAATGAGCGTTCACGTGCTCGTTTTTGTGGAAAAAATTAAAAAAGCTCTCAAAGTTCGAGATAAAAAAAAAAAAAACCATCGACCAGGTAGCCAACGGTAGACGGTACAAGTATCGTATGGGCGAAAACGAGCGTTACCGTGCTGGTTTTCGAGTTATTGACGAAAAACGGCCTGGAGCGATCGGTCCGGCGGTCGACGCGCAAAAGTTTCTAAGTCCGCTCTGCTCCGAATCATCGCTCCGGCGTCAAAAATCGTCGTAGGACAAAAAATCGACACGCTATCTTGCAGGAAAAAATCCGGGGAACACGACGGCGTCGTCAAAAGTGCAGGTCGTCGAGCTCGTTTTCGAGAGAAAAAAAAAAAAATTCTCAAAATTCGACAAAAAAATAAAACGATTATTGGATTGTGTAGAGAATGTAAAACTGCATAAGAATCGCATAGACGAAAATGAGCGTTCACGTGCTCGTTTTTGTGGAAAAAATTAAAAAAGCTCTCAAAGTTCGAGATAAAAAAAGAAAAAACCATCCACCAGGTAGCCAACGGTAAACGGTACAAGTATCGTACGGGCGAAAACGAGCGTTACCGTGCTCGTTTTCGAGTTATTGACGAAAAACGGCCTGGAGCGATCGGTCCGGCGGTCGACGCGCGAAAGTTTCTAAGTCCGCTCTGCTCCGAATCATCGCTCCGGCGTCAAAAATCGTCGTAGGACAAAAAATCGACACGCTATCTTGCAGGAAAAAATCCGGGGAACACGATGGCGTCGTCAAAAGTGCAGGTCGTCGAGCTCGTTTTCGAGAGAAAAAAAGAAAAATTCTCAAAATTCGACAAAAAAATAAAACGATTATTGGATCGTGTAGAGAATGTGAAACTGCATAAGAATCGTGTAGACGAAAATTGGCGTTCACGTGCTCGTTTTTGTGGAAAAAATTAAAAAAGCTCTCAAAGCTCGAGATAAAAAAAAAAAAAACCATCGACCAGGTAGCCAACGGTAGACGGTACAAGTATCGTATGGGCGAAAACGAGCGTTACCGTGCTCGTTTTCGAGTTATTGACGAAAAACGGCCTGGAGCGATCGGTCCGGCGGTCGACGCGCGAAAGTTTCTAAGTCCGCTCTGCCCCGAATCATCGCTCCGGCGTCAAAAATCGTCGTAGGACAAAAACTCGACACGCTATCTTGCATGAAAAAATCCGGGGAACACGATGGCGTCGTCAAAAGTGCAGGTCGTCGAGCTCGTTTTCGAGAGAAAAAAAAAAAAATTCTCAAAATTCGACAAAAAAATAAAACGATTATTGGATCGTGTAGAGAATGTAAAACTGCATAAGAATCGCATAGACGAAAATTAGCGTTCTCGTGCTCGTTTTTGTGGAAAAAATTAAAAAAGCTCTCAAAGTTCGAGATAAAAAAAGAAAAAACCATCCACCAGGTAGCCAACGGTAAACGGTACAAGTATCGTACGGGCGAAAACGAGCGTTACCGTGCTCGTTTTCGAGTTATTGACGAAAAACGGCCTGGAGCGATCGGTCCGGCGGTCGACGCGCGAAAGTTTCTAAGTCCGCTCTGCTCCGAATCATCGCTCCGGCGTCAAAAATCGTCGTAGGACAAAAACTCGACACGCTATCTTGCATGAAAAAATCCGGGGAACACGATGGCGTCGTCAAAAGTGCAGGTCGTCGAGCTCGTTTTCGAGAGAAAAAAAAAAAAATTCTCAAAATTCGACAAAAAAATAAAACGATTATTGGATTGTGTAGAGAATGTAAAACTGCATAAGAATCGCATAGACGAAAATGAGCGTTCACGTCCTCGTTTTTGTGGAAAAAATTAAAAAAGCTCTCAAAGTTCGAGATAAAAAAAAAAAAAACCATCGACCAGGTAGCCAACGGTAGACGGTACAAGTATCGTATGGGCGAAAACGAGCGTTACCGTGCTGGTTTTCGAGTTATTGACGAAAAACGGCCTGGTGCGATCGGTCCGGCGGTCGACGCGCAAAAGTTTCTAAGTCCGCTCTGCTCCGAATCATCGCTCCGGCGTCAAAAATCGTCGTAGGACAAAAAATCGACACGCTATCTTGCAGGAAAAAATCCGGGGAACACGACGGCGTCGTCAAAAGTGCAGGTCGTCGAGCTCGTTTTCGAGAGAAAAAAAAAAAAATTCTCAAAATTCGACAAAAAAATAAAACGATTATTGGATTGTGTAGAGAATGTAAAACTGCATAAGAATCGCATAGACGAAAATGAGCGTTCACGTGCTCGTTTTTGTGGAAAAAATTAAAAAAGCTCTCAAAGTTCGAGATAAAAAAAGAAAAAACCATCCACCAGGTAGCCAACGGTAAACGGTACAAGTATCGTACGGGCGAAAACGAGCGTTACCGTGCTCGTTTTCGAGTTATTGACGAAAAACGGCCTGGAGCGATCGGTCCGGCGGTCGACGCGCGAAAGTTTCTAAGTCCGCTCTGCCCCGAATCATCGCTCCGGCGTCAAAAATCGTCGTAGGACAAAAAATCGACACGCTATCTTGCAGGAAAAAATCCGGGGAACACGATGGCGTCGTCAAAAGTGCAGGTCGTCGAGCTCGTTTTCGAGAGAAAAAAAAAAAAATTCTCAAAATTCGACAAAAAAATAAAGCGATTATTGGATCGTATAGAGAATGTGAAACTGCATAAGAATCGTATAGACGAAAATTGGCGTTCACGTGCTCGTTTTTGTGGAAAAAATTAAAAAAGCTCTCAAAGTTCGAGATAAAAAAAGAAAAAACCATCGACCAGGTAGCCAACGGTAGACGGTACAAGTATCGTATGGGCGAAAACGAGCGTTACCGTGCTCGTTTTCGAGTTATTGACGAAAAACGGCCTGGAGCGATCGGTCCGGCGGTCGACGCGCGAAAGTTTCCAAGTCTGCTCTGCCCCGAATCATCGCTCCGGCGTCAAAAATCGTCGTAGGACAAAAAATCGACACGCTATCTTGCAGGAAAAAATCCGGGGACCACGATGGCGTCGTCAAAAGTGCAGGTCGTCGAGCTCGTTTTCGAGAGAAAAAAAAAAAAATTCTCAAAATTCGACAAAAAAATAAAACGATTATTGGATCGTGTAGAGAATGTAAAACTGCATCAGAATCGCATAGACGAAAATTGGCGTTCACGTGCTCGTTTTTGTGGAAAAAATTAAAAAAGCTCTCAAAGTTCGAGATAAAAAAAAAAAAACCATCGACCAGGTAGCCAACGGTAGACGGTACAAGTATCGTATGGGCGAAAACGAGCGTTACCGTGCTCGTTTTCGAGTTATTGACGAAAAACGGCCTGGAGCGATCGGTCCGGCGGTCGACGCGCAAAAGTTTCTAAGTCCGCTCTGCCCCGAATCATCGCTCCGGCGTCAAAAATCGTCGTAGGACAAAAACTCGACACGCTATCTTGCATGAAAAAATCCGGGGAACACGATGGCGTCGTCAAAAGTGCAGGTCGTCGAGCTCGTTTTCGAGAGAAAAAAAAAAAAATTCTCAAAATTCGACAAAAAAATAAAACGATTATTGGATTGTGTAGAGAATGTAAAACTGCATAAGAATCGCATAGACGAAAATGAGCGTTCACGTGCTCGTTTTTGTGGAAAAAATTAAAAAAGCTCTCAAAGTTCGAGATAAAAAAAGAAAAAACCATCGACCAGGTAGCCAACGGTAGACGGTACAAGTATCGTATGGGCGAAAACGAGCGTTACCGTGCTCGTTTTCGAGTTATTGACGAAAAACGGCCTGGAGCGATCGGTCCGGCGGTCGACGCGCGAAAGTTTCTAAGTCCGCTCTGCTCCGAATCATCGCTCCGGCGTCAAAAATCGTCGTAGGACAAAAACTCGACACGCTATCTTGCATGAAAAAATCCGGGGAACACGATGGCGTCGTCAAAAGTGCAGGTCGTCGAGCTCGTTTTCGAGAGAAAAAAAAAAAAATTCTGAAAATTCGACAAAAAAATAAAACGATTATTGGATTGTGTAGAGAATGTAAAACTGCATAAGAATCGCATAGACGAAAATGAGCGTTCACGTGCTCGTTTTTGTGGAAAAAATTAAAAAAGCTCTCAAAGTTCGAGATAAAAAAAAAAAAAACCATCGACCAGGTAGCCAACGGTAGACGGTACAAGTATCGTATGGGCGAAAACGAGCGTTACCGTGCTGGTTTTCGAGTTATTGACGAAAAACGGCCTGGAGCGATCGGTCCGGCGGTCGACGCGCAAAAGTTTCTAAGTCCGCTCTGCTCCGAATCATCGCTCCGGCGTCAAAAATCGTCGTAGGACAAAAAATCGACACGCTATCTTGCAGGAAAAAATCCGGGGAACACGACGGCGTCGTCAAAAGTGCAGGTCGTCGAGCTCGTTTTCGAGAGAAAAAAAAAAAAATTCTCAAAATTCGACAAAAAAATAAAACGATTATTGGATTGTGTAGAGAATGTAAAACTGCATAAGAATCGCATAGACGAAAATGAGCGTTCACGTGCTCGTTTTTGTGGAAAAAATTAAAAAAGCTCTCAAAGTTCGAGATAAAAAAAGAAAAAACCATCCACCAGGTAGCCAACGGTAAACGGTACAAGTATCGTACGGGCGAAAACGAGCGTTACCGTGCTCGTTTTCGAGTTATTGACGAAAAACGGCCTGGAGCGATCGGTCCGGCGGTCGACGCGCGAAAGTTTCTAAGTCCGCTCTGAACCGAATCATCGCTCCGGCGTCAAAAATCGTCGTAGGACAAAAAATCGACACGCTATCTTGCAGGAAAAAATCCGGGGAACACGATGGCGTCGTCAAAAGTGCAGGTCGTCGAGCTCGTTTTCGAGAGAAAAAAAAAAAAATTCTCAAAATTCGACAAAAAAATAAAGCGATTATTGGATCGTATAGAGAATGTGAAACTGCATAAGAATCGTATAGACGAAAATTGGCGTTCACGTGCTCGTTTTTGTGGAAAAAATTAAAAAAGCTCTCAAAGTTCGAGATAAAAAAAAAAAAAACCATCGACCAGGTAGCCAACGGTAGACGGTACAAGTATCGTATGGGCGAAAACGAGCGTTACCGTGCTCGTTTTCGAGTTATTGACGAAAAACGGCCTGGAGCGATCGGTCCGGCGGTCGACGCGCAAAAGTTTCTAAGTCCGCTCTGCTCCGAATCATCGCTCCGGCGTCAAAAATCGTCGTAGGACAAAAAATCGACACGCTATCTTGCAGGAAAAAATCCGGGGAACACGATGGCGTCGTCAAAAGTGCAGGTCGTCGAGCTCGTTTTCGAGAGAAAAAGAAAAAAATTCTCAAAATTCGACAAAAAAATAAAGCGATTATTGGATCGTGTAGAGAATGTGAAACTGCATAAGAATCGTATAGACGAAAATTGGCGTTCACGTGCTCGTTTTTGTGGAAAAAATTAAAAAAGCTCTCAAAGTTCGAGATAAAAAAAAAAAAACCATCGACCAGGTAGCCAACGGTAAACGATACAAGTATCGTGCGGGCGAAAACGAGCGTTACCGTGCTCGTTTTCGAGTTATTGACGAAAAACGGCCTGGAGCGATCGGTCCGGCGGTCGACGCGCGAAAGTTTCTAAGTCCGCTCTGCTCCGAATCATCGCTCCGGCGTCAAAAATCGTCGTAGGACAAAAAATCGACACGCTATCTTGCAGGAAAAAATCCGGGGAACACGATGGCGTCGTCAAAAGTGCAGGTCGTCGAGCTCGTTTTCGAGAGAAAAAAAAAAAAATTCTCAAAATTCGACAAAAAAATAAAGCGATTATTGGATCGTATAGAGAATGTGAAACTGCATAAGAATCGTATAGACGAAAATTGGCGTTCACGTGCTCGTTTTTGTGGAAAAAATTAAAAACCTCTCAAAGTTCGAGATAAAAAAAAAAAAAACCATCGACCAGGTAGCCAACGGTAGACGGTACAAGTATCGTATGGGCGAAAACGAGCGTTACCGTGCTCGTTTTCGAGTTATTGACGAAAAACGGCCTGGAGCGATCGGTCCGGCGGTCGACGCGCGAAAGTTTCCAAGTCTGCTCTGCCCCGAATCATCGCTCCGGCGTCAAAAATCGTCGTAGGACAAAAAATCGACACGCTATCTTGCAGGAAAAAATCCGGGGACCACGATGGCGTCGTCAAAAGTGCAGGTCGTCGAGCTCGTTTTCGAGAGAAAAAAAAAAAAATTCTCAAAATTCGACAAAAAAATAAAACGATTATTGGATCGTGTAGAGAATGTGAAACTGCATAAGAATCGTATAGACGAAAATTGGCGTTCACGTGCTCGTTTTTGTGGAAAAAATTAAAAAAGCTCTCAAAGTTCGAGATAAAAAAAAAAAAAACCATCGACCAGGTAGCCAACGGTAGACGGTACAAGTATCGTACGGGCGAAAACGAGCGTTACCGTGCTCGTTTTCGAGTTATTGACGAAAAACGGCCTGGAGCGATCGGTCCGGCGGTCGACGCGCGAAAGTTTCTAAGTCCGCTCTGCTCCGAATCATCGCTCCGGCGTCAAAAATCGTCGTAGGACAAAAAATCGACACGCTATCTTGCAGGAAAAAATCCGGGGAACACGATGGCGTCGTCAAAAGTGCAGGTCGTCGAGCTCGTTTTCGAGAGAAAAAAAAAAAAATTCTCAAAATTCGACAAAAAAATAAAACGATTATTGGATCGTGTAGAGAATGTGAAACTGCATAAGAATCGTATAGACGAAAATTGGCGTTCACGTGCTCGTTTTTGTGGAAAAAATTAAAAAAGCTCTCAAAGTTCGAGATAAAAAAAAAAAAAACCATCGACCAGGTAGCCAACGGTAGACGGTACAAGTATCGTATGGGCGAAAACGAGCGTTACCGTGCTGGTTTTCGAGTTATTGACGAAAAACGGCCTGGAGCGATCGGTCCGGCGGTCGACGCGCAAAAGTTTCTAAGTCCGCTCTGCTCCGAATCATCGCTCCGGCGTCAAAAATCGTCGTAGGACAAAAAATCGACACGCTATCTTGCAGGAAAAAATCCGGGGAACACGACGGCGTCGTCAAAAGTGCAGGTCGTCGAGCTCGTTTTCGAGAGAAAAAAAAAAAAATTCTCAAAATTCGACAAAAAAATAAAGCGATTATTGGATCGTGTAGAGAATGTGAAACTGCATAAGAATCGTGTAGACGAAAATTGGCGTTCACGTGCTCGTTTTTGTGGAAAAAATTAAAAAAGCTCTCAAAGCTCGAGATAAAAAAAAAAAAAACCATCGACCAGGTAGCCAACGGTAGACGGTACAAGTATCGTATGGGCGAAAACGAGCGTTACCGTGCTCGTTTTCGAGTTATTGACGAAAAACGGCCTGGAGCGATCGGTCCGGCGGTCGACGCGCGAAAGTTTCTAAGTCCGCTCTGCTCCGAATCATCGCTCCGGCGTCAAAAATCGTCGTAGGACAAAAACTCGACACGCTATCTTGCATGAAAAAATCCGGGGAACACGATGGCGTCGTCAAAAGTGCAGGTCGTCGAGCTCGTTTTCGAGAGAAAAAAAAAAAAATTCTCAAAATTCGACAAAAAAATAAAACGATTATTGGATCGTGTAGAGAATGTAAAACTGCATAAGAATCGCATAGACGAAAATTAGCGTTCACGTGCTCGTTTTTGTGGAGAAAATTAAAAAAGCTCTCAAAGTTCGAGATAAAAAAAGAAAAAACCATCCACCAGGTAGCCAACGGTAAACGGTACAAGTATCGTACGGGCGAAAACGAGCGTTACCGTGCTCGTTTTCGAGTTATTGACGAAAAACGGCCTGGAGCGATCGGTCCGGCGGTCGACGCGCGAAAGTTTCCAAGTCCGCTCTGCTCCGAATCATCGCTCCGGCGTCAAAAATCGTCGTAGGACAAAAAATCGACACGCTACTTTGCAGGAAAAAATCCGGGGAACACGATGGCGTCGTCAAAAGTGCAGGTCGTCGAGCTCGTTTTCGAGAGAAAAAAAAAAAAATTCTCAAAATTCGACAAACAAATAAAACGATTGTTGGACCGTGTAGAGAATGTAAAACTACATAAGAATCGTATAGACGAAAATTGGCGTTCACGTGCTCGTTTTTGTGGAGAAAATTAAAAAAGCTCTCAAAGTTCGAGATAAAAAAAGAAAAAACCATCCACCAGGTAGCCAACGGTAAACGGTACAAGTATCGTACGGGCGAAAACGAGCGTTACCGTGCTCGTTTTCGAGTTATTGACGAAAAACGGCCTGGAGCGATCGGTCCGGCGGTCGACGCGCGAAAGATTCTAAGTCCGCTCTGCTCCGAATCATCGCTCCCGCGTCAAAAATCGTCGTAGGACAAAAAATCGACACGCTACTTTGCAGGAAAAAATCCGGGGAACACGATGGCGTCGTCAAAAGTGCAGGTCGTCGAGCTCGTTTTCGAGAGAAAAAAAAAAAAATTCTCAAAATTCGACAAACAAATAAAACGATTGTTGGACCGTGTAGAGAATGTAAAACTGCATAAGAATCGTATAGACGAAAATTGGCGTTCACGTGCTCGTTTTTGTGGAGAAAATTAAAAAAGCTCTCAAAGTTCGAGATAAAAAAAGAAAAAACCATCCACCAGGTAGCCAACGGTAAACGGTACAAGTATCGTACGGGCGAAAACGAGCGTTACCGTGCTCGTTTTCGAGTTATTGACGAAAAACGGCCTGGAGCGATCGGTCCGGCGGTCGACGCGCGAAAGATTCTAAGTCCGCTCTGCTCCGAATCATCGCTCCGGCGTCAAAAATCGTCGTAGGACAAAAAATCGACACGCTACTTTGCAGGAAAAAATCCGGGGAACACGATGGCGTCGTCAAAAGTGCAGGTCGTCGAGCTCGTTTTCGAGAGAAAAAAAAAAAATTCTCAAAATTCGACAAACAAATAAAACGATTGTTGGACCGTGTAGAGAATGTAAAACTGCATAAGAATCGTATAGACGAAAATTGGCGTTCACGTGCTCGTTTTTGTGGAAAAAATTAAAAAAGCTCTCAAAGTTCGAGATAAAAAAAAAAAAACCATCGACCAGGTAGCCAACGGTAAACGATACAAGTATCGTACGGGCGAAAACGAGCGTTACCGTGCTCGTTTTCGAGTTATTGACGAAAAACGGCCTGGAGCGATCGGTCCGGCGGTCGACGCGCGAAAGTTTCTAAGTCCGCTCTGCTCCGAATCATCGCTCCGGCGTCAAAAATCGTCGTAGGACAAAAAATCGACACGCTATCTTGCAGGAAAAAATCCGGGGAACACGATGGCGTCGTCAAAAGTGCAGGTCGTCGAGCTCGTTTTCGAGAGAAAAAAAGAAAAATTCTCAAAATTCGACAAAAAAATAAAACGATTATTGGATCGTGTAGAGAATGTGAAACTGCATAAGAATCGTGTAGACGAAAATTGGCGTTCACGTGCTCGTTTTTGTGGAAAAAATTAAAAAAGCTCTCAAAGCTCGAGATAAAAAAAAAAAAAACCATCGACCAGGTAGCCAACGGTAGACGGTACAAGTATCGTATGGGCGAAAACGAGCGTTACCGTGCTCGTTTTCGAGTTATTGACGAAAAACAGCCTGGAGCGATCGGTCCGGCGGTCGACGCGCGAAAGTTTCTAAGTCCGCTCTGCTCCGAATCATCGCTCCGGCGTCAAAAATCGTCGTAGGACAAAAACTCGACACGCTATCTTGCATGAAAAAATCCGGGGAACACGATGGCGTCGTCAAAAGTGCAGGTCGTCGAGCTCGTTTTCGAGAGAAAAAAAAAAAAATTCTCAAAATTCGACAAAAAAATAAAACGATTATTGGATCGTGTAGAGAATGTGAAACTGCATAAGAATCGTGTAGACGAAAATTGGCGTTCACGTGCTCGTTTTTGTGGAAAAAATTAAAAAAGCTCTCAAAGCTCGAGATAAAAAAAAAAAAAACCATCGACCAGGTAGCCAACGGTAGACGGTACAAGTATCGTACGGGCGAAAACGAGCGTTACCGTGCTCGTTTTCGAGTTATTGACGAAAAACGGCCTGGAGCGATCGGTCCGGCGGTCGACGCGCGAAAGTTTCTAAGGCCGCTCTGCTCTCCCCGACGGCGTCAGCACGGTGTGTTATGCGGATGACACACTGGTGCTGGCCGTCGGGGCGCACTGGGGGAGGGCCATGCGTCGCGCGGAGGAGGGGTCGGAACGCGTCGTCGACCGGATCAGGGGGATGGGGATGACGGTGGCGGTCCATAAGACCGAGGTGATTGCGTTTCATTCACCTCGGCAGGATCCGCCACCCCCTCTGATTCGGGTGGGTGGGGCTGACATCGAGGTGAAGCCCCAGATCAGGTATCTGGGGCTGATCCTCGATAGCCACTGGCGTTTCGAGAAGCATTTCCGCTGCCTGGTCCCCCGGTTGGAAAGGATGGTTGCGGCTCTGGGCCGGATCCTGCCCAACCTGGGGGGCCCGGCGGGCCGAGTTCGTCGCCTCTATGTGGCAATGGTCCAGTCGGTGGCCCTATACGGGGCCCCCGTCTGGGCGGGCGACCTGGCTGCCTCCCGGCGCAGCATGACTATGCTGCGTCGGGTGCAGAGGCGCATGGCGCTCAGGGTCGTCCGCGGGTATCGGACCATGTCACATGAGGCGGCGACGGTTCTAGCGGGGATGCCGCCCATGGACCTGCTCGCGCGGTCGCACGCGGCGATGTACCGGCACCGCGTCGACCGTCGCGCGGGGGTGGGGGCGGTCCCGGGCGGGCAGGAACCTGCTTGGGGCGATTTGAAGCGCCAGGCCCGGCAGTCCGTGTTGCTCGCGTGGCAGGAGCGGCTGGCTCTGCCAACCGCGGGGCACCGGACTGTCGGGGCTGTTCGGCCACTCCTGAAGGAGTGGCTGGACAGAGGCCATGGCAGCCTCACCTACCGGCTGGCACAGGTATTTTCCGGGCATGGCAGCTTCGGAAGATACCTGTGCCGGATAGGGAAGGAGCCGACGGCGCGTTGCTGCCACTGCGACGCTGAGCAGGACACGGCGGATCATACCCTGGAGGTATGCCCCGCGTGGGAGGGGGAGCGCCGTGTCCTGGTCGGCGTCGTCGGGCGGGATGTCTCGCTGCCGGGCGTGGTGCGCGCCATGCTCGGCAGCGAGGAGAAGTGGAGGGCCGTGGCCTCCTTCTGCGAGAACGTAATGTTGCAGAAGGAGGCCGCGGGGAGGGAGCGCGAGCTTCAGCGGCGTGCTGAAGCGCGCGCTCGTGCGGTGGCCCGAGGTCGTCGCCCGGTCGCGAGGCGTCGCGGGCGGCCGCCTCGGCGTGGCGGATGACCTAGGCTGGGAGGGGGGTCCTGAGGGGACCCTCCTCCCGCCAGGCGGCGCCGGGTCGGACCGGTTGGGGGTAGGAGTGCCTCCCCCTACCGGTCCGACGCAAGGGGAGGCACCCTCGGCGGTCTGGTGCGGCCATGAACGCCCGGCCGCCGAGGGGTGGAAACGGGGTCGCGGGCGGTTGCGAGTTGGGGCTCGCAGCCGCCACTAAACGCGACCCCGGGACGGATAGCGGCGGGATGGAGTGGCCCCGTCCCGCCGCTATGAGGCAGTGTGTCTACTGGGGGGACCGGTCCCCCCGGGGGATGGGCGCGAAAGCGCGGGCACGGGGAGGATACCGGAAGAATGCTTCGAGCGATTCCCGGTATCCTCCCAAAGCGTGCCGAAGGGTCACCGTGGGGTTTTTAGTGGGTAGGTCCCGCGCCTGTCGTTGTACGGGCGCGGGGAATCCCACACACCCCTCCCACCTCTCCCCAAGGAGGTGGGAGGGAGTCTTTCGAAGATTTTCCCCACGACAAAAAAAAAAAAAAAAAAAAAAAAAAGTCCGCTCTGCTCCGAATCATCGCTCCGGCGTCAAAAATCGTCGTAGGACAAAAAATCGACACGCTATCTTGCAGGAAAAAATCCGGGGAACACGATGGCGTCGTCAAAAGTGCAGGTCGTCGAGCTCGTTTTCGAGAGAAAAAAAAAAAAATTCTCAAAATTCGACAAAAAAATAAAACGATTATTGGATCGTGTAGAGAATGTGAAACTGCATAAGAATCGTATAGACGAAAATTGGCGTTCACGTGCTCGTTTTTGTGGAAAAAATTAAAAAAGCTCTCAAAGTTCGAGATAAAAAAAAAAAAAACCATCGACCAGGTAGCCAACGGTAGACGGTACAAGTATCGTATGGGCGAAAACGAGCGTTACCGTGCTGGTTTTCGAGTTATTGACGAAAAACGGCCTGGAGCGATCGGTCCGGCGGTCGACGCGCAAAAGTTTCTAAGTCCGCTCTGCTCCGAATCATCGCTCCGGCGTCAAAAATCGTCGTAGGACAAAAAATCGACACGCTATCTTGCAGGAAAAAATCCGGGGAACACGACGGCGTCGTCAAAAGTGCAGGTCGTCGAGCTCGTTTTCGAGAGAAAAAAAAAAAAATTCTCAAAATTCGACAAAAAAATAAACCGATTATTGGATCGTGTAGAGAATGTGAAACTGCATAAGAATCGTGTAGACGAAAATTGGCGTTCACGTGCTCGTTTTTGTGGAAAAAATTAAAAAAGCTCTCAAAGCTCGAGATAAAAAAAAAAAAAACCATCGACCAGGTAGCCAACGGTAGACGGTACAAGTATCGTATGGGCGAAAACGAGCGTTACCGTGCTCGTTTTCGAGTTATTGACGAAAAACGGCCTGGAGCGATCGGTCCGGCGGTCGACGCGCGAAAGTTTCTAAGTCCGCTCTGCTCCGAATCATCGCTCCGGCGTCAAAAATCGTCGTAGGACAAAAACTCGACACGCTATCTTGCATGAAAAAATCCGGGGAACACGATGGCGTCGTCAAAAGTGCAGGTCGTCGAGCTCGTTTTCGAGAGAAAAAAAAAAAAATTCTCAAAATTCGACAAAAAAATAAAACGATTATTGGATCGTGTAGAGAATGTAAAACTGCATAAGAATCGCATAGACGAAAATTAGCGTTCACGTGCTCGTTTTTGTGGAGAAAATTAAAAAAGCTCTCAAAGTTCGAGATAAAAAAAGAAAAAACCATCCACCAGGTAGCAACCGGTAAACGGTACAAGTATCGTACGGGCGAAAACGAGCGTTACCGTGCTCGTTTTCGAGTTATTGACGAAAAACGGCCTGGAGCGATCGGTCCGGCGGTCGACGCGCGAAAGTTTCCAAGTCCGCTCTGCTCCGAATCATCGCTCCGGCGTCAAAAATCGTCGTAGGACAAAAAATCGACACGCTACTTTGCAGGAAAAAATCCGGGGAACACGATGGCGTCGTCAAAAGTGCAGGTCGTCGAGCTCGTTTTCGAGAGAAAAAAAAAAAAATTCTCAAAATTCGACAAAAAAATAAAGCGATTATTGGATCGTGTAGAGAATGTGAAACTGCATAAGAATCGTATAGACGAAAATTGGCGTTCACGTGCTCGTTTTTGTGGAAAAAATTAAAAAAGCTCTCAAAGCTCGAGATAAAAAAAAAAAAAACCATCGACCAGGTAGCCAACGGTAGACGGTACAAGTATCGTATGGGCGAAAACGAGCGTTACCGTGCTCGTTTTCGAGTTATTGACGAAAAACGGCCTGGAGCGATCGGTCCGGCGGTCGACGCGCGAAAGTTTCTAAGTCCGCTCTGCTCCGAATCATCGCTCCGGCGTCAAAAATCGTCGTAGGACAAAAACTCGACACGCTATCTTGCATGAAAAAATCCGGGGAACACGATGGCGTCGTCAAAAGTGCAGGTCGTCGAGCTCGTTTTCGAGAGAAAAAAAAAAAAATTCTCAAAATTCGACAAAAAAATAAAACGATTATTGGATCGTGTAGAGAATGTAAAACTGCATAAGAATCGCATAGACGAAAATTAGCGTTCTCGTGCTCGTTTTTGTGGAAAAAATTAAAAAAGCTCTCAAAGTTCGAGATAAAAAAAGAAAAAACCATCCACCAGGTAGCCAACGGTAAACGGTACAAGTATCGTACGGGCGAAAACGAGCGTTACCGTGCTCGTTTTCGAGTTATTGACGAAAAACGGCCTGGAGCGATCGGTCCGGCGGTCGACGCGCGAAAGTTTCTAAGTCCGCTCTGCTCCGAATCATCGCTCCGGCGTCAAGAATCGTCGTAGGACAAAAAATCGACACGCTACTTTGCAGGAAAAAATCCGGGGAACACGATGGCGTCGTCAAAAGTGCAGGTCGTCGAGCTCGTTTTCGAGAAAAAAAAAAAAAAATTCTCAAAATTCGACAAACAAATAAAACGATTGTTGGACCGTGTAGAGAATGTACAACTGCATAAGAATCGTATAGACGAAAATTGGCGTTCACGTGCTCGTTTTTGTGGAAAAAATTAAAAAAGCTCTCAAAGTTCGAGATAAAAAAAAAAAAACCATCGACCAGGTAGCCAACGGTAAACGATACAAGTATCGTACGGGCGAAAACGAGCGTTACCGTGCTCGTTTTCGAGTTATTGACGAAAAACGGCCTGGAGCGATCGGTCCGGCGGTCGACGCGCGAAAGTTTCTAAGTCCGCTCTGCTCCGAATCATCGCTCCGGCGTCAAAAATCGTCGTAGGACAAAAAATCGACACGCTCTCTTGCAGGAAAAAATCCGGGGAACACGATGGCGTCGTCAAAAGTGCAGGTCGTCGAGCTCGTTTTCGAGAAAAAAAAAAAAAAATTCTCAAAATTCGACAAAAAAATAAAACGACTATTGGATCGTGTAGAGAATGTGAAACTGCATAAAAATCGTATAGACGAAAATTGGCGTTCACGTGCTCGTTTTTGTGGAAAAAATTAAAAAAGCTGTCAAAGTTCGAGATAAAAAATAAAAAACCATCGACCAGGTAGCCAACGGTAAACGGTACAAGTATCGTACGGGCGAAAACGAGCGTTACCGTGCTCGTTTTCGAGTTATTGACGAAAAACGGCCTGGAGCGATCGGTCCGGCGGTCGACGCGCGAAAGTTTCTAAGTCCGCTCTGCTCCGAATCATCGCTCCGGCGTCAAAAATCGTCGTAGGACAAAAAATCGACACGCTATCTTGCAGGAAAAAATCCGGGGAACACGATGGCGTCGTCAAAAGTGCAGGTCGTCGAGCTCGTTTTCGAGAGAAAAAAAAAAAAATTCTCAAAATTCGACAAAAAAATAAAACGATTATTGGATCGTGTAGAGAATGTAAAACTGCATCAGAATCGCATAGACGAAAATTGGCGTTCACGTGCTCGTTTTTGTGGAAAAAATTAAAAAAGCTCTCAAAGTTCGAGATAAAAAAAAAAAAACCATCGACCAGGTAGCCAACGGTAAACGATACAAGTATCGTACGGGCGAAAACGAGCGTTACCGTGCTCGTTTTCGAGTTATTGACGAAAAACGGCCTGGAGCGATCGGTCCGGCGGTCGACGCGCGAAAGTTTCTAAGTCCGCTCTGCTCCGAATCATCGCTCCGGCGTCAAAAATCGTCGTAGGACAAAAAATCGACACGCTATCTTGCAGGAAAAAATCCGGGGAACACGATGGCGTCGTCAAAAGTGCAGGTCGTCGAGCTCGTTTTCGAGAGAAAAAAAAAAAAATTCTCAAAATTCGACAAAAAAATAAAACGATTATTGGATCGTGTAGAGAATGTGAAACTGCATAAGAATCGTATAGACGAAAATTGGCGTTCACGTGCTCGTTTTTTGTGGAAAAAATTAAAAAAGCTCTCAAAGTTCGAGATAAAAAAAAAAAAAACCATCGACCAGGTAGCCAACGGTAGACGGTACAAGTATCGTACGGGCGAAAACGAGCGTTACCGTGCTCGTTTTCGAGTTATTGACGAAAAACGGCCTGGAGCGATCGGTCCGGCGGTCGACGCGCGAAAGTTTCTAAGGCCGCTCTGCTCTCCCCGACGGCGTCAGCACGGTGTGTTATGCGGATGACACACTGGTGCTGGCCGTCGGGGCGCACTGGGGGAGGGCCATGCGTCGCGCGGAGGAGGGGTCGGAACGCGTCGTCGACCGGATCAGGGGGATGGGGATGACGGTGGCGGTCCATAAGACCGAGGTGATTGCGTTTCATTCACCTCGGCAGGATCCGCCACCCCCTCTGATTCGGGTGGGTGGGGCTGACATCGAGGTGAAGCCCCAGATCAGGTATCTGGGGCTGATCCTCGATAGCCACTGGCGTTTCGAGAAGCATTTCCGCTGCCTGGTCCCCCGGTTGGAAAGGATGGTTGCGGCTCTGGGCCGGATCCTGCCCAACCTGGGGGGCCCGGCGGGCCGAGTTCGTCGCCTCTATGTGGCAATGGTCCAGTCGGTGGCCCTATACGGGGCCCCCGTCTGGGCGGGCGACCTGGCTGCCTCCCGGCGCAGCATGACTATGCTGCGTCGGGTGCAGAGGCGCATGGCGCTCAGGGTCGTCCGCGGGTATCGGACCATGTCACATGAGGCGGCGACGGTTCTAGCGGGGATGCCGCCCATGGACCTGCTCGCGCGGTCGCACGCGGCGATGTACCGGCACCGCGTCGACCGTCGCGCGGGGGTGGGGGCGGTCCCGGGCGGGCAGGAACCTGCTTGGGGCGATTTGAAGCGCCAGGCCCGGCAGTCCGTGTTGCTCGCGTGGCAGGAGCGGCTGGCTCTGCCAACCGCGGGGCACCGGACTGTCGGGGCTGTTCGGCCACTCCTGAAGGAGTGGCTGGACAGAGGCCATGGCAGCCTCACCTACCGGCTGGCACAGGTATTTTCCGGGCATGGCAGCTTCGGAAGATACCTGTGCCGGATAGGGAAGGAGCCGACGGCGCGTTGCTGCCACTGCGACGCTGAGCAGGACACGGCGGATCATACCCTGGAGGTATGCCCCGCGTGGGAGGGGGAGCGCCGTGTCCTGGTCGGCGTCGTCGGGCGGGATGTCTCGCTGCCGGGCGTGGTGCGCGCCATGCTCGGCAGCGAGGAGAAGTGGAGGGCCGTGGCCTCCTTCTGCGAGAACGTAATGTTGCAGAAGGAGGCCGCGGGGAGGGAGCGCGAGCTTCAGCGGCGTGCTGAAGCGCGCGCTCGTGCGGTGGCCCGAGGTCGTCGCCCGGTCGCGAGGCGTCGCGGGCGGCCGCCTCGGCGTGGCGGATGACCTAGGCTGGGAGGGGGGTCCTGAGGGGACCCTCCTCCCGCCAGGCGGCGCCGGGTCGGACCGGTTGGGGGTAGGAGTGCCTCCCCCTACCGGTCCGACGCAAGGGGAGGCACCCTCGGCGGTCTGGTGCGGCCATGAACGCCCGGCCGCCGAGGGGTGGAAACGGGGTCGCGGGCGGTTGCGAGTTGGGGCTCGCAGCCGCCACTAAACGCGACCCCGGGACGGATAGCGGCGGGATGGAGTGGCCCCGTCCCGCCGCTATGAGGCAGTGTGTCTACTGGGGGGACCGGTCCCCCCGGGGGATGGGCGCGAAAGCGCGGGCACGGGGAGGATACCGGAAGAATGCTTCGAGCGATTCCCGGTATCCTCCCAAAGCGTGCCGAAGGGTCACCGTGGGGTTTTTAGTGGGTAGGTCCCGCGCCTGTCGTTGTACGGGCGCGGGGAATCCCACACACCCCTCCCACCTCTCCCCAAGGAGGTGGGAGGGAGTCTTTCGAAGATTTTCCCCACGACAAAAAAAAAAAAAAAAAAAAAAAAAAGTCCGCTCTGCTCCGAATCATCGCTCCGGCGTCAAAAATCGTCGTAGGACAAAAAATCGACACGCTATCTTGCAGGAAAAAATCCGGGGAACACGATGGCGTCGTCAAAAGTGCAGGTCGTCGAGCTCGTTTTCGAGAGAAAAAAAAAAAAATTCTCAAAATTCGACAAAAAAATAAAACGATTATTGGATCGTGTAGAGAATGTGAAACTGCATAAGAATCGTATAGACGAAAATTGGCGTTCACGTGCTCGTTTTTGTGGAAAAAATTAAAAAAGCTCTCAAAGTTCGAGATAAAAAAAAAAAAAACCATCGACCAGGTAGCCAACGGTAGACGGTACAAGTATCGTATGGGCGAAAACGAGCGTTACCGTGCTGGTTTTCGAGTTATTGACGAAAAACGGCCTGGAGCGATCGGTCCGGCGGTCGACGCGCAAAAGTTTCTAAGTCCGCTCTGCTCCGAATCATCGCTCCGGCGTCAAAAATCGTCGTAGGACAAAAAATCGACACGCTATCTTGCAGGAAAAAATCCGGGGAACACGACGGCGTCGTCAAAAGTGCAGGTCGTCGAGCTCGTTTTCGAGAGAAAAAAAAAAAAATTCTCAAAATTCGACAAAAAAATAAACCGATTATTGGATCGTGTAGAGAATGTGAAACTGCATAAGAATCGTGTAGACGAAAATTGGCGTTCACGTGCTCGTTTTTGTGGAAAAAATTAAAAAAGCTCTCAAAGCTCGAGATAAAAAAAAAAAAAACCATCGACCAGGTAGCCAACGGTAGACGGTACAAGTATCGTATGGGCGAAAACGAGCGTTACCGTGCTCGTTTTCGAGTTATTGACGAAAAACGGCCTGGAGCGATCGGTCCGGCGGTCGACGCGCGAAAGTTTCTAAGTCCGCTCTGCTCCGAATCATCGCTCCGGCGTCAAAAATCGTCGTAGGACAAAAACTCGACACGCTATCTTGCATGAAAAAATCCGGGGAACACGATGGCGTCGTCAAAAGTGCAGGTCGTCGAGCTCGTTTTCGAGAGAAAAAAAAAAAAATTCTCAAAATTCGACAAAAAAATAAAACGATTATTGGATCGTGTAGAGAATGTAAAACTGCATAAGAATCGCATAGACGAAAATTAGCGTTCACGTGCTCGTTTTTGTGGAGAAAATTAAAAAAGCTCTCAAAGTTCGAGATAAAAAAAGAAAAAACCATCCACCAGGTAGCAACCGGTAAACGGTACAAGTATCGTACGGGCGAAAACGAGCGTTACCGTGCTCGTTTTCGAGTTATTGACGAAAAACGGCCTGGAGCGATCGGTCCGGCGGTCGACGCGCGAAAGTTTCCAAGTCCGCTCTGCTCCGAATCATCGCTCCGGCGTCAAAAATCGTCGTAGGACAAAAAATCGACACGCTACTTTGCAGGAAAAAATCCGGGGAACACGATGGCGTCGTCAAAAGTGCAGGTCGTCGAGCTCGTTTTCGAGAGAAAAAAAAAAAAATTCTCAAAATTCGACAAACAAATAAAACGATTGTTGGACCGTGTAGAGAATGTAAAACTACATAAGAATCGTATAGACGAAAATTGGCGTTCACGTGCTCGTTTTTGTGGAGAAAATTAAAAAAGCTCTCAAAGTTCGAGATAAAAAAAGAAAAAACCATCCACCAGGTAGCCAACGGTAAACGGTACAAGTATCGTACGGGCGAAAACGAGCGTTACCGTGCTCGTTTTCGAGTTATTGACGAAAAACGGCCTGGAGCGATCGGTCCGGCGGTCGACGCGCGAAAGATTCCAAGTCCGCTCTGCTCCGAATCATCGCTCCGGCGTCAAAAATCGTCGTAGGACAAAAAATCGACACGCTACTTTGCAGGAAAAAATCCGGGGAACACGATGGCGTCGTCAAAAGTGCAGGTCGTCGAGCTCGTTTTCGAGAGAAAAAAAAAAAAATTCTCAAAATTCGACAAACAAATAAAACGATTGTTGGACCGTGTAGAGAATGTAAAACTGCATAAGAATCGTATAGACGAAAATTGGCGTTCACGTGCTCGTTTTTGTGGAAAAAATTAAAAAAGCTCTCAAAGTTCGAGATAAAAAAAAAAAAACCATCGACCAGGTAGCCAACGGTAAACGATACAAGTATCGTACGGGCGAAAACGAGCGTTACCGTGCTCGTTTTCGAGTTATTGACGAAAAACGGCCTGGAGCGATCGGTCCGGCGGTCGACGCGCGAAAGTTTCTAAGTCCGCTCTGCTCCGAATCATCGCTCCGGCGTCAAAAATCGTCGCAGGACAAAAAATCGACACGCTATCTTGCAGGAAAAAATCCGGGGAACACGATGGCGTCGTCAAAAGTGCAGGTCGTCGAGCTCGTTTTCGAGAGAAAAAAAAAAAAATTCTCAAAATTCGACAAACAAATAAAACGATTGTTGGACCGTGTAGAGAATGTAAAACTGCATAAGAATCGTATAGACGAAAATTGGCGTTCACGTGCTCGTTTTTGTGGAAAAAATTAAAAAAGCTCTCAAAGTTCGAGATAAAAAAAAAAAAACCATCGACCAGGTAGCCAACGGTAAACGATACAAGTATCGTACGGGCGAAAACGAGCGTTACCGTGCTCGTTTTCGAGTTATTGACGAAAAACGGCCTGGAGCGATCGGTCCGGCGGTCGACGCGCGAAAGTTTCTAAGTCCGCTCTGCTCCGAATCATCGCTCCGGCGTCAAAAATCGTCGTAGGACAAAAAATCGACACGCTATCTTGCAGGAAAAAATCCGGGGAACACGATGGCGTCGTCAAAAGTGCAGGTCGTCGAGCTCGTTTTCGAGAGAAAAAAAGAAAAATTCTCAAAATTCGACAAAAAAATAAAACGATTATTGGATCGTGTAGAGAATGTGAAACTGCATAAGAATCGTGTAGACGAAAATTGGCGTTCACGTGCTCGTTTTTGTGGAAAAAATTAAAAAAGCTCTCAAAGCTCGAGATAAAAAAAAAAAAAACCATCGACCAGGTAGCCAACGGTAGACGGTACAAGTATCGTATGGGCGAAAACGAGCGTTACCGTGCTCGTTTTCGAGTTATTGACGAAAAACGGCCTGGAGCGATCGGTCCGGCGGTCGACGCGCGAAAGTTTCTAAGTCCGCTCTGCTCCGAATCATCGCTCCGGCGTCAAAAATCGTCGTAGGACAAAAACTCGACACGCTATCTTGCATGAAAAAATCCGGGGAACACGATGGCGTCGTCAAAAGTGCAGGTCGTCGAGCTCGTTTTCGAGAGAAAAAAAAAAAAATTCTCAAAATTCGACAAAAAAATAAAACGATTATTGGATCGTGTAGAGAATGTAAAACTGCATAAGAATCGCATAGACGAAAATTAGCGTTCACGTGCTCGTTTTTGTGGAGAAAATTAAAAAAGCTCTCAAAGTTCGAGATAAAAAAAGAAAAAACCATCCACCAGGTAGCCAACGGTAAACGGTACAAGTATCGTACGGGCGAAAACGAGCGTTACCGTGCTCGTTTTCGAGTTATTGACGAAAAACGGCCTGGAGCGATCGGTCCGGCGGTCGACGCGCGAAAGTTTCCAAGTCCGCTCTGCTCCGAATCATCGCTCCGGCGTCAAAAATCGTCGTAGGACAAAAAATCGACACGCTACTTTGCAGGAAAAAATCCGGGGAACACGATGGCGTCGTCAAAAGTGCAGGTCGTCGAGCTCGTTTTCGAGAGAAAAAAAAAAAAATTCTCAAAATTCGACAAACAAATAAAACGATTGTTGGACCGTGTAGAGAATGTAAAACTACATAAGAATCGTATAGACGAAAATTGGCGTTCACGTGCTCGTTTTTGTGGAGAAAATTAAAAAAGCTCTCAAAGTTCGAGATAAAAAAAGAAAAAACCATCCACCAGGTAGCCAACGGTAAACGGTACAAGTATCGTACGGGCGAAAACGAGCGTTACCGTGCTCGCTTTCGAGTTATTGACGAAAAACGGCCTGGAGCGATCGGTCCGGCGGTCGACGCGCGAAAGATTCTAAGTCCGCTCTGCTCCGAATCATCGCTCCGGCGTCAAAAATCGTCGTAGGACAAAAAATCGACACGCTACTTTGCAGGAAAAAATCCGGGGAACACGATGGCGTCGTCAAAAGTGCAGGTCGTCGAGCTCGTTTTCGAGAGAAAAAAAAAAAAATTCTCAAAATTCGACAAACAAATAAAACGATTGTTGGACCGTGTAGAGAATGTAAAACTGCATAAGAATCGTATAGACGAAAATTGGCGTTCACGTGCTCGTTTTTGTGGAGAAAATTAAAAAAGCTCTCAAAGTTCGAGATAAAAAAAGAAAAAACCATCGACCAGGTAGCCAACGGTAGACGGTACAAGTATCGTATGGGCGAAAACGAGCGTTACCGTGCTCGTTTTCGAGTTATTGACGAAAAACGGCCTGGAGCGATCGGTCCGGCGGTCGACGCGCGAAAGTTTCTAAGTCCGCTCTGCTCCGAATCATCGCTCCGGCGTCAAAAATCGTCGTAGGACAAAAACTCGACACGCTATCTTGCATGAAAAAATCCGGGGAACACGATGGCGTCGTCAAAAGTGCAGGTCGTCGAGCTCGTTTTCGAGAGAAAAAAAAAAAAATTCTCAAAATTCGACAAAAAAATAAAACGATTATTGGATCGTGTAGAGAATGTAAAACTGCATAAGAATCGCATAGACGAAAATTAGCGTTCACGTGCTCGTTTTTGTGGAGAAAATTAAAAAAGCTCTCAAAGTTCGAGATAAAAAAAGAAAAAACCATCCACCAGGTAGCCAACGGTAAACGGTACAAGTATCGTACGGGCGAAAACGAGCGTTACCGTGCTCGTTTTCGAGTTATTGACGAAAAACGGCCTGGAGCGATCGGTCCGGCGGTCGACGCGCGAAAGTTTCCAAGTCCGCTCTGCTCGGCGGTCTGGTGCGGCCATGAACGCCCGGCCGCCGAGGGGTGGAAACGGGGTCGCGGGCGGTTGCGAGTTGGGGCTCGCAGCCGCCACTAAACGCGGCCCCGGGACGGATAGCGGCGGGACGGAGTGGCCCCGTCCCGCCGCTATGAGGCAGTGTGTCTACTGGGGGGACCGATTGTCCCCCCGGGGGATGGGCGCAAAAGCGCGGGCACGGGGAGGATACCGGAAGAATGCTTCGAGCGATTCCCGGTATCCTCCCAAAGCGTGCCGAAGGGTCACCGTGGGGTTTTTAGTGGGTAGGTCCCGCGCCTGTCGTTGTACGGGCGCGGGGAATCCCACACACCCCTCCCACCTCTCCCCAAGGAGGTGGGAGGGAGTCTTTCGAAGATTTTCCCCACGACAAAAAAAAAAAAAAAAAAAAAAAAAAAAGTCCGCTCTGCTCCGAATCATCGCTCCGGCGTCAAAAATCGTCGTAGGACAAAAAATCGACACGCTACTTTGCAGGAAAAAATCCGGGGAACACGATGGCGTCGTCAAAAGTGCAGGTCGACGAGCTCGTTTTCGAGAGAAAAAAAAAAAAATTCTCAAAATTCGACAAACAAATAAAACGATTGTTGGACCGTGTAGAGAATGTAAAACTACATAAGAATCGTATAGACGAAAATTGGCGTTCACGTGCTCGTTTTTGTGGAGAAAATTAAAAAAGCTCTCAAAGTTCGAGATAAAAAAAGAAAAAACCATCCACCAGGTAGCCAACGGTAAACGGTACAAGTATCGTACGGGCGAAAACGAGCGTTACCGTGCTCGTTTTCGAGTTATTGACGAAAAACGGCCTGGAGCGATCGGTCCGGCGGTCGACGCGCGAAAGATTCTAAGTCCGCTCTGCTCCGAATCATCGCTCCGGCGTCAAAAATCGTCGTAGGACAAAAAATCGACACGCTACTTTGCAGGAAAAAATCCGGGGAACACGATGGCGTCGTCAAAAGTGCAGGTCGTCGAGCTCGTTTTCGAGAGAAAAAAAAAAAAATTCTCAAAATTCGACAAACAAATAAAACGATTGTTGGACCGTGTAGAGAATGTAAAACTGCATAAGAATCGTATAGACGAAAATTGGCGTTCACGTGCTCGTTTTTGTGGAGAAAATTAAAAAAGCTCTCAAAGTTCGAGATAAAAAAAGAAAAAACCATCCACCAGGTAGCCAACGGTAAACGGTACAAGTATCGTACGGGCGAAAACGAGCGTTACCGTGCTCGTTTTCGAGTTATTGACGAAAAACTGCCTGGAGCGATCGGTCCGGCGGTCGACGCGCGAAAGTTTCCAAGTCTGCTCTGCCCCGAATCATCGCTCCGGCGTCAAAAATCGTCGTAGGACAAAAAATCGACACGCTATCTTGCAGGAAAAAATCCGGGGACCACGATGGCGTCGTCAAAAGTGCAGGTCGTCGAGCTCGTTTTCGAGAGAAAAAAAAAAAAATTCTCAAAATTCGACAAAAAAATAAAACGATTATTGGATCGTGTAGAGAATGTAAAACTGCATCAGAATCGCATAGACGAAAATTGGCGTTCACGTGCTCGTTTTTGTGGAAAAAATTAAAAAAGCTCTCAAAGTTCGAGATAAAAAAAAAAAAACCATCGACCAGGTAGCCAACGGTAGACGGTACAAGTATCGTATGGGCGAAAACGAGCGTTACCGTGCTCGTTTTCGAGTTATTGACGAAAAACGGCCTGGAGCGATCGGTCCGGCGGTCGACGCGCAAAAGTTTCTAAGTCCGCTCTGCTCCGAATCATCGCTCCGGCGTCAAAAATCGTCGTAGGACAAAAACTCGACACGCTATCTTGCATGAAAAAATCCGGGGAACACGATGGCGTCGTCAAAAGTGCAGGTCGTCGAGCTCGTTTTCGAGAGAAAAAAAAAAAAATTCTCAAAATTCGACAAAAAAATAAAACGATTATTGGATTGTGTAGAGAATGTAAAACTGCATAAGAATCGCATAGACGAAAATGAGCGTTCACGTGCTCGTTTTTGTGGAAAAAATTAAAAAAGCTCTCAAAGTTCGAGATAAAAAAAGAAAAAACCATCGACCAGGTAGCCAACGGTAGACGGTACAAGTATCGTATGGGCGAAAACGAGCGTTACCGTGCTCGTTTTCGAGTTATTGACGAAAAACGGCCTGGAGCGATCGGTCCGGCGGTCGACGCGCAAAAGTTTCTAAGTCCGCTCTGCTCCGAATCATCGCTCCGGCGTCAAAAATCGTCGTAGGACAAAAAATCGACACGCTATCTTGCAGGAAAAAATCCGGGGAACACGACGGCGTCGTCAAAAGTGCAGGTCGTCGAGCTCGTTTTCGAGAGAAAAAAAAAAAAATTCTCAAAATTCGACAAAAAAATAAAGCGATTATTGGATCGTGTAGAGAATGTGAAACTGCATAAGAATCGTGTAGACGAAAATTGGCGTTCACGTGCTCGTTTTTGTGGAAAAAATTAAAAAAGCTCTCAAAGCTCGAGATAAAAAAAAAAAAAACCATCGACCAGGTAGCCAACGGTAGACGGTACAAGTATCGTATGGGCGAAAACGAGCGTTACCGTGCTCGTTTTCGAGTTATTGACGAAAAACGGCCTGGAGCGATCGGTCCGGCGGTCGACGCGCGAAAGTTTCTAAGTCCGCTCTGCTCCGAATCATCGCTCCGGCGTCAAAAATCGTCGTAGGACAAAAACTCGACACGCTATCTTGCATGAAAAAATCCGGGGAACACGATGGCGTCGTCAAAAGTGCAGGTCGTCGAGCTCGTTTTCGAGAGAAAAAAAAAAAAATTCTCAAAATTCGACAAAAAAATAAAACGATTATTGGATCGTGTAGAGAATGTAAAACTGCATAAGAATCGCATAGACGAAAATTAGCGTTCACGTGCTCGTTTTTGTGGAGAAAATTAAAAAAGCTCTCAAAGTTCGAGATAAAAAAAGAAAAAACCATCCACCAGGTAGCCAACGGTAAACGGTACAAGTATCGTACGGGCGAAAACGAGCGTTACCGTGCTCGTTTTCGAGTTATTGACGAAAAACGGCCTGGAGCGATCGGTCCGGCGGTCGACGCGCGAAAGTTTCCAAGTCCGCTCTGCTCCGAATCATCGCTCCGGCGTCAAAAATCGTCGTAGGACAAAAAATCGACACGCTACTTTGCAGGAAAAAATCCGGGGAACACGATGGCGTCGTCAAAAGTGCAGGTCGACGAGCTCGTTTTCGAGAGAAAAAAAAAAAAATTCTCAAAATTCGACAAACAAATAAAACGATTGTTGGACCGTGTAGAGAATGTAAAACTACATAAGAATCGTATAGACGAAAATTGGCGTTCACGTGCTCGTTTTTGTGGAGAAAATTAAAAAAGCTCTCAAAGTTCGAGATAAAAAAAGAAAAAACCATCCACCAGGTAGCCAACGGTAAACGGTACAAGTATCGTACGGGCGAAAACGAGCGTTACCGTGCTCGTTTTCGAGTTATTGACGAAAAACGGCCTGGAGCGATCGGTCCGGCGGTCGACGCGCGAAAGTTTCTAAGTCCGCTCTGCTCCGAATCATCGCTCCGGCGTCAAAAATCGTCGTAGGACAAAAAATCGACACGCTATCTTGCAGGAAAAAATCCGGGGAACACGATGGCGTCGTCAAAAGTGCAGGTCGTCGAGCTCGTTTTCGAGAGAAAAAAAAAAAAATTCTCAAAATTCGACAAAAAAATAAAACGATTATTGGATTGTGTAGAGAATGTAAAACTGCATAAGAATCGCATAGACGAAAATGAGCGTTCACGTGCTCGTTTTTGTGGAAAAAATTAAAAAAGCTCTCAAAGTTCGAGATAAAAAAAGAAAAAACCATCGACCAGGTAGCCAACGGTAGACGGTACAAGTATCGTATGGGCGAAAACGAGCGTTACCGTGCTCGTTTTCGAGTTATTGACGAAAAACGGCCTGGAGCGATCGGTCCGGCGGTCGACGCGCAAAAGTTTCTAAGTCCGCTCTGCTCCGAATCATCGCTCCGGCGTCAAAAATCGTCGTAGGACAAAAAATCGACACGCTATCTTGCAGGAAAAAATCCGGGGAACACGACGGCGTCGTCAAAAGTGCAGGTCGTCGAGCTCGTTTTCGAGAGAAAAAAAAAAAAATTCTCAAAATTCGACAAAAAAATAAAGCGATTATTGGATCGTGTAGAGAATGTGAAACTGCATAAGAATCGTGTAGACGAAAATTGGCGTTCACGTGCTCGTTTTTGTGGAAAAAATTAAAAAAGCTCTCAAAGCTCGAGATAAAAAAAAAAAAAACCATCGACCAGGTAGCCAACGGTAGACGGTACAAGTATCGTATGGGCGAAAACGAGCGTTACCGTGCTCGTTTTCGAGTTATTGACGAAAAACGGCCTGGAGCGATCGGTCCGGCGGTCGACGCGCGAAAGTTTCTAAGTCCGCTCTGCTCCGAATCATCGCTCCGGCGTCAAAAATCGTCGTAGGACAAAAACTCGACACGCTATCTTGCATGAAAAAATCCGGGGAACACGATGGCGTCGTCAAAAGTGCAGGTCGTCGAGCTCGTTTTCGAGAGAAAAAAAAAAAAATTCTCAAAATTCGACAAAAAAATAAAACGATTATTGGATCGTGTAGAGAATGTAAAACTGCATAAGAATCGCATAGACGAAAATTAGCGTTCACGTGCTCGTTTTTGTGGAGAAAATTAAAAAAGCTCTCAAAGTTCGAGATAAAAAAAGAAAAAACCATCCACCAGGTAGCCAACGGTAAACGGTACAAGTATCGTACGGGCGAAAACGAGCGTTACCGTGCTCGTTTTCGAGTTATTGACGAAAAACGGCCTGGAGCGATCGGTCCGGCGGTCGACGCGCGAAAGTTTCCAAGTCCGCTCTGCTCGGCGGTCTGGTGCGGCCATGAACGCCCGGCCGCCGAGGGGTGGAAACGGGGTCGCGGGCGGTTGCGAGTTGGGGCTCGCAGCCGCCACTAAACGCGGCCCCGGGACGGATAGCGGCGGGACGGAGTGGCCCCGTCCCGCCGCTATGAGGCAGTGTGTCTACTGGGGGGACCGATTGTCCCCCCGGGGGATGGGCGCAAAAGCGCGGGCACGGGGAGGATACCGGAAGAATGCTTCGAGCGATTCCCGGTATCCTCCCAAAGCGTGCCGAAGGGTCACCGTGGGGTTTTTAGTGGGTAGGTCCCGCGCCTGTCGTTGTACGGGCGCGGGGAATCCCACACACCCCTCCCACCTCTCCCCAAGGAGGTGGGAGGGAGTCTTTCGAAGATTTTCCCCACGACAAAAAAAAAAAAAAAAAAAAAAAAAAAAAAAAAAAAAAGTCCGCTCTGCTCCGAATCATCGCTCCGGCGTCAAAAATCGTCGTAGGACAAAAAATCGACACGCTACTTTGCAGGAAAAAATCCGGGGAACACGATGGCGTCGTCAAAAGTGCAGGTCGACGAGCTCGTTTTCGAGAGAAAAAAAAAAAAATTCTCAAAATTCGACAAACAAATAAAACGATTGTTGGACCGTGTAGAGAATGTAAAACTACATAAGAATCGTATAGACGAAAATTGGCGTTCACGTGCTCGTTTTTGTGGAGAAAATTAAAAAAGCTCTCAAAGTTCGAGATAAAAAAAGAAAAAACCATCCACCAGGTAGCCAACGGTAAACGGTACAAGTATCGTACGGGCGAAAACGAGCGTTACCGTGCTCGTTTTCGAGTTATTGACGAAAAACGGCCTGGAGCGATCGGTCCGGCGGTCGACGCGCGAAAGATTCTAAGTCCGCTCTGCTCCGAATCATCGCTCCGGCGTCAAAAATCGTCGTAGGACAAAAAATCGACACGCTACTTTGCAGGAAAAAATCCGGGGAACACGATGGCGTCGTCAAAAGTGCAGGTCGTCGAGCTCGTTTTCGAGAGAAAAAAAAAAAAATTCTCAAAATTCGACAAACAAATAAAACGATTGTTGGACCGTGTAGAGAATGTAAAACTGCATAAGAATCGTATAGACGAAAATTGGCGTTCACGTGCTCGTTTTTGTGGAGAAAATTAAAAAAGCTCTCAAAGTTCGAGATAAAAAAAGAAAAAACCATCCACCAGGTAGCCAACGGTAAACGGTACAAGTATCGTACGGGCGAAAACGAGCGTTACCGTGCTCGTTTTCGAGTTATTGACGAAAAACTGCCTGGAGCGATCGGTCCGGCGGTCGACGCGCGAAAGTTTCCAAGTCTGCTCTGCCCGGCACAGGTATTTTCCGGGCATGGCAGCTTCGGAAGATACCTGTGCCGGATAGGGAAGGAGCCGACGGCGCGTTGCTGCCACTGCGACGCTGAGCAGGACACGGCGGATCATACCCTGGAGGTATGCCCCGCGTGGGAGGGGGAGCGCCGTGTCCTGGTCGGCGTTGTCGGGCGGGATGTCTCGCTGCCGGGCGTGGTGCGCGCCATGCTCGGCAGCGAGGAGAAGTGGAGGGCCGTGGCCTCCTTCTGCGAGAACGTAATGTTGCAGAAGGAGGCCGCGGGGAGGGAGCGCGAGCTTCAGCGGCGCGCTGAAGCTCGCGCTCGTGCGGTGGCCCGAGGTCGTCGCCCGGTCGCGAGGCGTCGCGGGCGGCCGCCTCGGCGTGGCGGATGACCTAGGCTGGGAGGGGGGTCCTGAGGGGACCCTCCTCCCGCCAGGCGGCGCCGGGTCGGACCGGTTGGGGGTAGGAGTGCCTCCCCCTACCGGTCCAACGCAAGGGGAGGCACCCTCGGCGGTCTGGTGCGGCGATGAACGCCCGGCCGCCGAGGGGTGGAAACGGGGTCGCGGGCGGTTGCGAGTTGGGGCTCGCAGCCGCCACTAAACGCGGCCCCGGGACGGATAGCGGCGGGATGGAGTGGCCCCGTCCCGCCGCTATGAGGCTGTGTGTCTACTGGGGGGACCGATTGTCCCCCCGGGGGATGGGCGCGAAAGCGCGGGCACGGGGAGGATACCGGAAGAATGCTTCGAGCGATTCCCGGTATCCTCCCAAAGCGTGCCGAAGGGTCACCGTGGGGTTTTTAGTGGGTAGGTCCCGCGCCTGTCGTTGTACGGGCGCGGGGAATCCCACACACCCCTCCCACCTCTCCCCAAGGAGGTGGGAGGGAGTCTTTCGAAGATTTTCCCCACGACAAAAAAAAAAAAAAAAAAAAGTCTGCTCTGCCCCGAATCATCGCTCCGGCGTCAAAAATCGTCGTAGGACAAAAAATCGACACGCTATCTTGCAGGAAAAAATCCGGGGACCACGATGGCGTCGTCAAAAGTGCAGGTCGTCGAGCTCGTTTTCGAGAGAAAAAAAAAAAAATTCTCAAAATTCGACAAAAAAATAAAACGATTATTGGATCGTGTAGAGAATGTAAAACTGCATCAGAATCGCATAGACGAAAATTGGCGTTCACGTGCTCGTTTTTGTGGAAAAAATTAAAAAAGCTCTCAAAGTTCGAGATAAAAAAAAAAAAACCATCGACCAGGTAGCCAACGGTAGACGGTACAAGTATCGTATGGGCGAAAACGAGCGTTACCGTGCTCGTTTTCGAGTTATTGACGAAAAACGGCCTGGAGCGATCGGTCCGGCGGTCGACGCGCAAAAGTTTCTAAGTCCGCTCTGCTCCGAATCATCGCTCCGGCGTCAAAAATCGTCGTAGGACAAAAACTCGACACGCTATCTTGCATGAAAAAATCCGGGGAACACGATGGCGTCGTCAAAAGTGCAGGTCGTCGAGCTCGTTTTCGAGAGAAAAAAAAAAAAATTCTCAAAATTCGACAAAAAAATAAAACGATTATTGGATTGTGTAGAGAATGTAAAACTGCATAAGAATCGCATAGACGAAAATGAGCGTTCACGTGCTCGTTTTTGTGGAAAAAATTAAAAAAGCTCTCAAAGTTCGAGATAAAAAAAGAAAAAACCATCGACCAGGTAGCCAACGGTAGACGGTACAAGTATCGTATGGGCGAAAACGAGCGTTACCGTGCTCGTTTTCGAGTTATTGACGAAAAACGGCCTGGAGCGATCGGTCCGGCGGTCGACGCGCAAAAGTTTCTAAGTCCGCTCTGCTCCGAATCATCGCTCCGGCGTCAAAAATCGTCGTAGGACAAAAAATCGACACGCTATCTTGCAGGAAAAAATCCGGGGAACACGACGGCGTCGTCAAAAGTGCAGGTCGTCGAGCTCGTTTTCGAGAGAAAAAAAAAAAAATTCTCAAAATTCGACAAAAAAATAAAGCGATTATTGGATCGTGTAGAGAATGTGAAACTGCATAAGAATCGTGTAGACGAAAATTGGCGTTCACGTGCTCGTTTTTGTGGAAAAAATTAAAAAAGCTCTCAAAGCTCGAGATAAAAAAAAAAAAAACCATCGACCAGGTAGCCAACGGTAGACGGTACAAGTATCGTATGGGCGAAAACGAGCGTTACCGTGCTCGTTTTCGAGTTATTGACGAAAAACGGCCTGGAGCGATCGGTCCGGCGGTCGACGCGCGAAAGTTTCTAAGTCCGCTCTGCTCCGAATCATCGCTCCGGCGTCAAAAATCGTCGTAGGACAAAAACTCGACACGCTATCTTGCATGAAAAAATCCGGGGAACACGATGGCGTCGTCAAAAGTGCAGGTCGTCGAGCTCGTTTTCGAGAGAAAAAAAAAAAAATTCTCAAAATTCGACAAAAAAATAAAACGATTATTGGATCGTGTAGAGAATGTAAAACTGCATAAGAATCGCATAGACGAAAATTAGCGTTCACGTGCTCGTTTTTGTGGAGAAAATTAAAAAAGCTCTCAAAGTTCGAGATAAAAAAAGAAAAAACCATCCACCAGGTAGCCAACGGTAAACGGTACAAGTATCGTACGGGCGAAAACGAGCGTTACCGTGCTCGTTTTCGAGTTATTGACGAAAAACGGCCTGGAGCGATCGGTCCGGCGGTCGACGCGCGAAAGTTTCCAAGTCCGCTCTGCTCCGAATCATCGCTCCGGCGTCAAAAATCGTCGTAGGACAAAAAATCGACACGCTACTTTGCAGGAAAAAATCCGGGGAACACGATGGCGTCGTCAAAAGTGCAGGTCGACGAGCTCGTTTTCGAGAGAAAAAAAAAAAAATTCTCAAAATTCGACAAACAAATAAAACGATTGTTGGACCGTGTAGAGAATGTAAAACTACATAAGAATCGTATAGACGAAAATTGGCGTTCACGTGCTCGTTTTTGTGGAGAAAATTAAAAAAGCTCTCAAAGTTCGAGATAAAAAAAGAAAAAACCATCCACCAGGTAGCCAACGGTAAACGGTACAAGTATCGTACGGGCGAAAACGAGCGTTACCGTGCTCGTTTTCGAGTTATTGACGAAAAACGGCCTGGAGCGATCGGTCCGGCGGTCGACGCGCGAAAGATTCTAAGTCCGCTCTGCTCCGAATCATCGCTCCGGCGTCAAAAATCGTCGTAGGACAAAAAATCGACACGCTACTTTGCAGGAAAAAATCCGGGGAACACGATGGCGTCGTCAAAAGTGCAGGTCGTCGAGCTCGTTTTCGAGAGAAAAAAAAAAAAATTCTCAAAATTCGACAAACAAATAAAACGATTGTTGGACCGTGTAGAGAATGTAAAACTGCATAAGAATCGTATAGACGAAAATTGGCGTTCACGTGCTCGTTTTTGTGGAGAAAATTAAAAAAGCTCTCAAAGTTCGAGATAAAAAAAGAAAAAACCATCCACCAGGTAGCCAACGGTAAACGGTACAAGTATCGTACGGGCGAAAACGAGCGTTACCGTGCTCGTTTTCGAGTTATTGACGAAAAACGGCCTGGAGCGATCGGTCCGGCGGTCGACGCGCGAAAGATTCTAAGTCCGCTCTGCTCCGAATCATCGCTCCGGCGTCAAAAATCGTCGTAGGACAAAAAATCGACACGCTACTTTGCAGGAAAAAATCCGGGGAACACGATGGCGTCGTCAAAAGTGCAGGTCGTCGAGCTCGTTTTCGAGAGAAAAAAAAAAAAATTCTCAAAATTCGACAAACAAATAAAACGATTGTTGGACCGTGTAGAGAATGTAAAACTGCATAAGAATCGTATAGACGAAAATTGGCGTTCACGTGCTCGTTTTTGTGGAAAAAATTAAAAAAGCTCTCAAAGTTCGAGATAAAAAAAAAAAAACCATCGACCAGGTAGCCAACGGTAAACGATACAAGTATCGTACGGGCGAAAACGAGCGTTACCGTGCTCGTTTTCGAGTTATTGACGAAAAACGGCCTGGAGCGATCGGTCCGGCGGTCGACGCGCGAAAGTTTCTAAGTCCGCTCTGCTCCGAATCATCGCTCCGGCGTCAAAAATCGTCGTAGGACAAAAAATCGACACGCTATCTTGCAGGAAAAAATCCGGGGAACACGATGGCGTCGTCAAAAGTGCAGGTCGTCGAGCTCGTTTTCGAGAGAAAAAAAGAAAAATTCTCAAAATTCGACAAAAAAATAAAACGATTATTGGATCGTGTAGAGAATGTGAAACTGCATAAGAATCGTGTAGACGAAAATTGGCGTTCACGTGCTCGTTTTTGTGGAAAAAATTAAAAAAGCTCTCAAAGCTCGAGATAAAAAAAAAAAAAACCATCGACCAGGTAGCCAACGGTAGACGGTACAAGTATCGTATGGGCGAAAACGAGCGTTACCGTGCTCGTTTTCGAGTTATTGACGAAAAACGGCCTGGAGCGATCGGTCCGGCGGTCGACGCGCGAAAGTTTCTAAGTCCGCTCTGCTCCGAATCATCGCTCCGGCGTCAAAAATCGTCGTAGGACAAAAACTCGACACGCTATCTTGCATGAAAAAATCCGGGGAACACGATGGCGTCGTCAAAAGTGCAGGTCGTCGAGCTCGTTTTCGAGAGAAAAAAAAAAAAATTCTCAAAATTCGACAAACAAATAAAACGATTGTTGGACCGTGTAGAGAATGTACAACTGCATAAGAATCGTATAGACGAAAATTGGCGTTCACGTGCTCGTTTTTGTGGAAAAAATTAAAAAAGCTCTCAAAGTTCGAGATAAAAAAAAAAAAACCATCGACCAGGTAGCCAACGGTAAACGATACAAGTATCGTACGGGCGAAAACGAGCGTTACCGTGCTCGTTTTCGAGTTATTGACGAAAAACGGCCTGGAGCGATCGGTCCGGCGGTCGACGCGCGAAAGTTTCTAAGTCCGCTCTGCTCCCGGGGAGGGGTGGCATTGGCAATATCCTTGGATATTGCCAATGCCTTTAACACCCTCCCCTGGGAAGAGATAAGGAGGGGACTCGAATATCATCGAGTCCCCCCTTGTCTCAGGGCGGTCGTCGGGGATTATCTCCGCGGCAGGTGGATCGAGTATCCGGGCCGGGATGGTGATATGCGGAGGGAGGTGTACTGCGGTGTTCCGCAGGGGTCGGTCCTCGGGCCACTCCTGTGGAACATCGCGTACGACTCGGTGTTGCGGGCCGGCCTCCCCGACGGCGTCAGCACGGTGTGTTATGCGGATGACACACTGGTGCTGGCCGTCGGGGCGCACTGGGGGAGGGTCATGCGTCGCGCGGAGGAGGGGTCGCAACGCGTCGTCGACCGGATCAGGGGGATGGGGATGACGGTGGCGGTCCATAAGACCGAGGTGATTGCGTTTCATTCACCTCGGCAGGATCCGCCACCCCCTCTGATTCGGGTGGGTGGGGCTGACATCGAGGTGAAGCCCCAGATCAGGTATCTAGGGCTGATCCTCGATAGCCACTGGCGTTTCGAGAAGCATTTCCGCTGCCTGGTCCCCCGGTTGGAAAGGATGGTTGCGGCTCTGGGCCGGATCCTGCCCAACCTGGGGGGCCCGGCGGGCCGAGTTCGCCGCCTCTATGTGGCAGTGGTCCAGTCGGTGGCCCTATACGGGGCCCCCGTCTGGGCGGACGACCTGGCTGCCTCCCGGCGCAGCATGACTATGCTGCGTCGGGTGCAGAGGCGCATGGCGCTCAGGGTCGTCCGCGGGTATCGGACCATGTCACATGAGGCGGCGACGGTTCTAGCGGGGATGCCGCCCATGGACCTGCTCGCGCGGTCGCACGCGGTGATGTACCGGCACCGCGTCGACCGTCGCGCGGGGGTGGGGGCGGTCCCGGGCGGGCAGGAACCTGCTTGGGGCGATTTGAAGCGCCAGGCCCGGCAGTCCGTGTTGCTCGCGTGGCAGGAGCGGCTGGCTCTGCCAACCGCGGGGCACCGGACAGTCGGGGCTGTTCGGCCACTCCTGAAGGAGTGGCTGGACAGAGGCCATGGCAGCCTCACCTACCGGCTGGCACAGGTATTTTCCGGGCATGGCAGCTTCGGAAGATACCTGTGCCGGATAGGGAAGGAGCCGACGGCGCGTTGCTGCCACTGCGACGCTGAGCAGGACACGGCGGATCATACCCTGGAGGTATGCCCCGCGTGGGAGGGGGAGCGCCGTGTCCTGGTCGGCGTCGTCGGGCGGGATGTCTCGCTGCCGGGCGTGGTGCGCGCCATGCTCGGCAGCGAGGAGAAGTGGAGGGCCGTGGCCTCCTTCTGCGAGAACGTAATGTTGCAGAAGGAGGCCGCGGGGAGGGAGCGCGAGCTTCAGCGGCGCGCTGAAGCTCGCGCTCGTGCGGTGGCCCGAGGTCGTCGCCCGGTCGCGAGGCGTCGCGGGCGGCCGCCTCGGCGTGGCGGATGACCTAGGCTGGGAGGGGGGTCCTGAGGGGACCCTCCTCCCGCCAGGCGGCGCCGGGTCGGACCGGTTGGGGGTAGGAGTGCCTCCCCCTACCGGTCCGACGCAAGGGGAGGCACCCTCGGCGGTCTGGTGCGGCCATGAACGCCCGGCCGCCGAGGGGTGGAAACGGGGTCGCGGGCGGTTGCGAGTTGGGGCTCGCAGCCGCCACTAAACGCGGCCCCGGGACGGATAGCGGCGGGATGGAGTGGCCCCGTCCCGCCGCTATGAGGCAGTGTGTCTACTGGGGGGACCGATTGTCCCCCCGGGGGATGGGCGCGAAAGCGCGGGCACGGGGAGGATACCGGAAGAATGCTTCGAGCGATTCCCGGTATCCTCCCAAAGCGTGCCGAAGGGTCACCGTGGGGTTTTTAGTGGGTAGGTCCCGCGCCTGTCGTTGTACGGGCACGGGGAATCCCACACACCCCTCCCACCTCTCCCCAAGGAGGTGGGAGGGAGTCTTTCGAAGATTTTCCCCACGACAAAAAAAAAAAAAAAAAAAAAAAAAAAAAAAGTCCGCTCTGCTCCGAATCATCGCTCCGGCGTCAAAAATCGTCGTAGGACAAAAAATCGACACGCTCTCTTGCAGGAAAAAATCCGGGGAACACGATGGCGTCGTCAAAAGTGCAGGTCGTCGAGCTCGTTTTCGAGAAAAAAAAAAAAAAATTCTCAAAATTCGACAAAAAAATAAAACGACTATTGGATCGTGTAGAGAATGTGAAACTGCATAAAAATCGTATAGACGAAAATTGGCGTTCACGTGCTCGTTTTTGTGGAAAAAATTAAAAAAGCTGTCAAAGTTCGAGATAAAAAATAAAAAACCATCGACCAGGTAGCCAACGGTAAACGGTACAAGTATCGTACGGGCGAAAACGAGCGTTACCGTGCTCGTTTTCGAGTTATTGACGAAAAACGGCCTGGAGCGATCGGTCCGGCGGTCGACGCGCGAAAGTTTCTAAGTCCGCTCTGCTCCGAATCATCGCTCCGGCGTCAAAAATCGTCGTAGGACAAAAAATCGACACGCTATCTTGCAGGAAAAAATCCGGGGAACACGATGGCGTCGTCAAAAGTGCAGGTCGTCGAGCTCGTTTTCGAGAGAAAAAAAAAAAAATTCTCAAAATTCGACAAAAAAATAAAACGATTATTGGATCGTGTAGAGAATGTAAAACTGCATCAGAATCGCATAGACGAAAATTGGCGTTCACGTGCTCGTTTTTGTGGAAAAAATTAAAAAAGCTCTCAAAGTTCGAGATAAAAAAAAAAAAACCATCGACCAGGTAGCCAACGGTAAACGATACAAGTATCGTACGGGCGAAAACGAGCGTTACCGTGCTCGTTTTCGAGTTATTGACGAAAAACGGCCTGGAGCGATCGGTCCGGCGGTCGACGCGCGAAAGTTTCTAAGTCCGCTCTGCTCCGAATCATCGCTCCGGCGTCAAAAATCGTCGTAGGACAAAAAATCGACACGCTATCTTGCAGGAAAAAATCCGGGGAACACGATGGCGTCGTCAAAAGTGCAGGTCGTCGAGCTCGTTTTCGAGAGAAAAAAAAAAAAATTCTCAAAATTCGACAAAAAAATAAAACGATTATTGGATCGTGTAGAGAATGTAAAACTGCATAAGAATCGCATAGACGAAAATTAGCGTTCACGTGCTCGTTTTTGTGGAGAAAATTAAAAAAGCTCTCAAAGTTCGAGATAAAAAAAGAAAAAACCATCCACCAGGTAGCCAACGGTAAACGGTACAAGTATCGTACGGGCGAAAACGAGCGTTACCGTGCTCGTTTTCGAGTTATTGACGAAAAACGGCCTGGAGCGATCGGTCCGGCGGTCGACGCGCGAAAGTTTCCAAGTCCGCTCTGCTCCGAATCATCGCTCCGGCGTCAAAAATCGTCGTAGGACAAAAAATCGACACGCTACTTTGCAGGAAAAAATCCGGGGAACACGATGGCGTCGTCAAAAGTGCAGGTCGTCGAGCTCGTTTTCGAGAGAAAAAAAAAAAAATTCTCAAAATTCGACAAACAAATAAAACGATTGTTGGACCGTGTAGAGAATGTAAAACTACATAAGAATCGTATAGACGAAAATTGGCGTTCACGTGCTCGTTTTTGTGGAGAAAATTAAAAAAGCTCTCAAAGTTCGAGATAAAAAAAGAAAAAACCATCCACCAGGTAGCCAACGGTAAACGGTACAAGTATCGTACGGGCGAAAACGAGCGTTACCGTGCTCGTTTTCGAGTTATTGACGAAAAACGGCCAGGAGCGATCGGTCCGGCGGTCGACGCGCGAAAGATTCTAAGTCCGCTCTGCTCCGAATCATCGCTCCGGCGTCAAAAATCGTCGTAGGACAAAAAATCGACACGCTACTTTGCAGGAAAAAATCCGGGGAACACGATGGCGTCGTCAAAAGTGCAGGTCGTCGAGCTCGTTTTCGAGAGAAAAAAAAAAAAATTCTCAAAATTCGACAAACAAATAAAACGATTGTTGGACCGTGTAGAGAATGTAAAACTGCATAAGAATCGTATAGACGAAAATTGGCGTTCACGTGCTCGTTTTTGTGGAAAAAATTAAAAAAGCTCTCAAAGTTCGAGATAAAAAAAAAAAAACCATCGACCAGGTAGCCAACGGTAAACGATACAAGTATCGTACGGGCGAAAACGAGCGTTACCGTGCTCGTTTTCGAGTTATTGACGAAAAACGGCCTGGAGCGATCGGTCCGGCGGTCGACGCGCGAAAGTTTCTAAGTCCGCTCTGCTCCGAATCATCGCTCCGGCGTCAAAAATCGTCGCAGGACAAAAAATCGACACGCTATCTTGCAGGAAAAAATCCGGGGAACACGATGGCGTCGTCAAAAGTGCAGGTCGTCGAGCTCGTTTTCGAGAGAAAAAAAGAAAAATTCTCAAAATTCGACAAAAAAATAAAACGATTATTGGATCGTGTAGAGAATGTGAAACTGCATAAGAATCGTGTAGACGAAAATTGGCGTTCACGTGCTCGTTTTTGTGGAGAAAATTAAAAAAGCTCTCAAAGTTCGAGATAAAAAAAGAAAAAACCATCCACCAGGTAGCCAACGGTAAACGGTACAAGTATCGTACGGGCGAAAACGAGCGTTACCGTGCTCGTTTTCGAGTTATTGACGAAAAACGGCCTGGAGCGATCGGTCCGGCGGTCGACGCGCGAAAGTTTCTAAGTCCGCTCTGCTCCGAATCATCGCTCCGGCGTCAAAAATCGTCGTAGGACAAAAAATCGACACGCTACTTTGCAGGAAAAAATCCGGGGAACACGATGGCGTCGTCAAAAGTGCAGGTCGTCGAGCTCGTTTTCGAGAGAAAAAAAAAAAAATTCTCAAAATTCGACAAACAAATAAAACGATTGTTGGACCGTGTAGAGAATGTAAAACTGCATAAGAATCGTATAGACGAAAATTGGCGTTCACGTGCTCGTTTTTGTGGAGAAAATTAAAAAAGCTCTCAAAGTTCGAGATAAAAAAAGGAAAAACCATCCACCAGGTAGCCAACGGTAAACGGTACAAGTATCGTACGGGCGAAAACGAGCGTTACCGTGCTCGTTTTCGAGTTATTGACGAAAAACGGCCTGGAGCGATCGGTCCGGCGGTCGACGCGCGAAAGATTCTAAGTCCGCTCTGCTCCGAATCATCGCTCCGGCGTCAAAAATCGTCGTAGGACAAAAAATCGACACGCTACTTTGCAGGAAAAAATCCGGGGAACACGATGGCGTCGTCAAAAGTGCAGGTCGTCGAGCTCGTTTTCGAGAGAAAAAAAAAAAAATTCTCAAAATTCGACAAACAAATAAAACGATTGTTGGACCGTGTAGAGAATGTAAAACTGCATAAGAATCGTATAGACGAAAATTGGCGTTCACGTGCTCGTTTTTGTGGAAAAAATTAAAAAAGCTCTCAAAGCTCGAGATAAAAAAAAAAAAAACCATCGACCAGGTAGCCAACGGTAGACGGTACAAGTATCGTATGGGCGAAAACGAGCGTTACCGTGCTCGTTTTCGAGTTATTGACGAAAAACGGCCTGGAGCGATCGGTCCGGCGGTCGACGCGCGAAAGTTTCTAAGTCCGCTCTGCCCCGAATCATCGCTCCGGCGTCAAAAATCGTCGTAGGACAAAAACTCGACACGCTATCTTGCATGAAAAAATCCGGGGAACACGATGGCGTCGTCAAAAGTGCAGGTCGTCGAGCTCGTTTTCGAGAGAAAAAAAAAAAAATTCTCAAAATTCGACAAAAAAATAAAACGATTATTGGATCGTGTAGAGAATGTAAAACTGCATAAGAATCGCATAGACGAAAATTAGCGTTCTCGTGCTCGTTTTTGTGGAAAAAATTAAAAAAGCTCTCAAAGTTCGAGATAAAAAAAGAAAAAACCATCCACCAGGTAGCCAACGGTAAACGGTACAAGTATCGTACGGGCGAAAACGAGCGTTACCGTGCTCGTTTTCGAGTTATTGACGAAAAACTGCCTGGAGCGATCGGTCCGGCGGTCGACGCGCGAAAGTTTCTAAGTCCGCTCTGCTCCGAATCATCGCTCCGGCGTCAAAAATCGTCGTAGGACAAAAAATCGACACGCTACTTTGCAGGAAAAAATCCGGGGAACACGATGGCGTCGTCAAAAGTGCAGGTCGTCGAGCTCGTTTTCGAGAGAAAAAAAAAAAAATTCTCAAAATTCGACAAACAAATAAAACGATTGTTGGACCGTGTAGAGAATGTAAAACTGCATAAGAATCGTATAGACGAAAATTGGCGTTCACGTGCTCGTTTTTGTGGAGAAAATTAAAAAAGCTCTCAAAGTTCGAGATAAAAAAAGAAAAAACCATCCACCAGGTAGCCAACGGTAAACGGTACAAGTATCGTACGGGCGAAAACGAGCGTTACCGTGCTCGTTTTCGAGTTATTGACGAAAAACGGCCTGGAGCGATCGGTCCGGCGGTCGACGCGCGAAAGATTCTAAGTCCGCTCTGCTCCGAATCATCGCTCCGGCGTCAAAAATCGTCGTAGGACAAAAAATCGACACGCTACTTTGCAGGAAAAAATCCGGGGAACACGATGGCGTCGTCAAAAGTGCAGGTCGTCGAGCTCGTTTTCGAGAGAAAAAAAAAAAAATTCTCAAAATTCGACAAACAAATAAAACGATTGTTGGACCGTGTAGAGAATGTAAAACTGCATAAGAATCGTATAGACGAAAATTGGCGTTCACGTGCTCGTTTTTGTGGAAAAAATTAAAAAAGCTCTCAAAGTTCGAGATAAAAAAAAAAAAACCATCGACCAGGTAGCCAACGGTAAACGATACAAGTATCGTACGGGCGAAAACGAGCGTTACCGTGCTCGTTTTCGAGTTATTGACGAAAAACGGCCTGGAGCGATCGGTCCGGCGGTCGACGCGCGAAAGTTTCTAAGTCCGCTCTGCTCCGAATCATCGCTCCGGCGTCAAAAATCGTCGTAGGACAAAAAATCGACACGCTATCTTGCAGGAAAAAATCCGGGGAACACGATGGCGTCGTCAAAAGTGCAGGTCGTCGAGCTCGTTTTCGAGAGAAAAAAAGAAAAATTCTCAAAATTCGACAAAAAAATAAAACGATTATTGGATCGTGTAGAGAATGTGAAACTGCATAAGAATCGTGTAGACGAAAATTGGCGTTCACGTGCTCGTTTTTGTGGAAAAAATTAAAAAAGCTCTCAAAGCTCGAGATAAGAAAAGAAAAAACCATCCACCAGGTAGCCAACGGTAAACGGTACAAGTATCGTACGGGCGAAAACGAGCGTTACCGTGCTCGTTTTCGAGTTATTGACGAAAAACGGCCTGGAGCGATCGGTCCGGCGGTCGACGCGCGAAAGTTTCTAAGTCCGCTCTGCTCCGAATCATCGCTCCGGCGTCAAAAATCGTCGTAGGACAAAAAATCGACACGCTACTTTGCAGGAAAAAATCCGGGGAACACGATGGCGTCGTCAAAAGTGCAGGTCGTCGAGCTCGTTTTCGAGAGAAAAAAAAAAAAATTCTCAAAATTCGACAAACAAATAAAACGATTGTTGGACCGTGTAGAGAATGTAAAACTGCATAAGAATCGTATAGACGAAAATTGGCGTTCACGTGCTCGTTTTTGTGTAGAAAATTAAAAAAGCTCTCAAAGTTCGAGATAAAAAAAGAAAAAACCATCCACCAGGTAGCCAACGGTAAACGGTACAAGTATCGTACGGGCGAAAACGAGCGTTACCGTGCTCGTTTTCGAGTTATTGACGAAAAACGGCCTGGAGCGATCGGTCCGGCGGTCGACGCGCGAAAGATTCTAAGTCCGCTCTGCTCCGAATCATCGCTCCGGCGTCAAAAATCGTCGTAGGACAAAAAATCGACACGCTACTTTGCAGGAAAAAATCCGGGGAACACGATGGCGTCGTCAAAAGTGCAGGTCGTCGAGCTCGTTTTCGAGAGAAAAAAAAAAAAATTCTCAAAATTCGACAAACAAATAAAACGATTGTTGGACCGTGTAGAGAATGTAAAACTGCATAAGAATCGTATAGACGAAAATTGGCGTTCACGTGCTCGTTTTTGTGGAAAAAATTAAAAAAGCTCTCAAAGTTCGAGATAAAAAAAAAAAAACCATCGACCAGGTAGCCAACGGTAAACGATACAAGTATCGTACGGGCGAAAACGAGCGTTACCGTGCTCGTTTTCGAGTTATTGACGAAAAACGGCCTGGAGCGATCGGTCCGGCGGTCGACGCGCGAAAGTTTCTAAGTCCGCTCTGCTCCGAATCATCGCTCCGGCGTCAAAAATCGTCGTAGGACAAAAAATCGACACGCTATCTTGCAGGAAAAAATCCGGGGAACACGATGGCGTCGTCAAAAGTGCAGGTCGTCGAGCTCGTTTTCGAGAGAAAAAAAGAAAAATTCTCAAAATTCGACAAAAAAATAAAACGATTATTGGATCGTGTAGAGAATGTGAAACTGCATAAGAATCGTGTAGACGAAAATTGGCGTTCACGTGCTCGTTTTTGTGGAAAAAATTAAAAAAGCTCTCAAAGCTCGAGATAAAAAAAAAAAAAACCATCGACCAGGTAGCCAACGGTAGACGGTACAAGTATCGTATGGGCGAAAACGAGCGTTACCGTGCTCGTTTTCGAGTTATTGACGAAAAACGGCCTGGAGCGATCGGTCCGGCGGTCGACGCGCGAAAGTTTCTAAGTCCGCTCTGCTCCGAATCATCGCTCCGGCGTCAAAAATCGTCGTAGGACAAAAACTCGACACGCTATCTTGCATGAAAAAATCCGGGGAACACGATGGCGTCGTCAAAAGTGCAGGTCGTCGAGCTCGTTTTCGAGAGAAAAAAAAAAAAATTCTCAAAATTCGACAAAAAAATAAAACGATTATTGGATCGTGTAGAGAATGTAAAACTGCATAAGAATCGCATAGACGAAAATTAGCGTTCACGTGCTCGTTTTTGTGGAGAAAATTAAAAAAGCTCTCAAAGTTCGAGATAAAAAAAGAAAAAACCATCCACCAGGTAGCCAACGGTAAACGGTACAAGTATCGTACGGGCGAAAACGAGCGTTACCGTGCTCGTTTTCGAGTTATTGACGAAAAACGGCCTGGAGCGATCGGTCCGGCGGTCGACGCGCGAAAGTTTCTAAGTCCGCTCTGCTCCGAATCATCGCTCCGGCGTCAAAAATCGTCGTAGGACAAAAAATCGACACGCTATCTTGCAGGAAAAAATCCGGGGAACACGATGGCGTCGTCAAAAGTGCAGGTCGTCGAGCTCGTTTTCGAGAGAAAAAAAGAAAAATTCTCAAAATTCGACAAAAAAATAAACCGATTATTGGATCGTGTAGAGAATGTGAAACTGCATAAGAATCGTGTAGACGAAAATTGGCGTTCACGTGCTCGTTTTTGTGGAAAAAATTAAAAAAGCTCTCAAAGCTCGAGATAAAAAAAAAAAAAACCATCGACCAGGTAGCCAACGGTAGACGGTACAAGTATCGTATGGGCGAAAACGAGCGTTACCGTGCTCGTTTTCGAGTTATTGACGAAAAACGGCCTGGAGCGATCGGTCCGGCGGTCGACGCGCGAAAGTTTCTAAGTCCGCTCTGCTCCGAATCATCGCTCCGGCGTCAAAAATCGTCGTAGGACAAAAACTCGACACGCTATCTTGCATGAAAAAATCCGGGGAACACGATGGCGTCGTCAAAAGTGCAGGTCGTCGAGCTCGTTTTCGAGAGAAAAAAAAAAAAATTCTCAAAATTCGACAAAAAAATAAAACGATTATTGGATCGTGTAGAGAATGTAAAACTGCATAAGAATCGCATAGACGAAAATTAGCGTTCACGTGCTCGTTTTTGTGGAGAAAATTAAAAAAGCTCTCAAAGTTCGAGATAAAAAAAGAAAAAACCATCCACCAGGTAGCCAACGGTAAACGGTACAAGTATCGTACGGGCGAAAACGAGCGTTACCGTGCTCGTTTTCGAGTTATTGACGAAAAACGGCCTGGAGCGATCGGTCCGGCGGTCGACGCGCGAAAGTTTCCAAGTCCGCTCTGCTCCGAATCATCGCTCCGGCGTCAAAAATCGTCGTAGGACAAAAAATCGACACGCTACTTTGCAGGAAAAAATCCGGGGAACACGATGGCGTCGTCAAAAGTGCAGGTCGTCGAGCTCGTTTTCGAGAGAAAAAAAAAAAAATTCTCAAAATTCGACAAACAAATAAAACGATTGTTGGACCGTGTAGAGAATGTACAACTGCATAAGAATCGTATAGACGAAAATTGGCGTTCACGTGCTCGTTTTTGTGGAAAAAATTAAAAAAGCTCTCAAAGTTCGAGATAAAAAAAAAAAAACCATCGACCAGGTAGCCAACGGTAAACGATACAAGTATCGTACGGGCGAAAACGAGCGTTACCGTGCTCGTTTTCGAGTTATTGACGAAAAACGGCCTGGAGCGATCGGTCCGGCGGTCGACGCGCGAAAGTTTCTAAGTCCGCTCTGCTCCGAATCATCGCTCCGGCGTCAAAAATCGTCGTAGGACAAAAAATCGACACGCTCTCTTGCAGGAAAAAATCCGGGGAACACGATGGCGTCGTCAAAAGTGCAGGTCGTCGAGCTCGTTTTCGAGAAAAAAAAAAAAAAATTCTCAAAATTCGACAAAAAAATAAAACGACTATTGGATCGTGTAGAGAATGTGAAACTGCATAAAAATCGTATAGACGAAAATTGGCGTTCACGTGCTCGTTTTTGTGGAAAAAATTAAAAAAGCTGTCAAAGTTCGAGATAAAAAATAAAAAACCATCGACCAGGTAGCCAACGGTAAACGGTACAAGTATCGTACGGGCGAAAACGAGCGTTACCGTGCTCGTTTTCGAGTTATTGACGAAAAACGGCCTGGAGCGATCGGTCCGGCGGTCGACGCGCGAAAGTTTCTAAGTCCGCTCTGCTCCGAATCATCGCTCCGGCGTCAAAAATCGTCGTAGGACAAAAAATCGACACGCTATCTTGCAGGAAAAAATCCGGGGAACACGATGGCGTCGTCAAAAGTGCAGGTCGTCGAGCTCGTTTTCGAGAGAAAAAAAAAAAAATTCTCAAAATTCGACAAAAAAATAAAACGATTATTGGATCGTGTAGAGAATGTAAAACTGCATCAGAATCGCATAGACGAAAATTGGCGTTCACGTGCTCGTTTTTGTGGAAAAAATTAAAAAAGCTCTCAAAGTTCGAGATAAAAAAAAAAAAACCATCGACCAGGTAGCCAACGGTAAACGATACAAGTATCGTACGGGCGAAAACGAGCGTTACCGTGCTCGTTTTCGAGTTATTGACGAAAAACGGCCTGGAGCGATCGGTCCGGCGGTCGACGCGCGAAAGTTTCTAAGTCCGCTCTGCTCCGAATCATCGCTCCGGCGTCAAAAATCGTCGTAGGACAAAAAATCGACACGCTATCTTGCAGGAAAAAATCCGGGGAACACGATGGCGTCGTCAAAAGTGCAGGTCGTCGAGCTCGTTTTCGAGAGAAAAAAAAAAAAATTCTCAAAATTCGACAAAAAAATAAAACGATTATTGGATCGTGTAGAGAATGTGAAACTGCATAAGAATCGTATAGACGAAAATTGGCGTTCACGTGCTCGTTTTTTGTGGAAAAAATTAAAAAAGCTCTCAAAGTTCGAGATAAAAAAAAAAAAAACCATCGACCAGGTAGCCAACGGTAGACGGTACAAGTATCGTACGGGCGAAAACGAGCGTTACCGTGCTCGTTTTCGAGTTATTGACGAAAAACGGCCTGGAGCGATCGGTCCGGCGGTCGACGCGCGAAAGTTTCTAAGTCCGCTCTGCTCTCCCCGACGGCGTCAGCACGGTGTGTTATGCGGATGACACACTGGTGCTGGCCGTCGGGGCGCACTGGGGGAGGGCCATGCGTCGCGCGGAGGAGGGGTCGGAACGCGTCGTCGACCGGATCAGGGGGATGGGGATGACGGTGGCGGTCCATAAGACCGAGGTGATTGCGTTTCATTCACCTCGGCAGGATCCGCCACCCCCTCTGATTCGGGTGGGTGGGGCTGACATCGAGGTGAAGCCCCAGATCAGGTATCTGGGGCTGATCCTCGATAGCCACTGGCGTTTCGAGAAGCATTTCCGCTGCCTGGTCCCCCGGTTGGAAAGGATGGTTGCGGCTCTGGGCCGGATCCTGCCCAACCTGGGGGGCCCGGCGGGCCGAGTTCGTCGCCTCTATGTGGCAATGGTCCAGTCGGTGGCCCTATACGGGGCCCCCGTCTGGGCGGGCGACCTGGCTGCCTCCCGGCGCAGCATGACTATGCTGCGTCGGGTGCAGAGGCGCATGGCGCTCAGGGTCGTCCGCGGGTATCGGACCATGTCACATGAGGCGGCGACGGTTCTAGCGGGGATGCCGCCCATGGACCTGCTCGCGCGGTCGCACGCGGCGATGTACCGGCACCGCGTCGACCGTCGCGCGGGGGTGGGGGCGGTCCCGGGCGGGCAGGAACCTGCTTGGGGCGATTTGAAGCGCCAGGCCCGGCAGTCCGTGTTGCTCGCGTGGCAGGAGCGGCTGGCTCTGCCAACCGCGGGGCACCGGACTGTCGGGGCTGTTCGGCCACTCCTGAAGGAGTGGCTGGACAGAGGCCATGGCAGCCTCACCTACCGGCTGGCACAGGTATTTTCCGGGCATGGCAGCTTCGGAAGATACCTGTGCCGGATAGGGAAGGAGCCGACGGCGCGTTGCTGCCACTGCGACGCTGAGCAGGACACGGCGGATCATACCCTGGAGGTATGCCCCGCGTGGGAGGGGGAGCGCCGTGTCCTGGTCGGCGTCGTCGGGCGGGATGTCTCGCTGCCGGGCGTGGTGCGCGCCATGCTCGGCAGCGAGGAGAAGTGGAGGGCCGTGGCCTCCTTCTGCGAGAACGTAATGTTGCAGAAGGAGGCCGCGGGGAGGGAGCGCGAGCTTCAGCGGCGTGCTGAAGCGCGCGCTCGTGCGGTGGCCCGAGGTCGTCGCCCGGTCGCGAGGCGTCGCGGGCGGCCGCCTCGGCGTGGCGGATGACCTAGGCTGGGAGGGGGGTCCTGAGGGGACCCTCCTCCCGCCAGGCGGCGCCGGGTCGGACCGGTTGGGGGTAGGAGTGCCTCCCCCTACCGGTCCGACGCAAGGGGAGGCACCCTCGGCGGTCTGGTGCGGCCATGAACGCCCGGCCGCCGAGGGGTGGAAACGGGGTCGCGGGCGGTTGCGAGTTGGGGCTCGCAGCCGCCACTAAACGCGACCCCGGGACGGATAGCGGCGGGATGGAGTGGCCCCGTCCCGCCGCTATGAGGCAGTGTGTCTACTGGGGGGACCGGTCCCCCCGGGGGATGGGCGCGAAAGCGCGGGCACGGGGAGGATACCGGAAGAATGCTTCGAGCGATTCCCGGTATCCTCCCAAAGCGTGCCGAAGGGTCACCGTGGGGTTTTTAGTGGGTAGGTCCCGCGCCTGTCGTTGTACGGGCGCGGGGAATCCCACACACCCCTCCCACCTCTCCCCAAGGAGGTGGGAGGGAGTCTTTCGAAGATTTTCCCCACGACAAAAAAAAAAAAAAAAAAAAAAAAAAGTCCGCTCTGCTCCGAATCATCGCTCCGGCGTCAAAAATCGTCGTAGGACAAAAAATCGACACGCTATCTTGCAGGAAAAAATCCGGGGAACACGATGGCGTCGTCAAAAGTGCAGGTCGTCGAGCTCGTTTTCGAGAGAAAAAAAAAAAAATTCTCAAAATTCGACAAAAAAATAAAACGATTATTGGATCGTGTAGAGAATGTGAAACTGCATAAGAATCGTATAGACGAAAATTGGCGTTCACGTGCTCGTTTTTGTGGAAAAAATTAAAAAAGCTCTCAAAGTTCGAGATAAAAAAAAAAAAAACCATCGACCAGGTAGCCAACGGTAGACGGTACAAGTATCGTATGGGCGAAAACGAGCGTTACCGTGCTGGTTTTCGAGTTATTGACGAAAAACGGCCTGGAGCGATCGGTCCGGCGGTCGACGCGCAAAAGTTTCTAAGTCCGCTCTGCTCCGAATCATCGCTCCGGCGTCAAAAATCGTCGTAGGACAAAAAATCGACACGCTATCTTGCAGGAAAAAATCCGGGGAACACGACGGCGTCGTCAAAAGTGCAGGTCGTCGAGCTCGTTTTCGAGAGAAAAAAAAAAAAATTCTCAAAATTCGACAAAAAAATAAACCGATTATTGGATCGTGTAGAGAATGTGAAACTGCATAAGAATCGTGTAGACGAAAATTGGCGTTCACGTGCTCGTTTTTGTGGAAAAAATTAAAAAAGCTCTCAAAGCTCGAGATAAAAAAAAAAAAAACCATCGACCAGGTAGCCAACGGTAGACGGTACAAGTATCGTATGGGCGAAAACGAGCGTTACCGTGCTCGTTTTCGAGTTATTGACGAAAAACGGCCTGGAGCGATCGGTCCGGCGGTCGACGCGCGAAAGTTTCTAAGTCCGCTCTGCTCCGAATCATCGCTCCGGCGTCAAAAATCGTCGTAGGACAAAAACTCGACACGCTATCTTGCATGAAAAAATCCGGGGAACACGATGGCGTCGTCAAAAGTGCAGGTCGTCGAGCTCGTTTTCGAGAGAAAAAAAAAAAAATTCTCAAAATTCGACAAAAAAATAAAACGATTATTGGATCGTGTAGAGAATGTAAAACTGCATAAGAATCGCATAGACGAAAATTAGCGTTCACGTGCTCGTTTTTGTGGAGAAAATTAAAAAAGCTCTCAAAGTTCGAGATAAAAAAAGAAAAAACCATCCACCAGGTAGCCAACGGTAAACGGTACAAGTATCGTACGGGCGAAAACGAGCGTTACCGTGCTCGTTTTCGAGTTATTGACGAAAAACGGCCTGGAGCGATCGGTCCGGCGGTCGACGCGCGAAAGTTTCCAAGTCCGCTCTGCTCCGAATCATCGCTCCGGCGTCAAAAATCGTCGTAGGACAAAAAATCGACACGCTACTTTGCAGGAAAAAATCCGGGGAACACGATGGCGTCGTCAAAAGTGCAGGTCGTCGAGCTCGTTTTCGAGAGAAAAAAAAAAAAATTCTCAAAATTCGACAAACAAATAAAACGATTGTTGGACCGTGTAGAGAATGTAAAACTACATAAGAATCGTATAGACGAAAATTGGCGTTCACGTGCTCGTTTTTGTGGAGAAAATTAAAAAAGCTCTCAAAGTTCGAGATAAAAAAAGAAAAAACCATCCACCAGGTAGCCAACGGTAAACGGTACAAGTATCGTACGGGCGAAAACGAGCGTTACCGTGCTCGTTTTCGAGTTATTGACGAAAAACGGCCTGGAGCGATCGGTCCGGCGGTCGACGCGCGAAAGATTCTAAGTCCGCTCTGCTCCGAATCATCGCTCCGGCGTCAAAAATCGTCGTAGGACAAAAAATCGACACGCTACTTTGCAGGAAAAAATCCGGGGAACACGATGGCGTCGTCAAAAGTGCAGGTCGTCGAGCTCGTTTTCGAGAGAAAAAAAAAAAAATTCTCAAAATTCGACAAACAAATAAAACGATTGTTGGACCGTGTAGAGAATGTAAAACTGCATAAGAATCGTATAGACGAAAATTGGCGTTCACGTGCTCGTTTTTGTGGAAAAAATTAAAAAAGCTCTCAAAGTTCGAGATAAAAAAAAAAAAACCATCGACCAGGTAGCCAACGGTAAACGATACAAGTATCGTACGGGCGAAAACGAGCGTTACCGTGCTCGTTTTCGAGTTATTGACGAAAAACGGCCTGGAGCGATCGGTCCGGCGGTCGACGCGCGAAAGTTTCTAAGTCCGCTCTGCTCCGAATCATCGCTCCGGCGTCAAAAATCGTCGCAGGACAAAAAATCGACACGCTATCTTGCAGGAAAAAATCCGGGGAACACGATGGCGTCGTCAAAAGTGCAGGTCGTCGAGCTCGTTTTCGAGAGAAAAAAAGAAAAATTCTCAAAATTCGACAAAAAAATAAAACGATTATTGGATCGTGTAGAGAATGTGAAACTGCATAAGAATCGTGTAGACGAAAATTGGCGTTCACGTGCTCGTTTTTGTGGAGAAAATTAAAAAAGCTCTCAAAGTTCGAGATAAAAAAAGAAAAAACCATCCACCAGGTAGCCAACGGTAAACGGTACAAGTATCGTACGGGCGAAAACGAGCGTTACCGTGCTCGTTTTCGAGTTATTGACGAAAAACGGCCTGGAGCGATCGGTCCGGCGGTCGACGCGCGAAAGTTTCCAAGTCCGCTCTGCTCCGAATCATCGCTCCGGCGTCAAAAATCGTCGTAGGACAAAAAATCGACACGCTACTTTGCAGGAAAAAATCCGGGGAACACGATGGCGTCGTCAAAAGTGCAGGTCGTCGAGCTCGTTTTCGAGAGAAAAAAAGAAAAATTCTCAAAATTCGACAAAAAAATAAAACGATTATTGGATTGTGTAGAGAATGTAAAACTGCATAAGAATCGCATAGACGAAAATGAGCGTTCACGTGCTCGTTTTTGTGGAAAAAATTAAAAAAGCTCTCAAAGTTCGAGATAAAAAAAAAAAAAACCATCGACCAGGTAGCCAACGGTAGACGGTACAAGTATCGTATGGGCGAAAACGAGCGTTACCGTGCTGGTTTTCGAGTTATTGACGAAAAACGGCCTGGAGCGATCGGTCCGGCGGTCGACGCGCAAAAGTTTCTAAGTCCGCTCTGCTCCGAATCATCGCTCCGGCGTCAAAAATCGTCGTAGGACAAAAAATCGACACGCTATCTTGCAGGAAAAAATCCGGGGAACACGACGGCGTCGTCAAAAGTGCAGGTCGTCGAGCTCGTTTTCGAGAGAAAAAAAAAAAAATTCTCAAAATTCGACAAAAAAATAAAACGATTATTGGATTGTGTAGAGAATGTAAAACTGCATAAGAATCGCATACACGAAAATGAGCGTTCACGTGCTCGTTTTTGTGGAAAAAATTAAAAAAGCTCTCAAAGTTCGAGATAAAAAAAGAAAAAACCATCCACCAGGTAGCCAACGGTAAACGGTACAAGTATCGTACGGGCGAAAACGAGCGTTACCGTGCTCGTTTTCGAGTTATTGACGAAAAACGGCCTGGAGCGATCGGTCCGGCGGTCGACGCGCGAAAGTTTCTAAGTCCGCTCTGCTCCGAATCATCGCTCCGGCGTCAAAAATCGTCGTAGGACAAAAAATCGACACGCTATCTTGCAGGAAAAAATCCGGGGAACACGATGGCGTCGTCAAAAGTGCAGGTCGTCGAGCTCGTTTTCGAGAGAAAAAAAAAAAAATTCTCAAAATTCGACAAAAAAATAAAGCGATTATTGGATCGTATAGAGAATGTGAAACTGCATAAGAATCGTATAGACGAAAATTGGCGTTCACGTGCTCGTTTTTGTGGAAAAAATTAAAAAAGCTCTCAAAGTTCGAGATAAAAAAAGAAAAAACCATCGACCAGGTAGCCAACGGTAGACGGTACAAGTATCGTATGGGCGAAAACGAGCGTTACCGTGCTCGTTTTCGAGTTATTGACGAAAAACGGCCTGGAGCGATCGGTCCGGCGGTCGACGCGCGAAAGTTTCCAAGTCTGCTCTGCCCCGAATCATCGCTCCGGCGTCAAAAATCGTCGTAGGACAAAAAATTGACACGCTATCTTGCAGGAAAAAATCCGGGGACCACGATGGCGTCGTCAAAAGTGCAGGTCGTCGAGCTCGTTTTCGAGAGAAAAAAAAAAAAATTCTCAAAATTCGACAAAAAAATAAAACGATTATTGGATCGTGTAGAGAATGTAAAACTGCATCAGAATCGCATAGACGAAAATTGGCGTTCACGTGCTCGTTTTTGTGGAAAAAATTAAAAAAGCTCTCAAAGTTCGAGATAAAAAAAAAAAAACCATCGACCAGGTAGCCAACGGTAGACGGTACAAGTATCGTATGGGCGAAAACGAGCGTTACCGTGCTCGTTTTCGAGTTATTGACGAAAAACGGCCTGGAGCGATCGGTCCGGCGGTCGACGCGCAAAAGTTTCTAAGTCCGCTCTGCTCCGAATCATCGCTCCGGCGTCAAAAATCGTCGTAGGACAAAAACTCGACACGCTATCTTGCATGAAAAAATCCGGGGAACACGATGGCGTCGTCAAAAGTGCAGGTCGTCGAGCTCGTTTTCGAGAGAAAAAAAAAAAAATTCTCAAAATTCGACAAAAAAATAAAACGATTATTGGATTGTGTAGAGAATGTAAAACTGCATAAGAATCGCATAGACGAAAATGAGCGTTCACGTGCTCGTTTTTGTGGAAAAAATTAAAAAAGCTCTCAAAGTTCGAGATAAAAAAAGAAAAAACCATCGACCAGGTAGCCAACGGTAGACGGTACAAGTATCGTATGGGCGAAAACGAGCGTTACCGTGCTCGTTTTCGAGTTATTGACGAAAAACGGCCTGGAGCGATCGGTCCGGCGCTCGACGCGCGAAAGTTTCTAAGTCCGCTCTGCTCCGAATCATCGCTCCGGCGTCAAAAATCGTCGTAGGACAAAAACTCGACACGCTATCTTGCATGAAAAAATCCGGGGAACACGATGGCGTCGTCAAAAGTGCAGGTCGTCGAGCTCGTTTTCGAGAGAAAAAAAAAAAAATTCTCAAAATTCGACAAAAAAATAAAACGATTATTGGATTGTGTAGAGAATGTAAAACTGCATAAGAATCGCATAGACGAAAATGAGCGTTCACGTGCTCGTTTTTGTGGAAAAAATTAAAAAAGCTCTCAAAGTTCGAGATAAAAAAAAAAAAAACCATCGACCAGGTAGCCAACGGTAGACGGTACAAGTATCGTATGGGCGAAAACGAGCGTTACCGTGCTGGTTTTCGAGTTATTGACGAAAAACGGCCTGGAGCGATCGGTCCGGCGGTCGACGCGCAAAAGTTTCTAAGTCCGCTCTGCTCCGAATCATCGCTCCGGCGTCAAAAATCGTCGTAGGACAAAAAATCGACACGCTATCTTGCAGGAAAAAATCCGGGGAACACGACGGCGTCGTCAAAAGTGCAGGTCGTCGAGCTCGTTTTCGAGAGAAAAAAAAAAAAATTCTCAAAATTCGACAAAAAAATAAAACGATTATTGGATTGTGTAGAGAATGTAAAACTGCATAAGAATCGCATAGACGAAAATGAGCGTTCACGTGCTCGTTTTTGTGGAAAAAATTAAAAAAGCTCTCAAAGTTCGAGATAAAAAAAGAAAAAACCATCCACCAGGTAGCCAACGGTAAACGGTACAAGTATCGTACGGGCGAAAACGAGCGTTACCGTGCTCGTTTTCGAGTTATTGACGAAAAACGGCCTGGAGCGATCGGTCCGGCGGTCGACGCGCGAAAGTTTCTAAGTCCGCTCTGCTCCGAATCATCGCTCCGGCGTCAAAAATCGTCGTAGGACAAAAAATCGACACGCTATCTTGCAGGAAAAAATCCGGGGAACACGATGGCGTCGTCAAAAGTGCAGGTCGTCGAGCTCGTTTTCGAGAGAAAAAAAAAAACATTCTCAAAATTCGACAAAAAAATAAAGCGATTATTGGATCGTATAGAGAATGTGAAACTGCATAAGAATCGTATAGACGAAAATTGGCGTTCACGTGCTCGTTTTTGTGGAAAAAATTAAAAAAGCTCTCAAAGTTCGAGATAAAAAAAAAAAAAACCATCGACCAGGTAGCCAACGGTAGACGGTACAAGTATCGTATGGGCGAAAACGAGCGTTACCGTGCTCGTTTTCGAGTTATTGACGAAAAACGGCCTGGAGCGATCGGTCCGGCGGTCGACGCGCAAAAGTTTCTAAGTCCGCTCTGCTCCGAATCATCGCTCCGGCGTCAAAAATCGTCGTAGGACAAAAAATCGACACGCTATCTTGCAGGAAAAAATCCGGGGAACACGATGGCGTCGTCAAAAGTGCAGGTCGTCGAGCTCGTTTTCGAGAGAAAAAGAAAAAAATTCTCAAAATTCGACAAAAAAATAAAGCGATTATTGGATCGTGTAGAGAATGTGAAACTGCATAAGAATCGTATAGACGAAAATTGGCGTTCACGTGCTCGTTTTTGTGGAAAAAATTAAAAAAGCTCTCAAAGTTCGAGATAAAAAAAGAAAAAACCATCGACCAGGTAGCCAACGGTAGACGGTACAAGTATCGTATGGGCGAAAACGAGCGTTACCGTGCTCGTTTTCGAGTTATTGACGAAAAACGGCCTGGAGCGATCGGTCCGGCGGTCGACGCGCGAAAGTTTCCAAGTCTGCTCTGCCCCGAATCATCGCTCCGGCGTCAAAAATCGTCGTAGGACAAAAAATCGACACGCTATCTTGCAGGAAAAAATCCGGGGACCACGATGGCGTCGTCAAAAGTGCAGGTCGTCGAGCTCGTTTTCGAGAGAAAAAAAAAAAAATTCTCAAAATTCGACAAAAAAATAAAACGATTATTGGATCGTGTAGAGAATGTAAAACTGCATCAGAATCGCATAGACGAAAATTGGCGTTCACGTGCTCGTTTTTGTGGAAAAAATTAAAAAAGCTCTCAAAGTTCGAGATAAAAAAAAAAAAACCATCGACCAGGTAGCCAACGGTAAACGATACAAGTATCGTGCGGGCGAAAACGAGCGTTACCGTGCTCGTTTTCGAGTTATTGACGAAAAACGGCCTGGAGCGATCGGTCCGGCGGTCGACGCGCGAAAGTTTCTAAGTCCGCTCTGCTCCGAATCATCGCTCCGGCGTCAAAAATCGTCGTAGGACAAAAAATCGACACGCTATCTTGCAGGAAAAAATCCGGGGAACACGATGGCGTCGTCAAAAGTGCAGGTCGTCGAGCTCGTTTTCGAGAGAAAAAAAAAAAAATTCTCAAAATTCGACAAAAAAATAAAGCGATTATTGGATCGTATAGAGAATGTGAAACTGCATAAGAATCGTATAGACGAAAATTGGCGTTCACGTGCTCGTTTTTGTGGAAAAAATTAAAAACCTCTCAAAGTTCGAGATAAAAAAAAAAAAAACCATCGACCAGGTAGCCAACGGTAGACGGTACAAGTATCGTATGGGCGAAAACGAGCGTTACCGTGCTCGTTTTCGAGTTATTGACGAAAAACGGCCTGGAGCGATCGGTCCGGCGGTCGACGCGCGAAAGTTTCCAAGTCTGCTCTGCCCCGAATCATCGCTCCGGCGTCAAAAATCGTCGTAGGACAAAAAATCGACACGCTATCTTGCAGGAAAAAATCCGGGGACCACGATGGCGTCGTCAAAAGTGCAGGTCGTCGAGCTCGTTTTCGAGAGAAAAAAAAAAAAATTCTCAAAATTCGACAAAAAAATAAAACGATTATTGGATCGTGTAGAGAATGTGAAACTGCATAAGAATCGTATAGACGAAAATTGGCGTTCACGTGCTCGTTTTTGTGGAAAAAATTAAAAAAGCTCTCAAAGTTCGAGATAAAAAAAAAAAAAACCATCGACCAGGTAGCCAACGGTAGACGGTACAAGTATCGTACGGGCGAAAACGAGCGTTACCGTGCTCGTTTTCGAGTTATTGACGAAAAACGGCCTGGAGCGATCGGTCCGGCGGTCGACGCGCGAAAGTTTCTAAGTCCGCTCTGCTCCGAATCATCGCTCCGGCGTCAAAAATCGTCGTAGGACAAAAAATCGACACGCTATCTTGCAGGAAAAAATCCGGGGAACACGATGGCGTCGTCAAAAGTGCAGGTCGTCGAGCTCGTTTTCGAGAGAAAAAAAAAAATTCTCAAAATTCGACAAAAAAATAAAGCGATTATTGGATCGTGTAGAGAATGTGAAACTGCATAAGAATCGTATAGACGAAAATTGGCGTTCACGTGCTCGTTTTTGTGGAAAAAATTAAAAAAGCTCTCAAAGTTCGAGATAAAAAAAAAAAAAACCATCGACCAGGTAGCCAACGGTAGACGGTACAAGTATCGTATGGGCGAAAACGAGCGTTACCGTGCTGGTTTTCGAGTTATTGACGAAAAACGGCCTGGAGCGATCGGTCCGGCGGTCGACGCGCAAAAGTTTCTAAGTCCGCTCTGCTCCGAATCATCGCTCCGGCGTCAAAAATCGTCGTAGGACAAAAAATCGACACGCTATCTTGCAGGAAAAAATCCGGGGAACACGACGGCGTCGTCAAAAGTGCAGGTCGTCGAGCTCGTTTTCGAGAGAAAAAAAAAAAAATTCTCAAAATTCGACAAAAAAATAAAGCGATTATTGGATCGTGTAGAGAATGTGAAACTGCATAAGAATCGTGTAGACGAAAATTGGCGTTCACGTGCTCGTTTTTGTGGAAAAAATTAAAAAAGCTCTCAAAGCTCGAGATAAAAAAAAAAAAAACCATCGACCAGGTAGCCAACGGTAGACGGTACAAGTATCGTATGGGCGAAAACGAGCGTTACCGTGCTCGTTTTCGAGTTATTGACGAAAAACGGCCTGGAGCGATCGGTCCGGCGGTCGACGCGCGAAAGTTTCTAAGTCCGCTCTGCTCCGAATCATCGCTCCGGCGTCAAAAATCGTCGTAGGACAAAAACTCGACACGCTATCTTGCATGAAAAAATCCGGGGAACACGATGGCGTCGTCAAAAGTGCAGGTCGTCGAGCTCGTTTTCGAGAGAAAAAAAAAAAAATTCTCAAAATTCGACAAAAAAATAAAACGATTATTGGATCGTGTAGAGAATGTAAAACTGCATAAGAATCGCATAGACGAAAATTAGCGTTCACGTGCTCGTTTTTGTGGAGAAAATTAAAAAAGCTCTCAAAGTTCGAGATAAAAAAAGAAAAAACCATCCACCAGGTAGCCAACGGTAAACGGTACAAGTATCGTACGGGCGAAAACGAGCGTTACCGTGCTCGTTTTCGAGTTATTGACGAAAAACGGCCTGGAGCGATCGGTCCGGCGGTCGACGCGCGAAAGTTTCCAAGTCCGCTCTGCTCCGAATCATCGCTCCAGCGTCAAAAATCGTCGTAGGACAAAAAATCGACACGCTACTTTGCAGGAAAAAATCCGGGGAACACGATGGCGTCGTCAAAAGTGCAGGTCGTCGAGCTCGTTTTCGAGAGAAAAAAAAAAAAATTCTCAAAATTCGACAAACAAATAAAACGATTGTTGGACCGTGTAGAGAATGTAAAACTACATAAGAATCGTATAGACGAAAATTGGCGTTCACGTGCTCGTTTTTGTGGAGAAAATTAAAAAAGCTCTCAAAGTTCGAGATAAAAAAAGAAAAAACCATCCACCAGGTAGCCAACGGTAAACGGTACAAGTATCGTACGGGCGAAAACGAGCGTTACCGTGCTCGTTTTCGAGTTATTGACGAAAAACGGCCTGGAGCGATCGGTCCGGCGGTCGACGCGCGAAAGATTCTAAGTCCGCTCTGCTCCGAATCATCGCTCCGGCGTCAAAAATCGTCGTAGGACAAAAAATCGACACGCTACTTTGCAGGAAAAAATCCGGGGAACACGATGGCGTCGTCAAAAGTGCAGGTCGTCGAGCTCGTTTTCGAGAGAAAAAAAAAAAAATTCTCAAAATTCGACAAACAAATAAAACGATTGTTGGACCGTGTAGAGAATGTAAAACTGCATAAGAATCGTATAGACGAAAATTGGCGTTCACGTGCTCGTTTTTGTGGAGAAAATTAAAAAAGCTCTCAAAGTTCGAGATAAAAAAAGAAAAAACCATCCACCAGGTAGCCAACGGTAAACGGTACAAGTATCGTACGGGCGAAAACGAGCGTTACCGTGCTCGTTTTCGAGTTATTGACGAAAAACGGCCTGGAGCGATCGGTCCGGCGGTCGACGCGCGAAAGATTCAAAGTCCGCTCTGCTCCGAATCATCGCTCCGGCGTCAAAAATCGTCGTAGGACAAAAAATCGACACGCTACTTTGCAGGAAAAAATCCGGGGAACACGATGGCGTCGTCAAAAGTGCAGGTCGTCGAGCTCGTTTTCGAGAGAAAAAAAAAAAAATTCTCAAAATTCGACAAAAAAATAAAACGATTATTGGATCGTGTAGAGAATGTAAAACTGCATAAGAATCGCATAGACGAAAATTAGCGTTCACGTGCTCGTTTTTGTGGAGAAAATTAAAAAAGCTCTCAAAGTTCGAGATAAAAAAAGAAAAAACCATCCACCAGGTAGCCAACGGTAAACGGTACAAGTATCGTACGGGCGAAAACGAGCGTTACCGTGCTCGTTTTCGAGTTATTGACGAAAAACGGCCTGGAGCGATCGGTCCGGCGGTCGACGCGCGAAAGTTTCCAAGTCCGCTCTGCTCCGAATCATCGCTCCGGCGTCAAAAATCGTCGTAGGACAAAAAATCGACACGCTACTTTGCAGGAAAAAATCCGGGGAACACGATGGCGTCGTCAAAAGTGCAGGTCGTCGAGCTCGTTTTCGAGAGAAAAAAAAAAAAATTCTCAAAATTCGACAAACAAATAAAACGATTGTTGGACCGTGTAGAGAATGTAAAACTACATAAGAATCGTATAGACGAAAATTGGCGTTCACGTGCTCGTTTTTGTGGAGAAAATTAAAAAAGCTCTCAAAGTTCGAGATAAAAAAAGAAAAAACCATCCACCAGGTAGCCAACGGTAAACGGTACAAGTATCGTACGGGCGAAAACGAGCGTTACCGTGCTCGTTTTCGAGTTATTGACGAAAAACGGCCTGGAGCGATCGGTCCGGCGGTCGACGCGCGAAAGATTCTAAGTCCGCTCTGCTCCGAATCATCGCTCCGGCGTCAAAAATCGTCGTAGGACAAAAAATCGACACGCTACTTTGCAGGAAAAAATCCGGGGAACACGATGGCGTCGTCAAAAGTGCAGGTCGTCGAGCTCGTTTTCGAGAGAAAAAAAAAAAAATTCTCAAAATTCGACAAACAAATAAAACGATTGTTGGACCGTGTAGAGAATGTAAAACTGCATAAGAATCGTATAGACGAAAATTGGCGTTCACGTGCTCGTTTTTGTGGAGAAAATTAAAAAAGCTCTCAAAGTTCGAGATAAAAAAAGAAAAAACCATCCACCAGGTAGCCAACGGTAAACGGTACAAGTATCGTACGGGCGAAAACGAGCGTTACCGTGCTCGTTTTCGAGTTATTGACGAAAAACGGCCTGGAGCGATCGGTCCGGCGGTCGACGCGCGAAAGATTCTAAGTCCGCTCTGCTCCGAATCATCGCTCCGGCGTCAAAAATCGTCGTAGGACAAAAAATCGACACGCTACTTTGCAGGAAAAAATCCGGGGAACACGATGGCGTCGTCAAAAGTGCAGGTCGTCGAGCTCGTTTTCGAGAGAAAAAAAAAAAAATTCTCAAAATTCGACAAACAAATAAAACGATTGTTGGACCGTGTAGAGAATGTAAAACTGCATAAGAATCGTATAGACGAAAATTGGCGTTCACGTGCTCGTTTTTGTGGAAAAAATTAAAAAAGCTCTCAAAGTTCGAGATAAAAAAAAAAAAACCATCGACCAGGTAGCCAACGGTAAACGATACAAGTATCGTACGGGCGAAAACGAGCGTTACCGTGCTCGTTTTCGAGTTATTGACGAAAAACGGCCTGGAGCGATCGGTCCGGCGGTCGACGCGCGAAAGTTTCTAAGTCCGCTCTGCTCCGAATCATCGCTCCGGCGTCAAAAATCGTCGTAGGACAAAAAATCGACACGCTATCTTGCAGGAAAAAATCCGGGGAACACGATGGCGTCGTCAAAAGTGCAGGTCGTCGAGCTCGTTTTCGAGAGAAAAAAAGAAAAATTCTCAAAATTCGACAAAAAAATAAAACGATTATTGGATCGTGTAGAGAATGTGAAACTGCATAAGAATCGTGTAGACGAAAATTGGCGTTCACGTGCTCGTTTTTGTGGAAAAAATTAAAAAAGCTCTCAAAGCTCGAGATAAAAAAAAAAAAAACCATCGACCAGGTAGCCAACGGTAGACGGTACAAGTATCGTATGGGCGAAAACGAGCGTTACCGTGCTCGTTTTCGAGTTATTGACGAAAAACGGCCTGGAGCGATCGGTCCGGCGGTCGACGCGCGAAAGTTTCTAAGTCCGCTCTGCTCCGAATCATCGCTCCGGCGTCAAAAATCGTCGTAGGACAAAAACTCGACACGCTATCTTGCATGAAAAAATCCGGGGAACACGATGGCGTCGTCAAAAGTGCAGGTCGTCGAGCTCGTTTTCGAGAGAAAAAAAAAAAAATTCTCAAAATTCGACAAAAAAATAAAACGATTATTGGATCGTGTAGAGAATGTAAAACTGCATAAGAATCGCATAGACGAAAATTAGCGTTCTCGTGCTCGTTTTTGTGGAAAAAATTAAAAAAGCTCTCAAAGTTCGAGATAAAAAAAGAAAAAACCATCCACCAGGTAGCCAACGGTAAACGGTACAAGTATCGTACGGGCGAAAACGAGCGTTACCGTGCTCGTTTTCGAGTTATTGACGAAAAACGGCCTGGAGCGATCGGTCCGGCGGTCGACGCGCGAAAGTTTCTAAGTCCGCTCTGCTCCGAATCATCGCTCCGGCGTCAAGAATCGTCGTAGGACAAAAAATCGACACGCTGCTTTGCAGGAAAAAATCCGGGGAACACGATGGCGTCGTCAAAAGTGCAGGTCGTCGAGCTCGTTTTCGAGAAAAAAAAAAAAAAATTCTCAAAATTCGACAAACAAATAAAACGATTGTTGGACCGTGTAGAGAATGTACAACTGCATAAGAATCGTATAGACGAAAATTGGCGTTCACGTGCTCGTTTTTGTGGAAAAAATTAAAAAAGCTCTCAAAGTTCGAGATAAAAAAAAAAAAACCATCGACCAGGTAGCCAACGGTAAACGATACAAGTATCGTACGGGCGAAAACGAGCGTTACCGTGCTCGTTTTCGAGTTATTGACGAAAAACGGCCTGGAGCGATCGGTCCGGCGGTCGACGCGCGAAAGTTTCTAAGTCCGCTCTGCTCCGAATCATCGCTCCGGCGTCAAAAATCGTCGTAGGACAAAAAATCGACACGCTCTCTTGCAGGAAAAAATCCGGGGAACACGATGGCGTCGTCAAAAGTGCAGGTCGTCGAGCTCGTTTTCGAGAAAAAAAAAAAAAAATTCTCAAAATTCGACAAAAAAATAAAACGACTATTGGATCGTGTAGAGAATGTGAAACTGCATAAAAATCGTATAGACGAAAATTGGCGTTCACGTGCTCGTTTTTGTGGAAAAAATTAAAAAAGCTGTCAAAGTTCGAGATAAAAAATAAAAAACCATCGACCAGGTAGCCAACGGTAAACGGTACAAGTATCGTACGGGCGAAAACGAGCGTTACCGTGCTCGTTTTCGAGTTATTGACGAAAAACGGCCTGGAGCGATCGGTCCGGCGGTCGACGCGCGAAAGTTTCTAAGTCCGCTCTGCTCCGAATCATCGCTCCGGCGTCAAAAATCGTCGTAGGACAAAAAATCGACACGCTATCTTGCAGGAAAAAATCCGGGGAACACGATGGCGTCGTCAAAAGTGCAGGTCGTCGAGCTCGTTTTCGAGAGAAAAAAAAAAAAATTCTCAAAATTCGACAAAAAAATAAAACGATTATTGGATCGTGTAGAGAATGTAAAACTGCATCAGAATCGCATAGACGAAAATTGGCGTTCACGTGCTCGTTTTTGTGGAAAAAATTAAAAAAGCTCTCAAAGTTCGAGATAAAAAAAAAAAAACCATCGACCAGGTAGCCAACGGTAAACGATACAAGTATCGTACGGGCGAAAACGAGCGTTACCGTGCTCGTTTTCGAGTTATTGACGAAAAACGGCCTGGAGCGATCGGTCCGGCGGTCGACGCGCGAAAGTTTCTAAGTCCGCTCTGCTCCGAATCATCGCTCCGGCGTCAAAAATCGTCGTAGGACAAAAAATCGACACGCTATCTTGCAGGAAAAAATCCGGGGAACACGATGGCGTCGTCAAAAGTGCAGGTCGTCGAGCTCGTTTTCGAGAGAAAAAAAAAAAAATTCTCAAAATTCGACAAAAAAATAAAACGATTATTGGATCGTGTAGAGAATGTGAAACTGCATAAGAATCGTATAGACGAAAATTGGCGTTCACGTGCTCGTTTTTTGTGGAAAAAATTAAAAAAGCTCTCAAAGTTCGAGATAAAAAAAAAAAAAACCATCGACCAGGTAGCCAACGGTAGACGGTACAAGTATCGTACGGGCGAAAACGAGCGTTACCGTGCTCGTTTTCGAGTTATTGACGAAAAACGGCCTGGAGCGATCGGTCCGGCGGTCGACGCGCGAAAGTTTCTAAGTCCGCTCTGCTCTCCCCGACGGCGTCAGCACGGTGTGTTATGCGGATGACACACTGGTGCTGGCCGTCGGGGCGCACTGGGGGAGGGCCATGCGTCGCGCGGAGGAGGGGTCGGAACGCGTCGTCGACCGGATCAGGGGGATGGGGATGACGGTGGCGGTCCATAAGACCGAGGTGATTGCGTTTCATTCACCTCGGCAGGATCCGCCACCCCCTCTGATTCGGGTGGGTGGGGCTGACATCGAGGTGAAGCCCCAGATCAGGTATCTGGGGCTGATCCTCGATAGCCACTGGCGTTTCGAGAAGCATTTCCGCTGCCTGGTCCCCCGGTTGGAAAGGATGGTTGCGGCTCTGGGCCGGATCCTGCCCAACCTGGGGGGCCCGGCGGGCCGAGTTCGTCGCCTCTATGTGGCAATGGTCCAGTCGGTGGCCCTATACGGGGCCCCCGTCTGGGCGGGCGACCTGGCTGCCTCCCGGCGCAGCATGACTATGCTGCGTCGGGTGCAGAGGCGCATGGCGCTCAGGGTCGTCCGCGGGTATCGGACCATGTCACATGAGGCGGCGACGGTTCTAGCGGGGATGCCGCCCATGGACCTGCTCGCGCGGTCGCACGCGGCGATGTACCGGCACCGCGTCGACCGTCGCGCGGGGGTGGGGGCGGTCCCGGGCGGGCAGGAACCTGCTTGGGGCGATTTGAAGCGCCAGGCCCGGCAGTCCGTGTTGCTCGCGTGGCAGGAGCGGCTGGCTCTGCCAACCGCGGGGCACCGGACTGTCGGGGCTGTTCGGCCACTCCTGAAGGAGTGGCTGGACAGAGGCCATGGCAGCCTCACCTACCGGCTGGCACAGGTATTTTCCGGGCATGGCAGCTTCGGAAGATACCTGTGCCGGATAGGGAAGGAGCCGACGGCGCGTTGCTGCCACTGCGACGCTGAGCAGGACACGGCGGATCATACCCTGGAGGTATGCCCCGCGTGGGAGGGGGAGCGCCGTGTCCTGGTCGGCGTCGTCGGGCGGGATGTCTCGCTGCCGGGCGTGGTGCGCGCCATGCTCGGCAGCGAGGAGAAGTGGAGGGCCGTGGCCTCCTTCTGCGAGAACGTAATGTTGCAGAAGGAGGCCGCGGGGAGGGAGCGCGAGCTTCAGCGGCGTGCTGAAGCGCGCGCTCGTGCGGTGGCCCGAGGTCGTCGCCCGGTCGCGAGGCGTCGCGGGCGGCCGCCTCGGCGTGGCGGATGACCTAGGCTGGGAGGGGGGTCCTGAGGGGACCCTCCTCCCGCCAGGCGGCGCCGGGTCGGACCGGTTGGGGGTAGGAGTGCCTCCCCCTACCGGTCCGACGCAAGGGGAGGCACCCTCGGCGGTCTGGTGCGGCCATGAACGCCCGGCCGCCGAGGGGTGGAAACGGGGTCGCGGGCGGTTGCGAGTTGGGGCTCGCAGCCGCCACTAAACGCGACCCCGGGACGGATAGCGGCGGGATGGAGTGGCCCCGTCCCGCCGCTATGAGGCAGTGTGTCTACTGGGGGGACCGGTCCCCCCGGGGGATGGGCGCGAAAGCGCGGGCACGGGGAGGATACCGGAAGAATGCTTCGAGCGATTCCCGGTATCCTCCCAAAGCGTGCCGAAGGGTCACCGTGGGGTTTTTAGTGGGTAGGTCCCGCGCCTGTCGTTGTACGGGCGCGGGGAATCCCACACACCCCTCCCACCTCTCCCCAAGGAGGTGGGAGGGAGTCTTTCGAAGATTTTCCCCACGACAAAAAAAAAAAAAAAAAAAAAAAAAAGTCCGCTCTGCTCCGAATCATCGCTCCGGCGTCAAAAATCGTCGTAGGACAAAAAATCGACACGCTATCTTGCAGGAAAAAATCCGGGGAACACGATGGCGTCGTCAAAAGTGCAGGTCGTCGAGCTCGTTTTCGAGAGAAAAAAAAAAAAATTCTCAAAATTCGACAAAAAAATAAAACGATTATTGGATCGTGTAGAGAATGTGAAACTGCATAAGAATCGTATAGACGAAAATTGGCGTTCACGTGCTCGTTTTTGTGGAAAAAATTAAAAAAGCTCTCAAAGTTCGAGATAAAAAAAAAAAAAACCATCGACCAGGTAGCCAACGGTAGACGGTACAAGTATCGTATGGGCGAAAACGAGCGTTACCGTGCTGGTTTTCGAGTTATTGACGAAAAACGGCCTGGAGCGATCGGTCCGGCGGTCGACGCGCAAAAGTTTCTAAGTCCGCTCTGCTCCGAATCATCGCTCCGGCGTCAAAAATCGTCGTAGGACAAAAAATCGACACGCTATCTTGCAGGAAAAAATCCGGGGAACACGACGGCGTCGTCAAAAGTGCAGGTCGTCGAGCTCGTTTTCGAGAGAAAAAAAAAAAAATTCTCAAAATTCGACAAAAAAATAAACCGATTATTGGATCGTGTAGAGAATGTGAAACTGCATAAGAATCGTGTAGACGAAAATTGGCGTTCACGTGCTCGTTTTTGTGGAAAAAATTAAAAAAGCTCTCAAAGCTCGAGATAAAAAAAAAAAAAACCATCGACCAGGTAGCCAACGGTAGACGGTACAAGTATCGTATGGGCGAAAACGAGCGTTACCGTGCTCGTTTTCGAGTTATTGACGAAAAACGGCCTGGAGCGATCGGTCCGGCGGTCGACGCGCGAAAGTTTCTAAGTCCGCTCTGCTCCGAATCATCGCTCCGGCGTCAAAAATCGTCGTAGGACAAAAACTCGACACGCTATCTTGCATGAAAAAATCCGGGGAACACGATGGCGTCGTCAAAAGTGCAGGTCGTCGAGCTCGTTTTCGAGAGAAAAAAAAAAAAATTCTCAAAATTCGACAAAAAAATAAAACGATTATTGGATCGTGTAGAGAATGTAAAACTGCATAAGAATCGCATAGACGAAAATTAGCGTTCACGTGCTCGTTTTTGTGGAGAAAATTAAAAAAGCTCTCAAAGTTCGAGATAAAAAAAGAAAAAACCATCCACCAGGTAGCCAACGGTAAACGGTACAAGTATCGTACGGGCGAAAACGAGCGTTACCGTGCTCGTTTTCGAGTTATTGACGAAAAACGGCCTGGAGCGATCGGTCCGGCGGTCGACGCGCGAAAGTTTCCAAGTCCGCTCTGCTCCGAATCATCGCTCCGGCGTCAAAAATCGTCGTAGGACAAAAAATCGACACGCTACTTTGCAGGAAAAAATCCGGGGAACACGATGGCGTCGTCAAAAGTGCAGGTCGTCGAGCTCGTTTTCGAGAGAAAAAAAAAAAAATTCTCAAAATTCGACAAACAAATAAAACGATTGTTGGACCGTGTAGAGAATGTAAAACTGCATAAGAATCGTATAGACGAAAATTGGCGTTCACGTGCTCGTTTTTGTGGAAAAAATTAAAAAAGCTCTCAAAGTTCGAGATAAAAAAAAAAAAACCATCGACCAGGTAGCCAACGGTAAACGATACAAGTATCGTACGGGCGAAAACGAGCGTTACCGTGCTCGTTTTCGAGTTATTGACGAAAAACGGCCTGGAGCGATCGGTCCGGCGGTCGACGCGCGAAAGATTCTAAGTCCGCTCTGCTCCGAATCATCGCTCCGGCGTCAAAAATCGTCGTAGGACAAAAAATCGACACGCTATCTTGCAGGAAAAAATCCGGGGAACACGACGGCGTCGTCAAAAGTGCAGGTCGTCGAGCTCGTTTTCGAGAGAAAAAAAAAAAAATTCTCAAAATTCGACAAAAAAATAAACCGATTATTGGATCGTGTAGAGAATGTGAAACTGCATAAGAATCGTGTAGACGAAAATTGGCGTTCACGTGCTCGTTTTTGTGGAAAAAATTAAAAAAGCTCTCAAAGCTCGAGATAAAAAAAAAAAAAACCATCGACCAGGTAGCCAACGGTAGACGGTACAAGTATCGTATGGGCGAAAACGAGCGTTACCGTGCTCGTTTTCGAGTTATTGACGAAAAACGGCCTGGAGCGATCGGTCCGGCGGTCGACGCGCGAAAGTTTCTAAGTCCGCTCTGCTCCGAATCATCGCTCCGGCGTCAAAAATCGTCGTAGGACAAAAACTCGACACGCTATCTTGCATGAAAAAATCCGGGGAACACGATGGCGTCGTCAAAAGTGCAGGTCGTCGAGCTCGTTTTCGAGAGAAAAAAAAAAAAATTCTCAAAATTCGACAAAAAAATAAAACGATTATTGGATCGTGTAGAGAATGTAAAACTGCATAAGAATCGCATAGACGAAAATTAGCGTTCACGTGCTCGTTTTTGTGGAGAAAATTAAAAAAGCTCTCAAAGTTCGAGATAAAAAAAGAAAAAACCATCCACCAGGTAGCCAACGGTAAACGGTACAAGTATCGTACGGGCGAAAACGAGCGTTACCGTGCTCGTTTTCGAGTTATTGACGAAAAACGGCCTGGAGCGATCGGTCCGGCGGTCGACGCGCGAAAGTTTCCAAGTCCGCTCTGCTCCGAATCATCGCTCCGGCGTCAAAAATCGTCGTAGGACAAAAAATCGACACGCTACTTTGCAGGAAAAAATCCGGGGAACACGATGGCGTCGTCAAAAGTGCAGGTCGTCGAGCTCGTTTTCGAGAGAAAAAAAAAAAAATTCTCAAAATTCGACAAACAAATAAAACGATTGTTGGACCGTGTAGAGAATGTAAAACTACATAAGAATCGTATAGACGAAAATTGGCGTTCACGTGCTCGTTTTTGTGGAGAAAATTAAAAAAGCTCTCAAAGTTCGAGATAAAAAAAGAAAAAACCATCCACCAGGTAGCCAACGGTAAACGGTACAAGTATCGTACGGGCGAAAACGAGCGTTACCGTGCTCGTTTTTGAGTTATTGACGAAAAACGGCCTGGAGCGATCGGTCCGGCGGTCGACGCGCGAAAGATTCTAAGTCCGCTCTGCTCCGAATCATCGCTCCGGCGTCAAAAATCGTCGTAGGACAAAAAATCGACACGCTACTTTGCAGGAAAAAATCCGGGGAACACGATGGCGTCGTCAAAAGTGCAGGTCGTCGAGCTCGTTTTCGAGAGAAAAAAAAAAAAATTCTCAAAATTCGACAAACAAATAAAACGATTGTTGGACCGTGTAGAGAATGTAAAACTGCATAAGAATCGTATAGACGAAAATTGGCGTTCACGTGCTCGTTTTTGTGGAAAAAATTAAAAAAGCTCTCAAAGTTCGAGATAAAAAAAAAAAAACCATCGACCAGGTAGCCAACGGTAAACGATACAAGTATCGTACGGGCGAAAACGAGCGTTACCGTGCTCGTTTTCGAGTTATTGACGAAAAACGGCCTGGAGCGATCGGTCCGGCGGTCGACGCGCGAAAGTTTCTAAGTCCGCTCTGCTCCGAATCATCGCTCCGGCGTCAAAAATCGTCGCAGGACAAAAAATCGACACGCTATCTTGCAGGAAAAAATCCGGGGAACACGATGGCGTCGTCAAAAGTGCAGGTCGTCGAGCTCGTTTTCGAGAGAAAAAAAGAAAAATTCTCAAAATTCGACAAAAAAATAAAACGATTATTGGGTCGTGTAGAGAATGTGAAACTGCATAAGAATCGTGTAGACGAAAATTGGCGTTCACGTGCTCGTTTTTGTGGAGAAAATTAAAAAAGCTCTCAAAGTTCGAGATAAAAAAAGAAAAAACCATCCACCAGGTAGCCAACGGTAAACGGTACAAGTATCGTACGGGCGAAAACGAGCGTTACCGTGCTCGTTTTCGAGTTATTGACGAAAAACGGCCTGGAGCGATCGGTCCGGCGGTCGACGCGCGAAAGTTTCTAAGTCCGCTCTGCTCTCCCCGACGGCGTCAGCACGGTGTGTTATGCGGATGACACACTGGTGCTGGCCGTCGGGGCGCACTGGGGGAGGGCCATGCGTCGCGCGGAGGAGGGGTCGGAACGCGTCGTCGACCGGATCAGGGGGATGGGGATGACGGTGGCGGTCCATAAGACCGAGGTGATTGCGTTTCATTCACCTCGGCAGGATCCGCCACCCCCTCTGATTCGGGTGGGTGGGGCTGACATCGAGGTGAAGCCCCAGATCAGGTATCTGGGGCTGATCCTCGATAGCCACTGGCGTTTCGAGAAGCATTTCCGCTGCCTGGTCCCCCGGTTGGAAAGGATGGTTGCGGCTCTGGGCCGGATCCTGCCCAACCTGGGGGGCCCGGCGGGCCGAGTTCGTCGCCTCTATGTGGCAATGGTCCAGTCGGTGGCCCTATACGGGGCCCCCGTCTGGGCGGGCGACCTGGCTGCCTCCCGGCGCAGCATGACTATGCTGCGTCGGGTGCAGAGGCGCATGGCGCTCAGGGTCGTCCGCGGGTATCGGACCATGTCACATGAGGCGGCGACGGTTCTAGCGGGGATGCCGCCCATGGACCTGCTCGCGCGGTCGCACGCGGCGATGTACCGGCACCGCGTCGACCGTCGCGCGGGGGTGGGGGCGGTCCCGGGCGGGCAGGAACCTGCTTGGGGCGATTTGAAGCGCCAGGCCCGGCAGTCCGTGTTGCTCGCGTGGCAGGAGCGGCTGGCTCTGCCAACCGCGGGGCACCGGACTGTCGGGGCTGTTCGGCCACTCCTGAAGGAGTGGCTGGACAGAGGCCATGGCAGCCTCACCTACCGGCTGGCACAGGTATTTTCCGGGCATGGCAGCTTCGGAAGATACCTGTGCCGGATAGGGAAGGAGCCGACGGCGCGTTGCTGCCACTGCGACGCTGAGCAGGACACGGCGGATCATACCCTGGAGGTATGCCCCGCGTGGGAGGGGGAGCGCCGTGTCCTGGTCGGCGTCGTCGGGCGGGATGTCTCGCTGCCGGGCGTGGTGCGCGCCCATGCTCGGCAGCGAGGAGAAGTGGAGGGCCGTGGCCTCCTTCTGCGAGAACGTAATGTTGCAGAAGGAGGCCGCGGGGAGGGAGCGCGAGCTTCAGCGGCGTGCTGAAGCGCGCGCTCGTGCGGTGGCCCGAGGTCGTCGCCCGGTCGCGAGGCGTCGCGGGCGGCCGCCTCGGCGTGGCGGATGACCTAGGCTGGGAGGGGGGTCCTGAGGGGACCCTCCTCCCGCCAGGCGGCGCCGGGTCGGACCGGTTGGGGGTAGGAGTGCCTCCCCCTACCGGTCCGACGCAAGGGGAGGCACCCTCGGCGGTCTGGTGCGGCCATGAACGCCCGGCCGCCGAGGGGTGGAAACGGGGTCGCGGGCGGTTGCGAGTTGGGGCTCGCAGCCGCCACTAAACGCGACCCCGGGACGGATAGCGGCGGGATGGAGTGGCCCCGTCCCGCCGCTATGAGGCAGTGTGTCTACTGGGGGGACCGGTCCCCCCGGGGGATGGGCGCGAAAGCGCGGGCACGGGGAGGATACCGGAAGAATGCTTCGAGCGATTCCCGGTATCCTCCCAAAGCGTGCCGAAGGGTCACCGTGGGGTTTTTAGTGGGTAGGTCCCGCGCCTGTCGTTGTACGGGCGCGGGGAATCCCACACACCCCTCCCACCTCTCCCCAAGGAGGTGGGAGGGAGTCTTTCGAAGATTTTCCCCACGACAAAAAAAAAAAAAAAAAAAAAAAAAAGTCCGCTCTGCTCCGAATCATCGCTCCGGCGTCAAAAATCGTCGTAGGACAAAAAATCGACACGCTATCTTGCAGGAAAAAATCCGGGGAACACGATGGCGTCGTCAAAAGTGCAGGTCGTCGAGCTCGTTTTCGAGAGAAAAAAAAAAAAATTCTCAAAATTCGACAAAAAAATAAAACGATTATTGGATCGTGTAGAGAATGTGAAACTGCATAAGAATCGTATAGACGAAAATTGGCGTTCACGTGCTCGTTTTTGTGGAAAAAATTAAAAAAGCTCTCAAAGTTCGAGATAAAAAAAAAAAAAACCATCGACCAGGTAGCCAACGGTAGACGGTACAAGTATCGTATGGGCGAAAACGAGCGTTACCGTGCTGGTTTTCGAGTTATTGACGAAAAACGGCCTGGAGCGATCGGTCCGGCGGTCGACGCGCAAAAGTTTCTAAGTCCGCTCTGCTCCGAATCATCGCTCCGGCGTCAAAAATCGTCGTAGGACAAAAAATCGACACGCTATCTTGCAGGAAAAAATCCGGGGAACACGACGGCGTCGTCAAAAGTGCAGGTCGTCGAGCTCGTTTTCGAGAGAAAAAAAAAAAAATTCTCAAAATTCGACAAAAAAATAAACCGATTATTGGATCGTGTAGAGAATGTGAAACTGCATAAGAATCGTGTAGACGAAAATTGGCGTTCACGTGCTCGTTTTTGTGGAAAAAATTAAAAAAGCTCTCAAAGCTCGAGATAAAAAAAAAAAAAACCATCGACCAGGTAGCCAACGGTAGACGGTACAAGTATCGTATGGGCGAAAACGAGCGTTACCGTGCTCGTTTTCGAGTTATTGACGAAAAACGGCCTGGAGCGATCGGTCCGGCGGTCGACGCGCGAAAGTTTCTAAGTCCGCTCTGCTTTGATTCGGGTGGGTGGGGCTGACATCGAGGTGAAGCCCCAGATCAGGTATCTGGGGCTGATCCTCGATAGCCACTGGCGTTTCGAGAAGCATTTCCGCTGCCTGGTCCCCCGGTTGGAAAGGATGGTTGCGGCTCTGGGCCGCATCCTGCCCAACTTGGGGGGCCCGGCGGGCCGAGTTCGTCACCTCTATGTGGCAATGGTCCAGTCGGTGGCCCTATACGGGGCCCCCGTCTGGGCGGACGACCTGGCTGCCTCCCGGCGCAGCATGACTATGCTGCGTCGGGTGCAGAGGCGCATGGCGCTCAGGGTCGTCCGCGGGTATCGGACCATGTCACATGAGGCGGCGACGGTTCTAGCGGGGATGCCGCCCATGGACCTGCTCGCGCGGTCGCACGCGGTGATGTACCGGCACCGCGTCGACCGTCGCGCGGGGGTGGGGGTGGTCCCGGGCGGGCAGGAACCTGCTTGGGGCGATTTGAAGCGCCAGGCCCGGCAGTCCGTGTTGCTCGCGTGGCAGGAGCGGCTGGCTCTGCCAACCGCGGGGCACCGGACTGTCAGGGCTGTTCGGCCACTCCTGAAGGAGTGGCTGGACAGAGGCCATGGCAGCCTCACCTACCGGCTGGCACAGGTATTTTCCGGGCATGGCAGCTTCGGAAGATACCTGTGCCGGATAGGGAAGGAGCCGACGGCGCGTTGCTGCCACTGCGACGCTGAGCAGGACACGGCGGATCATACCCTGGAGGTATGCCCCGCGTGGGAGGGGGAGCGCCGTGTCCTGGTCGGCGTCGTCGGGCGGGATGTCTCGCTGCCGGGCGTGGTGCGCGCCATGCTCGGCAGCGAGGAGAAGTGGAGGGCCGTGGCCTCCTTCTGCGAGAACGTAATGTTGCAGAAGGAGGCCGCGGGGAGGGAGCGTGAGCTTCAGCGGCGCGCTGAAGCTCGCGCTCGTGCGGTGGCCCGAGGTCGTCGCCCGGTCGCGAGGCGTCGCGGGCGGCCGCCTCGGCGTGGCGGATGACCTAGGCTGGGAGGGGGGTCCTGAGGGGACCCTCCTCCCGCCAGGCGGCGCCGGGTCGGACCGGTTGGGGGTAGGAGTGCCTCCCCCTACCGGTCCGACGCAAGGGGTGGCACCCTCGGCGGTCTGGTGCGGCCATGAACGCCCGGCCGCCGAGGGGAGGAAACGGGGTCGCGGGCGGTTGCGAGTTGGGGCTCGCAGCCGCCACTAAACGCGGCCCCGGGACGGATAGCGGCGGGATGGAGTGGCCCCGTCCCGCCGCTATGAGGCAGTGTGTCTACTGGGGGGACCGATTGTCCCCCCGGGGGATGGGCGCGAAAGCGCGGGCACGGGGAGGATACCGGAAGAATGCTTCGAGCGATTCCCGGTATCCTCCCAAAGCGTGCCGAAGGGTCACCGTGGGGTTTTTAGTGGGTAGGTCCCGCGCCTGTCGTTGTACGGGCGCGGGGAATCCCACACACCCCTCCCACCTCTCCCCAAGGAGGTGGGAGGGAGTCTTTCGAAGATTTTCCCCACGACAAAAAAAAAAAAAAAAAAAAAAAAAAAAAAAAAAAAAAAAAAAAGTCCGCTCTGCTCCGAATCATCGCTCCGGCGTCAAAAATCGTCGTAGGACAAAAACTCGACACGCTATCTTGCATGAAAAAATCCGGGGAACACGATGGCGTCGTCAAAAGTGCAGGTCGTCGAGCTCGTTTTCGAGAGAAAAAAAAAAAAATTCTCAAAATTCGACAAAAAAATAAAACGATTATTGGATCGTGTAGAGAATGTAAAACTGCATAAGAATCGCATAGACGAAAATTAGCGTTCACGTGCTCGTTTTTGTGGAGAAAATTAAAAAAGCTCTCAAAGTTCGAGATAAAAAAAGAAAAAACCATCCACCAGGTAGCCAACGGTAAACGGTACAAGTATCGTACGGGCGAAAACGAGCGTTACCGTGCTCGTTTTCGAGTTATTGACGAAAAACGGCCTGGAGCGATCGGTCCGGCGGTCGACGCGCGAAAGTTTCCAAGTCCGCTCTGCTCCGAATCATCGCTCCGGCGTCAAAAATCGTCGTAGGACAAAAAATCGACACGCTACTTTGCAGGAAAAAATCCGGGGAACACGATGGCGTCGTCAAAAGTGCAGGTCGTCGAGCTCGTTTTCGAGAGAAAAAAAAAAAAATTCTCAAAATTCGACAAACAAATAAAACGATTGTTGGACCGTGTAGAGAATGTAAAACTACATAAGAATCGTATAGACGAAAATTGGCGTTCACGTGCTCGTTTTTGTGGAGAAAATTAAAAAAGCTCTCAAAGTTCGAGATAAAAAAAGAAAAAACCATCCACCAGGTAGCCAACGGTAAACGGTACAAGTATCGTACGGGCGAAAACGAGCGTTACCGTGCTCGTTTTCGAGTTATTGACGAAAAACGGCCTGGAGCGATCGGTCCGGCGGTCGACGCGCGAAAGATTCTAAGTCCGCTCTGCTCCGAATCATCGCTCCGGCGTCAAAAATCGTCGTAGGACAAAAAATCGACACGCTACTTTGCAGGAAAAAATCCGGGGAACACGATGGCGTCGTCAAAAGTGCAGGTCGTCGAGCTCGTTTTCGAGAGAAAAAAAAAAAAATTCTCAAAATTCGACAAACAAATAAAACGATTGTTGGACCGTGTAGAGAATGTAAAACTGCATAAGAATCGTATAGACGAAAATTGGCGTTCACGTGCTCGTTTTTGTGGAAAAAATTAAAAAAGCTCTCAAAGTTCGAGATAAAAAAAAAAAAACCATCGACCAGGTAGCCAACGGTAAACGATACAAGTATCGTACGGGCGAAAACGAGCGTTACCGTGCTCTTTTTCGAGTTATTGACGAAAAACGGCCTGGAGCGATCGGTCCGGCGGTCGACGCGCGAAAGATTCTAAGTCCGCTCTGCTCCGAATCATCGCTCCGGCGTCAAAAATCGTCGTAGGACAAAAAATCGACACGCTATCTTGCAGGAAAAAATCCGGGGAACACGACGGCGTCGTCAAAAGTGCAGGTCGTCGAGCTCGTTTTCGAGAGAAAAAAAAAAAAATTCTCAAAATTCGACAAAAAAATAAACCGATTATTGGATCGTGTAGAGAATGTGAAGCTGCATAAGAATCGTGTAGACGAAAATTGGCGTTCACGTGCTCGTTTTTGTGGAAAAAATTAAAAAAGCTCTCAAAGCTCGAGATAAAAAAAAAAAAAACCATCGACCAGGTAGCCAACGGTAGACGGTACAAGTATCGTATGGGCGAAAACGAGCGTTACCGTGCTCGTTTTCGAGTTATTGACGAAAAACGGCCTGGAGCGATCGGTCCGGCGGTCGACGCGCGAAAGTTTCTAAGTCCGCTCTGCTCCGAATCATCGCTCCGGCGTCAAAAATCGTCGTAGGACAAAAACTCGACACGCTATCTTGCATGAAAAAATCCGGGGAACACGATGGCGTCGTCAAAAGTGCAGGTCGTCGAGCTCGTTTTCGAGAGAAAAAAAAAAAAATTCTCAAAATTCGACAAAAAAATAAAACGATTATTGGATCGTGTAGAGAATGTAAAACTGCATAAGAATCGCATAGACGAAAATTAGCGTTCACGTGCTCGTTTTTGTGGAGAAAATTAAAAAAGCTCTCAAAGTTCGAGATAAAAAAAGAAAAAACCATCCACCAGGTAGCCAACGGTAAACGGTACAAGTATCGTACGGGCGAAAACGAGCGTTACCGTGCTCGTTTTCGAGTTATTGACGAAAAACGGCCTGGAGCGATCGGTCCGGCGGTCGACGCGCGAAAGTTTCCAAGTCCGCTCTGCTCCGAATCATCGCTCCGGCGTCAAAAATCGTCGTAGGACAAAAAATCGACACGCTACTTTGCAGGAAAAAATCCGGGGAACACGATGGCGTCGTCAAAAGTGCAGGTCGTCGAGCTCGTTTTCGAGAGAAAAAAAAAAAAATTCTCAAAATTCGACAAACAAATAAAACGATTGTTGGACCGTGTAGAGAATGTAAAACTACATAAGAATCGTATAGACGAAAATTGGCGTTCACGTGCTCGTTTTTGTGGAGAAAATTAAAAAAGCTCTCAAAGTTCGAGATAAAAAAAGAAAAAACCATCCACCAGGTAGCCAACGGTAAACGGTACAAGTATCGTACGGGCGAAAACGAGCGTTACCGTGCTCGTTTTTGAGTTATTGACGAAAAACGGCCTGGAGCGATCGGTCCGGCGGTCGACGCGCGAAAGATTCTAAGTCCGCTCTGCTCCGAATCATCGCTCCGGCGTCAAAAATCGTCGTAGGACAAAAAATCGACACGCTACTTTGCAGGAAAAAATCCGGGGAACACGATGGCGTCGTCAAAAGTGCAGGTCGTCGAGCTCGTTTTCGAGAGAAAAAAAAAAAAATTCTCAAAATTCGACAAACAAATAAAACGATTGTTGGACCGTGTAGAGAATGTAAAACTGCATAAGAATCCTATAGACGAAAATTGGCGTTCACGTGCTCGTTTTTGTGGAAAAAATTAAAAAAGCTCTCAAAGTTCGAGATAAAAAAAAAAAAACCATCGACCAGGTAGCCAACGGTAAACGATACAAGTATCGTACGGGCGAAAACGAGCGTTACCGTGCTCGTTTTCGAGTTATTGACGAAAAACGGCCTGGAGCGATCGGTCCGGCGGTCGACGCGCGAAAGTTTCTAAGTCCGCTCTGCTCCGAATCATCGCTCCGGCGTCAAAAATCGTCGCAGGACAAAAAATCGACACGCTATCTTGCAGGAAAAAATCCGGGGAACACGATGGCGTCGTCAAAAGTGCAGGTCGTCGAGCTCGTTTTCGAGAGAAAAAAAGAAAAATTCTCAAAATTCGACAAAAAAATAAAACGATTATTGGATCGTGTAGAGAATGTGAAACTGCATAAGAATCGTGTAGACGAAAATTGGCGTTCACGTGCTCGTTTTTGTGGAGAAAATTAAAAAAGCTCTCAAAGTTCGAGATAAAAAAAGAAAAAACCATCCACCAGGTAGCCAACGGTAAACGGTACAAGTATCGTACGGGCGAAAACGAGCGTTACCGTGCTCGTTTTCGAGTTATTGACGAAAAACGGCCTGGAGCGATCGGTCCGGCGGTCGACGCGCGAAAGTTTCCAAGTCCGCTCTGCTCCGAATCATCGCTCCGGCGTCAAAAATCGTCGTAGGACAAAAAATCGACACGCTACTTTGCAGGAAAAAATCCGGGGAACACGATGGCGTCGTCAAAAGTGCAGGTCGTCGAGCTCGTTTTCGAGAGAAAAAAAAAAAAATTCTCAAAATTCGACAAACAAATAAAACGATTGTTGGACCGTGTAGAGAATGTAAAACTACATAAGAATCGTATAGACGAAAATTGGCGTTCACGTGCTCGTTTTTGTGGAGAAAATTAAAAAAGCTCTCAAAGTTCGAGATAAAAAAAGAAAAAACCATCCACCAGGTAGCCAACGGTAAACGGTACAAGCATCGTACGGGCGAAAACGAGCGTTACCGTGCTCGTTTTTGAGTTATTGACGAAAAACGGCCTGGAGCGATCGGTCCGGCGGTCGACGCGCGAAAGATTCTAAGTCCGCTCTGCTCCGAATCATCGCTCCGGCGTCAAAAATCGTCGTAGGACAAAAAATCGACACGCTACTTTGCAGGAAAAAATCCGGGGAACACGATGGCGTCGTCAAAAGTGCAGGTCGTCGAGCTCGTTTTCGAGAGAAAAAAAAAAAAATTCTCAAAATTCGACAAACAAATAAAACGATTGTTGGACCGTGTAGAGAATGTAAAACTGCATAAGAATCCTATAGACGAAAATTGGCGTTCACGTGCTCGTTTTTGTGGAAAAAATTAAAAAAGCTCTCAAAGTTCGAGATAAAAAAAAAAAAACCATCGACCAGGTAGCCAACGGTAAACGATACAAGTATCGTACGGGCGAAAACGAGCGTTACCGTGCTCGTTTTCGAGTTATTGACGAAAAACGGCCTGGAGCGATCGGTCCGGCGGTCGACGCGCGAAAGATTCTAAGTCCGCTCTGCTCCGAATCATCGCTCCGGCGTCAAAAATCGTCGTAGGACAAAAAATCGACACGCTATCTTGCAGGAAAAAATCCGGGGAACACGACGGCGTCGTCAAAAGTGCAGGTCGTCGAGCTCGTTTTCGAGAGAAAAAAAAAAAAATTCTCAAAATTCGACAAAAAAATAAACCGATTATTGGATCGTGTAGAGAATGTGAAACTGCATAAGAATCGTGTAGACGAAAATTGGCGTTCACGTGCTCGTTTTTGTGGAAAAAATTAAAAAAGCTCTCAAAGCTCGAGATAAAAAAAAAAAAAACCATCGACCAGGTAGCCAACGGTAGACGGTACAAGTATCGTATGGGCGAAAACGAGCGTTACCGTGCTCGTTTTCGAGTTATTGACGAAAAACGGCCTGGAGCGATCGGTCCGGCGGTCGACGCGCGAAAGTTTCTAAGTCCGCTCTGCTCCGAATCATCGCTCCGGCGTCAAAAATCGTCGTAGGACAAAAACTCGACACGCTATCTTGCATGAAAAAATCCGGGGAACACGATGGCGTCGTCAAAAGTGCAGGTCGTCGAGCTCGTTTTCGAGAGAAAAAAAAAAAAATTCTCAAAATTCGACAAAAAAATAAAACGATTATTGGATCGTGTAGAGAATGTAAAACTGCATAAGAATCGCATAGACGAAAATTAGCGTTCACGTGCTCGTTTTTGTGGAGAAAATTAAAAAAGCTCTCAAAGTTCGAGATAAAAAAAGAAAAAACCATCCACCAGGTAGCCAACGGTAAACGGTACAAGTATCGTACGGGCGAAAACGAGCGTTACCGTGCTCGTTTTCGAGTTATTGACGAAAAACGGCCTGGAGCGATCGGTCCGGCGGTCGACGCGCGAAAGTTTCCAAGTCCGCTCTGCTCCGAATCATCGCTCCGGCGTCAAAAATCGTCGTAGGACAAAAAATCGACACGCTACTTTGCAGGAAAAAATCCGGGGAACACGATGGCGTCGTCAAAAGTGCAGGTCGTCGAGCTCGTTTTCGAGAGAAAAAAAAAAAAATTCTCAAAATTCGACAAACAAATAAAACGATTGTTGGACCGTGTAGAGAATGTAAAACTACATAAGAATCGTATAGACGAAAATTGGCGTTCACGTGCTCGTTTTTGTGGAGAAAATTAAAAAAGCTCTCAAAGTTCGAGATAAAAAAAGAAAAAACCATCCACCAGGTAGCCAACGGTAAACGGTACAAGTATCGTACGGGCGAAAACGAGCGTTACCGTGCTCGTTTTCGAGTTATTGACGAAAAACGGCCTGGAGCGATCGGTCCGGCGGTCGACGCGCGAAAGATTCTAAGTCCGCTCTGCTCCGAATCATCGCTCCGGCGTCAAAAATCGTCGTAGGACAAAAAATCGACACGCTACTTTGCAGGAAAAAATCCGGGGAACACGATGGCGTCGTCAAAAGTGCAGGTCGTCGAGCTCGTTTTCGAGAGAAAAAAAAAAAAATTCTCAAAATTCGACAAACAAATAAAACGATTGTTGGACCGTGTAGAGAATGTAAAACTGCATAAGAATCGTATAGACGAAAATTGGCGTTCACGTGCTCGTTTTTGTGGAAAAAATTAAAAAAGCTCTCAAAGTTCGAGATAAAAAAAAAAAAACCATCGACCAGGTAGCCAACGGTAAACGATACAAGTATCGTACGGGCGAAAACGAGCGTTACCGTGCTCGTTTTCGAGTTATTGACGAAAAACGGCCTGGAGCGATCGGTCCGGCGGTCGACGCGCGAAAGTTTCTAAGTCCGCTCTGCTCCGAATCATCGCTCCGGCGTCAAAAATCGTCGCAGGACAAAAAATCGACACGCTATCTTGCAGGAAAAAATCCGGGGAACACGATGGCGTCGTCAAAAGTGCAGGTCGTCGAGCTCGTTTTCGAGAGAAAAAAAGAAAAATTCTCAAAATTCGACAAAAAAATAAAACGATTATTGGATCGTGTAGAGAATGTGAAACTGCATAAGAATCGTGTAGACGAAAATTGGCGTTCACGTGCTCGTTTTTGTGGAGAAAATTAAAAAAGCTCTCAAAGTTCGAGATAAAAAAAGAAAAAACCATCCACCAGGTAGCCAACGGTAAACGGTACAAGTATCGTACGGGCGAAAACGAGCGTTACCGTGCTCGTTTTCGAGTTATTGACGAAAAACGGCCTGGAGCGATCGGTCCGGCGGTCGACGCGCGAAAGTTTCTAAGTCCGCTCTGCTCCGAATCATCGCTCCGGCGTCAAAAATCGTCGTAGGACAAAAAATCGACACGCTACTTTGCAGGAAAAAATCCGGGGAACACGATGGCGTCGTCAAAAGTGCAGGTCGTCGAGCTCGTTTTCGAGAGAAAAAAAAAAAAATTCTCAAAATTCGACAAACAAATAAAACGATTGTTGGACCGTGTAGAGAATGTAAAACTGCATAAGAATCGTATAGACGAAAATTGGCGTTCACGTGCTCGTTTTTGTGGAGAAAATTAAAAGAGCTCTCAAAGTTCGAGATAAAAAAAGAAAAAACCATCCACCAGGTAGCCAACGGTAAACGGTACAAGTATCGTACGGGCGAAAACGAGCGTTACCGTGCTCGTTTTCGAGTTATTGACGAAAAACGGCCTGGAGCGATCGGTCCGGCGGTCGACGCGCGAAAGATTCCAAGTCCGCTCTGCTCCGAATCATCGCTCCGGCGTCAAAAATCGTCGTAGGACAAAAAATCGACACGCTACTTTGCAGGAAAAAATCCGGGGAACACGATGGCGTCGTCAAAAGTGCAGGTCGTCGAGCTCGTTTTCGAGAGAAAAAAAAAAAAATTCTCAAAATTCGACAAACAAATAAAACGATTGTTGGACCGTGTAGAGAATGTAAAACTGCATAAGAATCGTATAGACGAAAATTGGCGTTCACGTGCTCGTTTTTGTGGAAAAAATTAAAAAAGCTCTCAAAGTTCGAGATAAAAAAAAAAAACCATCGACCAGGTAGCCAACGGTAAACGATACAAGTATCGTACGGGCGAAAACGAGCGTTACCGTGCTCGTTTTCGAGTTATTGACGAAAAACGGCCTGGAGCGATCGGTCCGGCGGTCGACGCGCGAAAGTTTCTAAGTCCGCTCTGCTCCGAATCATCGCTCCGGCGTCAAAAATCGTCGTAGGACAAAAAATCGACACGCTATCTTGCAGGAAAAAATCCGGGGAACACGATGGCGTCGTCAAAAGTGCAGGTCGTCGAGCTCGTTTTCGAGAGAAAAAAAAAAAAATTCTCAAAATTCGACAAAAAAATAAAACGATTATTGGATCGTGTAGAGAATGTGAAACTGCATAAGAATCGTATAGACGAAAATTGGCGTTCACGTGCTCGTTTTTTGTGGAAAAAATTAAAAAAGCTCTCAAAGTTCGAGATAAAAAAAAAAAAAACCATCGACCAGGTAGCCAACGGTAGACGGTACAAGTATCGTACGGGCGAAAACGAGCGTTACCGTGCTCGTTTTCGAGTTATTGACGAAAAACGGCCTGGAGCGATCGGTCCGGCGGTCGACGCGCGAAAGTTTCTAAGTCCGCTCTGCTCTCCCCGACGGCGTCAGCACGGTGTGTTATGCGGATGACACACTGGTGCTGGCCGTCGGGGCGCACTGGGGGAGGGCCATGCGTCGCGCGGAGGAGGGGTCGGAACGCGTCGTCGACCGGATCAGGGGGATGGGGATGACGGTGGCGGTCCATAAGACCGAGGTGATTGCGTTTCATTCACCTCGGCAGGATCCGCCACCCCCTCTGATTCGGGTGGGTGGGGCTGACATCGAGGTGAAGCCCCAGATCAGGTATCTGGGGCTGATCCTCGATAGCCACTGGCGTTTCGAGAAGCATTTCCGCTGCCTGGTCCCCCGGTTGGAAAGGATGGTTGCGGCTCTGGGCCGGATCCTGCCCAACCTGGGGGGCCCGGCGGGCCGAGTTCGTCGCCTCTATGTGGCAATGGTCCAGTCGGTGGCCCTATACGGGGCCCCCGTCTGGGCGGGCGACCTGGCTGCCTCCCGGCGCAGCATGACTATGCTGCGTCGGGTGCAGAGGCGCATGGCGCTCAGGGTCGTCCGCGGGTATCGGACCATGTCACATGAGGCGGCGACGGTTCTAGCGGGGATGCCGCCCATGGACCTGCTCGCGCGGTCGCACGCGGCGATGTACCGGCACCGCGTCGACCGTCGCGCGGGGGTGGGGGCGGTCCCGGGCGGGCAGGAACCTGCTTGGGGCGATTTGAAGCGCCAGGCCCGGCAGTCCGTGTTGCTCGCGTGGCAGGAGCGGCTGGCTCTGCCAACCGCGGGGCACCGGACTGTCGGGGCTGTTCGGCCACTCCTGAAGGAGTGGCTGGACAGAGGCCATGGCAGCCTCACCTACCGGCTGGCACAGGTATTTTCCGGGCATGGCAGCTTCGGAAGATACCTGTGCCGGATAGGGAAGGAGCCGACGGCGCGTTGCTGCCACTGCGACGCTGAGCAGGACACGGCGGATCATACCCTGGAGGTATGCCCCGCGTGGGAGGGGGAGCGCCGTGTCCTGGTCGGCGTCGTCGGGCGGGATGTCTCGCTGCCGGGCGTGGTGCGCGCCATGCTCGGCAGCGAGGAGAAGTGGAGGGCCGTGGCCACCTTCTGCGAGAACGTAATGTTGCAGAAGGAGGCCGCGGGGAGGGAGCGCGAGCTTCAGCGGCGTGCTGAAGCGCGCGCTCGTGCGGTGGCCCGAGGTCGTCGCCCGGTCGCGAGGCGTCGCGGGCGGCCGCCTCGGCGTGGCGGATGACCTAGGCTGGGAGGGGGGTCCTGAGGGGACCCTCCTCCCGCCAGGCGGCGCCGGGTCGGACCGGTTGGGGGTAGGAGTGCCTCCCCCTACCGGTCCGACGCAAGGGGAGGCACCCTCGGCGGTCTGGTGCGGCCATGAACGCCCGGCCGCCGAGGGGTGGAAACGGGGTCGCGGGCGGTTGCGAGTTGGGGCTCGCAGCCGCCACTAAACGCGACCCCGGGACGGATAGCGGCGGGATGGAGTGGCCCCGTCCCGCCGCTATGAGGCAGTGTGTCTACTGGGGGGACCGGTCCCCCCGGGGGATGGGCGCGAAAGCGCGGGCACGGGGAGGATACCGGAAGAATGCTTCGAGCGATTCCCGGTATCCTCCCAAAGCGTGCCGAAGGGTCACCGTGGGGTTTTTAGTGGGTAGGTCCCGCGCCTGTCGTTGTACGGGCGCGGGGAATCCCACACACCCCTCCCACCTCTCCCCAAGGAGGTGGGAGGGAGTCTTTCGAAGATTTTCCCCACGACAAAAAAAAAAAAAAAAAAAAAAAAAAGTCCGCTCTGCTCCGAATCATCGCTCCGGCGTCAAAAATCGTCGTAGGACAAAAAATCGACACGCTATCTTGCAGGAAAAAATCCGGGGAACACGATGGCGTCGTCAAAAGTGCAGGTCGTCGAGCTCGTTTTCGAGAGAAAAAAAAAAAAATTCTCAAAATTCGACAAAAAAATAAAACGATTATTGGATCGTGTAGAGAATGTGAAACTGCATAAGAATCGTATAGACGAAAATTGGCGTTCACGTGCTCGTTTTTGTGGAAAAAATTAAAAAAGCTCTCAAAGTTCGAGATAAAAAAAAAAAAAACCATCGACCAGGTAGCCAACGGTAGACGGTACAAGTATCGTATGGGCGAAAACGAGCGTTACCGTGCTGGTTTTCGAGTTATTGACGAAAAACGGCCTGGAGCGATCGGTCCGGCGGTCGACGCGCAAAAGTTTCTAAGTCCGCTCTGCTCCGAATCATCGCTCCGGCGTCAAAAATCGTCGTAGGACAAAAAATCGACACGCTATCTTGCAGGAAAAAATCCGGGGAACACGACGGCGTCGTCAAAAGTGCAGGTCGTCGAGCTCGTTTTCGAGAGAAAAAAAAAAAAATTCTCAAAATTCGACAAAAAAATAAACCGATTATTGGATCGTGTAGAGAATGTGAAACTGCATAAGAATCGTGTAGACGAAAATTGGCGTTCACGTGCTCGTTTTTGTGGAAAAAATTAAAAAAGCTCTCAAAGCTCGAGATAAAAAAAAAAAAAACCATCGACCAGGTAGCCAACGGTAGACGGTACAAGTATCGTATGGGCGAAAACGAGCGTTACCGTGCTCGTTTTCGAGTTATTGACGAAAAACGGCCTGGAGCGATCGGTCCGGCGGTCGACGCGCGAAAGTTTCTAAGTCCGCTCTGCTCCGAATCATCGCTCCGGCGTCAAAAATCGTCGTAGGACAAAAACTCGACACGCTATCTTGCATGAAAAAATCCGGGGAACACGATGGCGTCGTCAAAAGTGCAGGTCGTCGAGCTCGTTTTCGAGAGAAAAAAAAAAAAATTCTCAAAATTCGACAAAAAAATAAAACGATTATTGGATCGTGTAGAGAATGTAAAACTGCATAAGAATCGCATAGACGAAAATTAGCGTTCACGTGCTCGTTTTTGTGGAGAAAATTAAAAAAGCTCTCAAAGTTCGAGATAAAAAAAGAAAAAACCATCCACCAGGTAGCCAACGGTAAACGGTACAAGTATCGTACGGGCGAAAACGAGCGTTACCGTGCTCGTTTTCGAGTTATTGACGAAAAACGGCCTGGAGCGATCGGTCCGGCGGTCGACGCGCGAAAGTTTCCAAGTCCGCTCTGCTCCGAATCATCGCTCCGGCGTCAAAAATCGTCGTAGGACAAAAAATCGACACGCTACTTTGCAGGAAAAAATCCGGGGAACACGATGGCGTCGTCAAAAGTGCAGGTCGTCGAGCTCGTTTTCGAGAGAAAAAAAAAAAAATTCTCAAAATTCGACAAACAAATAAAACGATTGTTGGACCGTGTAGAGAATGTAAAACTACATAAGAATCGTATAGACGAAAATTGGCGTTCACGTGCTCGTTTTTGTGGAGAAAATTAAAAAAGCTCTCAAAGTTCGAGATAAAAAAAGAAAAAACCATCCACCAGGTAGCCAACGGTAAACGGTACAAGTATCGTACGGGCGAAAACGAGCGTTACCGTGCTCGTTTTCGAGTTATTGACGAAAAACGGCCTGGAGCGATCGGTCCGGCGGTCGACGCGCGAAAGATTCTAAGTCCGCTCTGCTCCGAATCATCGCTCCGGCGTCAAAAATCGTCGTAGGACAAAAAATCGACACGCTACTTTGCAGGAAAAAATCCGGGGAACACGATGGCGTCGTCAAAAGTGCAGGTCGTCGAGCTCGTTTTCGAGAGAAAAAAAAAAAAATTCTCAAAATTCGACAAACAAATAAAACGATTGTTGGACCGTGTAGAGAATGTAAAACTGCATAAGAATCGTATAGACGAAAATTGGCGTTCACGTGCTCGTTTTTGTGGAAAAAATTAAAAAAGCTCTCAAAGTTCGAGATAAAAAAAAAAAAACCATCGACCAGGTAGCCAACGGTAAACGATACAAGTATCGTACGGGCGAAAACGAGCGTTACCGTGCTCGTTTTCGAGTTATTGACGAAAAACGGCCTGGAGCGATCGGTCCGGCGGTCGACGCGCGAAAGATTCTAAGTCCGCTCTGCTCCGAATCATCGCTCCGGCGTCAAAAATCGTCGTAGGACAAAAAATCGACCCGCTATCTTGCAGGAAAAAATCCGGGGAACACGACGGCGTCGTCAAAAGTGCAGGTCGTCGAGCTCGTTTTCGAGAGAAAAAAAAAAAAATTCTCAAAATTCGACAAAAAAATAAACCGATTATTGGATCGTGTAGAGAATGTGAAACTGCATAAGAATCGTGTAGACGAAAATTGGCGTTCACGTGCTCGTTTTTGTGGAAAAAATTAAAAAAGCTCTCAAAGCTCGAGATAAAAAAAAAAAAAACCATCGACCAGGTAGCCAACGGTAGACGGTACAAGTATCGTATGGGCGAAAACGAGCGTTACCGTGCTCGTTTTCGAGTTATTGACGAAAAACGGCCTGGAGCGATCGGTCCGGCGGTCGACGCGCGAAAGTTTCTAAGTCCGCTCTGCTCCGAATCATCGCTCCGGCGTCAAAAATCGTCGTAGGACAAAAACTCGACACGCTATCTTGCATGAAAAAATCCGGGGAACACGATGGCGTCGTCAAAAGTGCAGGTCGTCGAGCTCGTTTTCGAGAGAAAAAAAAAAAAATTCTCAAAATTCGACAAAAAAATAAAACGATTATTGGATCGTGTAGAGAATGTAAAACTGCATAAGAATCGCATAGACGAAAATTAGCGTTCACGTGCTCGTTTTTGTGGAGAAAATTAAAAAAGCTCTCAAAGTTCGAGATAAAAAAAGAAAAAACCATCCACCAGGTAGCCAACGGTAAACGGTACAAGTATCGTACGGGCGAAAACGAGCGTTACCGTGCTCGTTTTCGAGTTATTGACGAAAAACGGCCTGGAGCGATCGGTCCGGCGGTCGACGCGCGAAAGTTTCCAAGTCCGCTCTGCTCCGAATCATCGCTCCGGCGTCAAAAATCGTCGTAGGACAAAAAATCGACACGCTACTTTGCAGGAAAAAATCCGGGGAACACGATGGCGTCGTCAAAAGTGCAGGTCGTCGAGCTCGTTTTCGAGAGAAAAAAAAAAAAATTCTCAAAATTCGACAAACAAATAAAACGATTGTTGGACCGTGTAGAGAATGTAAAACTACATAAGAATCGTATAGACGAAAATTGGCGTTCACGTGCTCGTTTTTGTGGAGAAAATTAAAAAAGCTCTCAAAGTTCGAGATAAAAAAAGAAAAAACCATCCACCAGGTAGCCAACGGTAAACGGTACAAGTATCGTACGGGCGAAAACGAGCGTTACCGTGCTCGTTTTCGAGTTATTGACGAAAAACGGCCTGGAGCGATCGGTCCGGCGGTCGACGCGCGAAAGATTCTAAGTCCGCTCTGCTCCGAATCATCGCTCCGGCGTCAAAAATCGTCGTAGGACAAAAAATCGACACGCTACTTTGCAGGAAAAAATCCGGGGAACACGATGGCGTCGTCAAAAGTGCAGGTCGTCGAGCTCGTTTTCGAGAGAAAAAAAAAAAAATTCTCAAAATTCGACAAACAAATAAAACGATTGTTGGACCGTGTAGAGAATGTAAAACTGCATAAGAATCGTATAGACGAAAATTGGCGTTCACGTGCTCGTTTTTGTGGAAAAAATTAAAAAAGCTCTCAAAGTTCGAGATAAAAAAAAAAAAACCATCGACCAGGTAGCCAACGGTAAACGATACAAGTATCGTACGGGCGAAAACGAGCGTTACCGTGCTCGTTTTCGAGTTATTGACGAAAAACGGCCTGGAGCGATCGGTCCGGCGGTCGACGCGCGAAAGTTTCTAAGTCCGCTCTGCTCCGAATCATCGCTCCGGCGTCAAAAATCGTCGCAGGACAAAAAATCGACACGCTATCTTGCAGGAAAAAATCCGGGGAACACGATGGCGTCGTCAAAAGTGCAGGTCGTCGAGCTCGTTTTCGAGAGAAAAAAAGAAAAATTCTCAAAATTCGACAAAAAAATAAAACGATTATTGGATCGTGTAGAGAATGTGAAACTGCATAAGAATCGTGTAGACGAAAATTGGCGTTCACGTGCTCGTTTTTGTGGAGAAAATTAAAAAAGCTCTCAAAGTTCGAGATAAAAAAAGAAAAAACCATCCACCAGGTAGCCAACGGTAAACGGTACAAGTATCGTACGGGCGAAAACGAGCGTTACCGTGCTCGTTTTCGAGTTATTGACGAAAAACGGCCTGGAGCGATCGGTCCGGCGGTCGACGCGCGAAAGTTTCTAAGTCCGCTCTGCTCCGAATCATCGCTCCGGCGTCAAAAATCGTCGTAGGACAAAAAATCGACACGCTACTTTGCAGGAAAAAATCCGGGGAACACGATGGCGTCGTCAAAAGTGCAGGTCGTCGAGCTCGTTTTCGAGAGAAAAAAAAAAAAATTCTCAAAATTCGACAAACAAATAAAACGATTGTTGGACCGTGTAGAGAATGTAAAACTGCATAAGAATCGTATAGACGAAAATTGGCGTTCACGTGCTCGTTTTTGTGGAGAAAATTAAAAAAGCTCTCAAAGTTCGAGATAAAAAAAGAAAAAACCATCCACCAGGTAGCCAACGGTAAACGGTACAAGTATCGTACGGGCGAAAACGAGCGTTACCGTGCTCGTTTTCGAGTTATTGACGAAAAACGGCCTGGAGCGATCGGTCCGGCGGTCGACGCGCGAAAGATTCTAAGTCCGCTCTGCTCCGAATCATCGCTCCGGCGTCAAAAATCGTCGTAGGACAAAAAATCGACACGCTACTTTGCAGGAAAAAATCCGGGGAACACGATGGCGTCGTCAAAAGTGCAGGTCGTCGAGCTCGTTTTCGAGAGAAAAAAAAAAAAATTCTCAAAATTCGACAAACAAATAAAACGATTGTTGGACCGTGTAGAGAATGTAAAACTGCATAAGAATCGTATAGACGAAAATTGGCGTTCACGTGCTCGTTTTTGTGGAAAAAATTAAAAAAGCTCTCAAAGTTCGAGATAAAAAAAAAAAAACCATCGACCAGGTAGCCAACGGTAAACGATACAAGTATCGTACGGGCGAAAACGAGCGTTACCGTGCTCGTTTTCGAGTTATTGACGAAAAACGGCCTGGAGCGATCGGTCCGGCGGTCGACGCGCGAAAGTTTCTAAGTCCGCTCTGCTCCGAATCATCGCTCCGGCGTCAAAAATCGTCGTAGGACAAAAAATCGACACGCTATCTTGCAGGAAAAAATCCGGGGAACACGATGGCGTCGTCAAAAGTGCAGGTCGTCGAGCTCGTTTTCGAGAGAAAAAAAGAAAAATTCTCAAAATTCGACAAAAAAATAAAACGATTATTGGATCGTGTAGAGAATGTGAAACTGCATAAGAATCGTGTAGACGAAAATTGGCGTTCACGTGCTCGTTTTTGTGGAAAAAATTAAAAAAGCTCTCAAAGCTCGAGATAAAAAAAAAAAAAACCATCGACCAGGTAGCCAACGGTAGACGGTACAAGTATCGTATGGGCGAAAACGAGCGTTACCGTGCTCGTTTTCGAGTTATTGACGAAAAACGGCCTGGAGCGATCGGTCCGGCGGTCGACGCGCGAAAGTTTCTAAGTCCGCTCTGCCCCGAATCATCGCTCCGGCGTCAAAAATCGTCGTAGGACAAAAACTCGACTTGCATGAAAAAATCCGGGGAACACGATGGCGTCGTCAAAAGTGCAGGTCGTCGAGCTCGTTTTCGAGAGAAAAAAAAAAAAATTCTCAAAATTCGACAAAAAAATAAAACGATTATTGGATCGTGTAGAGAATGTAAAACTGCATAAGAATCGCATAGACGAAAATTAGCGTTCTCGTGCTCGTTTTTGTGGAAAAAATTAAAAAAGCTCTCAAAGTTCGAGATAAAAAACGAAAAAACCATCCACCAGGTAGCCAACGGTAAACGGTACAAGTATCGTACGGGCGAAAACGAGCGTTACCGTGCTCGTTTTCGAGTTATTGACGAAAAACTGCCTGGAGCGATCGGTCCGGCGGTCGACGCGCGAAAGTTTCTAAGTCCGCTCTGCTCCGAATCATCGCTCCGGCGTCAAAAATCGTCGTAGGACAAAAAATCGACACGCTACTTTGCAGGAAAAAATCCGGGGAACACGATGGCGTCGTCAAAAGTGCAGGTCGTCCAGCTCGTTTTCGAGAGAAAAAAAAAAAAATTCTCAAAATTCGACAAACAAATAAAACGATTGTTGGACCGTGTAGAGAATGTAAAACTGCATAAGAATCGTATAGACGAAAATTGGCGTTCACGTGCTCGTTTTTGTGGAGAAAATTAAAAAAGCTCTCAAAGTTCGAGATAAAAAAAGAAAAAACCATCCACCAGGTAGCCAACGGTAAACGGTACAAGTATCGTACGGGCGAAAACGAGCGTTACCGTGCTCGTTTTCGAGTTATTGACGAAAAACGGCCTGGAGCGATCGGTCCGGCGGTCGACGCGCGAAAGATTCTAAGTCCGCTCTGCTCCGAATCATCGCTCCGGCGTCAAAAATCGTCGTAGGACAAAAAATCGACACGCTACTTTGCAGGAAAAAATCCGGGGAACACGATGGCGTCGTCAAAAGTGCAGGTCGTCGAGCTCGTTTTCGAGAGAAAAAAAAAAAAATTCTCAAAATTCGACAAACAAATAAAACGATTGTTGGACCGTGTAGAGAATGTAAAACTGCATAAGAATCGTATAGACGAAAATTGGCGTTCACGTGCTCGTTTTTGTGGAAAAAATTAAAAAAGCTCTCAAAGTTCGAGATAAAAAAAAAAAAACCATCGACCAGGTAGCCAACGGTAAACGATACAAGTATCGTACGGGCGAAAACGAGCGTTACCGTGCTCGTTTTCGAGTTATTGACGAAAAACGGCCTGGAGCGATCGGTCCGGCGGTCGACGCGCGAAAGTTTCTAAGTCCGCTCTGCTCCGAATCATCGCTCCGGCGTCAAAAATCGTCGTAGGACAAAAAATCGACACGCTATCTTGCAGGAAAAAATCCGGGGAACACGATGGCGTCGTCAAAAGTGCAGGTCGTCGAGCTCGTTTTCGAGAGAAAAAAAGAAAAATTCTCAAAATTCGACAAAAAAATAAAACGATTATTGGATCGTGTAGAGAATGTGAAACTGCATAAGAATCGTGTAGACGAAAATTGGCGTTCACGTGCTCGTTTTTGTGGAAAAAATTAAAAAAGCTCTCAAAGCTCGAGATAAAAAAAAAAAAACCATCGACCAGGTAGCCAACGGTAGACGGTACAAGTATCGTATGGGCGAAAACGAGCGTTACCGTGCTCGTTTTCGAGTTATTGACGAAAAACGGCCTGGAGCGATCGGTCCGGCGGTCGACGCGCGAAAGTTTCTAAGTCCGCTCTGCTCCGAATCATCGCTCCGGCGTCAAAAATCGTCGTAGGACAAAAACTCGACACGCTATCTTGCATGAAAAAATCCGGGGAACACGATGGCGTCGTCAAAAGTGCAGGTCGTCGAGCTCGTTTTCGAGAGAAAAAAAAAAAAATTCTCAAAATTCGACAAAAAAATAAAACGATTATTGGATCGTGTAGAGAATGTAAAACTGCATAAGAATCGCATAGACGAAAATTAGCGTTCACGTGCTCGTTTTTGTGGAGAAAATTAAAAAAGCTCTCAAAGTTCGAGATAAAAAAAGAAAAAACCATCCACCAGGTAGCCAACGGTAAACGGTACAAGTATCGTACGGGCGAAAACGAGCGTTACCGTGCTCGTTTTCGAGTTATTGACGAAAAACGGCCTGGAGCGATCGGTCCGGCGGTCGACGCGCGAAAGTTTCTAAGTCCGCTCTGCTCCGAATCATCGCTCCGGCGTCAAAAATCGTCGTAGGACAAAAAATCGACACGCTACTTTGCAGGAAAAAATCCGGGGAACACGATGGCGTCGTCAAAAGTGCAGGTCGTCGAGCTCGTTTTCGAGAGAAAAAAAAAAAAATTCTCAAAATTCGACAAACAAATAAAACGATTGTTGGACCGTGTAGAGAATGTAAAACTGCATAAGAATCGTATAGACGAAAATTGGCGTTCACGTGCTCGTTTTTGTGGAGAAAATTAAAAAAGCTCTCAAAGTTCGAGATAAAAAAAGAAAAAACCATCCACCAGGTAGCCAACGGTAAACGGTACAAGTATCGTACGGGCGAAAACGAGCGTTACCGTGCTCGTTTTCGAGTTATTGACGAAAAACGGCCTGGAGCGATCGGTCCGGCGGTCGACGCGCGAAAGATTCTAAGTCCGCTCTGCTCCGAATCATCGCTCCGGCGTCAAAAATCGTCGTAGGACAAAAAATCGACACGCTACTTTGCAGGAAAAAATCCGGGGAACACGATGGCGTCGTCAAAAGTGCAGGTCGTCGAGCTCGTTTTCGAGAGAAAAAAAAAAAAATTCTCAAAATTCGACAAACAAATAAAACGATTGTTGGACCGTGTAGAGAATGTAAAACTGCATAAGAATCGTATAGACGAAAATTGGCGTTCACGTGCTCGTTTTTGTGGAAAAAATTAAAAAAGCTCTCAAAGTTCGAGATAAAAAAAAAAAAACCATCGACCAGGTAGCCAACGGTAAACGATACAAGTATCGTACGGGCGAAAACGAGCGTTACCGTGCTCGTTTTCGAGTTATTGACGAAAAACGGCCTGGAGCGATCGGTCCGGCGGTCGACGCGCGAAAGTTTCTAAGTCCGCTCTGCTCCGAATCATCGCTCCGGCGTCAAAAATCGTCGTAGGACAAAAAATCGACACGCTATCTTGCAGGAAAAAATCCGGGGAACACGATGGCGTCGTCAAAAGTGCAGGTCGTCGAGCTCGTTTTCGAGAGAAAAAAAGAAAAATTCTCAAAATTCGACAAAAAAATAAAACGATTATTGGATCGTGTAGAGAATGTGAAACTGCATAAGAATCGTGTAGACGAAAATTGGCGTTCACGTGCTCGTTTTTGTGGAAAAAATTAAAAAAGCTCTCAAAGCTCGAGATAAAAAAAAAAAAAACCATCGACCAGGTAGCCAACGGTAGACGGTACAAGTATCGTATGGGCGAAAACGAGCGTTACCGTGCTCGTTTTCGAGTTATTGACGAAAAACGGCCTGGAGCGATCGGTCCGGCGGTCGACGCGCGAAAGTTTCTAAGTCCGCTCTGCTCCGAATCATCGCTCCGGCGTCAAAAATCGTCGTAGGACAAAAACTCGACACGCTATCTTGCATGAAAAAATCCGGGGAACACGATGGCGTCGTCAAAAGTGCAGGTCGTCGAGCTCGTTTTCGAGAGAAAAAAAAAAAAATTCTCAAAATTCGACAAAAAAATAAAACGATTATTGGATCGTGTAGAGAATGTAAAACTGCATAAGAATCGCATAGACGAAAATTAGCGTTCACGTGCTCGTTTTTGTGGAGAAAATTAAAAAAGCTCTCAAAGTTCGAGATAAAAAAAGAAAAAACCATCCACCAGGTAGCCAACGGTAAACGGTACAAGTATCGTACGGGCGAAAACGAGCGTTACCGTGCTCGTTTTCGAGTTATTGACGAAAAACGGCCTGGAGCGATCGGTCCGGCGGTCGACGCGCGAAAGTTTCTAAGTCCGCTCTGCTCCGAATCATCGCTCCGGCGTCAAAAATCGTCGTAGGACAAAAAATCGACACGCTACTTTGCAGGAAAAAATCCGGGGAACACGATGGCGTCGTCAAAAGTGCAGGTCGTCGAGCTCGTTTTCGAGAGAAAAAAAAAAAAATTCTCAAAATTCGACAAACAAATAAAACGATTGTTGGACCGTGTAGAGAATGTAAAACTGCATAAGAATCGTATAGACGAAAATTGGCGTTCACGTGCTCGTTTTTGTGGAGAAAATTAAAAAAGCTCTCAAAGTTCGAGATAAAAAAAGAAAAAACCATCCACCAGGTAGCCAACGGTAAACGGTACAAGTATCGTACGGGCGAAAACGAGCGTTACCGTGCTCGTTTTCGAGTTATTGACGAAAAACGGCCTGGAGCGATCGGTCCGGCGGTCGACGCGCGAAAGATTCTAAGTCCGCTCTGCTCCGAATCATCGCTCCGGCGTCAAAAATCGTCGTAGGACAAAAAATCGACACGCTACTTTGCAGGAAAAAATCCGGGGAACACGATGGCGTCGTCAAAAGTGCAGGTCGTCGAGCTCGTTTTCGAGAGAAAAAAAAAAAAATTCTCAAAATTCGACAAACAAATAAAACGATTGTTGGACCGTGTAGAGAATGTAAAACTGCATAAGAATCGTATAGACGAAAATTGGCGTTCACGTGCTCGTTTTTGTGGAAAAAATTAAAAAAGCTCTCAAAGTTCGAGATAAAAAAAAAAAAACCATCGACCAGGTAGCCAACGGTAAACGATACAAGTATCGTACGGGCGAAAACGAGCGTTACCGTGCTCGTTTTCGAGTTATTGACGAAAAACGGCCTGGAGCGATCGGTCCGGCGGTCGACGCGCGAAAGTTTCTAAGTCCGCTCTGCTCCGAATCATCGCTCCGGCGTCAAAAATCGTCGTAGGACAAAAAATCGACACGCTATCTTGCAGGAAAAAATCCGGGGAACACGATGGCGTCGTCAAAAGTGCAGGTCGTCGAGCTCGTTTTCGAGAGAAAAAAAGAAAAATTCTCAAAATTCGACAAAAAAATAAAACGATTATTGGATCGTGTAGAGAATGTGAAACTGCATAAGAATCGTGTAGACGAAAATTGGCGTTCACGTGCTCGTTTTTGTGGAAAAAATTAAAAAAGCTCTCAAAGCTCGAGATAAAAAAAAAAAAAACCATCGACCAGGTAGCCAACGGTAGACGGTACAAGTATCGTATGGGCGAAAACGAGCGTTACCGTGCTCGTTTTCGAGTTATTGACGAAAAACGGCCTGGAGCGATCGGTCCGGCGGTCGACGCGCGAAAGTTTCTAAGTCCGCTCTGCTCCGAATCATCGCTCCGGCGTCAAAAATCGTCGTAGGACAAAAACTCGACACGCTATCTTGCATGAAAAAATCCGGGGAACACGATGGCGTCGTCAAAAGTGCAGGTCGTCGAGCTCGTTTTCGAGAGAAAAAAAAAAAAATTCTCAAAATTCGACGAAAAAATAAAACGATTATTGGATCGTGTAGAGAATGTAAAACTGCATAAGAATCGCATAGACGAAAATTAGCGTTCTCGTGCTCGTTTTTGTGGAAAAAATTAAAAAAGCTCTCAAAGTTCGAGATAAAAAAAGAAAAAACCATCCACCAGGTAGCCAACGGTAAACGGTACAAGTATCGTACGGGCGAAAACGAGCGTTACCGTGCTCGTTTTCGAGTTATTGACGAAAAACTGCCTGGAGCGATCGGTCCGGCGGTCGACGCGCGAAAGTTTCTAAGTCCGCTCTGCTCCGAATCATCGCTCCGGCGTCAAAAATCGTCGTAGGACAAAAAATCGACACGCTACTTTGCAGGAAAAAATCCGGGGAACACGATGGCGTCGTCAAAAGTGCAGGTCGTCGAGCTCGTTTTCGAGAGAAAAAAAAAAAAATTCTCAAAATTCGACAAACAAATAAAACGATTGTTGGACCGTGTAGAGAATTTAAAACTGCATAAGAATCGTATAGACGAAAATTGGCGTTCACGTGCTCGTTTTTGTGGAGAAAATTAAAAAAGCTCTCAAAGTTCGAGATAAAAAAAGAAAAAACCATCCACCAGGTAGCCAACGGTAAACGGTACAAGTATCGTACGGGCGAAAACGAGCGTTACCGTGCTCGTTTTCGAGTTATTGACGAAAAACGGCCTGGAGCGATCGGTCCGGCGGTCGACGCGCGAAAGTTTCTAAGTCCGCTCTGCTCCGAATCATCGCTCCGGCGTCAAAAATCGTCGTAGGACAAAAAATCGACACGCTATCTTGCAGGAAAAAATCCGGGGAACACGATGGCGTCGTCAAAAGTGCAGGTCGTCGAGCTCGTTTTCGAGAGAAAAAAAGAAAAATTCTCAAAATTCGACAAAAAAATAAAACGATTATTGGATCGTGTAGAGAATGTGAAACTGCATAAGAATCGTGTAGACGAAAATTGGCGTTCACGTGCTCGTTTTTGTGGAAAAAATTAAAAAAGCTCTCAAAGCTCGAGATAAAAAAAAAAAAAACCATCGACCAGGTAGCCAACGGTAGACGGTACAAGTATCGTATGGGCGAAAACGAGCGTTACCGTGCTCGTTTTCGAGTTATTGACGAAAAACGGCCTGGAGCGATCGGTCCGGCGGTCGACGCGCGAAAGTTTCTAAGTCCGCTCTGCTCCGAATCATCGCTCCGGCGTCAAAAATCGTCGTAGGACAAAAAATCGACACGCTACTTTGCAGGAAAAAATCCGGGGAACACGATGGCGTCGTCAAAAGTGCAGGTCGTCGAGCTCGTTTTCGAGAAAAAAAAAAAAAAATTCTCAAAATTCGACAAACAAATAAAACGATTGTTGGACCGTGTAGAGAATGTACAACTGCATAAGAATCGTATAGACGAAAATTGGCGTTCACGTGCTCGTTTTTGTGGAAAAAATTAAAAAAGCTCTCAAAGTTCGAGATAAAAAAAAAAAAACCATCGACCAGGTAGCCAACGGTAAACGATACAAGTATCGTACGGGCGAAAACGAGCGTTACCGTGCTCGTTTTCGAGTTATTGACGAAAAACGGCCTGGAGCGATCGGTCCGGCGGTCGACGCGCGAAAGTTTCTAAGTCCGCTCTGCTCCGAATCATCGCTCCGGCGTCAAAAATCGTCGTAGGACAAAAAATCGACACGCTCTCTTGCAGGAAAAAATCCGGGGAACACGATGGCGTCGTCAAAAGTGCAGGTCGTCGAGCTCGTTTTCGAGAAAAAAAAAAAAAAATTCTCAAAATTCGACAAAAAAATAAAACGACTATTGGATCGTGTAGAGAATGTGAAACTGCATAAAAATCGTATAGACGAAAATTGGCGTTCACGTGCTCGTTTTTGTGGAAAAAATTAAAAAAGCTGTCAAAGTTCGAGATAAAAAAAAAAAAACCATCGACCAGGTAGCCAACGGTAAACGGTACAAGTATCGTACGGGCGAAAACGAGCGTTACCGTGCTCGTTTTCGAGTTATTGACGAAAAACGGCCTGGAGCGATCGGTCCGGCGGTCGACGCGCGAAAGTTTCGAAGTCCGCTCTGCTCCGAATCATCGCTCCGGCGTCAAAAATCGTCGTAGGACAAAAAATCGACACGCTATCTTGCAGGAAAAAATCCGGGGAACACGATGGCGTCGTCAAAAGTGCAGGTCGTCGAGCTCGTTTTCGAGAAAAAAAAAAAAAAATTCTCAAAATTCGACAAAAAAATAAAACGACTATTGGATCGTGTAGAGAATGTGAAACTGCATAAAAATCGTATAGACGAAAATTGGCGTTCACGTGCTCGTTTTTGTGGAAAAAATTAAAAAAGCTGTCAAAGTTCGAGATAAAAAAAAAAAAACCATCGACCAGGTAGCCAACGGTAAACGGTACAAGTATCGTACGGGCGAAAACGAGCGTTACCGTGCTCGTTTTCGAGTTATTGACGAAAAACGGCCTGGAGCGATCGGTCCGGCGGTCGACGCGCGAAAGTTTCGAAGTCCGCTCTGCTCCGAATCATCGCTCCGGCGTCAAAAATCGTCGTAGGACAAAAAATCGACACGCTATCTTGCAGGAAAAAATCCGGGGAACACGATGGCGTCGTCAAAAGTGCAGGTCGTCGAGCTCGTTTTCGAGAGAAAAAAAGAAAAATTCTCAAAATTCGACAAAAAAATAAAACGATTATTGGATCGTGTAGAGAATGTGAAACTGCATAAGAATCGTGTAGACGAAAATTGGCGTTCACGTGCTCGTTTTTGTGGAAAAAATTAAAAAAGCTCTCAAAGCTCGAGATAAAAAAAAAAAAAACCATCGACCAGGTAGCCAACGGTAGACGGTACAAGTATCGTATGGGCGAAAACGAGCGTTACCGTGCTCGTTTTCGAGTTATTGACGAAAAACGGCCTGGAGCGATCGGTCCGGCGGTCGACGCGCGAAAGTTTCTAAGTCCGCTCTGCTCCGAATCATCGCTCCGGCGTCAAAAATCGTCGTAGGACAAAAACTCGACACGCTATCTTGCATGAAAAAATCCGGGGAACACGATGGCGTCGTCAAAAGTGCAGGTCGTCGAGCTCGTTTTCGAGAGAAAAAAAAAAAAATTCTCAAAATTCGACAAAAAAATAAAACGATTATTGGATCGTGTAGAGAATGTAAAACTGCATAAGAATCGCATAGACGAAAATTAGCGTTCTCGTGCTCGTTTTTGTGGAAAAAATTAAAAAAGCTCTCAAAGTTCGAGATAAAAAAAGAAAAAACCATCCACCAGGTAGCCAACGGTAAACGGTACAAGTATCGTACGAGCGAAAACGAGCGTTACCGTGCTCGTTTTCGAGTTATTGACGAAAAACGGCCTGGAGCGATCGGTCCGGCGGTCGACGCGCGAAAGTTTCTAAGTCCGCTCTGCTCCGAATCATCGCTCCGGCGTCAAAAATCGTCGTAGGACAAAAAATCGACACGCTACTTTGCAGGAAAAAATCCGGGGAACACGATGGCGTCGTCAAATGTGCAGGTCGTCGAGCTCGTTTTCGAGAAAAAAAAAAAAAAATTCTCAAAATTCGACAAACAAATAAAACGATTGTTGGACCGTGTAGAGAATGTACAACTGCATAAGAATCGTATAGACGAAAATTGGCGTTCACGTGCTCGTTTTTGTGGAGAAAATTAAAAAAGCTCTCAAAGTTCGAGATAAAAAAAGAAAAAACCATCCACCAGGTAGCCAACGGTAAACGGTACAAGTATCGTACGGGCGAAAACGAGCGTTACCGTGCTCGTTTTCGAGTTATTGACGAAAAACGGCCTGGAGCGATCGGTCCGGCGGTCGACGCGCGAAAGATTCTAAGTCCGCTCTGCTCCGAATCATCGCTCCGGCGTCAAAAATCGTCGTAGGACAAAAAATCGACACGCTACTTTGCAGGAAAAAATCCGGGGAACACGATGGCGTCGTCAAAAGTGCAGGTCGTCGAGCTCGTTTTCGAGAGAAAAAAAAAAAAATTCTCAAAATTCGACAAACAAATAAAACGATTGTTGGACCGTGTAGAGAATGTAAAACTGCATAAGAATCGTATAGACGAAAATTGGCGTTCACGTGCTCGTTTTTGTGGAAAAAATTAAAAAAGCTCTCAAAGCTCGAGATAAAAAAAAAAAAAACCATCGACCAGGTAGCCAACGGTAGACGGTACAAGTATCGTATGGGCGAAAACGAGCGTTACCGTGCTCGTTTTCGAGTTATTGACGAAAAACGGCCTGGAGCGATCGGTCCGGCGGTCGACGCGCGAAAGTTTCTAAGTCCGCTCTGCTCCGAATCATCGCTCCGGCGTCAAAAATCGTCGTAGGACAAAAACTCGACACGCTATCTTGCATGAAAAAATCCGGGGAACACGATGGCGTCGTCAAAAGTGCAGGTCGTCGAGCTCGTTTTCGAGAGAAAAAAAAAAAAATTCTCAAAATTCGACAAAAAAATAAAACGATTATTGGATCGTGTAGAGAATGTAAAACTGCATAAGAATCGCATAGACGAAAATTAGCGTTCTCGTGCTCGTTTTTGTGGAAAAAATTAAAAAAGCTCTCAAAGTTCGAGATAAAAAAAGAAAAAACCATCCACCAGGTAGCCAACGGTAAACGGTACAAGTATCGTACGAGCGAAAACGAGCGTTACCGTGCTCGTTTTCGAGTTATTGACGAAAAACGGCCTGGAGCGATCGGTCCGGCGGTCGACGCGCGAAAGTTTCTAAGTCCGCTCTGCTCCGAATCATCGCTCCGGCGTCAAAAATCGTCGTAGGACAAAAAATCGACACGCTACTTTGCAGGAAAAAATCCGGGGAACACGATGGCGTCGTCAAATGTGCAGGTCGTCGAGCTCGTTTTCGAGAAAAAAAAAAAAAAATTCTCAAAATTCGACAAACAAATAAAACGATTGTTGGACCGTGTAGAGAATGTACAACTGCATAAGAATCGTATAGACGAAAATTGGCGTTCACGTGCTCGTTTTTGTGGAGAAAATTAAAAAAGCTCTCAAAGTTCGAGATAAAAAAAGAAAAAACCATCCACCAGGTAGCCAACGGTAAACGGTACAAGTATCGTACGGGCGAAAACGAGCGTTACCGTGCTCGTTTTCGAGTTATTGACGAAAAACGGCCTGGAGCGATCGGTCCGGCGGTCGACGCGCGAAAGTTTCTAAGTCCGCTCTGCTCCGAATCATCGCTCCGGCGTCAAAAATCGTCGTAGGACAAAAAATCGACACGCTATCTTGCAGAAAAAAATCCGGGGAACACGATGGCGTCGTCAAAAGTGCAGGTCGTCGAGCTCGTTTTCGAGAGAAAAAAAGAAAAATTCTCAAAATTCGACAAAAAAATAAAACGATTATTGGATCGTGTAGAGAATGTGAAACTGCATAAGAATCGTGTAGACGAAAATTGGCGTTCACGTGCTCGTTTTTGTGGAAAAAATTAAAAAAGCTCTCAAAGCTCGAGATAAAAAAAAAAAAAACCATCGACCAGGTAGCCAACGGTAGACGGTACAAGTATCGTATGGGCGAAAACGAGCGTTACCGTGCTCGTTTTCGAGTTATTGACGAAAAACGGCCTGGAGCGATCGGTCCGGCGGTCGACGCGCGAAAGTTTCTAAGTCCGCTCTGCTCCGAATCATCGCTCCGGCGTCAAAAATCGTCGTAGGACAAAAACTCGACACGCTATCTTGCATGAAAAAATCCGGGGAACACGATGGCGTCGTCAAAAGTGCAGGTCGTCGAGCTCGTTTTCGAGAGAAAAAAAAAAAAATTCTCAAAATTCGACAAAAAAATAAAACGATTATTGGATCGTGTAGAGAATGTAAAACTGCATAAGAATCGCATAGACGAAAATTAGCGTTCACGTGCTCGTTTTTGTGGAGAAAATTAAAAAAGCTCTCAAAGTTCGAGATAAAAAAAGAAAAAACCATCCACCAGGTAGCCAACGGTAAACGGTACAAGTATCGTACGGGCGAAAACGAGCGTTACCGTGCTCGTTTTCGAGTTATTGACGAAAAACGGCCTGGAGCGATCGGTCCGGCGGTCGACGCGCGAAAGTTTCTAAGTCCGCTCTGCTCCCCTCAGGGGCTGCCAGCCTTTCAGCTGCAGTACGGGCTTAACGAACCCGGGGTACCCGAGTCATACACACACCGTAAGCCTCCTGTTGGTCGTCACAACGACCCATTCACAATTCCCTATTGGTTTTGTGAATGGTACGTGACGGCAGGAGGAACGGGGGTCTTGGCTTAACCGCCTGGGCCACGAGTATGGCGACTCTATAAAATCGCCCTCCAATCCTAAGCTATGGTGCGCGGCGATGGGATGCATGGTTGGGGGAGGAGGCCCAATCCCAAGCGACCACCTCCGGGGAACCTGCCGAACCCCCGGAGTATTAGGCTTACCCGGGTAAGGCGGCACTGCCCGGGTGGACCTTTATTTCCGACCATCTCGTGGGATTTTTTATGGACTCAGAAAATAAAATGGGGATGGGGCGGGTTTTGTCGGTTGGGGAGGACGGAGACGGGGTTGGGGTTAGGGTGGCGGCGCTCGCGCCCCACTCAGCGCCAGGTCCGGCTTCGTGGAGGGTGGAGGAGGACGACGAGACGGCGTCGGTCTCGTCCTTCTCCTCCAGCACGAGCCACATAGGCTCTAAGAGGAAGAGGACGGGGCAGGCCGTCGTCGAGGTGGGCGGGGCGATGAGCCCGTCGGTGAGGCTGAGTTGCCTCAGGGACGAGGTGACCGAGGAGATATCGGAGAGGATCTCCTCGTCCCTGAGGCGGGTGGAGAAAGTCGCCGCTGCCTGCGCCTTTAAGGGGCAGAAAAGCGGTGGCGCGGAGGCCCTGAAGGCCGCGGCGGAGGAAATGAGGGAGGCGGCGCGGGAGCTCAGAGGGCGGAACGCCCGTCTGCAGCTCCTGTTGGAGGAGGAGCGACAGGGGAGGAGGAGGGCAGAGGCGCTGTGGAACAGCGCGGCCCTTCCTCCCATCCTCCCTCCTCCTCCACCGCCGCGTCCCTCGGCGGAGGTAAATAAGCGGAGTGCGGCGGCAGTGGTGCGGGGCACCGCGGGCCCCTCCACCCGCACTCCGCCCGTGAAGAAGTCCCCGTCCTCCTCAGAAGACGATCTTCTGAGGAGGATTGGGGACATGATTGATGGCAAGCTGGCCGCCTTCCGGGAGGAGCTCCTCGCCGGAAGAGCGGTCAGCAGGAAGGCGGTGCCTCCCCGACCTGTTCCAGTACAGTCGGGGAAGGCAAAGAAGGGCGGAGTGAAGGCTCCGCCCAGCGTTGCGGCACCAGGGCCCCGGGTCGCGACCCCCAAGGGGGGTGGTGTACCCGTGGTCGCGGTGGTCGCGTCCTCCACAGCACCCTCCCAAGGGGGGGTGGCGTGGAGTGAGGTGGTGGGGCGGAAGGCGAAGCGGGCGGCGAGGAAGGCCTCGCAACCGCAGCCTCCGCCTCCGCCGCCGGCGGCCAAGGTAAAGGCCGCGAAGGTCGGGAAGGCACGACCAGGTCGTCCCCCAAAAACGGCAGCGGTGACGCTGACCGTTGCGCAGGGGGGCGACCTGACCCTCGCGGAGGCGATGCGGCTCGCCAGGGAGAATATCTCCCTGGAAGAGCTGGGCATCGCCTCCGTGAGGGCGAAGAGGGCCGTGACCGGGGGTCTCTTGCTGGAGATCCCCGGTGCAGAAGGCGGCGCGAAGGCGGATCGTCTCGCCCAGAGGCTCCGGGAGCAGCTGGGCGAGCGAGGTGTCCGGGTCGCCCGGCCCACGAAGCGCACGGAGATGCGCGTTTGTGGGCTGGACGACTCGGTCAGCGCGCAGGATGTGTCCCGTGCCCTTGCGAGGGCGGGGGACTGTCCTGTGGAGGATCTGCGGGTCGGAGAGATCCGCAGGTCGCCCTCCGGCCTCGGGTCGGTGTGGGCCCGGTGCCCCCTCTCCGCCGCCCGTAAGGTGGCGGAATCCGGGAGGGTGTTGGTGGGGTGGGTTTCGGCGCGAGTGGAAATCCTCGCGCCGCGCCCGCTCCAGTGTCACCGCTGCCTCGAATTGGGGCACGTGAGGCAGTGGTGCACCTCGCCGGTGGACCGCAGCGGTCAGTGTTACCGCTGCGGTGCCAAAGAGCACCGTGCGAGCCAGTGCTCGGCGGCCCCCCACTGCCCGTTGTGTGCGGACATGGGGAGGCCAGCCGATCACAGGGTGGGGAGCAAGAAGTGCTCCCCCCCCTCCCGGAAGGAGAGGAAGAGGCGGGCTGCACCGGCTCCGGTGCCGAGGGCGGTGGCATCGTCCTCGATGGAGGTGGACGGTGCTACGGGGACGGACGGCCGGGAGGAGGCTGGCGCGGCCATTAATTAATGCCGCCCCGCCTCCTCCTCCAGGCCAACCTCAACCACTGCCGCGCGGCACAGGACTTGATGTCCCAAGTCCTCGCGGAGTGGGGGGTTGGCCTGGCGGTCGCCGCCGAGCCGTACCGCGTCCCTGATCACCCTCATTGGGTGGGCGACGCGGACGGCTTGGTGGCGACGGTATGGGGAGGGGGCGACGGGTCCCCACCGTTCTCCTTGTTGGAGCGCGGTCGGGGATTCGTCGCCGTGGACTGGGGGGGAGTCGCTGTGGTGGGGTGCTACATTTCGCCCCGTAGCGGTCACGCTGCGTTCGAGCTGTACTTGGCCGAGGTCGCGGCATGCGTGCAGCGCTGCGCGGCCCGGCCGGTGCTGGTCCTGGGGGATTTTAATGCCAAGTCGGTGGCTTGGGGATCCCCCAGGACCTCCGTTCGCGGCGGGATCCTGGGCGATTGGGCGGCGGGGCTCGACCTCCGGGTATTGAACCGGGGGTCGGAGCACACATGCGTGCGGCGATATGGGGGGTCCATCGTGGATGTTGGATTCGCGACCCCCAACGCCGTGCGCATGGTGTCGGGTTGGCACGTGGTCGCGGGGGCAGAGACACTCTCCGATCACCGGTACATCCGGATGGAGGTCTCTGCCGCCGCGAGTGCATCCCGACACGGCCGCCTGCGTGGCACCCCACCACGCCGCTGGGCGCTTCGGCGCCTCGACAAGGACGCCCTGATGGCAGCTGCCCTCGCTGCAACTTGGCCGCAGGGAGCGGCCGAGTTGCCGAGCATAGAGGAGGAGGTCGCCCGGCTCGGAGCATTGGTCGCGGGTATTTGCGACGCGGCGATGCCTCGGGTCGGGCGGGCTTCTCCTCGCCGGGCGGTGTACTGGTGGTCGGACGCGATCGCGGAGTTGCGAGTCGCGACTGTCCGCGCCCGACGCCAGTACACCCGCGCGCGCCGTCGTCAACGTACAGGCGACGGCGTGGCGCGAGCGAGGGCAGCTGATGACCTGTATGGAGCATACCGCGTGGCGCGGGTTGCTCTGCAGGTCGCCATCAAACGGGCCAAGACCCGGGCATGGAAGGAGCTCCTCCAGACCCTTGATGACGATCCATGGGGGCGCCCATATAAGGTGGTGCTGAATAAGCTCCGCCCGTGGGCGCCCCCCGTCACCGAGGGTCTTGACCTCCGGCTGCTGGAGGACGTGGTCAATACACTCTTCCCAATTGGGGAGAGGGGACCGCGTCCTCCGGCGGCGGCGGCTGTCCCAGTGGAGTGGACGGCCGAACTGGGGGTCACGCAGGAGGAGCTGGCAGCGGCCATCAGACGGCTCGGGGTTCGTAACACGGCCCCGGGTCCGGATGGTGTGCCCGGCCGGGTTTGGGTCTTGACCCAGGGCGTCCTTGGGGCCGACCTCAGGCGGTTGTTCGACCGCTGCCTGAGGGACGGGCGATTCCCCCCCAGTTGGAAGGTGGCGAGGATGGTCCTCCTCCGGAAGGAGGGTCGGCCCGCGGAGTCTCCCTCCGCATACCGGCCCATTTGTCTCCTCGACGAGGTGGGCAAGCTCTTCGAGCGTGTGATTGCTGCCCGCCTCGTCGAGCACCTGTCGCGGGGTGATCCCGGTCTGGCCGACTGCCAGTTCGGTTTCCGGGGGGGCCGATCGACTATCGACGCGATAGGTCGTGTGAGGGCCCTCTCGGGGGCGGCCGTCTCCCGGGGAGGGGTGGCATTGGCAATATCCTTGGATATTGCCAATGCCTTTAACACCCTCCCCTGGGAAGAGATAAGGAGGGGACTCGAATATCATCGGGTCCCCCCTTGTCTCAGGGCGGTCGTCGGGGATTATCTCCGCGGCAGGTGGATCGAGTATCCGGGCCGGGATGGTGATATGCGGAGGGAGGTGTACTGCGGTGTTCCGCAGGGGTCGGTCCTCGGGCCACTCCTGTGGAACATCGCGTACGACTCGGTGTTGCGGGCCGGCCTCCCCGACGGCGTCAGCACGGTGTGTTATGCGGATGACACACTGGTGCTGGCCGTCGGGGCGCACTGGGGGAGGGCCATGCGTCGCGCGGAGGAGGGGTCGCAACGCGTCGTCGACCGGATCAGGGGGATGGGGATGACGGTGGCGGTCCATAAGACCGAGGTGATTGCGTTTCATTCACCTCGGCAGGATCCGCCACCCCCTCTGATCCGGGTGGGTGGGGCTGACATCGAGGTGAAGCCCCAGATCAGGTATCTAGGGCTGATCCTCGATAGCCACTGGCGTTTCGAGGAGCATTTCCGCTGCCTGGTCCCCCGGTTGGAAAGGATGGTTGCGGCTCTGGGCCGGATCCTGCCCAACCTGGGGGGCCCGGCGGGCCGAGTTCGTCGCCTCTATGTGGCAATGGTCCAGTCGGTGGCCCTATACGGGGCCCCCGTCTGGGCGGACGACCTGGCTGCCTCCCGGCGCGGCATGACTATGCTGCGTCGGGTGCAGAGGCGCATGGCGCTCAGGGTCGTCCGCGGGTATCGGACCATGTCACATGAGGCGGCGACGGTTCTAGCGGGGATGCCGCCCATGGACCTGCTCGCGCGGTCGCACGCGGTGATGTACCGGCACCGCGTCGACCGTCGCGCGGGGGTGGGGGCGGTCCCGGGCGGGCAGGAACCTGCTTGGGGCGATTTGAAGCGCCAGGCCCGGCAGTCCGTGTTGCTCGCGTGGCAGGAGCGGCTGGCTCTGCCAACCGCGGGGCACCGGACTGTCGGGGCGGTTCGGCCACTCCTGAAGGAGTGGCTGGACAGAGGCCATGGCAGCCTCACCTACCGGATGGCACAGGTATTTTCCGGGCATGGCAGCTTCGGAAGATACCTGTGCCGGATAGGGAAGGAGCCGACGGCGCGTTGCTGCCACTGCGACGCTGAGCAGGACACGGCGGATCATACCCTGGAGGTATGCCCCGCGTGGGAGGGGGAGCGCCGTGTCCTGGTCGGCGTCGTCGGGCGGGATGTCTCGCTGCCGGGCGTGGTGCGCGCCATGCTCGGCAGCGAGGAGAAGTGGAGGGCCGTGGCCTCCTTCTGCGAGAACGTAATGTTGCAGAAGGAGGCCGCGGGGAGGGAGCGCGAGCTTCAGCGGCGGGCTGAAGCTCGCGCTCGTGCGGTGGCCCGAGGTCGTCGCCCGGTCGCGAGGCGTCGCGGGCGGCCGCCTCGGCGTGGCGGATGACCTAGGCTGGGAGGGGGGTCCTGAGGGGACCCTCCTCCCGCCAGGCGGCGCCGGGTCGGACCGGTTGGGGGTAGGAGTGCCTCCCCCTACCGGTCCGACGCAAGGGGAGGCACCCTCGGCGGTCTGGTGCGGCCATGAACGCCCGGCCGCCGAGGGGTGGAAACGGGGTCGCGGGCGGTTGCGAGTTGGGGCTCGCAGCCGCCACTAAACGCGGCCCCGGGACGGATAGCGGCGGGATGGAGTGGCCCCGTCCCGCCGCTATGAGGCAGTGTGTCTACTGGGGGGACCGATTGTCCCCCCGGGGGATGGGCGCGAAAGCGCGGGCACGGGGAGGATACCGGAAGAATGCTTCGAGCGATTCCCGGTATCCTCCCAAAGCGTGCCGAAGGGTCACCGTGGGGTTTTTAGTGGGTAGGTCCCGCGCCTGTCGTTGTACGGGCGCAGGGAATCCCACACACCCCTCCCACCTCTCCCCAAGGAGGTGGGAGGGAGTCTTTCGAAGATTTTCCCCACGACAAAAAAAAAAAAAAAAAAAAAAAAAAAAAAAAAAAAAAAAAGTCCGCTCTGCTCCGAATCATCGCTCCGGCGTCAAAAATCGTCGTAGGACAAAAAATCGACACGCTACTTTGCAGGAAAAAATCCGGGGAACACGATGGCGTCGTCAAAAGTGCAGGTCGTCGAGCTCGTTTTCGAGAGAAAAAAAAAAAAATTCTCAAAATTCGACAAAAAAATAAAACGATTATTGGATCGTGTAGAGAATGTAAAACTGCATAAGAATCGCATAGACGAAAATTAGCGTTCTCGTGCTCGTTTTTGTGGAAAAAATTAAAAAAGCTCTCAAAGTTCGAGATAAAAAAAGAAAAAACCATCCACCAGGTAGCCAACGGTAAACGGTACAAGTATCGTACGAGCGAAAACGAGCGTTACCGTGCTCGTTTTCGAGTTATTGACGAAAAACGGCCTGGAGCGATCGGTCCGGCGGTCGACGCGCGAAAGTTTCTAAGTCCGCTCTGCTCCGAATCATCGCTCCGGCGTCAAAAATCGTCGTAGGACAAAAAATCGACACGCTACTTTGCAGGAAAAAATCCGGGGAACACGATGGCGTCGTCAAATGTGCAGGTCGTCGAGCTCGTTTTCGAGAAAAAAAAAAAAAAATTCTCAAAATTCGACAAACAAATAAAACGATTGTTGGACCGTGTAGAGAATGTACAACTGCATAAGAATCGTATAGACGAAAATTGGCGTTCACGTGCTCGTTTTTGTGGAGAAAATTAAAAAAGCTCTCAAAGTTCGAGATAAAAAAAGAAAAAACCATCCACCAGGTAGCCAACGGTAAACGGTACAAGTATCGTACGGGCGAAAACGAGCGTTACCGTGCTCGTTTTCGAGTTATTGACGAAAAACGGCCTGGAGCGATCGGTCCGGCGGTCGACGCGCGAAAGTTTCTAAGTCCGCTCTGCTCCGAATCATCGCTCCGGCGTCAAAAATCGTCGTAGGACAAAAAATCGACACGCTATCTTGCAGAAAAAAATCCGGGGAACACGATGGCGTCGTCAAAAGTGCAGGTCGTCGAGCTCGTTTTCGAGAGAAAAAAAGAAAAATTCTCAAAATTCGACAAAAAAATAAAACGATTATTGGATCGTGTAGAGAATGTGAAACTGCATAAGAATCGTGTAGACGAAAATTGGCGTTCACGTGCTCGTTTTTGTGGAAAAAATTAAAAAAGCTCTCAAAGCTCGAGATAAAAAAAAAAAAAACCATCGACCAGGTAGCCAACGGTAGACGGTACAAGTATCGTATGGGCGAAAACGAGCGTTACCGTGCTCGTTTTCGAGTTATTGACGAAAAACGGCCTGGAGCGATCGGTCCGGCGGTCGACGCGCGAAAGTTTCTAAGTCCGCTCTGCTCCGAATCATCGCTCCGGCGTCAAAAATCGTCGTAGGACAAAAACTCGACACGCTATCTTGCATGAAAAAATCCGGGGAACACGATGGCGTCGTCAAAAGTGCAGGTCGTCGAGCTCGTTTTCGAGAGAAAAAAAAAAAAATTCTCAAAATTCGACAAAAAAATAAAACGATTATTGGATCGTGTAGAGAATGTAAAACTGCATAAGAATCGCATAGACGAAAATTAGCGTTCACGTGCTCGTTTTTGTGGAGAAAATTAAAAAAGCTCTCAAAGTTCGAGATAAAAAAAGAAAAAACCATCCACCAGGTAGCCAACGGTAAACGGTACAAGTATCGTACGGGCGAAAACGAGCGTTACCGTGCTCGTTTTCGAGTTATTGACGAAAAACGGCCTGGAGCGATCGGTCCGGCGGTCGACGCGCGAAAGTTTCTAAGTCCGCTCTGCTCCCCTCAGGGGCTGCCAGCCTTTCAGCTGCAGTACGGGCTTAACGAACCCGGGGTACCCGAGTCATACACACACCGTAAGCCTCCTGTTGGTCGTCACAACGACCCATTCACAATTCCCTATTGGTTTTGTGAATGGTACGTGACGGCAGGAGGAACGGGGGTCTTGGCTTAACCGCCTGGGCCACGAGTATGGCGACTCTATAAAATCGCCCTCCAATCCTAAGCTATGGTGCGCGGCGATGGGATGCATGGTTGGGGGAGGAGGCCCAATCCCAAGCGACCACCTCCGGGGAACCTGCCGAACCCCCGGAGTATTAGGCTTACCCGGGTAAGGCGGCACTGCCCGGGTGGACCTTTATTTCCGACCATCTCGTGGGATTTTTTATGGACTCAGAAAATAAAATGGGGATGGGGCGGGTTTTGTCGGTTGGGGAGGACGGAGACGGGGTTGGGGTTAGGGTGGCGGCGCTCGCGCCCCACTCAGCGCCAGGTCCGGCTTCGTGGAGGGTGGAGGAGGACGACGAGACGGCGTCGGTCTCGTCCTTCTCCTCCAGCACGAGCCACATAGGCTCTAAGAGGAAGAGGACGGGGCAGGCCGTCGTCGAGGTGGGCGGGGCGATGAGCCCGTCGGTGAGGCTGAGTTGCCTCAGGGACGAGGTGACCGAGGAGATATCGGAGAGGATCTCCTCGTCCCTGAGGCGGGTGGAGAAAGTCGCCGCTGCCTGCGCCTTTAAGGGGCAGAAAAGCGGTGGCGCGGAGGCCCTGAAGGCCGCGGCGGAGGAAATGAGGGAGGCGGCGCGGGAGCTCAGAGGGCGGAACGCCCGTCTGCAGCTCCTGTTGGAGGAGGAGCGACAGGGGAGGAGGAGGGCAGAGGCGCTGTGGAACAGCGCGGCCCTTCCTCCCATCCTCCCTCCTCCTCCACCGCCGCGTCCCTCGGCGGAGGTAAATAAGCGGAGTGCGGCGGCAGTGGTGCGGGGCACCGCGGGCCCCTCCACCCGCACTCCGCCCGTGAAGAAGTCCCCGTCCTCCTCAGAAGACGATCTTCTGAGGAGGATTGGGGACATGATTGATGGCAAGCTGGCCGCCTTCCGGGAGGAGCTCCTCGCCGGAAGAGCGGTCAGCAGGAAGGCGGTGCCTCCCCGACCTGTTCCAGTACAGTCGGGGAAGGCAAAGAAGGGCGGAGTGAAGGCTCCGCCCAGCGTTGCGGCACCAGGGCCCCGGGTCGCGACCCCCAAGGGGGGTGGTGTACCCGTGGTCGCGGTGGTCGCGTCCTCCACAGCACCCTCCCAAGGGGGGGTGGCGTGGAGTGAGGTGGTGGGGCGGAAGGCGAAGCGGGCGGCGAGGAAGGCCTCGCAACCGCAGCCTCCGCCTCCGCCGCCGGCGGCCAAGGTAAAGGCCGCGAAGGTCGGGAAGGCACGACCAGGTCGTCCCCCAAAAACGGCAGCGGTGACGCTGACCGTTGCGCAGGGGGGCGACCTGACCCTCGCGGAGGCGATGCGGCTCGCCAGGGAGAATATCTCCCTGGAAGAGCTGGGCATCGCCTCCGTGAGGGCGAAGAGGGCCGTGACCGGGGGTCTCTTGCTGGAGATCCCCGGTGCAGAAGGCGGCGCGAAGGCGGATCGTCTCGCCCAGAGGCTCCGGGAGCAGCTGGGCGAGCGAGGTGTCCGGGTCGCCCGGCCCACGAAGCGCACGGAGATGCGCGTTTGTGGGCTGGACGACTCGGTCAGCGCGCAGGATGTGTCCCGTGCCCTTGCGAGGGCGGGGGACTGTCCTGTGGAGGATCTGCGGGTCGGAGAGATCCGCAGGTCGCCCTCCGGCCTCGGGTCGGTGTGGGCCCGGTGCCCCCTCTCCGCCGCCCGTAAGGTGGCGGAATCCGGGAGGGTGTTGGTGGGGTGGGTTTCGGCGCGAGTGGAAATCCTCGCGCCGCGCCCGCTCCAGTGTCACCGCTGCCTCGAATTGGGGCACGTGAGGCAGTGGTGCACCTCGCCGGTGGACCGCAGCGGTCAGTGTTACCGCTGCGGTGCCAAAGAGCACCGTGCGAGCCAGTGCTCGGCGGCCCCCCACTGCCCGTTGTGTGCGGACATGGGGAGGCCAGCCGATCACAGGGTGGGGAGCAAGAAGTGCTCCCCCCCCTCCCGGAAGGAGAGGAAGAGGCGGGCTGCACCGGCTCCGGTGCCGAGGGCGGTGGCATCGTCCTCGATGGAGGTGGACGGTGCTACGGGGACGGACGGCCGGGAGGAGGCTGGCGCGGCCATTAATTAATGCCGCCCCGCCTCCTCCTCCAGGCCAACCTCAACCACTGCCGCGCGGCACAGGACTTGATGTCCCAAGTCCTCGCGGAGTGGGGGGTTGGCCTGGCGGTCGCCGCCGAGCCGTACCGCGTCCCTGATCACCCTCATTGGGTGGGCGACGCGGACGGCTTGGTGGCGACGGTATGGGGAGGGGGCGACGGGTCCCCACCGTTCTCCTTGTTGGAGCGCGGTCGGGGATTCGTCGCCGTGGACTGGGGGGGAGTCGCTGTGGTGGGGTGCTACATTTCGCCCCGTAGCGGTCACGCTGCGTTCGAGCTGTACTTGGCCGAGGTCGCGGCATGCGTGCAGCGCTGCGCGGCCCGGCCGGTGCTGGTCCTGGGGGATTTTAATGCCAAGTCGGTGGCTTGGGGATCCCCCAGGACCTCCGTTCGCGGCGGGATCCTGGGCGATTGGGCGGCGGGGCTCGACCTCCGGGTATTGAACCGGGGGTCGGAGCACACATGCGTGCGGCGATATGGGGGGTCCATCGTGGATGTTGGATTCGCGACCCCCAACGCCGTGCGCATGGTGTCGGGTTGGCACGTGGTCGCGGGGGCAGAGACACTCTCCGATCACCGGTACATCCGGATGGAGGTCTCTGCCGCCGCGAGTGCATCCCGACACGGCCGCCTGCGTGGCACCCCACCACGCCGCTGGGCGCTTCGGCGCCTCGACAAGGACGCCCTGATGGCAGCTGCCCTCGCTGCAACTTGGCCGCAGGGAGCGGCCGAGTTGCCGAGCATAGAGGAGGAGGTCGCCCGGCTCGGAGCATTGGTCGCGGGTATTTGCGACGCGGCGATGCCTCGGGTCGGGCGGGCTTCTCCTCGCCGGGCGGTGTACTGGTGGTCGGACGCGATCGCGGAGTTGCGAGTCGCGACTGTCCGCGCCCGACGCCAGTACACCCGCGCGCGCCGTCGTCAACGTACAGGCGACGGCGTGGCGCGAGCGAGGGCAGCTGATGACCTGTATGGAGCATACCGCGTGGCGCGGGTTGCTCTGCAGGTCGCCATCAAACGGGCCAAGACCCGGGCATGGAAGGAGCTCCTCCAGACCCTTGATGACGATCCATGGGGGCGCCCATATAAGGTGGTGCTGAATAAGCTCCGCCCGTGGGCGCCCCCCGTCACCGAGGGTCTTGACCTCCGGCTGCTGGAGGACGTGGTCAATACACTCTTCCCAATTGGGGAGAGGGGACCGCGTCCTCCGGCGGCGGCGGCTGTCCCAGTGGAGTGGACGGCCGAACTGGGGGTCACGCAGGAGGAGCTGGCAGCGGCCATCAGACGGCTCGGGGTTCGTAACACGGCCCCGGGTCCGGATGGTGTGCCCGGCCGGGTTTGGGTCTTGACCCAGGGCGTCCTTGGGGCCGACCTCAGGCGGTTGTTCGACCGCTGCCTGAGGGACGGGCGATTCCCCCCCAGTTGGAAGGTGGCGAGGATGGTCCTCCTCCGGAAGGAGGGTCGGCCCGCGGAGTCTCCCTCCGCATACCGGCCCATTTGTCTCCTCGACGAGGTGGGCAAGCTCTTCGAGCGTGTGATTGCTGCCCGCCTCGTCGAGCACCTGTCGCGGGGTGATCCCGGTCTGGCCGACTGCCAGTTCGGTTTCCGGGGGGGCCGATCGACTATCGACGCGATAGGTCGTGTGAGGGCCCTCTCGGGGGCGGCCGTCTCCCGGGGAGGGGTGGCATTGGCAATATCCTTGGATATTGCCAATGCCTTTAACACCCTCCCCTGGGAAGAGATAAGGAGGGGACTCGAATATCATCGGGTCCCCCCTTGTCTCAGGGCGGTCGTCGGGGATTATCTCCGCGGCAGGTGGATCGAGTATCCGGGCCGGGATGGTGATATGCGGAGGGAGGTGTACTGCGGTGTTCCGCAGGGGTCGGTCCTCGGGCCACTCCTGTGGAACATCGCGTACGACTCGGTGTTGCGGGCCGGCCTCCCCGACGGCGTCAGCACGGTGTGTTATGCGGATGACACACTGGTGCTGGCCGTCGGGGCGCACTGGGGGAGGGCCATGCGTCGCGCGGAGGAGGGGTCGCAACGCGTCGTCGACCGGATCAGGGGGATGGGGATGACGGTGGCGGTCCATAAGACCGAGGTGATTGCGTTTCATTCACCTCGGCAGGATCCGCCACCCCCTCTGATCCGGGTGGGTGGGGCTGACATCGAGGTGAAGCCCCAGATCAGGTATCTAGGGCTGATCCTCGATAGCCACTGGCGTTTCGAGGAGCATTTCCGCTGCCTGGTCCCCCGGTTGGAAAGGATGGTTGCGGCTCTGGGCCGGATCCTGCCCAACCTGGGGGGCCCGGCGGGCCGAGTTCGTCGCCTCTATGTGGCAATGGTCCAGTCGGTGGCCCTATACGGGGCCCCCGTCTGGGCGGACGACCTGGCTGCCTCCCGGCGCGGCATGACTATGCTGCGTCGGGTGCAGAGGCGCATGGCGCTCAGGGTCGTCCGCGGGTATCGGACCATGTCACATGAGGCGGCGACGGTTCTAGCGGGGATGCCGCCCATGGACCTGCTCGCGCGGTCGCACGCGGTGATGTACCGGCACCGCGTCGACCGTCGCGCGGGGGTGGGGGCGGTCCCGGGCGGGCAGGAACCTGCTTGGGGCGATTTGAAGCGCCAGGCCCGGCAGTCCGTGTTGCTCGCGTGGCAGGAGCGGCTGGCTCTGCCAACCGCGGGGCACCGGACTGTCGGGGCGGTTCGGCCACTCCTGAAGGAGTGGCTGGACAGAGGCCATGGCAGCCTCACCTACCGGATGGCACAGGTATTTTCCGGGCATGGCAGCTTCGGAAGATACCTGTGCCGGATAGGGAAGGAGCCGACGGCGCGTTGCTGCCACTGCGACGCTGAGCAGGACACGGCGGATCATACCCTGGAGGTATGCCCCGCGTGGGAGGGGGAGCGCCGTGTCCTGGTCGGCGTCGTCGGGCGGGATGTCTCGCTGCCGGGCGTGGTGCGCGCCATGCTCGGCAGCGAGGAGAAGTGGAGGGCCGTGGCCTCCTTCTGCGAGAACGTAATGTTGCAGAAGGAGGCCGCGGGGAGGGAGCGCGAGCTTCAGCGGCGGGCTGAAGCTCGCGCTCGTGCGGTGGCCCGAGGTCGTCGCCCGGTCGCGAGGCGTCGCGGGCGGCCGCCTCGGCGTGGCGGATGACCTAGGCTGGGAGGGGGGTCCTGAGGGGACCCTCCTCCCGCCAGGCGGCGCCGGGTCGGACCGGTTGGGGGTAGGAGTGCCTCCCCCTACCGGTCCGACGCAAGGGGAGGCACCCTCGGCGGTCTGGTGCGGCCATGAACGCCCGGCCGCCGAGGGGTGGAAACGGGGTCGCGGGCGGTTGCGAGTTGGGGCTCGCAGCCGCCACTAAACGCGGCCCCGGGACGGATAGCGGCGGGATGGAGTGGCCCCGTCCCGCCGCTATGAGGCAGTGTGTCTACTGGGGGGACCGATTGTCCCCCCGGGGGATGGGCGCGAAAGCGCGGGCACGGGGAGGATACCGGAAGAATGCTTCGAGCGATTCCCGGTATCCTCCCAAAGCGTGCCGAAGGGTCACCGTGGGGTTTTTAGTGGGTAGGTCCCGCGCCTGTCGTTGTACGGGCGCAGGGAATCCCACACACCCCTCCCACCTCTCCCCAAGGAGGTGGGAGGGAGTCTTTCGAAGATTTTCCCCACGACAAAAAAAAAAAAAAAAAAAAAAGTCCGCTCTGCTCCGAATCATCGCTCCGGCGTCAAAAATCGTCGTAGGACAAAAAATCGACACGCTACTTTGCAGGAAAAAATCCGGGGAACACGATGGCGTCGTCAAAAGTGCAGGTCGTCGAGCTCGTTTTCGAGAGAAAAAAAAAAAAATTCTCAAAATTCGACAAACAAATAAAACGATTGTTGGACCGTGTAGAGAATGTAAAACTGCATAAGAATCGTATAGACGAAAATTGGCGTTCACGTGCTCGTTTTTGTGGAAAAAATTAAAAAAGCTCTCAAAGCTCGAGATAAAAAAAAAAAAAACCATCGACCAGGTAGCCAACGGTAGACGGTACAAGTATCGTATGGGCGAAAACGAGCGTTACCGTGCTCGTTTTCGAGTTATTGACGAAAAACGGCCTGGAGCGATCGGTCCGGCGGTCGACGCGCGAAAGTTTCTAAGTCCGCTCTGCTCCGAATCATCGCTCCGGCGTCAAAAATCGTCGTAGGACAAAAACTCGACACGCTATCTTGCATGAAAAAATCCGGGGAACACGATGGCGTCGTCAAAAGTGCAGGTCGTCGAGCTCGTTTTCGAGAGAAAAAAAAAAAAATTCTCAAAATTCGACAAAAAAATAAAACGATTATTGGATCGTGTAGAGAATGTAAAACTGCATCAGAATCGCATAGACGAAAATTAGCGTTCTCGTGCTCGTTTTTGTGGAAAAAATTAAAAAAGCTCTCAAAGTTCGAGATAAAAAAAGAAAAAACCATCCACCAGGTAGCCAACGGTAAACGGTACAAGTATCGTATGGGCGAAAACGAGCGTTACCGTGCTCGTTTTCGAGTTATTGACGAAAAACGGCCTGGAGCGATCGGTCCGGCGGTCGACGCGCGAAAGTTTCTAAGTCCGCTCTGCTCCGAATCATCGCTCCGGCGTCAAAAATCGTCGTAGGACAAAAACTCGACACGCTATCTTGCATGAAAAAATCCGGGGAACACGATGGCGTCGTCAAAAGTGCAGGTCGTCGAGCTCGTTTTCGAGAGAAAAAAAAAAAAATTCTCAAAATTCGACAAAAAAATAAAACGATTATTGGATCGTGTAGAGAATGTAAAACTGCATAAGAATCGCATAGACGAAAATTAGCGTTCTCGTGCTCGTTTTTGTGGAAAAAATTAAAAAAGCTCTCAAAGTTCGAGATAAAAGAAGAAAAAACCATCCACCAGGTAGCCAACGGTAAACGGTACAAGTATCGTACGAGCGAAAACGAGCGTTACCGTGCTCGTTTTCGAGTTATTGACGAAAAACGGCCTGGAGCGATCGGTCCGGCGGTCGACGCGCGAAAGTTTCTAAGTCCGCTCTGCTCCGAATCATCGCTCCGGCGTCAAAAATCGTCGTAGGACAAAAAATCGACACGCTACTTTGCAGGAAAAAATCCGGGGAACACGATGGCGTCGTCAAATGTGCAGGTCGTCGAGCTCGTTTTCGAGAAAAAAAAAAAAAAATTCTCAAAATTCGACAAACAAATAAAACGATTGTTGGACCGTGTAGAGAATGTACAACTGCATAAGAATCGTATAGACGAAAATTGGCGTTCACGTGCTCGTTTTTGTGGAGAAAATTAAAAAAGCTCTCAAAGTTCGAGATAAAAAAAGAAAAAACCATCCACCAGGTAGCCAACGGTAAACGGTACAAGTATCGTACGGGCGAAAACGAGCGTTACCGTGCTCGTTTTCGAGTTATTGACGAAAAACGGCCTGGAGCGATCGGTCCGGCGGTCGACGCGCGAAAGATTCTAAGTCCGCTCTGCTCCGAATCATCGCTCCGGCGTCAAAAATCGTCGTAGGACAAAAAATCGACACGCTACTTTGCAGGAAAAAATCCGGGGAACACGATGGCGTCGTCAAAAGTGCAGGTCGTCGAGCTCGTTTTCGAGAGAAAAAAAAAAAAATTCTCAAAATTCGACAAACAAATAAAACGATTGTTGGACCGTGTAGAGAATGTAAAACTGCATAAGAATCGTATAGACGAAAATTGGCGTTCACGTGCTCGTTTTTGTGGAAAAAATTAAAAAAGCTCTCAAAGTTCGAGATAAAAAAAAAAAAACCATCGACCAGGTAGCCAACGGTAAACGATACAAGTATCGTACGGGCGAAAACGAGCGTTACCGTGCTCGTTTTCGAGTTATTGACGAAAAACGGCCTGGAGCGATCGGTCCGGCGGTCGACGCGCGAAAGTTTCTAAGTCCGCTCTGCTCCGAATCATCGCTCCGGCGTCAAAAATCGTCGTAGGACAAAAAATCGACACGCTATCTTGCAGAAAAAAATCCGGGGAACACGATGGCGTCGTCAAAAGTGCAGGTCGTCGAGCTCGTTTTCGAGAGAAAAAAAGAAAAATTCTCAAAATTCGACAAAAAAATAAAACGATTATTGGATCGTGTAGAGAATGTGAAACTGCATAAGAATCGTGTAGACGAAAATTGGCGTTCACGTGCTCGTTTTTGTGGAAAAAATTAAAAAAGCTCTCAAAGCTCGAGATAAAAAAAAAAAAAACCATCGACCAGGTAGCCAACGGTAGACGGTACAAGTATCGTATGGGCGAAAACGAGCGTTACCGTGCTCGTTTTCGAGTTATTGACGAAAAACGGCCTGGAGCGATCGGTCCGGCGGTCGACGCGCGAAAGTTTCTAAGTCCGCTCTGCTCCGAATCATCGCTCCGGCGTCAAAAATCGTCGTAGGACAAAAACTCGACACGCTATCTTGCATGAAAAAATCCGGGGAACACGATGGCGTCGTCAAAAGTGCAGGTCGTCGAGCTCGTTTTCGAGAGAAAAAAAAAAAAATTCTCAAAATTCGACAAAAAAATAAAACGATTATTGGATCGTGTAGAGAATGTAAAACTGCATAAGAATCGCATAGACGAAAATTAGCGTTCACGTGCTCGTTTTTGTGGAGAAAATTAAAAAAGCTCTCAAAGTTCGAGATAAAAAAAGAAAAAACCATCCACCAGGTAGCCAACGGTAAACGGTACAAGTATCGTACGGGCGAAAACGAGCGTTACCGTGCTCGTTTTCGAGTTATTGACGAAAAACGGCCTGGAGCGATCGGTCCGGCGGTCGACGCGCGAAAGTTTCTAAGTCCGCTCTGCTCCGAATCATCGCTCCGGCGTCAAAAATCGTCGTAGGACAAAAAATCGACACGCTACTTTGCAGGAAAAAATCCGGGGAACACGATGGCGTCGTCAAAAGTGCAGGTCGTCGAGCTCGTTTTCGAGAGAAAAAAAAAAAAATTCTCAAAATTCGACAAACAAATAAAACGATTGTTGGACCGTGTAGAGAATGTAAAACTGCATAAGAATCGTATAGACGAAAATTGGCGTTCACGTGCTCGTTTTTGTGGAGAAAATTAAAAAAGCTCTCAAAGTTCGAGATAAAAAAAGAAAAAACCATCCACCAGGTAGCCAACGGTAAACGGTACAAGTATCGTACGGGCGAAAACGAGCGTTACCGTGCTCGTTTTCGAGTTATTGACGAAAAACGGCCTGGAGCGATCGGTCCGGCGGTCGACGCGCGAAAGATTCTAAGTCCGCTCTGCTCCGAATCATCGCTCCGGCGTCAAAAATCGTCGTAGGACAAAAAATCGACACGCTATCTTGCAGGAAAAAATCCGGGGAACACGATGGCGTCGTCAAAAGTGCAGGTCGTCGAGCTCGTTTTCGAGAGAAAAAAAAAAAAATTCTCAAAATTCGACAAAAAAATAAAGCGATTATTGGATCGTATAGAGAATGTGAAACTGCATAAGAATCGTATAGACGAAAATTGGCGTTCACGTGCTCGTTTTTGTGGAAAAAATTAAAAAAGCTCTCAAAGTTCGAGATAAAAAAAAAAAAAACCATCGACCAGGTAGCCAACGGTAGACGGTACAAGTATCGTATGGGCGAAAACGAGCGTTACCGTGCTCGTTTTCGAGTTATTGACGAAAAACGGCCTGGAGCGATCGGTCCGGCGGTCGACGCGCAAAAGTTTCCAAGTCCGCTCTGCTCCGAATCATCGCTCCGGCGTCAAAAATCGTCGTAGGACAAAAAATCGACACGCTATCTTGCAGGAAAAAATCCGGGGAACACGATGGCGTCGTCAAAAGTGCAGGTCGTCGAGCTCGTTTTCGAGAGAAAAAGAAAAAAATTCTCAAAATTCGACAAAAAAATAAAGCGATTATTGGATCGTGTAGAGAATGTGAAACTGCATAAGAATCGTATAGACGAAAATTGGCGTTCACGTGCTCGTTTTTGTGGAAAAAATTAATAAAGCTCTCAAAGTTCGAGATAAAAAAAGAAAAAACCATCGACCAGGTAGCCAACGGTAGACGGTACAAGTATCGTATGGGCGAAAACGAGCGTTACCGTGCTCGTTTTCGAGTTATTGACGAAAAACGGCCTGGAGCGATCGGTCCGGCGGTCGACGCGCGAAAGTTTCCAAGTCTGCTCTGCCCCGAATCACCGCTCCGGCGTCAAAAATCGTCGTAGGACAAAAAATCGACACGCTATCTTGCAGGAAAAAATCCGGGGAACACGATGGCGTCGTCAAAAGTGCAGGTCGTCGAGCTCGTTTTCGAGAGAAAAAAAAAAAAATTCTCAAAATTCGACAAACAAATAAAACGATTGTTGGACCGTGTAGAGAATGTAAAACTGCATAAGAATCGTATAGACGAAAATTGGCGTTCACGTGCTCGTTTTTGTGGAAAAAATTAAAAAAGCTCTCAAAGTTCGAGATAAAAAAAAAAAAACCATCGACCAGGTAGCCAACGGTAAACGATACAAGTATCGTACGGGCGAAAACGAGCGTTACCGTGCTCGTTTTCGAGTTATTGACGAAAAACGGCCTGGAGCGATCGGTCCGGCGGTCGACGCGCGAAAGTTTCTAAGTCCGCTCTGCTCCGAATCATCGCTCCGGCGTCAAAAATCGTCGTAGGACAAAAAATCGACACGCTATCTTGCAGAAAAAAATCCGGGGAACACGATGGCGTCGTCAAAAGTGCAGGTCGTCGAGCTCGTTTTCGAGAGAAAAAAAGAAAAATTCTCAAAATTCGACAAAAAAATAAAACGATTATTGGATCGTGTAGAGAATGTGAAACTGCATAAGAATCGTGTAGACGAAAATTGGCGTTCACGTGCTCGTTTTTGTGGAAAAAATTAAAAAAGCTCTCAAAGCTCGAGATAAAAAAAAAAAAAACCATCGACCAGGTAGCCAACGGTAGACGGTACAAGTATCGTATGGGCGAAAACGAGCGTTACCGTGCTCGTTTTCGAGTTATTGACGAAAAACGGCCTGGAGCGATCGGTCCGGCGGTCGACGCGCGAAAGTTTCTAAGTCCGCTCTGCTCCGAATCATCGCTCCGGCGTCAAAAATCGTCGTAGGACAAAAACTCGACACGCTATCTTGCATGAAAAAATCCGGGGAACACGATGGCGTCGTCAAAAGTGCAGGTCGTCGAGCTCGTTTTCGAGAGAAAAAAAAAAAAATTCTCAAAATTCGACAAAAAAATAAAACGATTATTGGATCGTGTAGAGAATGTAAAACTGCATAAGAATCGCATAGACGAAAATTAGCGTTCACGTGCTCGTTTTTGTGGAGAAAATTAAAAAAGCTCTCAAAGTTCGAGATAAAAAAAGAAAAAACCATCCACCAGGTAGCCAACGGTAAACGGTACAAGTATCGTACGGGCGAAAACGAGCGTTACCGTGCTCGTTTTCGAGTTATTGACGAAAAACGGCCTGGAGCGATCGGTCCGGCGGTCGACGCGCGAAAGATTCTAAGTCCGCTCTGCTCCGAATCATCGCTCCGGCGTCAAAAATCGTCGTAGGACAAAAAATCGACACGCTATCTTGCAGGAAAAAATCCGGGGAACACGATGGCGTCGTCAAAAGTGCAGGTCGTCGAGCTCGTTTTCGAGAGAAAAAAAAAAAAATTCTCAAAATTCGACAAAAAAATAAAGCGATTATTGGATCGTATAGAGAATGTGAAACTGCATAAGAATCGTATAGACGAAAATTGGCGTTCACGTGCTCGTTTTTGTGGAAAAAATTAAAAAAGCTCTCAAAGTTCGAGATAAAAAAAAAAAAAACCATCGACCAGGTAGCCAACGGTAGACGGTACAAGTATCGTATGGGCGAAAACGAGCGTTACCGTGCTCGTTTTCGAGTTATTGACGAAAAACGGCCTGGAGCGATCGGTCCGGCGGTCGACGCGCAAAAGTTTCCAAGTCCGCTCTGCTCCGAATCATCGCTCCGGCGTCAAAAATCGTCGTAGGACAAAAAATCGACACGCTATCTTGCAGGAAAAAATCCGGGGAACACGATGGCGTCGTCAAAAGTGCAGGTCGTCGAGCTCGTTTTCGAGAGAAAAAGAAAAAAATTCTCAAAATTCGACAAAAAAATAAAGCGATTATTGGATCGTGTAGAGAATGTGAAACTGCATAAGAATCGTATAGACGAAAATTGGCGTTCACGTGCTCGTGTTTGTGGAAAAAATTAAAAAAGCTCTCAAAGTTCGAGATAAAAAAAGAAAAAACCATCGACCAGGTAGCCAACGGTAGACGGTACAAGTATCGTATGGGCGAAAACGAGCGTTACCGTGCTCGTTTTCGAGTTATTGACGAAAAACGGCCTGGAGCGATCGGTCCGGCGGTCGACGCGCGAAAGTTTCCAAGTCTGCTCTGCCCCGAATCACCGCTCCGGCGTCAAAAATCGTCGTAGGACAAAAAATCGACACGCTATCTTGCAGGAAAAAATCCGGGGACCACGATGGCGTCGTCAAAAGTGCAGGTCGTCGAGCTCGTTTTCGAGAGAAAAAAAAAAAAATTCTCAAAATTCGACAAAAAAATAAAACGATTATTGGATCGTGTAGAGAATGTAAAACTGCATCAGAATCGCATAGACGAAAATTGGCGTTCACGTGCTCGTTTTTGTGGAAAAAATTAAAAAAGCTCTCAAAGTTCGAGATAAAAAAAAAAAAACCATTGACCAGGTAGCCAACGGTAAACGATACAAGTATCGTGCGGGCGAAAACGAGCGTTACCGTGCTCGTTTTCGAGTTATTGACGAAAAACGGCCTGGAGCGATCGGTCCGGCGGTCGACGCGCGAAAGTTTCTAAGTCCGCTCTGCTCCGAATCATCGCTCCGGCGTCAAAAATCGTCGTAGGACAAAAAATCGACACGCTATCTTGCAGGAAAAAATCCGGGGAACACGATGGCGTCGTCAAAAGTGCAGGTCGTCGAGCTCGTTTTCGAGAGAAAAAAAAAAAAATTCTCAAAATTCGACAAAAAAATAAAACGATTATTGGATCGTGTAGAGAATGTAAAACTGCATAAGAATCGCATAGACGAAAATTAGCGTTCACGTGCTCGTTTTTGTGGAAAAAATTAAAAAAGCTCTCAAAGTTCGAGATAAAAAAAGAAAAAACCATCGACCAGGTAGCCAACGGTAGACGGTACAAGTATCGTATGGGCGAAAACGAGCGTTACCGTGCTCGTTTTCGAGTTATTGACGAAAAACGGCCTGGAGCGATCGGTCCGGCGGTCGACGCGCAAAAGTTTCCAAGTCCGCTCTGCTCCGAATCATCGCTCCGGCGTCGAAAAATCGTCGTAGGACAAAAAATCGACACGCTATCTTGCAGGAAAAAATCCGGGGAACACGATGGCGTCGTCAAAAGTGCAGGTCGTCGAGCTCGTTTTCGAGAGAAAAAGAAAAAAATTCTCAAAATTCGACAAAAAAATAAAGCGATTATTGGATCGTGTAGAGAATGTGAAACTGCATAAGAATCGTATAGACGAAAATTGGCGTTCACGTGCTCGTGTTTGTGGAAAAAATTAAAAAAGCTCTCAAAGTTCGAGATAAAAAAAGAAAAAACCATCGACCAGGTAGCCAACGGTAGACGGTACAAGTATCGTATGGGCGAAAACGAGCGTTACCGTGCTCGTTTTCGAGTTATTGACGAAAAACGGCCTGGAGCGATCGGTCCGGCGGTCGACGCGCGAAAGTTTCCAAGTCTGCTCTGCCCCGAATCACCGCTCCGGCGTCAAAAATCGTCGTAGGACAAAAAATCGACACGCTATCTTGCAGGAAAAAATCCGGGGACCACGATGGCGTCGTCAAAAGTGCAGGTCGTCGAGCTCGTTTTCGAGAGAAAAAAAAAAAAATTCTCAAAATTCGACAAAAAAATAAAACGATTATTGGATCGTGTAGAGAATGTAAAACTGCATCAGAATCGCATAGACGAAAATTGGCGTTCACGTGCTCGTTTTTGTGGAAAAAATTAAAAAAGCTCTCAAAGTTCGAGATAAAAAAAAAAAAACCATTGACCAGGTAGCCAACGGTAAACGATACAAGTATCGTGCGGGCGAAAACGAGCGTTACCGTGCTCGTTTTCGAGTTATTGACGAAAAACGGCCTGGAGCGATCGGTCCGGCGGTCGACGCGCGAAAGTTTCTAAGTCCGCTCTGCTCCGAATCATCGCTCCGGCGTCAAAAATCGTCGTAGGACAAAAAATCGACACGCTATCTTGCAGGAAAAAATCCGGGGAACACGATGGCGTCGTCAAAAGTGCAGGTCGTCGAGCTCGTTTTCGAGAGAAAAAAAAAAAAATTCTCAAAATTCGACAAAAAAATAAAACGATTATTGGATCGTGTAGAGAATGTAAAACTGCATAAGAATCGCATAGACGAAAATTAGCGTTCACGTGCTCGTTTTTGTGGAAAAAATTAAAAAAGCTCTCAAAGTTCGAGATAAAAAAAGAAAAAACCATCGACCAGGTAGCCAACGGTAGACGGTACAAGTATCGTATGGGCGAAAACGAGCGTTACCGTGCTCGTTTTCGAGTTATTGACGAAAAACGGCCTGGAGCGATCGGTCCGGCGGTCGACGCGCGAAAGTTTCTAAGTCCGCTCTGCTCCGAATCATCGCTCCGGCGTCAAAAATCGTCGTAGGACAAAAACTCGACACGCTATCTTGCATGAAAAAATCCGGGGAACACGATGGCGTCGTCAAAAGTGCAGGTCGTCGAGCTCGTTTTCGAGAGAAAAAAAAAAAAATTCTCAAAATTCGACAAAAAAATAAAACGATTATTGGATCGTGTAGAGAATGTAAAACTGCATAAGAATCGCATAGACGAAAATTAGCGTTCTCGTGCTCGTTTTTGTGGCAAAAATTAAAAAAGCTCTCAAAGTTCGAGATAATAAAAGAAAAAACCATCCACCAGGTAGCCAACGGTAAACGGTACAAGTATCGTACGAGCGAAAACGAGCGTTACCGTGCTCGTTTTCGAGTTATTGACGAAAAACGGCCTGGAGCGATCGGTCCGGCGGTCGACGCGCGAAAGTTTCTAAGTCCGCTCTGCTCCGAATCATCGCTCCGGCGTCAAAAATCGTCGTAGGACAAAAAATCGACACGCTACTTTGCAGGAAAAAATCCGGGGAACACGATGGCGTCGTCAAATGTGCAGGTCGTCGAGCTCGTTTTCGAGAAAAAAAAAAAAAAATTCTCAAAATTCGACAAACAAATAAAACGATTGTTGGACCGTGTAGAGAATGTACAACTGCATAAGAATCGTATAGACGAAAATTGGCGTTCACGTGCTCGTTTTTGTGGAGAAAATTAAAAAAGCTCTCAAAGTTCGAGATAAAAAAAGAAAAAACCATCCACCAGGTAGCCAACGGTAAACGGTACAAGTATCGTACAGGCGAAAACGAGCGTTACCGTGCTCGTTTTCGAGTTATTGACGAAAAACGGCCTGGAGCGATCGGTCCGGCGGTCGACGCGCGAAAGATTCTAAGTCCGCTCTGCTCCGAATCATCGCTCCGGCGTCAAAAATCGTCGTAGGACAAAAAATCGACACGCTACTTTGCAGGAAAAAATCCGGGGAACACGATGGCGTCGTCAAAAGTGCAGGTCGTCGAGCTCGTTTTCGAGAGAAAAAAAAAAAAATTCTCAAAATTCGACAAACAAATAAAACGATTGTTGGACCGTGTAGAGAATGTAAAACTGCATAAGAATCGTATAGACGAAAATTGGCGTTCACGTGCTCGTTTTTGTGGAAAAAATTAAAAAAGCTCTCAAAGTTCGAGATAAAAAAAAAAAAACCATCGACCAGGTAGCCAACGGTAAACGATACAAGTATCGTACGGGCGAAAACGAGCGTTACCGTGCTCGTTTTCGAGTTATTGACGAAAAACGGCCTGGAGCGATCGGTCCGGCGGTCGACGCGCGAAAGTTTCTAAGTCCGCTCTGCTCCGAATCATCGCTCCGGCGTCAAAAATCGTCGTAGGACAAAAACTCGACACGCTATCTTGCATGAAAAAATCCGGGGAACACGATGGCGTCGTCAAAAGTGCAGGTCGTCGAGCTCGTTTTCGAGAGAAAAAAAAAAAAATTCTCAAAATTCGACAAAAAAATAAAGCGATTATTGGATCGTGTAGAGAATGTAAAACTGCATAAGAATCGCATAGACGAAAATTAGCGTTCACGTGCTCGTTTTTGTGGAGAAAATTAAAAAAGCTCTCAAAGTTCGAGATAAAAAAAGAAAAAACCATCCACCAGGTAGCCAACGGTAAACGGTACAAGTATCGTACGGGCGAAAACGAGCGTTACCGTGCTCGTTTTCGAGTTATTGACGAAAAACGGCCTGGAGCGATCGGTCCGGCGGTCGACGCGCGAAAGTTTCTAAGTCCGCTCTGCTCCGAATCATCGCTCCGGCGTCAAAAATCGTCGTAGGACAAAAAATCGACACGCTACTTTGCAGGAAAAAATCCGGGGAACACGATGGCGTCGTCAAAAGTGCAGGTCGTCGAGCTCGTTTTCGAGAGAAAAAAAAAAAAATTCTCAAAATTCGACAAACAAATAAAACGATTGTTGGACCGTGTAGAGAATGTAAAACTGCATAAGAATCGTATAGACGAAAATTGGCGTTCACGTGCTCGTTTTTGTGGAGAAAATTAAAAAAGCTCTCAAAGTTCGAGATAAAAAAAGAAAAAACCATCCACCAGGTAGCCAACGGTAAACGGTACAAGTATCGTACGGGCGAAAACGAGCGTTACCGTGCTCGTTTTCGAGTTATTGACGAAAAACGGCCTGGAGCGATCGGTCCGGCGGTCGACGCGCGAAAGATTCTAAGTCCGCTCTGCTCCGAATCATCGCTCCGGCGTCAAAAATCGTCGTAGGACAAAAAATCGACACGCTATCTTGCAGGAAAAAATCCGGGGAACACGATGGCGTCGTCAAAAGTGCAGGTCGTCGAGCTCGTTTTCGAGAGAAAAAAAAAAAAATTCTCAAAATTCGACAAAAAAATAAAGCGATTATTGGATCGTATAGAGAATGTGAAACTGCATAAGAATCGTATAGGCGAAAATTGGCGTTCACGTGCTCGTTTTTGTGGAAAAAATTAAAAAAGCTCTCAAAGTTCGAGATAAAAAAAAAAAAAACCATCGACCAGGTAGCCAACGGTAGACGGTACAAGTATCGTATGGGCGAAAACGAGCGTTACCGTGCTCGTTTTCGAGTTATTGACGAAAAACGGCCTGGAGCGATCGGTCCGGCGGTCGACGCGCAAAAGTTTCTAAGTCCGCTCTGCTCCGAATCATCGCTCCGGCGTCAAAAATCGTCGTAGGACAAAAAATCGACACGCTATCTTGCAGGAAAAAATCCGGGGAACACGATGGCGTCGTCAAAAGTGCAGGTCGTCGAGCTCGTTTTCGAGAGAAAAAGAAAAAAATTCTCAAAATTCGACAAAAAAATAAAGCGATTATTGGATCGTGTAGAGAATGTGAAACTGCATAAGAATCGTATAGACGAAAATTGGCGTTCACGTGCTCGTTTTTGTGGAAAAAATTAAAAAAGCTCTCAAAGTTCGAGATAAAAAAAGAAAAAACCATCGACCAGGTAGCCAACGGTAGACGGTACAAGTATCGTATGGGCGAAAACGAGCGTTACCGTGCTCGTTTTCGAGTTATTGACGAAAAACGGCCTGGAGCGATCGGTCCGGCGGTCGACGCGCGAAAGTTTCCAAGTCTGCTCTGCCCCGAATCATCGCTCCGGCGTCAAAAATCGTCGTAGGACAAAAAATCGACACGCTATCTTGCAGGAAAAAATCCGGGGACCACGATGGCGTCGTCAAAAGTGCAGGTCGTCGAGCTCGTTTTCGAGAGAAAAAAAAAAAAATTCTCAAAATTCGACAAAAAAATAAAACGATTATTGGATCGTGTAGAGAATGTAAAACTGCATCAGAATCGCATAGACGAAAATTGGCGTTCACGTGCTCGTTTTTGTGGAAAAAATTAAAAAAGCTCTCAAAGTTCGAGATAAAAAAAAAAAAACCATCGACCAGGTAGCCAACGGTAAACGATACAAGTATCGTGCGGGCGAAAACGAGCGTTACCGTGCTCGTTTTCGAGTTATTGACGAAAAACGGCCTGGAGCGATCGGTCCGGCGGTCGACGCGCGAAAGTTTCTAAGTCCGCTCTGCCCCGAATCATCGCTCCGGCGTCAAAAATCATCGTAGGACAAAAAATCGACACGCTATCTTGCAGGAAAAAATCCGGGGAACACGATGGCGTCGTCAAAAGTGCAGGTCATCGAGCTCGTTTTCGAGAGAAAAAAAAAAAAATTCTCAAAATTCGACAAAAAAATAAAGCGATTATTGGATCGTATAGAGAATGTGAAACTGCATAAGAATCGTATAGACGAAAATTGGCGTTCACGTGCTCGTTTTTGTGGAAAAAATTAAAAAAGCTCTCAAAGTTCGAGATAAAAAAAAAAAAAACCATCGACCAGGTAGCCAACGGTAGACGGTACAAGTATCGTATGGGCGAAAACGAGCGTTACCGTGCTCGTTTTCGAGTTATTGACGAAAAACGGCCTGGAGCGATCGGTCCGGCGGTCGACGCGCGAAAGTTTCCAAGTCTGCTCTGCCCCGAATCATCGCTCCGGCGTCAAAAATCGTCGTAGGACAAAAAATCGACACGCTATCTTGCAGGAAAAAATCCGGGGAACACGATGGCGTCGTCAAAAGTGCAGGTCGTCGAGCTCGTTTTCGAGAGAAAAAAAAAAAAATTCTCAAAATTCGACAAAAAAATAAAACGATTATTGGATCGTGTAGAGAATGTAAAACTGCATAAGAATCGCATAGACGAAAATTAGCGTTCACGTGCTCGTTTTTGTGGAAAAAATTAAAAAAGCTCTCAAAGTTCGAGATAAAAAAAGAAAAAACCATCGACCAGGTAGCCAACGGTAGACGGTACAAGTATCGTATGGGCGAAAACGAGCGTTACCGTGCTCGTTTTCGAGTTATTGACGAAAAACGGCCTGGAGCGATCGGTCCGGCGGTCGACGCGCGAAAGTTTCTAAGTCCGCTCTGCTCCGAATCATCGCTCCGGCGTCAAAAATCGTCGTAGGACAAAAAATCGACACGCTATCTTGCAGGAAAAAATCCGGGGACCACGATGGCGTCGTCAAAAGTGCAGGTCGTCGAGCTCGTTTTCGAGAGAAAAAAAAAAAAATTCTCAAAATTCGACAAAAAAATAAAACGATTATTGGATCGTGTAGAGAATGTAAAACTGCATCAGAATCGCATAGACGAAAATTGGCGTTCACGTGCTCGTTTTTGTGGAAAAAATTAAAAAAGCTCTCAAAGTTCGAGATAAAAAAAAAAAAACCATCGACCAGGTAGCCAACGGTAAACGATACAAGTATCGTACGGGCGAAAACGAGCGTTACCGTGCTCGTTTTCGAGTTATTGACGAAAAACGGCCTGGAGCGATCGGTCCGGCGGTCGACGCGCGAAAGATTCTAAGTCCGCTCTGCTCCGAATCATCGCTCCGGCGTCAAAAATCGTCGTAGGACAAAAAATCGACACGCTATCTTGCAGGAAAAAATCCGGGGAACACGATGGCGTCGTCAAAAGTGCAGGTCGTCGAGCTCGTTTTCGAGAGAAAAAAAAAAAAATTCTCAAAATTCGACAAAAAAATAAAGCGATTATTGGATCGTATAGAGAATGTGAAACTGCATAAGAATCGTATAGACGAAAATTGGCGTTCACGTGCTCGTTTTTGTGGAAAAAATTAAAAAAGCTCTCAAAGTTCGAGATAAAAAAAAAAAAAACCATCGACCAGGTAGCCAACGGTAGACGGTACAAGTATCGTATGGGCGAAAACGAGCGTTACCGTGCTCGTTTTCGAGTTATTGACGAAAAACGGCCTGGAGCGATCGGTCCGGCGGTCGACGCGCAAAAGTTTCTAAGTCCGCTCTGCTCCGAATCATCGCTCCGGCGTCAAAAATCGTCGTAGGACAAAAAATCGACACGCTATCTTGCAGGAAAAAATCCGGGGAACACGATGGCGTCGTCAAAAGTGCAGGTCGTCGAGCTCGTTTTCGAGAGAAAAAGAAAAAAATTCTCAAAATTCGACAAAAAAATAAAGCGATTATTGGATCGTGTAGAGAATGTGAAACTGCATAAGAATCGTATAGACGAAAATTGGCGTTCACGTGCTCGTTTTTGTGGAAAAAATTAAAAAAGCTCTCAAAGTTCGAGATAAAAAAAGAAAAAACCATCGACCAGGTAGCCAACGGTAGACGGTACAAGTATCGTATGGGCGAAAACGAGCGTTACCGTGCTCGTTTTCGAGTTATTGACGAAAAACGGCCTGGAGCGATCGGTCCGGCGGTCGACGCGCGAAAGTTTCCAAGTCTGCTCTGCCCCGAATCATCGCTCCGGCGTCAAAAATCGTCGTAGGACAAAAAATCGACACGCTATCTTGCAGGAAAAAATCCGGGGACCACGATGGCGTCGTCAAAAGTGCAGGTCGTCGAGCTCGTTTTCGAGAGAAAAAAAAAAAAATTCTCAAAATTCGACAAAAAAATAAAACGATTATTGGATCGTGTAGAGAATGTAAAACTGCATCAGAATCGCATAGACGAAAATTGGCGTTCACGTGCTCGTTTTTGTGGAAAAAATTAAAAAAGCTCTCAAAGTTCGAGATAAAAAAAAAAAAACCATCGACCAGGTAGCCAACGGTAAACGATACAAGTATCGTGCGGGCGAAAACGAGCGTTACCGTGCTCGTTTTCGAGTTATTGACGAAAAACGGCCTGGAGCGATCGGTCCGGCGGTCGACGCGCGAAAGTTTCTAAGTCCGCTCTGCTCCGAATCATCGCTCCGGCGTCAAAAATCGTCGTAGGACAAAAAATCGACACGCTATCTTGCAGGAAAAAATCCGGGGAACACGATGGCGTCGTCAAAAGTGCAGGTCGTCGAGCTCGTTTTCGAGAGAAAAAAAAAAAAATTCTCAAAATTCGACAAAAAAATAAAACGATTATTGGATCGTGTAGAGAATGTAAAACTGCATAAGAATCGCATAGACGAAAATTAGCGTTCTCGTGCTCGTTTTTGTGGAAAAAATTAAAAAAGCTCTCAAAGTTCGAGATAAAAAAAGAAAAAACCATCCACCAGGTAGCCAACGGTAAACGGTACAAGTATCGTACGAGCGAAAACGAGCGTTACCGTGCTCGTTTTCGAGTTATTGACGAAAAACGGCCTGGAGCGATCGGTCCGGCGGTCGACGCGCGAAAGTTTCTAAGTCCGCTCTGCTCCGAATCATCGCTCCGGCGTCAAAAATCGTCGTAGGACAAAAACTCGACACGCTATCTTGCATGAAAAAATCCGGGGAACACGATGGCGTCGTCAAAAGTGCAGGTCGTCGAGCTCGTTTTCGAGAGAAAAAAAAAAAAATTCTCAAAATTCGACAAAAAAATAAAACGATTATTGGATCGTGTAGAGAATGTAAAACTGCATAAGAATCGCATAGACGAAAATTAGCGTTCTCGTGCTCGTTTTTGTGGAAAAAATTAAAAAAGCTCTCAAAGTTCGAGATAAAAAAAGAAAAAACCATCCACCAGGTAGCCAACGGTAAACGGTACAAGTATCGTACGAGCGAAAACGAGCGTTACCGTGCTCGTTTTCGAGTTATTGACGAAAAACGGCCTGGAGCGATCGGTCCGGCGGTCGACGCGCGAAAGTTTCTAAGTCCGCTCTGCTCCGAATCATCGCTCCGGCGTCAAAAATCGTCGTAGGACAAAAAATCGACACGCTACTTTGCAGGAAAAAATCCGGGGAACACGATGGCGTCGTCAAATGTGCAGGTCGTCGAGCTCGTTTTCGAGAAAAAAAAAAAAAAATTCTCAAAATTCGACAAACAAATAAAACGATTGTTGGACCGTGTAGAGAATGTACAACTGCATAAGAATCGTATAGACGAAAATTGGCGTTCACGTGCTCGTTTTTGTGGAGAAAATTAAAAAAGCTCTCAAAGTTCGAGATAAAAAAAGAAAAAACCATCCACCAGGTAGCCAACGGTAAACGGTACAAGTATCGTACGGGCGAAAACGAGCGTTACCGTGCTCGTTTTCGAGTTATTGACGAAAAACGGCCTGGAGCGATCGGTCCGGCGGTCGACGCGCGAAAGATTCTAAGTCCGCTCTGCTCCGAATCATCGCTCCGGCGTCAAAAATCGTCGTAGGACAAAAAATCGACACGCTACTTTGCAGGAAAAAATCCGGGGAACACGATGGCGTCGTCAAAAGTGCAGGTCGTCGAGCTCGTTTTCGAGAGAAAAAAAAAAAAATTCTCAAAATTCGACAAACAAATAAAACGATTGTTGGACCGTGTAGAGAATGTAAAACTGCATAAGAATCGTATAGACGAAAATTGGCGTTCACGTGCTCGTTTTTGTGGAAAAAATTAAAAAAGCTCTCAAAGTTCGAGATAAAAAAAAAAAAACCATCGACCAGGTAGCCAACGGTAAACGATACAAGTATCGTACGGGCGAAAACGAGCGTTACCGTGCTCGTTTTCGAGTTATTGACGAAAAACGGCCTGGAGCGATCGGTCCGGCGGTCGACGCGCGAAAGTTTCTAAGTCCGCTCTGCTCCGAATCATCGCTCCGGCGTCAAAAATCGTCGTAGGACAAAAACTCGACACGCTATCTTGCATGAAAAAATCCGGGGAACACGATGGCGTCGTCAAAAGTGCAGGTCGTCGAGCTCGTTTTCGAGAGAAAAAAAAAAAAATTCTCAAAATTCGACAAAAAAATAAAACGATTATTGGATCGTGTAGAGAATGTAAAACTGCATAAGAATCGCATAGACGAAAATTAGCGTTCACGTGCTCGTTTTTGTGGAGAAAATTAAAAAAGCTCTCAAAGTTCGAGATAAAAAAAGAAAAAACCATCCACCAGGTAGCCAACGGTAAACGGTACAAGTATCGTACGGGCGAAAACGAGCGTTACCGTGCTCGTTTTCGAGTTATTGACGAAAAACGGCCTGGAGCGATCGGTCCGGCGGTCGACGCGCGAAAGTTTCTAAGTCCGCTCTGCTCCGAATCATCGCTCCGGCGTCAAAAATCGTCGTAGGACAAAAAATCGACACGCTACTTTGCAGGAAAAAATCCGGGGAACACGATGGCGTCGTCAAAAGTGCAGGTCGTCGAGCTCGTTTTCGAGAGAAAAAAAAAAAAATTCTCAAAATTCGACAAACAAATAAAACGATTGTTGGACCGTGTAGAGAATGTAAAACTGCATAAGAATCGTATAGACGAAAATTGGCGTTCACGTGCTCGTTTTTGTGGAGAAAATTAAAAAAGCTCTCAAAGTTCGAGATAAAAAAAGAAAAAACCATCCACCAGGTAGCCAACGGTAAACGGTACAAGTATCGTACGGGCGAAAACGAGCGTTACCGTGCTCGTTTTCGAGTTATTGACGAAAAACGGCCTGGAGCGATCGGTCCGGCGGTCGACGCGCGAAAGATTCTAAGTCCGCTCTGCTCCGAATCATCGCTCCGGCGTCAAAAATCGTCGTAGGACAAAAAATCGACACGCTATCTTGCAGGAAAAAATCCGGGGAACACGATGGCGTCGTCAAAAGTGCAGGTCGTCGAGCTCGTTTTCGAGAGAAAAAAAAAAAAATTCTCAAAATTCGACAAAAAAATAAAGCGATTATTGGATCGTATAGAGAATGTGAAACTGCATAAGAATCGTATAGGCGAAAATTGGCGTTCACGTGCTCGTTTTTGTGGAAAAAATTAAAAAAGCTCTCAAAGTTCGAGATAAAAAAAAAAAAAACCATCGACCAGGTAGCCAACGGTAGACGGTACAAGTATCGTATGGGCGAAAACGAGCGTTACCGTGCTCGTTTTCGAGTTATTGACGAAAAACGGCCTGGAGCGATCGGTCCGGCGGTCGACGCGCAAAAGTTTCTAAGTCCGCTCTGCTCCGAATCATCGCTCCGGCGTCAAAAATCGTCGTAGGACAAAAAATCGACACGCTATCTTGCAGGAAAAAATCCGGGGAACACGATGGCGTCGTCAAAAGTGCAGGTCGTCGAGCTCGTTTTCGAGAGAAAAAGAAAAAAATTCTCAAAATTCGACAAAAAAATAAAGCGATTATTGGATCGTGTAGAGAATGTGAAACTGCATAAGAATCGTATAGACGAAAATTGGCGTTCACGTGCTCGTTTTTGTGGAAAAAATTAAAAAAGCTCTCAAAGTTCGAGATAAAAAAAGAAAAAACCATCGACCAGGTAGCCAACGGTAGACGGTACAAGTATCGTATGGGCGAAAACGAGCGTTACCGTGCTCGTTTTCGAGTTATTGACGAAAAACGGCCTGGAGCGATCGGTCCGGCGGTCGACGCGCGAAAGTTTCCAAGTCTGCTCTGCCCCGAATCATCGCTCCGGCGTCAAAAATCGTCGTAGGACAAAAAATCGACACGCTATCTTGCAGGAAAAAATCCGGGGACCACGATGGCGTCGTCAAAAGTGCAGGTCGTCGAGCTCGTTTTCGAGAGAAAAAAAAAAAAATTCTCAAAATTCGACAAAAAAATAAAACGATTATTGGATCGTGTAGAGAATGTAAAACTGCATCAGAATCGCATAGACGAAAATTGGCGTTCACGTGCTCGTTTTTGTGGAAAAAATTAAAAAAGCTCTCAAAGTTCGAGATAAAAAAAAAAAAACCATCGACCAGGTAGCCAACGGTAAACGATACAAGTATCGTGCGGGCGAAAACGAGCGTTACCGTGCTCGTTTTCGAGTTATTGACGAAAAACGGCCTGGAGCGATCGGTCCGGCGGTCGACGCGCGAAAGTTTCTAAGTCCGCTCTGCTCCGAATCATCGCTCCGGCGTCAAAAATCGTCGTAGGACAAAAACTCGACACGCTATCTTGCATGAAAAAATCCGGGGAACACGATGGCGTCGTCAAAAGTGCAGGTCGTCGAGCTCGTTTTCGAGAGAAAAAAAAAAAAATTCTCAAAATTCGACAAAAAAATAAAACGATTATTGGATCGTGTAGAGAATGTAAAACTGCATAAGAATCGCATAGACGAAAATTAGCGTTCTCGTGCTCGTTTTTGTGGAAAAAATTAAAAAAGCTCTCAAAGTTCGAGATAAAAAAAGAAAAAACCATCCACCAGGTAGCCAACGGTAAACGGTACAAGTATCGTACGAGCGAAAACGAGCGTTACCGTGCTCGTTTTCGAGTTATTGACGAAAAACGGCCTGGAGCGATCGGTCCGGCGGTCGACGCGCGAAAGTTTCTAAGTCCGCTCTGCTCCGAATCATCGCTCCGGCGTCAAAAATCGTCGTAGGACAAAAAATCGACACGCTACTTTGCAGGAAAAAATCCGGGGAACACGATGGCGTCGTCAAATGTGCAGGTCGTCGAGCTCGTTTTCGAGAAAAAAAAAAAAAAATTCTCAAAATTCGACAAACAAATAAAACGATTGTTGGACCGTGTAGAGAATGTACAACTGCATAAGAATCGTATAGACGAAAATTGGCGTTCACGTGCTCGTTTTTGTGGAGAAAATTAAAAAAGCTCTCAAAGTTCGAGATAAAAAAAGAAAAAACCATCCACCAGGTAGCCAACGGTAAACGGTACAAGTATCGTACGGGCGAAAACGAGCGTTACCGTGCTCGTTTTCGAGTTATTGACGAAAAACGGCCTGGAGCGATCGGTCCGGCGGTCGACGCGCGAAAGATTCTAAGTCCGCTCTGCTCCGAATCATCGCTCCGGCGTCAAAAATCGTCGTAGGACAAAAAATCGACACGCTACTTTGCAGGAAAAAATCCGGGGAACACGATGGCGTCGTCAAAAGTGCAGGTCGTCGAGCTCGTTTTCGAGAGAAAAAAAAAAAAATTCTCAAAATTCGACAAACAAATAAAACGATTGTTGGACCGTGTAGAGAATGTAAAACTGCATAAGAATCGTATAGACGAAAATTGGCGTTCACGTGCTCGTTTTTGTGGAAAAAATTAAAAAAGCTCTCAAAGTTCGAGATAAAAAAAAAAAAACCATCGACCAGGTAGCCAACGGTAAACGATACAAGTATCGTACGGGCGAAAACGAGCGTTACCGTGCTCGTTTTCGAGTTATTGACGAAAAACGGCCTGGAGCGATCGGTCCGGCGGTCGACGCGCGAAAGTTTCTAAGTCCGCTCTGCTCCGAATCATCGCTCCGGCGTCAAAAATCGTCGTAGGACAAAAACTCGACACGCTATCTTGCATGAAAAAATCCGGGGAACACGATGGCGTCGTCAAAAGTGCAGGTCGTCGAGCTCGTTTTCGAGAGAAAAAAAAAAAAATTCTCAAAATTCGACAAAAAAATAAAACGATTATTGGATCGTGTAGAGAATGTAAAACTGCATAAGAATCGCATAGACGAAAATTAGCGTTCACGTGCTCGTTTTTGTGGAGAAAATTAAAAAAGCTCTCAAAGTTCGAGATAAAAAAAGAAAAAACCATCCACCAGGTAGCCAACGGTAAACGGTACAAGTATCGTACGGGCGAAAACGAGCGTTACCGTGCTCGTTTTCGAGTTATTGACGAAAAACGGCCTGGAGCGATCGGTCCGGCGGTCGACGCGCGAAAGTTTCTAAGTCCGCTCTGCTCCGAATCATCGCTCCGGCGTCAAAAATCGTCGTAGGACAAAAAATCGACACGCTACTTTGCAGGAAAAAATCCGGGGAACACGATGGCGTCGTCAAAAGTGCAGGTCGTCGAGCTCGTTTTCGAGAGAAAAAAAAAAAAATTCTCAAAATTCGACAAACAAATAAAACGATTGTTGGACCGTGTAGAGAATGTAAAACTGCATAAGAATCGTATAGACGAAAATTGGCGTTCACGTGCTCGTTTTTGTGGAGAAAATTAAAAAAGCTCTCAAAGTTCGAGATAAAAAAAGAAAAAACCATCCACCAGGTAGCCAACGGTAAACGGTACAAGTATCGTACGGGCGAAAACGAGCGTTACCGTGCTCGTTTTCGAGTTATTGACGAAAAACGGCCTGGAGCGATCGGTCCGGCGGTCGACGCGCGAAAGATTCTAAGTCCGCTCTGCTCCGAATCATCGCTCCGGCGTCAAAAATCGTCGTAGGACAAAAAATCGACACGCTATCTTGCAGGAAAAAATCCGGGGAACACGATGGCGTCGTCAAAAGTGCAGGTCGTCGAGCTCGTTTTCGAGAGAAAAAAAAAAAAATTCTCAAAATTCGACAAAAAAATAAAGCGATTATTGGATCGTATAGAGAATGTGAAACTGCATAAGAATCGTATAGGCGAAAATTGGCGTTCACGTGCTCGTTTTTGTGGAAAAAATTAAAAATCTCTCAAAGTTCGAGATAAAAAAAAAAAAAACCATCGACCAGGTAGCCAACGGTAGACGGTACAAGTATCGTATGGGCGAAAACGAGCGTTACCGTGCTCGTTTTCGAGTTATTGACGAAAAACGGCCTGGAGCGATCGGTCCGGCGGTCGACGCGCAAAAGTTTCTAAGTCCGCTCTGCTCCGAATCATCGCTCCGGCGTCAAAAATCGTCGTAGGACAAAAAATCGACACGCTATCTTGCAGGAAAAAATCCGGGGAATACGATGGCGTCGTCAAAAGTGCAGGTCGTCGAGCTCGTTTTCGAGAGAAAAAGAAAAAAATTCTCAAAATTCGACAAAAAAATAAAGCGATTATTGGATCGTGTAGAGAATGTGAAACTGCATAAGAATCGTATAGACGAAAATTGGCGTTCACGTGCTCGTTTTTGTGGAAAAAATTAAAAAAGCTCTCAAAGTTCGAGATAAAAAAAGAAAAAACCATCGACCAGGTAGCCAACGGTAGACGGTACAAGTATCGTATGGGCGAAAACGAGCGTTACCGTGCTCGTTTTCGAGTTATTGACGAAAAACGGCCTGGAGCGATCGGTCCGGCGGTCGACGCGCGAAAGTTTCCAAGTCTGCTCTGCCCCGAATCATCGCTCCGGCGTCAAAAATCGTCGTAGGACAAAAAATCGACACGCTATCTTGCAGGAAAAAATCCGGGGACCACGATGGCGTCGTCAAAAGTGCAGGTCGTCGAGCTCGTTTTCGAGAGAAAAAAAAAAAAATTCTCAAAATTCGACAAAAAAATAAAACGATTATTGGATCGTGTAGAGAATGTAAAACTGCATCAGAATCGCATAGACGAAAATTGGCGTTCACGTGCTCGTTTTTGTGGAAAAAATTAAAAAAGCTCTCAAAGTTCGAGATAAAAAAAAAAAAACCATCGACCAGGTAGCCAACGGTAAACGATACAAGTATCGTGCGGGCGAAAACGAGCGTTACCGTGCTCGTTTTCGAGTTATTAACGAAAAACGGCCTGGAGCGATCGGTCCGGCGGTCGACGCGCGAAAGTTTCTAAGTCCGCTCTGCTCCGAATCATCGCTCCGGCGTCAAAAATCGTCGTAGGACAAAAAATCGACACGCTATCTTGCAGGAAAAAATCCGGGGAACACGATGGCGTCGTCAAAAGTGCAGGTCATCGAGCTCGTTTTCGAGAGAAAAAAAAAAAAATTCTCAAAATTCGACAAAAAAATAAAGCGATTATTGGATCGTATACAGAATGTGAAACTGCATAAGAATCGTATAGACGAAAATTGGCGTTCACGTGCTCGTTTTTGTGGAAAAAATTAAAAAAGCTCTCAAAGTTCGAGATAAAAAAAAAAAAAACCATCGACCAGGTAGCCAACGGTAGACGGTACAAGTATCGTATGGGCGAAAACGAGCGTTACCGTGCTCGTTTTCGAGTTATTGACGAAAAACGGCCTGGAGCGATCGGTCCGGCGGTCGACGCGCGAAAGTTTCCAAGTCTGCTCTGCCCCGAATCATCGCTCCGGCGTCAAAAATCGTCGTAGGACAAAAAATCGACACGCTATCTTGCAGGAAAAAATCCGGGGACCACGATGGCGTCGTCAAAAGTGCAGGTCGTCGAGCTCGTTTTCGAGAGAAAAAAAAAAAAATTCTCAAAATTCGACAAAAAAATAAAACGATTATTGGATCGTGTAGAGAATGTAAAACTGCATCAGAATCGCATAGACGAAAATTGGCGTTCACGTGCTCGTTTTTGTGGAAAAAATTAAAAAAGCTCTCAAAGTTCGAGATAAAAAAAAAAAAACCATCGACCAGGTAGCCAACGGTAAACGATACAAGTATCGTGCGGGCGAAAACGAGCGTTACCGTGCTCGTTTTCGAGTTATTGACGAAAAACGGCCTGGAGCGATCGGTCCGGCGGTCGACGCGCGAAAGTTTCTAAGTCCGCTCTGCTCCGAATCATCGCTCCGGCGTCAAAAATCGTCGTAGGACAAAAAATCGACACGCTATCTTGCAGGAAAAAATCCGGGGAACACGATGGCGTCGTCAAAAGTGCAGGTCATCGAGCTCGTTTTCGAGAGAAAAAAAAAAAAATTCTCAAAATTCGACAAAAAAATAAAGCGATTATTGGGTCATATAGAGAATGTGAAACTGCATAAGAATCGTATAGACGAAAATTGGCGTTCACGTGCTCGTTTTTGTGGAAAAAATTAAAAAAGCTCTCAAAGTTCGAGATAAAAAAAAAAAAAACCATCGACCAGGTAGCCAACGGTAGACGGTACAAGTATCGTATGGGCGAAAACGAGCGTTACCGTGCTCGTTTTCGAGTTATTGACGAAAAACGGCCTGGAGCGATCGGTCCGGCGGTCGACGCGCGAAAGTTTCCAAGTCTGCTCTGCCCCGAATCATCGCTCCGGCGTCAAAAATCGTCGTAGGACAAAAAATCGACACGCTATCTTGCAGGAAAAAATCCGGGGACCACGATGGCGTCGTCAAAAGTGCAGGTCGTCGAGCTCGTTTTCGAGAGAAAAAAAAAAAAATTCTCAAAATTCGACAAAAAAATAAAACGATTATTGGATCGTGTAGAGAATGTAAAACTGCATCAGAATCGCATAGACGAAAATTGGCGTTCACGTGCTCGTTTTTGTGGAAAAAATTAAAAAAGCTCTCAAAGTTCGAGATAAAAAAAAAAAAACCATCGACCAGGTAGCCAACGGTAAACGATACAAGTATCGTGCGGGCGAAAACGAGCGTTACCGTGCTCGTTTTCGAGTTATTGACGAAAAACGGCCTGGAGCGATCGGTCCGGCGGTCGACGCGCGAAAGTTTCTAAGTCCGCTCTGCTCCGAATCATCGCTCCGGCGTCAAAAATCGTCGTAGGACAAAAAATCGACACGCTATCTTGCAGGAAAAAATCCGGGGAACACGATGGCGTCGTCAAAAGTGCAGGTCATCGAGCTCGTTTTCGAGAGAAAAAAAAAAAAATTCTCAAAATTCGACAAAAAAATAAAGCGATTATTGGGTCGTATAGAGAATGTGAAACTGCATAAGAATCGTATAGACGAAAATTGGCGTTCACGTGCTCGTTTTTGTGGAAAAAATTAAAAAAGCTCTCAAAGTTCGAGATAAAAAAAAAAAAAACCATCGACCAGGTAGCCAACGGTAGACGGTACAAGTATCGTATGGGCGAAAACGAGCGTTACCGTGCTCGTTTTCGAGTTATTGACGAAAAACGGCCTGGAGCGATCGGTCCGGCGGTCGACGCGCGAAAGTTTCCAAGTCTGCTCTGCCCCGAATCATCGCTCCGGCGTCAAAAATCGTCGTAGGACAAAAAATCGACACGCTATCTTGCAGGAAAAAATCCGGGGAACACGATGGCGTCGTCAAAAGTGCAGGTCGTCGAGCTCGTTTTCGAGAGAAAAAAAAAAAAATTCTCAAAATTCGACAAAAAAATAAAACGATTATTGGATCGTGTAGAGAATGTAAAACTGCATAAGAATCGCATAGACGAAAATTGGCGTTCACGTGCTCGTTTTTGTGGAAAAAATTAAAAAAGCTCTCAAAGTTCGAGATAAAAAAAAAAAAACCATCGACCAGGTAGCCAACGGTAAACGATACAAGTATCGTACGGGCGAAAACGAGCGTTACCGTGCTCGTTTTCGAGTTATTGACGAAAAACGGCCTGGAGCGATCGGTCCGGCGGTCGACGCGCGAAAGTTTCTAAGTCCGCTCTGCTCCGAATCATCGCTCCGGCGTCAAAAATCGTCGTAGGACAAAAAATCGACACGCTATCTTGCAGGAAAAAATCCGGGGAACACGATGGCGTCGTCAAAAGTGCAGGTCGTCGAGCTCGTTTTCGAGAGAAAAAAAAAAAAATTCTCAAAATTCGACAAAAAAATAAAACGATTATTGGATCGTGTAGAGAATGTGAAACTGCATAAGAATCGTATAGACGACAATTGGCGTTCACGTGCTCGTTTTTGTGGAAAAAATTAAAAAAGCTCTCAAAGTTCGAGATAAAAAAAAAAAAAACCATCGACCAGGTAGCCAACGGTAGACGGTACAAGTATCGTATGGGCGAAAACGAGCGTTACCGTGCTGGTTTTCGAGTTATTGACGAAAAACGGCCTGGAGCGATCGGTCCGGCGGTCGACGCGCAAAAGTTTCTAAGTCCGCTCTGCTCCGAATCATCGCTCCGGCGTCAAAAATCGTCGTAGGACAAAAAATCGACACGCTACTTTGCAGGAAAAAATCCGGGGAACACGATGGCGTCGTCAAAAGTGCAGGTCGTCGAGCTCGTTTTCGAGAGAAAAAAAAAAAAATTCTCAAAATTCGACAAACAAATAAAACGATTGTTGGACCGTGTAGAGAATGTAAAACTGCATAAGAATCGTATAGACGAAAATTGGCGTTCACGTGCTCGTTTTTGTGGAGAAAATTAAAAAAGCTCTCAAAGTTCGAGATAAAAAAAGAAAAAACCATCCACCAGGTAGCCAACGGTAAACGGTACAAGTATCGTACGGGCGAAAACGAGCGTTACCGTGCTCGTTTTCGAGTTATTGACGAAAAACGGCCTGGAGCGATCGGTCCGGCGGTCGACGCGCGAAAGTTTCTAAGTCCGCTCTGCTCCGAATCATCGCTCCGGCGTCAAAAATCGTCGTAGGACAAAAAATCGACACGCTATCTTGCAGGAAAAAATCCGGGGAACACGATGGCGTCGTCAAAAGTGCAGGTCGTCGAGCTCGTTTTCGAGAGAAAAAGAAAAAAATTCTCAAAATTCGACAAAAAAATAAAGCGATTATTGGACCGTGTAGAGAATGTGAAACTGCATAAGAATCGTATAGACGAAAATTGGCGTTCACGTGCTCGTTTTTGTGGAAAAAATTAAAAAAGCTCTCAAAGTTCGAGATAAAAAAAGAAAAAACCATCGACCAGGTAGCCAACGGTAGACGGTACAAGTATCGTATGGGCGAAAACGAGCGTTACCGTGCTCGTTTTCGAGTTATTGACGAAAAACGGCCTGGAGCGATCGGTCCGGCGGTCGACGCGCGAAAGTTTCCAAGTCTGCTCTGCCCCGAATCATCGCTCCGGCGTCAAAAATCGTCGTAGGACAAAAAATCGACACGCTATCTTGCAGGAAAAAATCCGGGGACCACGATGGCGTCGTCAAAAGTGCAGGTCGTCGAGCTCGTTTTCGAGAGAAAAAAAAAAAAATTCTCAAAATTCGACAAAAAAATAAAACGATTATTGGATCGTGTAGAGAATGTAAAACTGCATCAGAATCGCATAGACGAAAATTGGCGTTCACGTGCTCGTTTTTGTGGAAAAAATTAAAAAAGCTCTCAAAGTTCGAGATAAAAAAAAAAAAACCATCGACCAGGTAGCCAACGGTAAACGATACAAGTATCGTGCGGGCGAAAACGAGCGTTACCGTGCTCGTTTTCGAGTTATTGACGAAAAACGGCCTGGAGCGATCGGTCCGGCGGTCGACGCGCGAAAGTTTCTAAGTCCGCTCTGCTCCGAATCATCGCTCCGGCGTCAAAAATCGTCGTAGGACAAAAAATCGACACGCTATCTTGCAGGAAAAAATCCGGGGAACACGATGGCGTCGTCAAAAGTGCAGGTCATCGAGCTCGTTTTCGAGAGAAAAAAAAAAAAATTCTCAAAATTCGACAAAAAAATAAAGCGATTATTGGGTCGTATAGAGAATGTGAAACTGCATAAGAATCGTATAGACGAAAATTGGCGTTCACGTGCTCGTTTTTGTGGAAAAAATTAAAAAAGCTCTCAAAGTTCGAGATAAAAAAAAAAAAAACCATCGACCAGGTAGCCAACGGTAGACGGTACAAGTATCGTATGGGCGAAAACGAGCGTTACCGTGCTCGTTTTCGAGTTATTGACGAAAAACGGCCTGGAGCGATCGGTCCGGCGGTCGACGCGCGAAAGTTTCCAAGTCTGCTCTGCCCCGAATCATCGCTCCGGCGTCAAAAATCGTCGTAGGACAAAAAATCGACACGCTATCTTGCAGGAAAAAATCCGGGGAACACGATGGCGTCGTCAAAAGTGCAGGTCGTCGAGCTCGTTTTCGAGAGAAAAAAAAAAAAATTCTCAAAATTCGACAAAAAAATAAAACGATTATTGGATCGTGTAGAGAATGTAAAACTGCATAAGAATCGCATAGACGAAAATTGGCGTTCACGTGCTCGTTTTTGTGGAAAAAATTAAAAAAGCTCTCAAAGTTCGAGATAAAAAAAAAAAAACCATCGACCAGGTAGCCAACGGTAAACGATACAAGTATCGTACGGGCGAAAACGAGCGTTACCGTGCTCGTTTTCGAGTTATTGACGAAAAACGGCCTGGAGCGATCGGTCCGGCGGTCGACGCGCGAAAGTTTCTAAGTCCGCTCTGCTCCGAATCATCGCTCCGGCGTCAAAAATCGTCGTAGGACAAAAAATCGACACGCTATCTTGCAGGAAAAAATCCGGGGAACACGATGGCGTCGTCAAAAGTGCAGGTCGTCGAGCTCGTTTTCGAGAGAAAAAAAAAAAAATTCTCAAAATTCGACAAAAAAATAAAACGATTATTGGATCGTGTAGAGAATGTGAAACTGCATAAGAATCGTATAGACGAAAATTGGCGTTCACGTGCTCGTTTTTGTGGAAAAAATTAAAAAAGCTCTCAAAGTTCGAGATAAAAAAAAAAAAAACCATCGACCAGGTAGCCAACGGTAGACGGTACAAGTATCGTATGGGCGAAAACGAGCGTTACCGTGCTGGTTTTCGAGTTATTGACGAAAAACGGCCTGGAGCGATCGGTCCGGCGGTCGACGCGCAAAAGTTTCTAAGTCCGCTCTGCTCCGAATCATCGCTCCGGCGTCAAAAATCGTCGTAGGACAAAAAATCGACACGCTACTTTGCAGGAAAAAATCCGGGGAACACGATGGCGTCGTCAAAAGTGCAGGTCGTCGAGCTCGTTTTCGAGAGAAAAAAAAAAAAATTCTCAAAATTCGACAAACAAATAAAACGATTGTTGGACCGTGTAGAGAATGTAAAACTGCATAAGAATCGTATAGACGAAAATTGGCGTTCACGTGCTCGTTTTTGTGGAGAAAATTAAAAAAGCTCTCAAAGTTCGAGATAAAAAAAGAAAAAACCATCCACCAGGTAGCCAACGGTAAACGGTACAAGTATCGTACGGGCGAAAACGAGCGTTACCGTGCTCGTTTTCGAGTTATTGACGAAAAACGGCCTGGAGCGATCGGTCCGGCGGTCGACGCGCGAAAGTTTCTAAGTCCGCTCTGCTCCGAATCATCGCTCCGGCGTCAAAAATCGTCGTAGGACAAAAAATCGACACGCTATCTTGCAGGAAAAAATCCGGGGAACACGATGGCGTCGTCAAAAGTGCAGGTCGTCGAGCTCGTTTTCGAGAGAAAAAAAAAAAAATTCTCAAAATTCGACAAAAAAATAAAGCGATTATTGGATCGTATAGAGAATGTGAAACTGCATAAGAATCGTATAGACGAAAATTGGCGTTCACGTGCTCGTTTTTGTGGAAAAAATTAAAAAAGCTCTCAAAGTTCGAGATAAAAAAAAAAAAAACCATCGACCAGGTAGCCAACGGTAGACGGTACAAGTATCGTATGGGCGAAAACGAGCGTTACCGTGCTCGTTTTCGAGTTATTGACGAAAAACGGCCTGGAGCGATCGGTCCGGCGGTCGACGCGCAAAAGTTTCTAAGTCCGCTCTGCTCCGAATCATCGCTCCGGCGTCAAAAATCGTCGTAGGACAAAAAATCGACACGCTATCTTGCAGGAAAAAATCCGGGGAACACGATGGCGTCGTCAAAAGTGCAGGTCGTCGAGCTCGTTTTCGAGAGAAAAAGAAAAAAATTCTCAAAATTCGACAAAAAAATAAAGCGATTATTGGATCGTGTAGAGAATGTGAAACTGCATAAGAATCGTATAGACGAAAATTGGCGTTCACGTGCTCGTTTTTGTGGAAAAAATTAAAAAAGCTCTCAAAGTTCGAGATAAAAAAAGAAAAAACCATCGACCAGGTAGCCAACGGTAGACGGTACAAGTATCGTATGGGCGAAAACGAGCGTTACCGTGCTCGTTTTCGAGTTATTGACGAAAAACGGCCTGGAGCGATCGGTCCGGCGGTCGACGCGCGAAAGTTTCCAAGTCTGCTCTGCCCCGAATCATCGCTCCGGCGTCAAAAATCGTCGTAGGACAAAAAATCGACACGCTATCTTGCAGGAAAAAATCCGGGGACCACGATGGCGTCGTCAAAAGTGCAGGTCGTCGAGCTCGTTTTCGAGAGAAAAAAAAAAAAATTCTCAAAATTCGACAAAAAAATAAAACGATTATTGGATTGTGTAGAGAATGTAAAACTGCATCAGAATCGCATAGACGAAAATTGGCGTTCACGTGCTCGTTTTTGTGGAAAAAATTAAAAAAGCTCTCAAAGTTCGAGATAAAAAAAAAAAAACCATCGACCAGGTAGCCAACGGTAAACGATACAAGTATCGTGCGGGCGAAAACGAGCGTTACCGTGCTCGTTCTCGAGTTATTGACGAAAAACGGCCTGGAGCGATCGGTCCGGCGGTCGACGCGCGAAAGTTTCTAAGTCCGCTCTGCTCCGAATCATCGCTCCGGCGTCAAAAATCGTCGTAGGACAAAAAATCGACACGCTATCTTGCAGGAAAAAATCCGGGGAACACGATGGCGTCGTCAAAAGTGCAGGTCGTCGAGCTCGTTTTCGAGAGAAAAAAAAAAAAATTCTCAAAATTCGACAAAAAAATAAAGCGATTATTGGATCGTATAGAGAATGTGAAACTGCATAAGAATCGTATAGACGAAAATTGGCGTTCACGTGCTCGTTTTTGTGGAAAAAATTAAAAAAGCTCTCAAAGTTCGAGATAAAAAAAAAAAAAACCATCGACCAGGTAGCCAACGGTAGACGGTACAAGTATCGTATGGGCGAAAACGAGCGTTACCGTGCTCGTTTTCGAGTTATTGACGAAAAACGGCCTGGAGCGATCGGTCCGGCGGTCGACGCGCGAAAGTTTCCAAGTCTGCTCTGCCCCGAATCATCGCTCCGGCGTCAAAAATCGTCGTAGGACAAAAAATCGACACGCTATCTTGCAGGAAAAAATCCGGGGAACACGATGGCGTCGTCAAAAGTGCAGGTCGTCGAGCTCGTTTTCGAGAGAAAAAAAAAAAAATTCTCAAAATTCGACAAAAAAATAAAACGATTATTGGATCGTGTAGAGAATGTAAAACTGCATAAGAATCGCATAGACGAAAATTAGCGTTCACGTGCTCGTTTTTGTGGAAAAAATTAAAAAAGCTCTCAAAGTTCGAGATAAAAAAAGAAAAAACCATCGACCAGGTAGCCAACGGTAGACGGTACAAGTATCGTATGGGCGAAAACGAGCGTTACCGTGCTCGTTTTCGAGTTATTGACGAAAAACGGCCTGGAGCGATCGGTCCGGCGGTCGACGCGCGAAAGTTTCTAAGTCCGCTCTGCTCCGAATCATCGCTCCGGCGTCAAAAATCGTCGTAGGACAAAAAATCGACACGCTATCTTGCAGGAAAAAATCCGGGGACCACGATGGCGTCGTCAAAAGTGCAGGTCGTCGAGCTCGTTTTCGAGAGAAAAAAAAAAAAATTCTCAAAATTCGACAAACAAATAAAACGATTGTTGGACCGTGTAGAGAATGTAAAACTGCATAAGAATCGTATAGACGAAAATTGGCGTTCACGTGCTCGTTTTTGTGGAAAAAATTAAAAAAGCTCTCAAAGTTCGAGATAAAAAAAAAAAAACCATCGACCAGGTAGCCAACGGTAAACGATACAAGTATCGTACGGGCGAAAACGAGCGTTACCGTGCTCGTTTTCGAGTTATTGACGAAAAACGGCCTGGAGCGATCGGTCCGGCGGTCGACGCGCGAAAGTTTCTAAGTCCGCTCTGCTCCGAATCATCGCTCCGGCGTCAAAAATCGTCGTAGGACAAAAACTCGACACGCTATCTTGCATGAAAAAATCCGGGGAACACGATGGCGTCGTCAAAAGTGCAGGTCGTCGAGCTCGTTTTCGAGAGAAAAAAAAAAAAATTCTCAAAATTCGACAAAAAAATAAAACGATTATTGGATCGTGTAGAGAATGTAAAACTGCATAAGAATCGCATAGACGAAAATTAGTGTTCTCGTGCTCGTTTTTGTGGAAAAAATTAAAAAAGCTCTCAAAGTTCGAGATAAAAAAAGAAAAAACCATCCACCAGGTAGCCAACGGTAAACGGTACAAGTATCGTACGGGCGAAAACGAGCGTTACCGTGCTCGTTTTCGAGTTATTGACGAAAAACGGCCTGGAGCGATCGGTCCGGCGGTCGACGCGCGAAAGTTTCTAAGTCCGCTCTGCTCCGAATCATCGCTCCGGCGTCAAAAATCGTCGTAGGACAAAAAATCGACACGCTACTTTGCAGGAAAAAATCCGGGGAACACGATGGCGTCGTCAAAAGTGCAGGTCGTCGAGCTCGTTTTCGAGAAAAAAAAAAAAAAATTCTCAAAACTCGACAAACAAATAAAACGATTGTTGGACCGTGTAGAGAATGTACAACTGCATAAGAATCGTATAGACGAAAATTGGCGTTCACGTGCTCGTTTTTGTGGAAAAAATTAAAAAAGCTCTCAAAGTTCGAGATAAAAAAAAAAAAACCATCGACCAGGTAGCCAACGGTAAACGATACAAGTATCGTACGGGCGAAAACGAGCGTTACCGTGCTCGTTTTCGAGTTATTGACGAAAAACGGCCTGGAGCGATCGGACCGGCGGTCGACGCGCGAAAGTTTCTAAGTCCGCTCTGCTCCGAATCATCGCTCCGGCGTCAAAAATCGTCGTAGGACAAAAAATCGACACGCTCTCTTGCAGGAAAAAATCCGGGGAACACGATGGCGTCGTCAAAAGTGCAGGTCGTCGAGCTCGTTTTCGAGAAAAAAAAAAAAAAATTCTCAAAATTCGACAAAAAAATAAAACGACTATTGGATCGTGTAGAGAATGTGAAACTGCATAAAAATCGTATAGACGAAAATTGGCGTTCACGTGCTCGTTTTTGTGGAAAAAATTAAAAAAGCTGTCAAAGTTCGAGATAAAAAAAAAAAAACCATCGACCAGGTAGCCAACGGTAAACGGTACAACTATCGTACGGGCGAAAACGAGCGTTACCGTGCTCGTTTTCGAGTTATTGACGAAAAACGGCCTGGAGCGATCGGTCCGGCGGTCGACGCGCGAAAGTTTCTAAGTCCGCTCTGCTCCGAATCATCGCTCCGGCGTCAAAAATCGTCGTAGGACAAAAAATCGACACGCTATCTTGCAGGAAAAAATCCGGGGAACACGATGGCGTCGTCAAAAGTGCAGGTCGTCGAGCTCGTTTTCGAGAGAAAAAAAAAAAAATTCTCAAAATTCGACAAACAAATAAAACGATTGTTGGACCGTGTAGAGAATGTAAAACTACATAAGAATCGTATAGACGAAAATTGGCGTTCACGTGCTCGTTTTTGTGGAGAAAATTAAAAAAGCTCTCAAAGTTCGAGATAAAAAAAGAAAAAACCATCCACCAGGTAGCCAACGGTAAACGGTACAAGTATCGTACGGGCGAAAACGAGCGTTACCGTGCTCGTTTTCGAGTTATTGACGAAAAACGGCCTGGAGCGATCGGTCCGGCGGTCGACGCGCGAAAGATTCTAAGTCCGCTCTGCTCCGAATCATCGCTCCGGCGTCAAAAATCGTCGTAGGACAAAAAATCGACACGCTACTTTGCAGGAAAAAATCCGGGGAACACGATGGCGTCGTCAAAAGTGCAGGTCGTCGAGCTCGTTTTCGAGAGAAAAAAAAAAAAATTCTCAAAATTCGACAAACAAATAAAACGATTGTTGGACCGTGTAGAGAATGTAAAACTGCATAAGAATCGTATAGACGAAAATTGGCGTTCACGTGCTCGTTTTTGTGGAAAAAATTAAAAAAGCTCTCAAAGTTCGAGATAAAAAAAAAAAAACCATCGACCAGGTAGCCAACGGTTAACGATACAAGTATCGTACGGGCGAAAACGAGCGTTACCGTGCTCGTTTTCGAGTTATTGACGAAAAACGGCCTGGAGCGATCGGTCCGGCGGTCGACGCGCGAAAGTTTCTAAGTCCGCTCTGCTCCGAATCATCGCTCCGGCGTCAAAAATCGTCGCAGGACAAAAAATCGACACGCTATCTTGCAGGAAAAAATCCGGGGAACACGATGGCGTCGTCAAAAGTGCAGGTCGTCGAGCTCGTTTTCGAGAGAAAAAAAAAAAAAATTCTCAAAATTCGACAAAAAAATAAAACGATTATTGGATCGTGTAGAGAATGTAAAACTGCATAAGAATCGCATAGACGAAAATTAGTGTTCTCGTGCTCGTTTTTGTGGAAAAAATTAAAAAAGCTCTCAAAGTTCGAGATAAAAAAAGAAAAAAACCATCCACCAGGTAGCCAACGGTAAACGGTACAAGTATCGTACGGGCGAAAACGAGCGTTACCGTGCTCGTTTTCGAGTTATTGACGAAAAACGGCCTGGAGCGATCGGTCCGGCGGTCGACGCGCGAAAGTTTCTAAGTCCGCTCTGCTCCCCGGCAGTCCGTGTTGCTCGCGTGGCAGGAGCGGCTGGCTCTGCCAACCGCGGGGCACCGGACTGTCGGGGCTGTTCGGCCACTCCTGAAGGAGTGGCTGGACAGAGGCCATGGCAGCCTCACCTACCGGCTGGCACAGGTATTTTCCGGCCATGGCAGCTTCGGAAGATACCTGTGCCGGATAGGGAAGGAGCCGACGGCGCGTTGCTGCCACTGCGACGCTGAGCAGGACACGGCGGATCATACCCTGGAGGTATGCCCCGCGTGGGAGGGGGAGCGCCGTGTCCTGGTCGGCGTCGTCGGGCGGGATGTCTCGCTGCCGGGCGTGGTGCGCGCCATGCTCGGCAGCGAGGAGAAGTGGAGGGCCGTGGCCTCCTTCTGCGAGAACGTAATGTTGCAGAAGGAGGCCGCGGGGAGGGAACGCGAGCTTCAGCGGCGCGCTGAAGCTCGCGCTCGTGCGGTGGCCCGAGGTCGTCGCCCGGTCGCGAGGCGTCGCGGGCGGCCGCCTCGGCGTGGCGGATGACCTAGGCTGGGAGGAGGGTCCTGAGGGGACCCTCCTCCCGCCAGGTGGCGCCGGGTCGGACCGGTTGGGGGTAGGAGTGCCTCTCCCTACCGGTCCGACGCAAGGGGAGGCACCCTCGGCGGTCTGGTGCGGCCATGAACGCCCGGCCGCCGAGGGGTGGAAACGGGGTCGCGGGCGGTTGCGAGTTGGGGCTCGCAGCCGCCACTAAACGCGGCCCCGGGACGGATAGCGGCGGGATGGAGTGGCCCCGTCCCGCCGCTATGAGGCAGTGTGTCTACTGGTGGGACCGATTGTCCCCCCGGGGGATGGGCGCGAAAGCGCGGGCACGGGGAGGATACCGGAAGAATGCTTCGAGCGATTCCCGGTATCCTCCGAAAGCGTGCCGAAGGGTCACCGTGGGGTTTTTAGTGGGTAGGTCCCGCGCCTGTCGTTGTACGGGCGCGGGGAATCCCACACACCCCTCCCACCTCTCCCCAAGGAGGTGGGAGGGAGTCTTTCGAAGATTTTCCCCACGACAAAAAAAAAAAAAAAAAAAAAAAAAAAAAAAAAAAAGTCCGCTCTGCTCCGAATCATCGCTCCGGCGTCAAAAATCGTCGTAGGACAAAAAATCGACACGCTACTTTGCAGGAAAAAATCCGGGGAACACGATGGCGTCGTCAAAAGTGCAGGTCGTCGAGCTCGTTTTCGAGAAAAAAAAAAAAAAATTCTCAAAACTCGACAAACAAATAAAACGATTGTTGGACCGTGTAGAGAATGTACAACTGCATAAGAATCGTATAGACGAAAATTGGCGTTCACGTGCTCGTTTTTGTGGAAAAAATTAAAAAAGCTCTCAAAGTTCGAGATAAAAAAAAAAAAACCATCGACCAGGTAGCCAACGGTAAACGATACAAGTATCGTACGGGCGAAAACGAGCGTTACCGTGCTCGTTTTCGAGTTATTGACGAAAAACGGCCTGGAGCGATCGGACCGGCGGTCGACGCGCGAAAGTTTCTAAGTCCGCTCTGCTCCGAATCATCGCTCCGGCGTCAAAAATCGTCGTAGGACAAAAAATCGACACGCTCTCTTGCAGGAAAAAATCCGGGGAACACGATGGCGTCGTCAAAAGTGCAGGTCGTCGAGCTCGTTTTCGAGAAAAAAAAAAAAAAATTCTCAAAATTCGACAAAAAAATAAAACGACTATTGGATCGTGTAGAGAATGTGAAACTGCATAAAAATCGTATAGACGAAAATTGGCGTTCACGTGCTCGTTTTTGTGGAAAAAATTAAAAAAGCTGTCAAAGTTCGAGATAAAAAAAAAAAAACCATCGACCAGGTAGCCAACGGTAAACGGTACAACTATCGTACGGGCGAAAACGAGCGTTACCGTGCTCGTTTTCGAGTTATTGACGAAAAACGGCCTGGAGCGATCGGTCCGGCGGTCGACGCGCGAAAGTTTCTAAGTCCGCTCTGCTCCGAATCATCGCTCCGGCGTCAAAAATCGTCGTAGGACAAAAAATCGACACGCTATCTTGCAGGAAAAAATCCGGGGAACACGATGGCGTCGTCAAAAGTGCAGGTCGTCGAGCTCGTTTTCGAGAGAAAAAAAAAAAAATTCTCAAAATTCGACAAACAAATAAAACGATTGTTGGACCGTGTAGAGAATGTAAAACTACATAAGAATCGTATAGACGAAAATTGGCGTTCACGTGCTCGTTTTTGTGGAGAAAATTAAAAAAGCTCTCAAAGTTCGAGATAAAAAAAGAAAAAACCATCCACCAGGTAGCCAACGGTAAACGGTACAAGTATCGTACGGGCGAAAACGAGCGTTACCGTGCTCGTTTTCGAGTTATTGACGAAAAACGGCCTGGAGCGATCGGTCCGGCGGTCGACGCGCGAAAGATTCTAAGTCCGCTCTGCTCCGAATCATCGCTCCGGCGTCAAAAATCGTCGTAGGACAAAAAATCGACACGCTACTTTGCAGGAAAAAATCCGGGGAACACGATGGCGTCGTCAAAAGTGCAGGTCGTCGAGCTCGTTTTCGAGAGAAAAAAAAAAAAATTCTCAAAATTCGACAAACAAATAAAACGATTGTTGGACCGTGTAGAGAATGTAAAACTGCATAAGAATCGTATAGACGAAAATTGGCGTTCACGTGCTCGTTTTTGTGGAAAAAATTAAAAAAGCTCTCAAAGTTCGAGATAAAAAAAAAAAAACCATCGACCAGGTAGCCAACGGTTAACGATACAAGTATCGTACGGGCGAAAACGAGCGTTACCGTGCTCGTTTTCGAGTTATTGACGAAAAACGGCCTGGAGCGATCGGTCCGGCGGTCGACGCGCGAAAGTTTCTAAGTCCGCTCTGCTCCGAATCATCGCTCCGGCGTCAAAAATCGTCGCAGGACAAAAAATCGACACGCTATCTTGCAGGAAAAAATCCGGGGAACACGATGGCGTCGTCAAAAGTGCAGGTCGTCGAGCTCGTTTTCGAGAGAAAAAAAGAAAAATTCTCAAAATTCGACAAAAAAATAAAACGATTATTGGATCGTGTAGAGAATGTGAAACTGCATAAGAATCGTGTAGACGAAAATTGGCGTTCACGTGCTCGTTTTTGTGGAAAAAATTAAAAAAGCTCTCAAAGCTCGAGATAAAAAAAAAAAAAACCATCGACCAGGTAGCCAACGGTAGACGGTACAAGTATCGTATGGGCGAAAACGAGCGTTACCGTGCTCGTTTTCGAGTTATTGACGAAAAACGGCCTGGAGCGATCGGTCCGGCGGTCGACGCGCGAAAGTTTCTAAGTCCGCTCTGCTCCGAATCATCGCTCCGGCGTCAAAAATCGTCGTAGGACAAAAACTCGACACGCTATCTTGCATGAAAAAATCCGGGGAACACGATGGCGTCGTCAAAAGTGCAGGTCGTCGAGCTCGTTTTCGAGAGAAAAAAAAAAAAATTCTCAAAATTCGACAAAAAAATAAAACGATTATTGGATCGTGTAGAGAATGTAAAACTGCATAAGAATCGCATAGACGAAAATTAGTGTTCTCGTGCTCGTTTTTGTGGAAAAAATTAAAAAAGCTCTCAAAGTTCGAGATAAAAAAAGAAAAAACCATCCACCAGGTAGCCAACGGTAAACGGTACAAGTATCGTACGGGCGAAAACGAGCGTTACCGTGCTCGTTTTCGAGTTATTGACGAAAAACGGCCTGGAGCGATCGGTCCGGCGGTCGACGCGCGAAAGTTTCTAAGTCCGCTCTGCTCCGAATCATCGCTCCGGCGTCAAAAATCGTCGTAGGACAAAAAATCGACACGCTCTCTTGCAGGAAAAAATCCGGGGAACACGATGGCGTCGTCAAAAGTGCAGGTCGTCGAGCTCGTTTTCGAGAAAAAAAAAAAAAAATTCTCAAAATTCGACAAAAAAATAAAACGACTATTGGATCGTGTAGAGAATGTGAAACTGCATAAAAATCGTATAGACGAAAATTGGCGTTCACGTGCTCGTTTTTGTGGAAAAAATTAAAAAAGCTGTCAAAGTTCGAGATAAAAAAAAAAAAACCATCGACCAGGTAGCCAACGGTAAACGGTACAACTATCGTACGGGCGAAAACGAGCGTTACCGTGCTCGTTTTCGAGTTATTGACGAAAAACGGCCTGGAGCGATCGGTCCGGCGGTCGACGCGCGAAAGTTTCTAAGTCCGCTCTGCTCCGAATCATCGCTCCGGCGTCAAAAATCGTCGTAGGACAAAAAATCGACACGCTATCTTGCAGGAAAAAATCCGGGGAACACGATGGCGTCGTCAAAAGTGCAGGTCGTCGAGCTCGTTTTCGAGAGAAAAAAAAAAAAATTCTCAAAATTCGACAAACAAATAAAACGATTGTTGGACCGTGTAGAGAATGTAAAACTACATAAGAATCGTATAGACGAAAATTGGCGTTCACGTGCTCGTTTTTGTGGAGAAAATTAAAAAAGCTCTCAAAGTTCGAGATAAAAAAAGAAAAAACCATCCACCAGGTAGCCAACGGTAAACGGTACAAGTACCGTACGGGCGAAAACGAGCGTTACCGTGCTCGTTTTCGAGTTATTGACGAAAAACGGCCTGGAGCGATCGGTCCGGCGGTCGACGCGCGAAAGATTCTAAGTCCGCTCTGCTCCGAATCATCGCTCCGGCGTCAAAAATCGTCGTAGGACAAAAAATCGACACGCTACTTTGCAGGAAAAAATCCGGGGAACACGATGGCGTCGTCAAAAGTGCAGGTCGTCGAGCTCGTTTTCGAGAGAAAAAAAAAAAAATTCTCAAAATTCGACAAACAAATAAAACGATTGTTGGACCGTGTAGAGAATGTAAAACTGCATAAGAATCGTATAGACGAAAATTGGCGTTCACGTGCTCGTTTTTGTGGAAAAAATTAAAAAAGCTCTCAAAGTTCGAGATAAAAAAAAAAAAACCATCGACCAGGTAGCCAACGGTTAACGATACAAGTATCGTACGGGCGAAAACGAGCGTTACCGTGCTCGTTTTCGAGTTATTGACGAAAAACGGCCTGGAGCGATCGGTCCGGCGGTCGACGCGCGAAAGTTTCTAAGTCCGCTCTGCTCCGAATCATCGCTCCGGCGTCAAAAATCGTCGCAGGACAAAAAATCGACACGCTATCTTGCAGGAAAAAATCCGGGGAACACGATGGCGTCGTCAAAAGTGCAGGTCGTCGAGCTCGTTTTCGAGAGAAAAAAAGAAAAATTCTCAAAATTCGACAAAAAAATAAAACGATTATTGGATCGTGTAGAGAATGTGAAACTGCATAAGAATCGTGTAGACGAAAATTGGCGTTCACGTGCTCGTTTTTGTGGAAAAAATTAAAAAAGCTCTCAAAGCTCGAGATAAAAAAAAAAAAAACCATCGACCAGGTAGCCAACGGTAGACGGTACAAGTATCGTATGGGCGAAAACGAGCGTTACCGTGCTCGTTTTCGAGTTATTGACGAAAAACGGCCTGGAGCGATCGGTCCGGCGGTCGACGCGCGAAAGTTTCTAAGTCCGCTCTGCTCCGAATCATCGCTCCGGCGTCAAAAATCGTCGTAGGACAAAAACTCGACACGCTATCTTGCATGAAAAAATCCGGGGAACACGATGGCGTCGTCAAAAGTGCAGGTCGTCGAGCTCGTTTTCGAGAGAAAAAAAAAAAAATTCTCAAAATTCGACAAACAAATAAAACGATTGTTGGACCGTGTAGAGAATGTAAAACTGCATAAGAATCGTATAGACGAAAATTGGCGTTCACGTGCTCGTTTTTGTGGAGAAAATTAAAAAAGCTCTCAAAGTTCGAGATAAAAAAAAAAAAACCATCGACCAGGTAGCCAACGGTAAACGGTACAAGTATCGTACGGGCGAAAACGAGCGTTACCGTGCTCGTTTTCGAGTTATTGACGAAAAACGGCCTGGAGCGATCGGTCCGGCGGTCGACGCGCGAAAGTTTCTAAGTCCGCTCTGCTCCGAATCATCGCTCCGGCGTCAAAAATCGTCGTAGGACAAAAAATCGACACGCTATCTTGCAGGAAAAAATCCGGGGAACACGATGGCGTCGTCAAAAGTGCAGGTCGTCGAGCTCGTTTTCGAGAGAAAAAAAAAAAAATTCTCAAAATTCGACAAAAAAATAAAACGATTATTGGATCGTGTAGAGAATGTAAAACTGCATAAGAATCGCATAGACGAAAATTAGTGTTCTCGTGCTCGTTTTTGTGGAAAAAATTAAAAAAGCTCTCAAAGTTCGAGATAAAAAAAGAAAAAACCATCCACCAGGTAGCCAACGGTAAACGGTACAAGTATCGTACGGGCGAAAACGAGCGTTACCGTGCTCGTTTTCGAGTTATTGACGAAAAACGGCCTGGAGCGATCGGTCCGGCGGTCGACGCGCGAAAGTTTCTAAGTCCGCTCTGCTCCGAATCATCGCTCCGGCGTCAAAAATCGTCGTAGGACAAAAAATCGACACGCTCTCTTGCAGGAAAAAATCCGGGGAACACGATGGCGTCGTCAAAAGTGCAGGTCGTCGAGCTCGTTTTCGAGAAAAAAAAAAAAAAATTCTCAAAATTCGACAAAAAAATAAAACGACTATTGGATCGTGTAGAGAATGTGAAACTGCATAAAAATCGTATAGACGAAAATTGGCGTTCACGTGCTCGTTTTTGTGGAAAAAATTAAAAAAGCTGTCAAAGTTCGAGATAAAAAAAAAAAAACCATCGACCAGGTAGCCAACGGTAAACGGTACAACTATCGTACGGGCGAAAACGAGCGTTACCGTGCTCGTTTTCGAGTTATTGACGAAAAACGGCCTGGAGCGATCGGTCCGGCGGTCGACGCGCGAAAGTTTCTAAGTCCGCTCTGCTCCGAATCATCGCTCCGGCGTCAAAAATCGTCGTAGGACAAAAAATCGACACGCTATCTTGCAGGAAAAAATCCGGGGAACACGATGGCGTCGTCAAAAGTGCAGGTCGTCGAGCTCGTTTTCGAGAGAAAAAAAAAAAAATTCTCAAAATTCGACAAACAAATAAAACGATTGTTGGACCGTGTAGAGAATGTAAAACTACATAAGAATCGTATAGACGAAAATTGGCGTTCACGTGCTCGTTTTTGTGGAGAAAATTAAAAAAGCTCTCAAAGTTCGAGATAAAAAAAGAAAAAACCATCCACCAGGTAGCCAACGGTAAACGGTACAAGTACCGTACGGGCGAAAACGAGCGTTACCGTGCTCGTTTTCGAGTTATTGACGAAAAACGGCCTGGAGCGATCGGTCCGGCGGTCGACGCGCGAAAGATTCTAAGTCCGCTCTGCTCCGAATCATCGCTCCGGCGTCAAAAATCGTCGTAGGACAAAAAATCGACACGCTACTTTGCAGGAAAAAATCCGGGGAACACGATGGCGTCGTCAAAAGTGCAGGTCGTCGAGCTCGTTTTCGAGAGAAAAAAAAAAAAATTCTCAAAATTCGACAAACAAATAAAACGATTGTTGGACCGTGTAGAGAATGTAAAACTGCATAAGAATCGTATAGACGAAAATTGGCGTTCACGTGCTCGTTTTTGTGGAAAAAATTAAAAAAGCTCTCAAAGTTCGAGATAAAAAAAAAAAAACCATCGACCAGGTAGCCAACGGTTAACGATACAAGTATCGTACGGGCGAAAACGAGCGTTACCGTGCTCGTTTTCGAGTTATTGACGAAAAACGGCCTGGAGCGATCGGTCCGGCGGTCGACGCGCGAAAGTTTCTAAGTCCGCTCTGCTCCGAATCATCGCTCCGGCGTCAAAAATCGTCGCAGGACAAAAAATCGACACGCTATCTTGCAGGAAAAAATCCGGGGAACACGATGGCGTCGTCAAAAGTGCAGGTCGTCGAGCTCGTTTTCGAGAGAAAAAAAGAAAAATTCTCAAAATTCGACAAAAAAATAAAACGATTATTGGATCGTGTAGAGAATGTGAAACTGCATAAGAATCGTGTAGACGAAAATTGGCGTTCACGTGCTCGTTTTTGTGGAAAAAATTAAAAAAGCTCTCAAAGCTCGAGATAAAAAAAAAAAAAACCATCGACCAGGTAGCCAACGGTAGACGGTACAAGTATCGTATGGGCGAAAACGAGCGTTACCGTGCTCGTTTTCGAGTTATTGACGAAAAACGGCCTGGAGCGATCGGTCCGGCGGTCGACGCGCGAAAGTTTCTAAGTCCGCTCTGCTCCGAATCATCGCTCCGGCGTCAAAAATCGTCGTAGGACAAAAACTCGACACGCTATCTTGCATGAAAAAATCCGGGGAACACGATGGCGTCGTCAAAAGTGCAGGTCGTCGAGCTCGTTTTCGAGAGAAAAAAAAAAAAATTCTCAAAATTCGACAAACAAATAAAACGATTGTTGGACCGTGTAGAGAATGTAAAACTGCATAAGAATCGTATAGACGAAAATTGGCGTTCACGTGCTCGTTTTTGTGGAGAAAATTAAAAAAGCTCTCAAAGTTCGAGATAAAAAAAAAAAAACCATCGACCAGGTAGCCAACGGTAAACGGTACAAGTATCGTACGGGCGAAAACGAGCGTTACCGTGCTCGTTTTCGAGTTATTGACGAAAAACGGCCTGGAGCGATCGGTCCGGCGGTCGACGCGCGAAAGTTTCTAAGTCCGCTCTGCTCCGAATCATCGCTCCGGCGTCAAAAATCGTCGTAGGACAAAAAATCGACACGCTATCTTGCAGGAAAAAATCCGGGGAACACGATGGCGTCGTCAAAAGTGCAGGTCGTCGAGCTCGTTTTCGAGAGAAAAAAAAAAAAATTCTCAAAATTCGACAAAAAAATAAAACGATTATTGGATCGTGTAGAGAATGTAAAACTGCATCAGAATCGCATAGACGAAAATTGGCGTTCACGTGCTCGTTTTTGTGGAAAAAATTAAAAAAGCTCTCAAAGTTCGAGATAAAAAAAAAAAAACCATCGACCAGGTAGCCAACGGTAAACGATACAAGTATCGTACGGGCGAAAACGAGCGTTACCGTGCTCGTTTTCGAGTTATTGACGAAAAACGGCCTGGAGCGATCGGTCCGGCGGTCGACGCGCGAAAGTTTCTAAGTCCGCTCTGCTCCGAATCATCGCTCCGGCGTCAAAAATCGTCGTAGGACAAAAAATCGACACGCTATCTTGCAGGAAAAAATCCGGGGAACACGACGGCGTCGTCAAAAGTGCAGGTCGTCGAGCTCGTTTTCGAGAGAAAAAAAAAAAAATTCTCAAAATTCGACAAAAAAATAAAGCGATTATTGCATCGTGTAGAGAATGTGAAACTGCATAAGAATCGTGTAGACGAAAATTGGCGTTCACGTGCTCGTTTTTGTGGAAAAAATTAAAAAAGCTCTCAAAGCTCGAGATAAAAAAAAAAAAAACCATCGACCAGGTAGCCAACGGTAGACGGTACAAGTATCGTATGGGCGAAAACGAGCGTTACCGTGCTCGTTTTCGAGTTATTGACGAAAAACGGCCTGGAGCGATCGGTCCGGCGGTCGACGCGCGAAAGTTTCTAAGTCCGCTCTGCTCCGAATCATCGCTCCGGCGTCAAAAATCGTCGTAGGACAAAAACTCGACACGCTATCTTGCATGAAAAAATCCGGGGAACACGATGGCGTCGTCAAAAGTGCAGGTCGTCGAGCTCGTTTTCGAGAGAAAAAAAAAAAAATTCTCAAAATTCGACAAAAAAATAAAACGATTATTGGATCGTGTAGAGAATGTAAAACTGCATAAGAATCGCATAGACGAAAATTAGCGTTCACGTGCTCGTTTTTGTGGAGAAAATTAAAAAAGCTCTCAAAGTTCGAGATAAAAAAAAGAAAAAACCATCCACCAGGTAGCCAACGGTAAACGGTACAAGTATCGTACGGGCGAAAACGAGCGTTACCGTGCTCGTTTTCGAGTTATTGACGAAAAACGGCCTGGAGCGATCGGTCCGGCGGTCGACGCGCGAAAGTTTCCAAGTCCGCTCTGCTCCAGTCCGTGTTGCTCGCATGGCAGGAGCGGCTGGCTCTGCCAACCGCGGGGCACCGGACTGTCGGGGCGGTTCGGCCACTCCTGAAGGAGTGGCTGGACAGAGGCCATGGCAGCCTCACCTACCGGATGGCACAGGTATTTTCCGGGCATGGCAGCTTCGGAAGATACCTGTGCCGGATAGGGAAGGAGCCGACGGCGCGTTGCTGCCACTGCGACGCTGAGCAGGACACGGCGGATCATACCCTGGAGGTATGCCCCGCGTGGGAGGGGGAGCGCCGTGTCCTGGTCGGCGTCGTCGGGCGGGATGTCTCGCTGCCGGGCGTGGTGCGCGCCATGCTCGGCAGCGAGGAGAAGTGGAGGGCCGTGGCCTCCTTCTGCGAGAACGTAATGTTGCAGAAGGAGGCCGCGGGGAGGGAGCGCGAGCTTCAGCGGCGCGCTAAAGCTCGCGCTCGTGCGGTGGCCCGAGGTCGTCGCCCGGTCGCGAGGCGTCGCGGGCGGCCGCCTCGGCGTGGCGGATGACCTAGGCTGGGAGGGGGGTCCTGAGGGGATCCTCCTCCCGCCAGGCGGCGCCGGGTCGGACCGGTTGGGGGTAGGAGTGCCTCCCCCTACCGGTCCGACGCAAGGGGAGGCACCCTCGGCGGTCTGGTGCGGCCATGAACGCCCGGCCGCCGAGGGGTGGAAACGGGATCGCGGGCGGTTGCGAGTTGGGGCTCGCAGCCGCCACTAAACGCGGCCCCGGGACGGATAGCGGCGGGATGGAGTGGCCCCGTCCCGCCGCTATGAGGCAGTGTGTCTACTGGGGGGACCGATTGTCCCCCCGGGGGATGGGCGCGAAAGCGCGGGCACGGGGAGGATACCGGAAGAATGCTTCGAGCGATTCCCGGTATCCTCCCAAAGCGAGCCGAAGGGTCACCGTGGGGTTTTTAGTGGGTAGGTCCCGCGCCTGTCGTTGTACGGGCGCGGGGAATCCCACACACCCCTCCCACCTCTCCCCAAGGAGGTGGGAGGGAGTCTTTCGAAGATTTTCCCCACGACAAAAAAAAAAAAAAAAAAAAAAAAAAAGTCCGCTCTGCTCCGAATCATCGCTCCGGCGTCAAAAATCGTCGTAGGACAAAAAATCGACACGCTACTTTGCAGGAAAAAATCCGGGGAACACGATGGCGTCGTCAAAAGTGCAGGTCGACGAGCTCGTTTTCGAGAGAAAAAAAAAAAAATTCTCAAAATTCGACAAACAAATAAAACGATTGTTGGACCGTGTAGAGAATGTAAAACTACATAAGAATCGTATAGACGAAAATTGGCGTTCACGTGCTCGTTTTTGTGGAGAAAATTAAAAAAGCTCTCAAAGTTCGAGATAAAAAAAGAAAAAACCATCCACCAGGTAGCCAACGGTAAACGGTACAAGTATCGTACGGGCGAAAACGAGCGTTACCGTGCTCGTTTTCGAGTTATTGACGAAAAACGGCCTGGAGCGATCGGTCCGGCGGTCGACGCGCGAAAGATTCTAAGTCCGCTCTGCTCCGAATCATCGCTCCGGCGTCAAAAATCGTCGTAGGACAAAAAATCGACACGCTACTTTGCAGGAAAAAATCCGGGGAACACGATGGCGTCGTCAAAAGTGCAGGTCGTCGAGCTCGTTTTCGAGAGAAAAAAAAAAAAATTCTCAAAATTCGACAAACAAATAAAACGATTGTTGGACCGTGTAGAGAATGTAAAACTGCATAAGAATCGTATAGACGAAAATTGGCGTTCACGTGCTCGTTTTTGTGGAAAAAATTAAAAAAGCTCTCAAAGTTCGAGATAAAAAAAAAAAAACCATCGACCAGGTAGCCAACGGTAAACGGTACAAGTATCGTACGGGCGAAAACGAGCGTTACCGTGCTCGTTTTCGAGTTATTGACGAAAAACGGCCTGGAGCGATCGGTCCGGCGGTCGACGCGCGAAAGTTTCTAAGTCCGCTCTGCTCCGAATCATCGCTCCGGCGTCAAAAATCGTCGTAGGACAAAAAATCGACACGCTATCTTGCAGGAAAAAATCCGGGGAACACGATGGCGTCGTCAAAAGTGCAGGTCGTCGAGCTCGTTTTCGAGAGAAAAAAAAAAAAATTCTCAAAATTCGACAAAAAAATAAAACGATTATTGGATCGTGTAGAGAATGTAAAACTGCATATGAATCGCATAGACGAAAATTAGCGTTCTCGTGCTCGTTTTTGTGGAAAAAATTAAAAAAGCTCTCAAAGTTCGAGATAAAAAAAGAAAAAACCATCCACCAGGTAGCCAACGGTAAACGGTACAAGTATCGTACGAGCGAAAACGAGCGTTACCGTGCTCGTTTTCGAGTTATTGACGAAAAACGGCCTGGAGCGATCGGTCCGGCGGTCGACGCGCGAAAGTTTCTAAGTCCGCTCTGCTCCGAATCATCGCTCCGGCGTCAAAAATCGTCGTAGGACAAAAAATCGACACGCTACTTTGCAGGAAAAAATCCGGGGAACACGATGGCGTCGTCAAAAGTGCAGGTCGTCGAGCTCGTTTTCGAGAAAAAAAAAAAAAAATTCTCAAAATTCGACAAACAAATAAAACGATTGTTGGACCGTGTAGAGAATGTACAACTGCATAAGAATCGTATAGACGAAAATTGGCGTTCACGTGCTCGTTTTTGTGGAAAAAATTAAAAAAGCTCTCAAAGTACGAGATAAAAAAAAAAAAACCATCGACCAGGTAGCCAACGGTAAACGATACAAGTATCGTACGGGCGAAAACGAGCGTTACCGTGCTCGTTTTCGAGTTATTGACGAAAAACGGCCTGGAGCGATCGGTCCGGCGGTCGACGCGCGAAAGTTTCTAAGTCCGCTCTGCTCCGAATCATCGCTCCGGCGTCAAAAATCGTCGTAGGACAAAAAATCGACACGCTCTCTTGCAGGAAAAAATCCGGGGAACACGATGGCGTCGTCAAAAGTGCAGGTCGTCGAGCTCGTTTTCGAGAAAAAAAAAAAAAAATTCTCAAAATTCGACAAAAAAATAAAACGACTATTGGATCGTGTAGAGAATGTGAAACTGCATAAAAATCGTATAGACGAAAATTGGCGTTCACGTGCTCGTTTTTGTGGAAAAAATTAAAAAAGCTGTCAAAGTTCGAGATAAAAAAAAAAAAACCATCGACCAGGTAGCCAACGGTAAACGGTACAAGTATCGTACGGGCGAAAACGAGCGTTACCGTGCTCGTTTTCGAGTTATTGACGAAAAACGGCCTGGAGCGATCGGTCCGGCGGTCGACGCGCGAAAGTTTCTAAGTCCGCTCTGCTCCGAATCATCGCTCCGGCGTCAAAAATCGTCGTAGGACAAAAAATCGACACGCTATCTTGCAGGAAAAAATCCGGGGAACACGATGGCGTCGTCAAAAGTGCAGGTCGTCGAGCTCGTTTTCGAGAGAAAAAAAAAAAAATTCTCAAAATTCGACAAAAAAATAAAACGATTATTGGATCGTGTAGAGAATGTAAAACTGCATATGAATCGCATAGACGAAAATTAGCGTTCTCGTGCTCGTTTTTGTGGAAAAAATTAAAAAAGCTCTCAAAGTTCGAGATAAAAAAAAAAAAACCATCGACCAGGTAGCCAACGGTTAACGATACAAGTATCGTACGGGCGAAAACGAGCGTTACCGTGCTCGTTTTCGAGTTATTGACGAAAAACGGCCTGGAGCGATCGGTCCGGCGGTCGACGCGCGAAAGTTTCTAAGTCCGCTCTGCTCCGAATCATCGCTCCGGCGTCAAAAATCGTCGCAGGACAAAAAATCGACACGCTATCTTGCAGGAAAAAATCCGGGGAACACGATGGCGTCGTCAAAAGTGCAGGTCGTCGAGCTCGTTTTCGAGAGAAAAAAAGAAAAATTCTCAAAATTCGACAAAAAAATAAAACGATTATTGGATCGTGTAGAGAATGTGAAACTGCATAAGAATCGTGTAGACGAAAATTGGCGTTCACGTGCTCGTTTTTGTGGAAAAAATTAAAAAAGCTCTCAAAGCTCGAGATAAAAAAAAAAAAAACCATCGACCAGGTAGCCAACGGTAGACGGTACAAGTATCGTATGGGCGAAAACGAGCGTTACCGTGCTCGTTTTCGAGTTATTGACGAAAAACGGCCTGGAGCGATCGGTCCGGCGGTCGACGCGCGAAAGTTTCTAAGTCCGCTCTGCTCCGAATCATCGCTCCGGCGTCAAAAATCGTCGTAGGACAAAAACTCGACACGCTATCTTGCATGAAAAAATCCGGGGAACACGATGGCGTCGTCAAAAGTGCAGGTCGTCGAGCTCGTTTTCGAGAGAAAAAAAAAAAAATTCTCAAAATTCGACAAACAAATAAAACGATTGTTGGACCGTGTAGAGAATGTAAAACTGCATAAGAATCGTATAGACGAAAATTGGCGTTCACGTGCTCGTTTTTGTGGAGAAAATTAAAAAAGCTCTCAAAGTTCGAGATAAAAAAAAAAAAACCATCGACCAGGTAGCCAACGGTAAACGGTACAAGTATCGTACGGGCGAAAACGAGCGTTACCGTGCTCGTTTTCGAGTTATTGACGAAAAACGGCCTGGAGCGATCGGTCCGGCGGTCGACGCGCGAAAGTTTCTAAGTCCGCTCTGCTCCGAATCATCGCTCCGGCGTCAAAAATCGTCGTAGGACAAAAAATCGACACGCTATCTTGCAGGAAAAAATCCGGGGAACACGATGGCGTCGTCAAAAGTGCAGGTCGTCGAGCTCGTTTTCGAGAGAAAAAAAAAAAAATTCTCAAAATTCGACAAAAAAATAAAACGATTATTGGATCGTGTAGAGAATGTAAAACTGCATCAGAATCGCATAGACGAAAATTGGCGTTCACGTGCTCGTTTTTGTGGAAAAAATTAAAAAAGCTCTCAAAGTTCGAGATAAAAAAAAAAAAACCATCGACCAGGTAGCCAACGGTAAACGATACAAGTATCGTACGGGCGAAAACGAGCGTTACCGTGCTCGTTTTCGAGTTATTGACGAAAAACGGCCTGGAGCGATCGGTCCGGCGGTCGACGCGCGAAAGTTTCTAAGTCCGCTCTGCTCCGAATCATCGCTCCGGCGTCAAAAATCGTCGTAGGACAAAAAATCGACACGCTATCTTGCAGGAAAAAATCCGGGGAACACGACGGCGTCGTCAAAAGTGCAGGTCGTCGAGCTCGTTTTCGAGAGAAAAAAAAAAAAATTCTCAAAATTCGACAAAAAAATAAAGCGATTATTGCATCGTGTAGAGAATGTGAAACTGCATAAGAATCGTGTAGACGAAAATTGGCGTTCACGTGCTCGTTTTTGTGGAAAAAATTAAAAAAGCTCTCAAAGCTCGAGATAAAAAAAAAAAAAACCATCGACCAGGTAGCCAACGGTAGACGGTACAAGTATCGTATGGGCGAAAACGAGCGTTACCGTGCTCGTTTTCGAGTTATTGACGAAAAACGGCCTGGAGCGATCGGTCCGGCGGTCGACGCGCGAAAGTTTCTAAGTCCGCTCTGCTCCGAATCATCGCTCCGGCGTCAAAAATCGTCGTAGGACAAAAACTCGACACGCTATCTTGCATGAAAAAATCCGGGGAACACGATGGCGTCGTCAAAAGTGCAGGTCGTCGAGCTCGTTTTCGAGAGAAAAAAAAAAAAATTCTCAAAATTCGACAAAAAAATAAAACGATTATTGGATCGTGTAGAGAATGTAAAACTGCATAAGAATCGCATAGACGAAAATTAGCGTTCACGTGCTCGTTTTTGTGGAGAAAATTAAAAAAGCTCTCAAAGTTCGAGATAAAAAAAAGAAAAAACCATCCACCAGGTAGCCAACGGTAAACGGTACAAGTATCGTACGGGCGAAAACGAGCGTTACCGTGCTCGTTTTCGAGTTATTGACGAAAAACGGCCTGGAGCGATCGGTCCGGCGGTCGACGCGCGAAAGTTTCCAAGTCCGCTCTGCTCCAGTCCGTGTTGCTCGCATGGCAGGAGCGGCTGGCTCTGCCAACCGCGGGGCACCGGACTGTCGGGGCGGTTCGGCCACTCCTGAAGGAGTGGCTGGACAGAGGCCATGGCAGCCTCACCTACCGGATGGCACAGGTATTTTCCGGGCATGGCAGCTTCGGAAGATACCTGTGCCGGATAGGGAAGGAGCCGACGGCGCGTTGCTGCCACTGCGACGCTGAGCAGGACACGGCGGATCATACCCTGGAGGTATGCCCCGCGTGGGAGGGGGAGCGCCGTGTCCTGGTCGGCGTCGTCGGGCGGGATGTCTCGCTGCCGGGCGTGGTGCGCGCCATGCTCGGCAGCGAGGAGAAGTGGAGGGCCGTGGCCTCCTTCTGCGAGAACGTAATGTTGCAGAAGGAGGCCGCGGGGAGGGAGCGCGAGCTTCAGCGGCGCGCTAAAGCTCGCGCTCGTGCGGTGGCCCGAGGTCGTCGCCCGGTCGCGAGGCGTCGCGGGCGGCCGCCTCGGCGTGGCGGATGACCTAGGCTGGGAGGGGGGTCCTGAGGGGATCCTCCTCCCGCCAGGCGGCGCCGGGTCGGACCGGTTGGGGGTAGGAGTGCCTCCCCCTACCGGTCCGACGCAAGGGGAGGCACCCTCGGCGGTCTGGTGCGGCCATGAACGCCCGGCCGCCGAGGGGTGGAAACGGGATCGCGGGCGGTTGCGAGTTGGGGCTCGCAGCCGCCACTAAACGCGGCCCCGGGACGGATAGCGGCGGGATGGAGTGGCCCCGTCCCGCCGCTATGAGGCAGTGTGTCTACTGGGGGGACCGATTGTCCCCCCGGGGGATGGGCGCGAAAGCGCGGGCACGGGGAGGATACCGGAAGAATGCTTCGAGCGATTCCCGGTATCCTCCCAAAGCGAGCCGAAGGGTCACCGTGGGGTTTTTAGTGGGTAGGTCCCGCGCCTGTCGTTGTACGGGCGCGGGGAATCCCACACACCCCTCCCACCTCTCCCCAAGGAGGTGGGAGGGAGTCTTTCGAAGATTTTCCCCACGACAAAAAAAAAAAAAAAAAAAAAAAAAAAGTCCGCTCTGCTCCGAATCATCGCTCCGGCGTCAAAAATCGTCGTAGGACAAAAAATCGACACGCTACTTTGCAGGAAAAAATCCGGGGAACACGATGGCGTCGTCAAAAGTGCAGGTCGACGAGCTCGTTTTCGAGAGAAAAAAAAAAAAATTCTCAAAATTCGACAAACAAATAAAACGATTGTTGGACCGTGTAGAGAATGTAAAACTACATAAGAATCGTATAGACGAAAATTGGCGTTCACGTGCTCGTTTTTGTGGAGAAAATTAAAAAAGCTCTCAAAGTTCGAGATAAAAAAAGAAAAAACCATCCACCAGGTAGCCAACGGTAAACGGTACAAGTATCGTACGGGCGAAAACGAGCGTTACCGTGCTCGTTTTCGAGTTATTGACGAAAAACGGCCTGGAGCGATCGGTCCGGCGGTCGACGCGCGAAAGATTCTAAGTCCGCTCTGCTCCGAATCATCGCTCCGGCGTCAAAAATCGTCGTAGGACAAAAAATCGACACGCTACTTTGCAGGAAAAAATCCGGGGAACACGATGGCGTCGTCAAAAGTGCAGGTCGTCGAGCTCGTTTTCGAGAGAAAAAAAAAAAAATTCTCAAAATTCGACAAACAAATAAAACGATTGTTGGACCGTGTAGAGAATGTAAAACTGCATAAGAATCGTATAGACGAAAATTGGCGTTCACGTGCTCGTTTTTGTGGAAAAAATTAAAAAAGCTCTCAAAGTTCGAGATAAAAAAAAAAAAACCATCGACCAGGTAGCCAACGGTAAACGGTACAAGTATCGTACGGGCGAAAACGAGCGTTACCGTGCTCGTTTTCGAGTTATTGACGAAAAACGGCCTGGAGCGATCGGTCCGGCGGTCGACGCGCGAAAGTTTCTAAGTCCGCTCTGCTCCGAATCATCGCTCCGGCGTCAAAAATCGTCGTAGGACAAAAAATCGACACGCTATCTTGCAGGAAAAAATCCGGGGAACACGATGGCGTCGTCAAAAGTGCAGGTCGTCGAGCTCGTTTTCGAGAGAAAAAAAAAAAAATTCTCAAAATTCGACAAAAAAATAAAACGATTATTGGATCGTGTAGAGAATGTAAAACTGCATATGAATCGCATAGACGAAAATTAGCGTTCTCGTGCTCGTTTTTGTGGAAAAAATTAAAAAAGCTCTCAAAGTTCGAGATAAAAAAAGAAAAAACCATCCACCAGGTAGCCAACGGTAAACGGTACAAGTATCGTACGAGCGAAAACGAGCGTTACCGTGCTCGTTTTCGAGTTATTGACGAAAAACGGCCTGGAGCGATCGGTCCGGCGGTCGACGCGCGAAAGTTTCTAAGTCCGCTCTGCTCCGAATCATCGCTCCGGCGTCAAAAATCGTCGTAGGACAAAAAATCGACACGCTACTTTGCAGGAAAAAATCCGGGGAACACGATGGCGTCGTCAAAAGTGCAGGTCGTCGAGCTCGTTTTCGAGAAAAAAAAAAAAAAATTCTCAAAATTCGACAAACAAATAAAACGATTGTTGGACCGTGTAGAGAATGTACAACTGCATAAGAATCGTATAGACGAAAATTGGCGTTCACGTGCTCGTTTTTGTGGAAAAAATTAAAAAAGCTCTCAAAGTACGAGATAAAAAAAAAAAAACCATCGACCAGGTAGCCAACGGTAAACGGTACAAGTATCGTACGGGCGAAAACGAGCGTTACCGTGCTCGTTTTCGAGTTATTGACGAAAAACGGCCTGGAGCGATCGGTCCGGCGGTCGACGCGCGAAAGTTTCTAAGTCCGCTCTGCTCCGAATCATCGCTCCGGCGTCAAAAATCGTCGTAGGACAAAAACTCGACACGCTATCTTGCATGAAAAAATCCGGGGAACACGATGGCGTCGTCAAAAGTGCAGGTCGTCGAGCTCGTTTTCGAGAGAAAAAAAAAAAAATTCTCAAAATTCGACAAAAAAATAAAACGATTATTGGATCGTGTAGAGAATGTAAAACTGCATAAGAATCGCATAGACGAAAATTAGCGTTCACGTGCTCGTTTTTGTGGAGAAAATTAAAAAAGCTCTCAAAGTTCGAGATAAAAAAAAGAAAAAACCATCCACCAGGTAGCCAACGGTAAACGGTACAAGTATCGTACGGGCGAAAACGAGCGTTACCGTGCTCGTTTTCGAGTTATTGACGAAAAACGGCCTGGAGCGATCGGTCCGGCGGTCGACGCGCGAAAGTTTCCAAGTCCGCTCTGCTCCAGTCCGTGTTGCTCGCATGGCAGGAGCGGCTGGCTCTGCCAACCGCGGGGCACCGGACTGTCGGGGCGGTTCGGCCACTCCTGAAGGAGTGGCTGGACAGAGGCCATGGCAGCCTCACCTACCGGATGGCACAGGTATTTTCCGGGCATGGCAGCTTCGGAAGATACCTGTGCCGGATAGGGAAGGAGCCGACGGCGCGTTGCTGCCACTGCGACGCTGAGCAGGACACGGCGGATCATACCCTGGAGGTATGCCCCGCGTGGGAGGGGGAGCGCCGTGTCCTGGTCGGCGTCGTCGGGCGGGATGTCTCGCTGCCGGGCGTGGTGCGCGCCATGCTCGGCAGCGAGGAGAAGTGGAGGGCCGTGGCCTCCTTCTGCGAGAACGTAATGTTGCAGAAGGAGGCCGCGGGGAGGGAGCGCGAGCTTCAGCGGCGCGCTAAAGCTCGCGCTCGTGCGGTGGCCCGAGGTCGTCGCCCGGTCGCGAGGCGTCGCGGGCGGCCGCCTCGGCGTGGCGGATGACCTAGGCTGGGAGGGGGGTCCTGAGGGGATCCTCCTCCCGCCAGGCGGCGCCGGGTCGGACCGGTTGGGGGTAGGAGTGCCTCCCCCTACCGGTCCGACGCAAGGGGAGGCACCCTCGGCGGTCTGGTGCGGCCATGAACGCCCGGCCGCCGAGGGGTGGAAACGGGATCGCGGGCGGTTGCGAGTTGGGGCTCGCAGCCGCCACTAAACGCGGCCCCGGGACGGATAGCGGCGGGATGGAGTGGCCCCGTCCCGCCGCTATGAGGCAGTGTGTCTACTGGGGGGACCGATTGTCCCCCCGGGGGATGGGCGCGAAAGCGCGGGCACGGGGAGGATACCGGAAGAATGCTTCGAGCGATTCCCGGTATCCTCCCAAAGCGAGCCGAAGGGTCACCGTGGGGTTTTTAGTGGGTAGGTCCCGCGCCTGTCGTTGTACGGGCGCGGGGAATCCCACACACCCCTCCCACCTCTCCCCAAGGAGGTGGGAGGGAGTCTTTCGAAGATTTTCCCCACGACAAAAAAAAAAAAAAAAAAAAAAAAAAAGTCCGCTCTGCTCCGAATCATCGCTCCGGCGTCAAAAATCGTCGTAGGACAAAAAATCGACACGCTACTTTGCAGGAAAAAATCCGGGGAACACGATGGCGTCGTCAAAAGTGCAGGTCGACGAGCTCGTTTTCGAGAGAAAAAAAAAAAAATTCTCAAAATTCGACAAACAAATAAAACGATTGTTGGACCGTGTAGAGAATGTAAAACTACATAAGAATCGTATAGACGAAAATTGGCGTTCACGTGCTCGTTTTTGTGGAGAAAATTAAAAAAGCTCTCAAAGTTCGAGATAAAAAAAGAAAAAACCATCCACCAGGTAGCCAACGGTAAACGGTACAAGTATCGTACGGGCGAAAACGAGCGTTACCGTGCTCGTTTTCGAGTTATTGACGAAAAACGGCCTGGAGCGATCGGTCCGGCGGTCGACGCGCGAAAGATTCTAAGTCCGCTCTGCTCCGAATCATCGCTCCGGCGTCAAAAATCGTCGTAGGACAAAAAATCGACACGCTACTTTGCAGGAAAAAATCCGGGGAACACGATGGCGTCGTCAAAAGTGCAGGTCGTCGAGCTCGTTTTCGAGAGAAAAAAAAAAAAATTCTCAAAATTCGACAAACAAATAAAACGATTGTTGGACCGTGTAGAGAATGTAAAACTGCATAAGAATCGTATAGACGAAAATTGGCGTTCACGTGCTCGTTTTTGTGGAAAAAATTAAAAAAGCTCTCAAAGTTCGAGATAAAAAAAAAAAAACCATCGACCAGGTAGCCAACGGTAAACGGTACAAGTATCGTACGGGCGAAAACGAGCGTTACCGTGCTCGTTTTCGAGTTATTGACGAAAAACGGCCTGGAGCGATCGGTCCGGCGGTCGACGCGCGAAAGTTTCTAAGTCCGCTCTGCTCCGAATCATCGCTCCGGCGTCAAAAATCGTCGTAGGACAAAAAATCGACACGCTATCTTGCAGGAAAAAATCCGGGGAACACGATGGCGTCGTCAAAAGTGCAGGTCGTCGAGCTCGTTTTCGAGAGAAAAAAAAAAAAATTCTCAAAATTCGACAAAAAAATAAAACGATTATTGGATCGTGTAGAGAATGTAAAACTGCATATGAATCGCATAGACGAAAATTAGCGTTCTCGTGCTCGTTTTTGTGGAAAAAATTAAAAAAGCTCTCAAAGTTCGAGATAAAAAAAGAAAAAACCATCCACCAGGTAGCCAACGGTAAACGGTACAAGTATCGTACGAGCGAAAACGAGCGTTACCGTGCTCGTTTTCGAGTTATTGACGAAAAACGGCCTGGAGCGATCGGTCCGGCGGTCGACGCGCGAAAGTTTCTAAGTCCGCTCTGCTCCGAATCATCGCTCCGGCGTCAAAAATCGTCGTAGGACAAAAAATCGACACGCTACTTTGCAGGAAAAAATCCGGGGAACACGATGGCGTCGTCAAAAGTGCAGGTCGTCGAGCTCGTTTTCGAGAAAAAAAAAAAAAAATTCTCAAAATTCGACAAACAAATAAAACGATTGTTGGACCGTGTAGAGAATGTACAACTGCATAAGAATCGTATAGACGAAAATTGGCGTTCACGTGCTCGTTTTTGTGGAAAAAATTAAAAAAGCTCTCAAAGTACGAGATAAAAAAAAAAAAACCATCGACCAGGTAGCCAACGGTAAACGATACAAGTATCGTACGGGCGAAAACGAGCGTTACCGTGCTCGTTTTCGAGTTATTGACGAAAAACGGCCTGGAGCGATCGGTCCGGCGGTCGACGCGCGAAAGTTTCTAAGTCCGCTCTGCTCCGAATCATCGCTCCGGCGTCAAAAATCGTCGTAGGACAAAAAATCGACACGCTCTCTTGCAGGAAAAAATCCGGGGAACACGATGGCGTCGTCAAAAGTGCAGGTCGTCGAGCTCGTTTTCGAGAAAAAAAAAAAAAAATTCTCAAAATTCGACAAAAAAATAAAACGACTATTGGATCGTGTAGAGAATGTGAAACTGCATAAAAATCGTATAGACGAAAATTGGCGTTCACGTGCTCGTTTTTGTGGAAAAAATTAAAAAAGCTGTCAAAGTTCGAGATAAAAAAAAAAAAACCATCGACCAGGTAGCCAACGGTAAACGGTACAAGTATCGTACGGGCGAAAACGAGCGTTACCGTGCTCGTTTTCGAGTTATTGACGAAAAACGGCCTGGAGCGATCGGTCCGGCGGTCGACGCGCGAAAGTTTCTAAGTCCGCTCTGCTCCGAATCATCGCTCCGGCGTCAAAAATCGTCGTAGGACAAAAAATCGACACGCTACTTTGCAGGAAAAAATCCGGGGAACACGATGGCGTCGTCAAAAGTGCAGGTCGTCGAGCTCGTTTTCGAGAAAAAAAAAAAAAATTCTCAAAATTCGACAAAAAAATAAAACGATTATTGGATCGTGTAGAGAATGTAAAACTGCATATGAATCGCATAGACGAAAATTAGCGTTCTCGTGCTCGTTTTTGTGGAAAAAATTAAAAAAGCTCTCAAAGTTCGAGATAAAAAAAGAAAAAACCATCCACCAGGTAGCCAACGGTAAACGGTACAAGTATCGTACGAGCGAAAACGAGCGTTACCGTGCTCGTTTTCGAGTTATTGACGAAAAACGGCCTGGAGCGATCGGTCCGGCGGTCGACGCGCGAAAGTTTCTAAGTCCGCTCTGCTCCGAATCATCGCTCCGGCGTCAAAAATCGTCGTAGGACAAAAAATCGACACGCTACTTTGCAGGAAAAAATCCGGGGAACACGATGGCGTCGTCAAATGTGCAGGTCGTCGAGCTCGTTTTCGAGAAAAAAAAAAAAAAATTCTCAAAATTCGACAAACAAATAAAACGATTGTTGGACCGTGTAGAGAATGTACAACTGCATAAGAATCGTATAGACGAAAATTGGCGTTCACGTGCTCGTTTTTGTGGAGAAAATTAAAAAAGCTCTCAAAGTTCGAGATAAAAAAAGAAAAAACCATCCACCAGGTAGCCAACGGTAAACGGTACAAGTATCGTACGGGCGAAAACGAGCGTTACCGTGCTCGTTTTCGAGTTATTGACGAAAAACGGCCTGGAGCGATCGGTCCGGCGGTCGACGCGCGAAAGATTCTAAGTCCGCTCTGCTCCGAATCATCGCTCCGGCGTCAAAAATCGTCGTAGGACAAAAACTCGACACGCTATCTTGCATGAAAAAATCCGGGGAACACGATGGCGTCGTCAAAAGTGCAGGTCGTCGAGCTCGTTTTCGAGAGAAAAAAAAAAAAATTCTCAAAATTCGACAAAAAAATAAAACGATTATTGGATCGTGTAGAGAATGTAAAACTGCATAAGAATCGCATAGACGAAAATTAGCGTTCACGTGCTCGTTTTTGTGGAGAAAATTAAAAAAGCTCTCAAAGTTCGAGATAAAAAAAGAAAAAACCATCCACCAGGTAGCCAACGGTAAACGGTACAAGTATTGTACGGGCGAAAACGAGCGTTACCGTGCTCGTTTTCGAGTTATTGACGAAAAACGGCCTGGAGCGATCGGTCCGGCGGTCGACGCGCGAAAGTTTCTAAGTCCGCTCTGCTCCGAATCATCGCTCCGGCGTCAAAAATCGTCGTAGGACAAAAAATCGACACGCTACTTTGCAGGAAAAAATCCGGGGAACACGATGGCGTCGTCAAAAGTGCAGGTCGTCGAGCTCGTTTTCGAGAGAAAAAAAAAAAAATTCTCAAAATTCGACAAACAAATAAAACGATTGTTGGACCGTGTAGAGAATGTAAAACTGCATAAGAATCGTATAGACGAAAATTGGCGTTCACGTGCTCGTTTTTGTGGAGAAAATTAAAAAAGCTCTCAAAGTTCGAGATAAAAAAAGAAAAAACCATCCACCAGGTAGCCAACGGTAAACGGTACAAGTATCGTACGGGCGAAAACGAGCGTTACCGTGCTCGTTTTCGAGTTATTGACGAAAAACGGCCTGGAGCGATCGGTCCGGCGGTCGACGCGCGAAAGATTCTAAGTCCGCTCTGCTCCGAATCATCGCTCCGGCGTCAAAAATCGTCGTAGGACAAAAAATCGACACGCTACTTTGCAGGAAAAAATCCGGGGAACACGATGGCGTCGTCAAAAGTGCAGGTCGTCGAGCTCGTTTTCGAGAGAAAAAAAAAAAAATTCTCAAAATTCGACAAACAAATGAAACGATTGTTGGACCGTGTAGAGAATGTAAAACTGCATAAGAATCGTATAGACGAAAATTGGCGTTCACGTGCTCGTTTTTGTGGAAAAAATTAAAAAAGCTCTCAAAGCTCGAGATAAAAAAAAAAAAAACCATCGACCAGGTAGCCAACGGTAGACGGTACAAGTATCGTATGGGCGAAAACGAGCGTTACCGTGCTCGTTTTCGAGTTATTGACGAAAAACGGCCTGGAGCGATCGGTCCGGCGGTCGACGCGCGAAAGTTTCTAAGTCCGCTCTGCTCCGAATCATCGCTCCGGCGTCAAAAATCGTCGTAGGACAAAAACTCGACACGCTATCTTGCATGAAAAAATCCGGGGAACACGATGGCGTCGTCAAAAGTGCAGGTCGTCGAGCTCGTTTTCGAGAGAAAAAAAAAAAAATTCTCAAAATTCGACAAAAAAATAAAACGATTATTGGATCGTGTAGAGAATGTAAAACTGCATAAGAATCGCATAGACGAAAATTAGCGTTCTCGTGCTCGTTTTTGTGGAAAAAATTAAAAAAGCTCTCAAAGTTCGAGATAAAAAAAGAAAAAACCATCCACCAGGTAGCCAACGGTAAACGGTACAAGTATCGTACGAGCGAAAACGAGCGTTACCGTGCTCGTTTTCGAGTTATTGACGAAAAACGGCCTGGAGCGATCGGTCCGGCGGTCGACGCGCGAAAGTTTCTAAGTCCGCTCTGCTCCGAATCATCGCTCCGGCGTCAAAAATCGTCGTAGGACAAAAAATCGACACGCTATCTTGCAGGAAAAAATCCGGGGAACACGATGGCGTCGTCAAAAGTGCAGGTCGTCGAGCTCGTTTTCGAGAGAAAAAAAGAAAAATTCTCAAAATTCGACAAAAAAATAAAACGATTATTGGATCGTGTAGAGAATGTGAAACTGCATAAGAATCGTGTAGACGAAAATTGGCGTTCACGTGCTCGTTTTTGTGGAAAAAATTAAAAAAGCTCTCAAAGCTCGAGATAAAAAAAAAAAAAACCATCGACCAGGTAGCCAACGGTAGACGGTACAAGTATCGTATGGGCGAAAACGAGCGTTACCGTGCTCGTTTTCGAGTTATTGACGAAAAACGGCCTGGAGCGATCGGTCCGGCGGTCGACGCGCGAAAGTTTCTAAGTCCGCTCTGCTCCGAATCATCGCTCCGGCGTCAAAAATCGTCGTAGGACAAAAACTCGACACGCTATCTTGCATGAAAAAATCCGGGGAACACGATGGCGTCGTCAAAAGTGCAGGTCGTCGAGCTCGTTTTCGAGAGAAAAAAAAAAAAATTCTCAAAATTCGACAAAAAAATAAAACGATTATTGGATCGTGTAGAGAATGTAAAACTGCATAAGAATCGCATAGACGAAAATTAGCGTTCACGTGCTCGTTTTTGTGGAGAAAATTAAAAAAGCTCTCAAAGTTCGAGATAAAAAAAGAAAAAACCATCCACCAGGTAGCCAACGGTAAACGGTACAAGTATCGTACGGGCGAAAACGAGCGTTACCGTGCTCGTTTTCGAGTTATTGACGAAAAACGGCCTGGAGCGATCGGTCCGGCGGTCGACGCGCGAAAGTTTCTAAGTCCGCTCTGCTCCCGCCTCGTCGAGCACCTGTCGCGGGGTGATCCCGGTCTGGCCGACTGCCAGTTCGGTTTCCGGGGGGGCCGATCGACTATCGACGCGATAGGTCGTGTGAGGGCCCTCTCGGAGGCGGCCGTCTCCCGGGGAGGAGTGGCATTGGCAATATCCTTGGATATTGCCAATGCCTTTAACACCCTCCCCTGGGAAGAGATAAGGAGGGGGCTCGAATAGCATCGAGTCCCCCCTTGTCTCAGGGCGGTCGTCGGGGATTATCTCCGCGGCAGGTGGATCGAGTATCCGGGCCGGGATGGTGATATGCGGAGGGAGGTGTACTGCGGTGTTCCGCAGGGGTCGGTCCTCGGGCCACTCCTGTGGAACATCGCGTACGACTCGGTGTTGCGGGCCGGCCTCCCCGACGGCGTCAGCACGGTGTGTTATGCGGATGACACACTGGTGCTGGCCGTCGGGGCGCACTGGGGGAGGGCCATGCGTCGCGCGGAGGAGGGGTCGCAACGCGTCGTCGACCGGATCAGGGGGATGGGGATGACGGTGGCGGTCCATAAGACCGAGGTGATTGCGTTTCATTCACCTCGGCAGGATCCGCCACCCCCTCTGATTCGGGTGGGTGGGGCTGACATCGAGGTGAAGCCCCAGATCAGGTATCTGGGGCTGATCCTCGATAGCCACTGGCGTTTCGAGAAGCATTTCCGCTGCCTGGTCCCCCGGTTGGAAAGGATGGTTGCGGCTCTGGGCCGGATCCTGCCCAACCTGGGGGGCCCGGCGGGCCGAGTTCGTCGCCTCTATGTGGCAATGGTCCAGTCGGTGGCCCTATACGGGGCCCCCGTCTGGGCGGACGACCTGGCTGCCTCCCGGCGCAGCATGACTATGCTGCGTCGGGTGCAGAGGCGCATGGCGCTCAGGGTCGTCCGCGGGTATCGGACCATGTCACATGAGGCGGCGACGGTTCTAGCGGGGATGCCGCCCATGGACCTGCTCGCGCGGTCGCACGCGGTGATGTACCGGCACCGCGTCGACCGTCGCGCGGGGGTGGGGGCGGTCCCGGGCGGGCAGGAACCTGCTTGGGGCGATTTGAAGCGCCAGGCCCGGCAGTCCGTGTTGCTCGCGTGGCAGGAGCGGCTGGCTCTGCCAACCGCGGGGCACCGGACTGTCGGGGCGGTTCGGCCACTCCTGAAGGAGTGGCTGGACAGAGGCCATGGCAGCCTCACCTACCGGATGGCACAGGTGTTTTCCGGGCATGGCAGCTTCGGAAGATACCTGTGCCGGATAGGGAAGGAGCCGACGGCGCGTTGCTGCCACTGCGACGCTGAGCAGGACACGGCGGATCATACCCTGGAGGTATGCCCCGCGTGGGAGGGGGAGCGCCGTGTCCTGGTCGGCGTCGTCGGGCGGGATGTCTCGCTGCCGGGCGTGGTGCGCGCCATGCTCGGCAGCGAGGAGAAGTGGAGGGCCGTGGCCTCCTTCTGTGAGAACGTAATGTTGCAGAAGGAGGCCGCGGGGAGGGAGCGCGAGCTTCAGCGGCGCACTGAAGCTCGCGCTCGTGCGGTGGCCCGAGGTCGTCGCCCGGTCGCGAGGCGTCGCGGGCGGCCGCCTCGGCGTGGCGGATGACCTAGGCTGGGAGGGGGGTCCTGAGGGGACCCTCCTCCCGCCAGGCGGCGCCGGGTCGGACCGGTTGGGGGTAGGAGTGCCTCCCCCTACCGGTCCGACGCAAGGGCAGGCACCCTCGGCGGTCTGGTGCGGCCATGAACGCCCGGCCGCCGAGGGGTGGAAACGGGGTCGCGGGCGGTTGCGAGTTGGGGCTCGCAGCCGCCACTAAACGCGGCCCCGGGACGGATAGCGGCGGGATGGAGTGGCCCCGTCCCGCCGCTATGAGGCAGTGTGTCTACTGGGGGGACCGATTGTCCCCCCGGGGGATGGGCGCGAAAGCGCGGGCACGGGGAGGATACCGGAAGAATGCTTCGAGCGATTCCCGGTATCCTCCCAAAGCGTGCCGAAGGGTCACCGTGGGGTTTTTAGTGGGTAGGTCCCGCGCCTGTCGTTGTACGGGCGCGGGGAATCCCACACACCCCTCCCACCTCTCCCCAAGGAGGTGGGGGGGAGTCTTTCGAAGATTTTCCCCACGACAACAAAAAAAAAAAAAAAAAAAAAGTCCGCTCTGCTCCGAATCATCGCTCCGGCGTCAAAAATCGTCGTAGGACAAAAAATCGACACGCTACTTTGCAGGAAAAAATCCGGGGAACACGATGGCGTCGTCAAAAGTGCAGGTCGTCGAGCTCGTTTTCGAGAGAAAAAAAAAAAAATCCTCAAAATTCGACAAACAAATAAAACGATTGTTGGACCGTGTAGAGAATGTAAAACTGCATAAGAATCGTATAGACGAAAATTGGCGTTCACGTGCTCGTTTTTGTGGAGAAAATTAAAAAAGCTCTCAAAGTTCGAGATAAAAAAAGAAAAAACCATCCACCAGGTAGCCAACGGTAAACGGTACAAGTATCGTACGGGCGAAAACGAGCGTTACCGTGCTCGTTTTCGAGTTATTGACGAAAAACGGCCTGGAGCGATCGGTCCGGCGGTCGACGCGCGAAAGATTCTAAGTCCGCTCTGCTCCGAATCATCGCTCCGGCGTCAAAAATCGTCGTAGGACAAAAAATCGACACGCTACTTTGCAGGAAAAAATCCGGGGAACACGATGGCGTCGTCAAAAGTGCAGGTCGTCGAGCTCGTTTTCGAGAGAAAAAAAAAAAAATTCTCAAAATTCGACAAACAAATAAAACGATTGTTGGACCGTGTAGAGAATGTAAAACTGCATAAGAATCGTATAGACGAAAATTGGCGTTCACGTGCTCGTTTTATGGAAAAAATTAAAAAAGCTCTCAAAGTTCGAGATAAAAAAAAAAAAACCATCGACCAGGTAGCCAACGGTAAACGATACAAGTATCGTACGGGCGAAAACGAGCGTTACCGTGCTCGTTTTCGAGTTATTGACGAAAAACGGCCTGGAGCGATCGGTCCGGCGGTCGACGCGCGAAAGTTTCTAAGTCCGCTCTGCTCCGAATCATCGCTCCGGCGTCAAAAATCGTCGTAGGACAAAAACTCGACACGCTATCTTGCATGAAAAAATCCGGGGAACACGATGGCGTCGTCAAAAGTGCAGGTCGTCGAGCTCGTTTTCGAGAGAAAAAAAAAAAAATTCTCAAAATTCGACAAAAAAATAAAACGATTATTGGATTGTGTAGAGAATGTAAAACTGCATAAGAATCGCATAGACGAAAATGAGCGTTCACGTGCTCGTTTTTGTGGAAAAAATTAAAAAAGCTCTCAAAGTTCGAGATAAAAAAAGAAAAAACCATCCACCAGGTAGCCAACGGTAAACGGTACAAGTATCGTACGGGCGAAAACGAGCGTTACCGTGCTCGTTTTCGAGTTATTAACGAAAAACGGCCTGGAGCGATCGGTCCGGCGGTCGACGCGCGAAAGTTTCTAAGTCCGCTCTGCTCCGAATCATCGCTCCGGCGTCAAAAATCGTCGTAGGACAAAAAATCGACACGCTATCTTGCAGGAAAAAATCCGGGGAACACGATGGCGTCGTCAAAAGTGCAGGTCGTCGAGCTCGTTTTCGAGAGAAAAAAAAAAAAATTCTCAAAATTCGACAAAAAAATAAAGCGATTATTGGATCGTATAGAGAATGTGAAACTGCATAAGAATCGTATAGACGAAAATTGGCGTTCACGTGCTCGTTTTTGTGGAAAAAATTAAAAAAGCTCTCAAAGTTCGAGATAAAAAAAAAAAAAACCATCGACCAGGTAGCCAACGGTAAACGATACAAGTATCGTGCGGGCGAAAACGAGCGTTACCGTGCTCGTTTTCGAGTTATTGACGAAAAACGGCCTGGAGCGATCGGTCCGGCGGTCGACGCGCGAAAGTTTCTAAGTCCGCTCTGCTCCGAATCATCGCTCCGGCGTCAAAAATCGTCGTAGGACAAAAAATCGACACGCTATCTTGCAGGAAAAAATCCGGGGAACACGATGGCGTCGTCAAAAGTGCAGGTCGTCGAGCTCGTTTTCGAGAGAAAAAAAAAAAAATTCTCAAAATTCGACAAAAAAATAAAGCGATTATTGGATCGTATAGAGAATGTGAAACTGCATAAGAATCGTATAGACGAAAATTGGCGTTCACGTGCTCGTTTTTGTGGAAAAAATTAAAAAAGCTCTCAAAGTTCGAGATAAAAAAAAAAAAAACCATCGACCAGGTAGCCAACGGTAGACGGTACAAGTATCGTATGGGCGAAAACGAGCGTTACCGTGCTCGTTTTCGAGTTATTGACGAAAAACGGCCTGGAGCGATCGGTCCGGCGGTCGACGCGCGAAAGTTTCCAAGTCTGCTCTGCCCCGAATCATCGCTCCGGCGTCAAAAATCGTCGTAGGACAAAAAATCGACACGCTATCTTGCAGGAAAAAATCCGGGGAACACGATGGCGTCGTCAAAAGTGCAGGTCGTCGAGCTCGTTTTCGAGAGAAAAAAAAAAAAATTCTCAAAATTCGACAAAAAAATAAAACGATTATTGGATCGTGTAGAGAATGTAAAACTGCATAAGAATCGCATAGACGAAAATTAGCGTTCACGTGCTCGTTTTTGTGGAAAAAATTAAAAAAGCTCTCAAAGTTCGAGATAAAAAAAGAAAAAACCATCGACCAGGTAGCCAACGGTAGACGGTACAAGTATCGTATGGGCGAAAACGAGCGTTACCGTGCTCGTTTTCGAGTTATTGACGAAAAACGGCCTGGAGCGATCGGTCCGGCGGTCGACGCGCGAAAGTTTCTAAGTCCGCTCTGCTCCGAATCATCGCTCCGGCGTCAAAAATCGTCGTAGGACAAAAAATCGACACGCTATCTTGCAGGAAAAAATCCGGGGACCACGATGGCGTCGTCAAAAGTGCAGGTCGTCGAGCTCGTTTTCGAGAGAAAAAAAAAAAAATTCTCAAAATTCGACAAAAAAATAAAACGATTATTGGATCGTGTAGAGAATGTAAAACTGCATCAGAATCGCATAGACGAAAATTGGCGTTCACGTGCTCGTTTTTGTGGAAAAAATTAAAAAAGCTCTCAAAGTTCGAGATAAAAAAAAAAAAACCATCGACCAGGTAGCCAACGGTAAACGATACAAGTATCGTACGGGCGAAAACGAGCGTTACCGTGCTCGTTTTCGAGTTATTGACGAAAAACGGCCTGGAGCGATCGGTCCGGCGGTCGACGCGCGAAAGTTTCTAAGTCCGCTCTGCTCCGAATCATCGCTCCGGCGTCAAAAATCGTCGTAGGACAAAAAATCGACACGCTATCTTGCAGGAAAAAATCCGGGGAACACGATGGCGTCGTCAAAAGTGCAGGTCGTCGAGCTCGTTTTCGAGAGAAAAAAAAAAAAATTCTCAAAATTCGACAAAAAAATAAAACGATTATTGGATCGTGTAGAGAATGTGAAACTGCATAAGAATCGTATAGACGAAAATTGGCGTTCACGTGCTCGTTTTTGTGGAAAAAATTAAAAAAGCTCTCAAAGTTCGAGATAAAAAAAAAAAAAACCATCGACCAGGTAGCCAACGGTAGACGGTACAAGTATCGTACGGGCGAAAACGAGCGTTACCGTGCTCGTTTTCGAGTTATTGACGAAAAACGGCCTGGAGCGATCGGTCCGGCGGTCGACGCGCGAAAGTTTCTAAGTCCGCTCTGCTCCGAATCATCGCTCCGGCGTCAAAAATCGTCGTAGGACAAAAAATCGACACGCTATCTTGCAGGAAAAAATCCGGGGAACACGATGGCGTCGTCAAAAGTGCAGGTCGTCGAGCTCGTTTTCGAGAGAAAAAAAAAAAAATTCTCAAAATTCGACAAAAAAATAAAACGATTATTGGATCGTGTAGAGAATGTGAAACTGCATAAGAATCGTATAGACGAAAATTGGCGTTCACGTGCTCGTTTTTGTGGAAAAAATTAAAAAAGCTCTCAAAGTTCGAGATAAAAAAAAAAAAAACCATCGACCAGGTAGCCAACGGTAGACGGTACAAGTATCGTATGGGCGAAAACGAGCGTTACCGTGCTGGTTTTCGAGTTATTGACGAAAAACGGCCTGGAGCGATCGGTCCGGCGGTCGACGCGCAAAAGTTTCTAAGTCCGCTCTGCTCCGAATCATCGCTCCGGTGTCAAAAATCGTCGTAGGACAAAAAATCGACACGCTATCTTGCAGGAAAAAATCCGGGGAACACGATGGCGTCGTCAAAAGTGCAGGTCGTCGAGCTCGTTTTCGAGAGAAAAAAAAAAAAATTCTCAAAATTCGACAAAAAAATAAAGCGATTATTGGATCGTGTAGAGAATGTGAAACTGCATAAGAATCGTGTAGACGAAAATTGGCGTTCACGTGCTCGTTTTTGTGGAGAAAATTAAAAAAGCTCTCAAAGTTCGAGATAAAAAAAGAAAAAACCATCGTCCAGGTAGCCAACGGTAAACGGTACAAGTATCGTACGGGCGAAAACGAGCGTTACCGTGCTCGTTTTCGAGTTATTGACGAAAAACGGCCTGGAGCGATCGGTCCGGCGGTCGACGCGCGAAAGTTTCTAAGTCCGCTCTGCTCCGAATCATCGCTCCGGCGTCAAAAATCGTCGTAGGACAAAAAATCGACACGCTACTTTGCAGGAAAAAATCCGGGGAACACGATGGCGTCGTCAAAAGTGCAGGTCGTCGAGCTCGTTTTCGAGAGAAAAAAAAAAAAATTCTCAAAATTCGACAAACAAATAAAACGATTGTTGGACCGTGTAGAGAATGTAAAACTGCATAAGAATCGTATAGACGAAAATTGGCGTTCACGTGCTCGTTTTTGTGGAGAAAATTAAAAAAGCTCTCAAAGTTCGAGATAAAAAAAGAAAAAACCATCCACCAGGTAGCCAACGGTAAACGGTACAAGTATCGTACGGGCGAAAACGAGCGTTACCGTGCTCGTTTTCGAGTTATTGACGAAAAACGGCCTGGAGCGATCGGTCCGGCGGTCGACGCGCGAAAGATTCTAAGTCCGCTCTGCTCCGAATCATCGCTCCGGCGTCAAAAATCGTCGTAGGACAAAAAATCGACACGCTACTTTGCAGGAAAAAATCCGGGGAACACGATGGCGTCGTCAAAAGTGCAGGTCGTCGAGCTCGTTTTCGAGAGAAAAAAAAAGAAATTCTCAAAATTCGACAAAAAAATAAAACGATTATTGGATTGTGTAGAGAATGTAAAACTGCATAAGAATCGCATAGACGAAAATGAGCGTTCACGTGCTCGTTTTTGTGGAAAAAATTAAAAAAGCTCTCAAAGTTCGAGATAAAAAAAAAAAAAACCATCGACCAGGTAGCCAACGGTAGACGGTACAAGTATCGTATGGGCGAAAACGAGCGTTACCGTGCTCGTTTTCGAGTTATTGACGAAAAACGGCCTGGAGCGATCGGTCCGGCGGTCGACGCGCGAAAGTTTCCAAGTCTGCTCTGCCCCGAATCATCGCTCCGGCGTCAAAAATCGTCGTAGGACAAAAAATCGACACGCTATCTTGCAGGAAAAAATCCGGGGAACACGATGGCGTCGTCAAAAGTGCAGGTCGTCGAGCTCGTTTTCGAGAGAAAAAAAAAAAAATTCTCAAAATTCGACAAAAAAATAAAACGATTATTGGATCGTGTAGAGAATGTAAAACTGCATAAGAATCGCATAGACGAAAATTAGCGTTCACGTGCTCGTTTTTGTGGAAAAAATTAAAAAAGCTCTCAAAGTTCGAGATAAAAAAAGAAAAAACCATCGACCAGGTAGCCAACGGTAGACGGTACAAGTATCGTATGGGCGAAAACGAGCGTTACCGTGCTCGTTTTCGAGTTATTGACGAAAAACGGCCTGGAGCGATCGGTCCGGCGGTCGACGCGCGAAAGTTTCTAAGTCCGCTCTGCTCCGAATCATCGCTCCGGCGTCAAAAATCGTCGTAGGACAAAAAATCGACACGCTATCTTGCAGGAAAAAATCCGGGGACCACGATGGCGTCGTCAAAAGTGCAGGTCGTCGAGCTCGTTTTCGAGAGAAAAAAAAAAAAATTCTCAAAATTCGACAAAAAAATAAAACGATTATTGGATCGTGTAGAGAATGTAAAACTGCATCAGAATCGCATAGACGAAAATTGGCGTTCACGTGCTCGTTTTTGTGGAAAAAATTAAAAAAGCTCTCAAAGTTCGAGATAAAAAAAAAAAAACCATCGACCAGGTAGCCAACGGTAAACGATACAAGTATCGTACGGGCGAAAACGAGCGTTACCGTGCTCGTTTTCGAGTTATTGACGAAAAACGGCCTGGAGCGATCGGTCCGACGGTCGACGCGCGAAAGTTTCTAAGTCCGCTCTGCTCCGAATCATCGCTCCGGCGTCAAAAATCGTCGTAGGACAAAAAATCGACACGCTATCTTGCAGGAAAAAATCCGGGGAACACGATGGCGTCGTCAAAAGTGCAGGTCGTCGAGCTCGTTTTCGAGAGAAAAAAAAAAAAATTCTCAAAATTCGACAAAAAAATAAAACGATTATTGGATCGTGTAGAGAATGTGAAACTGCATAAGAATCGTATAGACGAAAATTGGCGTTCACGTGCTCGTTTTTGTGGAAAAAATTAAAAAAGCTCTCAAAGTTCGAGATAAAAAAAAAAAAAACCATCGACCAGGTAGCCAACGGTAGACGGTACAAGTATCGTACGGGCGAAAACGAGCGTTACCGTGCTCGTTTTCGAGTTATTGACGAAAAACGGCCTGGAGCGATCGGTCCGGCGGTCGACGCGCGAAAGTTTCTAAGTCCGCTCTGCTCCGAATCATCGCTCCGGCGTCAAAAATCGTCGTAGGACAAAAAATCGACACGCTATCTTGCAGGAAAAAATCCGGGGAACACGATGGCGTCGTCAAAAGTGCAGGTCGTCGAGCTCGTTTTCGAGAGAAAAAAAAAAAAATTCTCAAAATTCGACAAACAAATAAAACGATTGTTGGACCCTGTAGAGAATGTAAAACTGCATAAGAATCGTATAGACGAAAATTGGCGTTCACGTGCTCGTTTTTGTGGAGAAAATTAAAAAAGCTCTCAAAGTTCGAGATAAAAAAAGAAAAAACCATCCACCAGGTAGCCAACGGTAAACGGTACAAGTATCGTACGGGCGAAAACGAGCGTTACCGTGCTCGTTTTCGAGTTATTGACGAAAAACGGCCTGGAGCGATCGGTCCGGCGGTCGACGCGCGAAAGATTCTAAGTCCGCTCTGCTCCGAATCATCGCTCCGGCGTCAAAAATCGTCGTAGGACAAAAAATCGACACGCTACTTTGCAGGAAAAAATCCGGGGAACACGATGGCGTCGTCAAAAGTGCAGGTCGTCGAGCTCGTTTTCGAGAGAAAAAAAAAAAAATTCTCAAAATTCGACAAAAAAATAAAACGATTATTGGATTGTGTAGAGAATGTAAAACTGCATAAGAATCGCATAGACGAAAATGAGCGTTCACGTGCTCGTTTTTGTGGAAAAAATTAAAAAAGCTCTCAAAGTTCGAGATAAAAAAAAAAAAACCATCGACCAGGTAGCCAACGGTAAACGATACAAGTATCGTACGGGCGAAAACGAGCGTTACCGTGCTCGTTTTCGAGTTATTGACGAAAAACGGCCTGGAGCGATCGGTCCGGCGGTCGACGCGCGAAAGTTTCTAAGTCCGCTCTGCTCCGAATCATCGCTCCGGCGTCAAAAATCGTCGTAGGACAAAAACTCGACACGCTATCTTGCATGAAAAAATCCGGGGAACACGATGGCGTCGTCAAAAGTGCAGGTCGTCGAGCTCGTTTTCGAGAGAAAAAAAAAAAAATTCTCAAAATTCGACAAAAAAATAAAACGATTATTGGATTGTGTAGAGAATGTAAAACTGCATAAGAATCGCATAGACGAAAATGAGCGTTCACGTGCTCGTTTTTGTGGAAAAAATTAAAAAAGCTCTCAAAGTTCGAGATAAAAAAAGAAAAAACCATCCACCAGGTAGCCAACGGTAAACGGTACAAGTATCGTACGGGCGAAAACGAGCGTTACCGTGCTCGTTTTCGAGTTATTGACGAAAAACGGCCTGGAGCGATCGGTCCGGCGGTCGACGCGCGAAAGTTTCTAAGTCCGCTCTGCTCCGAATCATCGCTCCGGCGTCAAAAATCGTCGTAGGATAAAAAATCGACACGCTACTTTGCAGGAAAAAATCCGGGGAACACGATGGCGTCGTCAAAAGTGCAGGTCGTCGAGCTCGTTTTCGAGAGAAAAAAAAAAAAATTCTCAAAATTCGACAAACAAATAAAACGATTGTTGGACCGTGTAGAGAATGTAAAACTGCATAAGAATCGTATAGACGAAAATTGGCGTTCACGTGCTCGTTTTTGTGGAGAAAATTAAAAAAGCTCTCAAAGTTCGAGATAAAAAAAGAAAAAACCATCCACCAGGTAGCCAACGGTAAACGGTACAAGTATCGTACGGGCGAAAACGAGCGTTACCGTGCTCGTTTTCGAGTTATTGACGAAAAACGGCCTGGAGCGATCGGTCCGGCGGTCGACGCGCGAAAGATTCTAAGTCCGCTCTGCTCCGAATCATCGCTCCGGCGTCAAAAATCGTCGTAGGACAAAAAATCGACACGCTACTTTGCAGGAAAAAATCCGGGGAACACGATGGCGTCGTCAAAAGTGCAGGTCGTCGAGCTCGTTTTCGAGAGAAAAAAAAAAAAATTCTCAAAATTCGACAAAAAAATAAAACGATTATTGGATTGTGTAGAGAATGTAAAACTGCATAAGAATTGCATAGACGAAAATGAGCGTTCACGTGCTCGTTTTTGTGGAAAAAATTAAAAAAGCTCTCAAAGTTCGAGATAAAAAAAAAAAAACCATCGACCAGGTAGCCAACGGTAAACGATACAAGTATCGTACGGGCGAAAACGAGCGTTACCGTGCTCGTTTTCGAGTTATTGACGAAAAACGGCCTGGAGCGATCGGTCCGGCGGTCGACGCGCGAAAGTTTCTAAGTCCGCTCTGCTCCGAATCATCGCTCCGGCGTCAAAAATCGTCGTAGGACAAAAACTCGACACGCTATCTTGCATGAAAAAATCCGGGGAACACGATGGCGTCGTCAAAAGTGCAGGTCGTCGAGCTCGTTTTCGAGAGAAAAAAAAAAAAATTCTCAAAATTCGACAAAAAAATAAAACGATTATTGGATTGTGTAGAGAATGTAAAACTGCATAAGAATCGCATAGACGAAAATGAGCGTTCACGTGCTCGTTTTTGTGGAAAAAATTAAAAAAGCTCTCAAAGTTCGAGATAAAAAAAGAAAGAACCATCCACCAGGTAGCCAACGGTAAACGGTACAAGTATCGTACGGGCGAAAACGAGCGTTACCGTGCTCGTTTTCGAGTTATTGACGAAAAACGGCCTGGAGCGATCGGTCCGGCGGTCGACGCGCGAAAGTTTCTAAGTCCGCTCTGCTCCGAATCATCGCTCCGGCGTCAAAAATCGTCGTAGGACAAAAAATCGACACGCTATCTTGCAGGAAAAAATCCGGGGAACACGATGGCGTCGTCAAAAGTGCAGGTCGTCGAGCTCGTTTTCGAGAGAAAAAAAAAAAAATTCTCAAAATTCGACAAAAAAATAAAGCGATTATTGGATCGTATAGAGAATGTGAAACTGCATAAGAATCGTATAGACGAAAATTGGCGTTCACGTGCTCGTTTTTGTGGAAAAAATTAAAAAAGCTCTCAAAGTTCGAGATAAAAAAAAAAAAAACCATCGACCAGGTAGCCAACGGTAAACGATACAAGTATCGTGCGGGCGAAAACGAGCGTTACCGTGCTCGTTTTCGAGTTATTGACGAAAAACGGCCTGGAGCGATCGGTCCGGCGGTCGACGCGCGAAAGTTTCTAAGTCCGCTCTGCTCCGAATCATCGCTCCGGCGTCAAAAATCGTCGTAGGACAAAAAATCGACACGCTATCTTGCAGGAAAAAATCCGGGGAACACGATGGCGTCGTCAAAAGTGCAGGTCGTCGAGCTCGTTTTCGAGAGAAAAAAAAAAAAATTCTCAAAATTCGACAAAAAAATAAAGCGATTATTGGATCGTATAGAGAATGTGAAACTGCATAAGAATCGTATAGACGAAAATTGGCGTTCACGTGCTCGTTTTTGTGGAAAAAATTAAAAAAGCTCTCAAAGTTCGAGATAAAAAAAAAAAAAACCATCGACCAGGTAGCCAACGGTAGACGGTACAAGTATCGTATGGGCGAAAACGAGCGTTACCGTGCTCGTTTTCGAGTTATTGACGAAAAACGGCCTGGAGCGATCGGTCCGGCGGTCGACGCGCGAAAGTTTCCAAGTCTGCTCTGCCCCGAATCATCGCTCCGGCGTCAAAAATCGTCGTAGGGCAAAAAATCGACACGCTATCTTGCAGGAAAAAATCCGGGGAACACGATGGCGTCGTCAAAAGTGCAGGTCGTCGAGCTCGTTTTCGAGAGAAAAAAAAAAAAATTCTCAAAATTCGACAAAAAAATAAAACGATTATTGGATCGTGTAGAGAATGTAAAACTGCATAAGAATCGCATAGACGAAAATTAGCGTTCACGTGCTCGTTTTTGTGGAAAAAATTAAAAAAGCTCTCAAAGTTCGAGATAAAAAAAGAAAAAACCATCGACCAGGTAGCCAACGGTAGACGGTACAAGTATCGTATGGGCGAAAACGAGCGTTACCGTGCTCGTTTTCGAGTTATTGACGAAAAACGGCCTGGAGCGATCGGTCCGGCGGTCGACGCGCGAAAGTTTCTAAGTCCGCTCTGCTCCGAATCATCGCTCCGGCGTCAAAAATCGTCGTAGGACAAAAAATCGACACGCTATCTTGCAGGAAAAAATCCGGGGACCACGATGGCGTCGTCAAAAGTGCAGGTCGTCGAGCTCGTTTTCGAGAGAAAAAAAAAAAAATTCTCAAAATTCGACAAAAAAATAAAACGATTATTGGATCGTGTAGAGAATGTAAAACTGCATCAGAATCGCATAGACGAAAATTGGCGTTCACGTGCTCGTTTTTGTGGAAAAAATTAAAAAAGCTCTCAAAGTTCGAGATAAAAAAAAAAAAACCATCGACCAGGTAGCCAACGGTAAACGATACAAGTATCGTACGGGCGAAAACGAGCGTTACCGTGCTCGTTTTCGAGTTATTGACGAAAAACGGCCTGGAGCGATCGGTCCGGCGGTCGACGCGCGAAAGTTTTTAAGTCCGCTCTGCTCCGAATCATCGCTCCGGCGTCAAAAATCGTCGTAGGACAAAAAATCGACACGCTATCTTGCAGGAAAAAATCCGGGGAACACGATGGCGTCGTCAAAAGTGCAGGTCGTCGAGCTCGTTTTCGAGAGAAAAAAAAAAAAATTCTCAAAATTCGACAAAAAAATAAAACGATTATTGGATCGTGTAGAGAATGTGAAACTGCATAAGAATCGTATAGACGAAAATTGGCGTTCACGTGCTCGTTTTTGTGGAAAAAATTAAAAAAGCTCTCAAAGTTCGAGATAAAAAAAAAAAAAACCATCGACCAGGTAGCCAACGGTAGACGGTACAAGTATCGTACGGGCGAAAACGAGCGTTACCGTGCTCGTTTTCGAGTTATTGACGAAAAACGGCCTGGAGCGATCGGTCCGGCGGTCGACGCGCGAAAGTTTCTAAGTCCGCTCTGCTCCGAATCATCGCTCCGGCGTCAAAAATCGTCGTAGGACAAAAAATCGACACGCTATCTTGCAGGAAAAAATCCGGGGAACACGATGGCGTCGTCAAAAGTGCAGGTCGTCGAGCTCGTTTTCGAGAGAAAAAAAAAAAAATTCTCAAAATTCGACAAAAAAATAAAACGATTATTGGATCGTGTAGAGAATGTGAAACTGCATAAGAATCGTATAGACGAAAATTGGCGTTCACGTGCTCGTTTTTGTGGAAAAAATTAAAAAAGCTCTCAAAGTTCGAGATAAAAAAAAAAAAAACCATCGACCAGGTAGCCAACGGTAGACGGTACAAGTATCGTATGGGCGAAAACGAGCGTTACCGTGCTGGTTTTCGAGTTATTGACGAAAAACGGCCTGGAGCGATCGGTCCGGCGGTCGACGCGCAAAAGTTTCTAAGTCCGCTCTGCTCCGAATCATCGCTCCGGCGTCAAAAATCGTCGTAGGACAAAAAATCGACACGCTATCTTGCAGGAAAAAATCCGGGGAACACGATGGCGTCGTCAAAAGTGCAGGTCGTCGAGCTCGTTTTCGAGAGAAAAAAAAAAAAATTCTCAAAATTCGACAAAAAAATAAAACGATTATTGGATCGTGTAGAGAATGTGAAACTGCATAAGAATCGTATAGACGAAAATTGGCGTTCACGTGCTCGTTTTTGTGGAAAAAATTAAAAAAGCTCTCAAAGTTCGAGATAAAAAAAAAAAAAACCATCGACCAGGTAGCCAACGGTAGACGGTACAAGTATCGTACGGGCGAAAACGAGCGTTACCGTGCTCGTTTTCGAGTTATTGACGAAAAACGGCCTGGAGCGATCGGTCCGGCGGTCGACGCGCGAAAGTTTCTAAGTCCGCTCTGCTCCGAATCATCGCTCCGGCGTCAAAAATCGTCGTAGGACAAAAAATCGACACGCTATCTTGCAGGAAAAAATCCGGGGAACACGATGGCGTCGTCAAAAGTGCAGGTCGTCGAGCTCGTTTTCGAGAGAAAAAAAAAAAAATTCTCAAAATTCGACAAAAAAATAAAACGATTATTGGATTGTGTAGAGAATGTAAAACTGCATAAGAATCGCATAGACGAAAATGAGCGTTCACGTGCTCGTTTTTGTGGAAAAAATTAAAAAAGCTCTCAAAGTTCGAGATAAAAAAAGAAAAAACCATCCACCAGGTAGCCAACGGTAAACGGTACAAGTATCGTACGGGCGAAAACGAGCGTTACCGTGCTCGTTTTCGAGTTATTGACGAAAAACGGCCTGGAGCGATCGGTCCGGCGGTCGACGCGCGAAAGTTTCTAAGTCCGCTCTGCTCCGAATCATCGCTCCGGCGTCAAAAATCGTCGTAGGACAAAAAATCGACACGCTATCTTGCAGGAAAAAATCCGGGGAACACGATGGCGTCGTCAAAAGTGCAGGTCGTCGAGCTCGTTTTCGAGAGAAAAAAAAAAAAATTCTCAAAATTCGACAAAAACATAAAGCGATTATTGGATCGTATAGAGAATGTGAAACTGCATAAGAATCGTATAGACGAAAATTGGCGTTCACGTGCTCGTTTTTGTGGAAAAAATTAAAAAAGCTCTCAAAGTTCGAGATAAAAAAAAAAAAAACCATCGACCAGGTAGCCAACGGTAGACGGTACAAGTATCGTATGGGCGAAAACGAGCGTTACCGTGCTCGTTTTCGAGTTATTGACGAAAAACGGCCTGGAGCGATCGGTCCGGCGGTCGACGCGCAAAAGTTTCTAAGTCCGCTCTGCTCCGAATCATCGCTCCGGCGTCAAAAATCGTCGTAGGACAAAAACTCGACACGCTATCTTGCATGAAAAAATCCGGGGAACACGATGGCGTCGTCAAAAGTGCAGGTCGTCGAGCTCGTTTTCGAGAGAAAAAAAAAAAAATTCTCAAAATTCGACAAAAAAATAAAACGATTATTGGATTGTGTAGAGAATGTAAAACTGCATAAGAATCGCATAGACGAAAATGAGCGTTCACGTGCTCGTTTTTGTGGAAAAAATTAAAAAAGCTCTCAAAGTTCGAGATAAAAAAAGAAAAAACCATCCACCAGGTAGCCAACGGTAAACGGTACAAGTATCGTACGGGCGAAAACGAGCGTTACCGTGCTCGTTTTCGAGTTATTGACGAAAAACGGCCTGGAGCGATCGGTCCGGCGGTCGACGCGCGAAAGTTTCTAAGTCCGCTCTGCTCCGAATCATCGCTCCGGCGTCAAAAATCGTCGTAGGACAAAAAATCGACACGCTATCTTGCAGGAAAAAATCCGGGGAACACGATGGCGTCGTCAAAAGTGCAGGTCGTCGAGCTCGTTTTCGAGAGAAAAAGAAAAAAATTCTCAAAATTCGACAAAAAAATAAAGCGATTATTGGATCGTGTAGAGAATGTGAAACTGCATAAGAATCGTATAGACGAAAATTGGCGTTCACGTGCTCGTTTTTGTGGAAAAAATTAAAAAAGCTCTCAAAGTTCGAGATAAAAAAAGAAAAAACCATCGACCAGGTAGCCAACGGTAGACGGTACAAGTATCGTATGGGCGAAAACGAGCGTTACCGTGCTCGTTTTCGAGTTATTGACGAAAAACGGCCTGGAGCGATCGGTCCGGCGGTCGACGCGCGAAAGTTTCCAAGTCTGCTCTGCCCCGAATCATCGCTCCGGCGTCAAAAATCGTCGTAGGACAAAAAATCGACACGCTATCTTGCAGGAAAAAATCCGGGGACCACGATGGCGTCGTCAAAAGTGCAGGTCGTCGAGCTCGTTTTCGAGAGAAAAAAAAAAAAATTCTCAAAATTCGACAAAAAAATAAAACGATTATTGGATTGTGTAGAGAATGTAAAACTGCATCAGAATCGCATAGACGAAAATTGGCGTTCACGTGCTCGTTTTTGTGGAAAAAATTAAAAAAGCTCTCAAAGTTCGAGATAAAAAAAAAAAAACCATCGACCAGGTAGCCAACGGTAAACGATACAAGTATCGTGCGGGCGAAAACGAGCGTTACCGTGCTCGTTTTCGAGTTATTGACGAAAAACGGCCTGGAGCGATCGGTCCGGCGGTCGACGCGCGAAAGTTTCTAAGTCCGCTCTGCTCCGAATCATCGCTCCGGCGTCAAAAATCGTCGTAGGACAAAAACTCGACACGCTATCTTGCATGAAAAAATCCGGGGAACACGATGGCGTCGTCAAAAGTGCAGGTCGTCGAGCTCGTTTTCGAGAGAAAAAAAAAAAAATTCTCAAAATTCGACAAAAAAATAAAACGATTATTGGATTGTGTAGAGAATGTAAAACTGCATAAGAATCGCATAGACGAAAATGAGCGTTCACGTGCTCGTTTTTGTGGAAAAAATTAAAAAAGCTCACAAAGTTCGAGATAAAAAAAGAAAAAACCATCCACCAGGTAGCCAACGGTAAACGGTACAAGTATCGTACGGGCGAAAACGAGCGTTACCGTGCTCGTTTTCGAGTTATTGACGAAAAACGGCCTGGAGCGATCGGTCCGGCGGTCGACGCGCGAAAGTTTCTAAGTCCGCTCTGCTCCGAATCATCGCTCCGGCGTCAAAAATCGTCGTAGGACAAAAAATCGACACGCTATCTTGCAGGAAAAAATCCGGGGAACACGATGGCGTCGTCAAAAGTGCAGGTCGTCGAGCTCGTTTTCGAGAGAAAAAGAAAAAAATTCTCAAAATTCGACAAAAAAATAAAGCGATTATTGGATCGTGTAGAGAATGTGAAACTGCATAAGAATCGTATAGACGAAAATTGGCGTTCACGTGCTCGTTTTTGTGGAAAAAATTAAAAAAGCTCTCAAAGTTCGAGATAAAAAAAGAAAAAACCATCGACCAGGTAGCCAACGGTAGACGGTACAAGTATCGTATGGGCGAAAACGAGCGTTACCGTGCTCGTTTTCGAGTTATTGACGAAAAACGGCCTGGAGCGATCGGTCCGGCGGTCGACGCGCGAAAGTTTCCAAGTCTGCTCTGCCCCCCCTCAGGGGCTGCCAGCCTTTCAGCTGCAGTACGGGCTTAACGAACCCGGGGTACCCGAGTCATACACACACCGTAAGCCTCCTGTTGGTCGTCACAACGACCCATTCACAATTCCCTATTGGTTTTGTGAATGGTACGTGACGGCAGGAGGAACGGGGGTCTTGGCTTAACCGCCTGGGCCACGAGTATGGCGACTCTATAAAATCGCCCTCCAATCCTAAGCTATGGTGCGCGGCGATGGGATGCATGGTTGGGGGAGAAGGCCCAATCCCAAGCGACCACCTCCGGGGAACCTGCCGAACCCCCGGAGTATTAGGCTTACCCGGGTAAGGCGGCTCTGCCCGGGTGGACCATTATTTCCGACCATCTCGTGGGATTCTTATGGACACAGAAAATAAAATGGGGATGGGGCGGGTTTTGTCGGTTGGGGAGGACGGAGACGGGGTTGGGGTTAGGGTGGCGGCGCTCGCGCCCCACTCAGCGCCAGGTCCGGCTTCGTGGAGGGTGGAGGAGGACGACGAGACGGCGTCGGTCTCGTCCTTCTCCTCCAGCACGAGCCACATAGGCTCTAAGAGGAAGAGGACGGGGCAGGCCGTCGTCGAGGTGGGCGGGGCGATGAGCCCGTCGGTGAGGCTGAGTTGCCTCAGGGACGAGGTGACCGAGGAGATATCGGAGAGGATCTCCTCGTCCCTGAGGCGGGTGGAGAAAGTCGCCGCTGCCTGCGCCTTTAAGGGGCAGAAAAGCGGTGGCGCGGAGGCCCTGAAGGCCGCGGCGGAGGAAATGAGGGAGGCGGCGCGGGAGCTCAGAGGGCGGAACGCCCGTCTGCAGCTCCTGTTGGAGGAGGAGCGACAGGGGAGGAGGAGGGCAGAGGCGCTGTGGAACAGCGCGGCCCTCCCTCCCATCCTCCCTCCTCCTCCACCGCCGCGTCCCTCGGCGGAGGTAAATAAGCGGAGTGCGGCGGCAGTGGTGCGGGGCACCGCGGGCCCCTCCACCCGCACTCCGCCCGTGAAGAAGTCCCCGTCCTCCTCAGAAGACGATCTTCTGAGGAGGATTGGGGACATGATTGATGGCAAGCTGGCCGCCTTCCGGGAGGAGCTCCTCGCCGGAAGAGCGGTCAGCAGGAAGGCGGTGCCTCCCCGACCTGTTCCGGTACAGTCGGGGAAGGCAAAGAAGGGCGGAGTGAAGGCTCCGCCCAGCGTTGCGGCACCAGGGCCCCGGGTCGCGACCCCCAAGGGGGGTGGTGTACCCGTGGTCGTGGTGGTCGCGTCCTCCACAGCACCCTCCCAAGGGGGGGTGGCGTGGAGTGAGGTGGTGGGGCGGAAGGCGAAGCGGGCGGCGAGGAAGGCCTCGCAACCGCAGCCTCCGCCTCCGCCGCCGGCGGCCAAGGTAAAGGCCGCGAAGGTCGGGAAGGCACGACCAGGTCGTCCCCCAAAAACGGCAGCGGTGACGCTGACCGTTGCGCAGGGGGGCGACCTGACCCTCGCGGAGGCGATGCGGCTCGCCAGGGAGAATATCTCCCTGGAAGAGCTGGGCATCGCCTCCGTGAGGGCGAAGAGGGCCGTGACCGGGGGTCTCTTGCTGGAGATCCCCGGTGCAGAAGGCGGCGCGAAGGCGGATCGTCTCGCCCAGAGGCTCCGGGAGCAGCTGGGCGAGCGAGGTGTCCGGGTCGCCCGGCCCACGAAGCGCACGGAGATGCGCGTTTGTGGACTGGACGACTCGGTCACCGCACAGGATGTGTCCCGTGCCCTTGCGAGGGCGGGGGACTGTCCTCTGGAGGACCTGCGGATCGGAGAGATCCGCAGGTCGCCCTCCGGCCTCGGGTCGGTGTGGGCCCGGTGCCCCCTCTCCGCCGCCCGTAAGGTGGCGGAATCCGGGAGGGTGTTGGTGGGGTGGGTTTCGGCGCGAGTGGAAATCCTCGCGCCGCGCCCGCTCCAGTGTCACCGCTGCCTCGAATTGGGGCACGTGAGGCAGTGGTGCACCTCGCCGGTGGACCGCAGCGGTCAGTGTTACCGCTGCGGTGCCAAAGAGCACCGTGCGAGCCAGTGCTCGGCGGCCCCCCACTGCCCGCTGTGTGCGGACATGGGGAGGCCAGCCGATCACAGGGTGGGGAGCAAGAAGTGCTCCCCCCCCACCCGGAAGGAGAGGAAGAGGCGGGCTGCACCGGCTCCGGTGCCGAGGGCGGTGGCATCGTCCTCCATGGAGGTGGACGGTGCTACGGGGACGGACGGCCGGGAGGAGGCTGGCGCGGCCATTAATTAATGCCGCCCCGCCTCCTCCTCCAGGCCAACCTCAACCACTGCCGCGCGGCACAGGACTTGATGTCCCAAGTCCTCGCGGAGTGGGGGGTTGGCCTGGCGGTCGCCGCCGAGCCGTACCGCGTCCCTGATCACCCTCATTGGGTGGGCGACGTGGACGGCTTGGTGGCGACGGTATGGGGAGGGGGCGACGGGTCCCCACCGTTCTCCTTGTTGGAGCGCGGTCGGGGATTCGTCGCCGTGGACTGGGGGGGAGTAGCTGTGGTGGGGTGCTACATTTCGCCCCGTAGCGGTCACGCTGCGTTCGAGCTGTACTTGGCCGAGGTCGCGGCATGCGTGCAGCGCTACGCGGCCCGGCCGGTGCTGGTCCTGGGGGATTTTAATGCCAAGTCGGTGGCTTGGGGATCCCCCAGGACCTCCGTTCGCGGCGGGATCCTGGGCGATTGGGCGGCGGGGCTCGACCTCCGGGTATTGAACCGGGGGTCGGAGCACACATGCGTGCGGCGATATGGGGGGTCCATCGTGGATGTTGGATTCGCGACCCCCAACGCCGTGCGCATGGTGTCGGGTTGGCACGTGGTCGCGGGGGCAGAGACACTCTCCGATCACCGGTACATCCGGATGGAGGTCTCTGCCGCCGCGAGTGCATCCCGACAGGGCCGCCTGCGTGGCGCCCCACCACGCCGCTGGGCGCTTCGGCGCCTGGACAAGGACGCCCTGATGGCAGCTGCCCTCGCTGCAACTTGGCCGCAGGGAGCGGCCGAGTTGCCGAGCATAGAGGAGGAGGTCGCCCGGCTCGGAGCATTGGTCGCGGGTATTTGCGACGCGGCGATGCCTCGGGTCGGGCGGGCTTCTCCTCGCCGGGCGGTGTACTGGTGGTCGGACGCGATCGCGGAGTTGCGAGTCGCGACTGTCCGCGCCCGACGCCAGTACACCCGCGCGCGCCGTCGTCAACGTACAGGCGACGGCGTGGCGCGAGCGAGGGCAGCTGATGACCTGTATGGAGCATACCGCGTGGCGCGGGTTGCTCTGCAGGTCGCCATCAAACGGGCCAAGACCCAGGCATGGAAGGAGCTCCTCCAGACCCTTGATGACGATCCATGGGGGCGCCCATATAAGGTGGTGCTGAATAAGCTCCGCCCGTGGGCGCCCCCCGTCACCGAGGGTCTTGACCCCCGGCTGCTGGAGGACGTGGTCAATACACTCTTCCCAATTGGGGAGAGGGGACCGCGTCCTCCGGCGGCGGCGGCTGTCCCAGTGGAGTGGACGGCCGAGCTGGGGGTCACGCAGGAGGAGCTGGCAGCGGCCATCAGACGGCTCGGGGTTCGTAACACGGCCCCGGGTCCGGATGGTGTGCCCGGCCGGGTTTGGGTCTTGACCCAGGGCGTCCTTGGGGCCGACCTCAGGCGGTTGTTCGACCGCTGCCTGAGGAACGGGCGATTCCCCCCCAGTTGGAAGGTGGCGAGGATGGTCCTCCTCCGGAAGGAGGGTCGGCCCGCGGAGTCTCCCTCCGCATACCGGCCCATTTGTCTCCTCGACGAGGTGGGCAAGCTCTTCGAGCGTGTGATTGCTGCCCGCCTCGTCGAGCACCTGTCGCGGGGTGATCCCGGTCTGGCCGACTGCCAGTTCGGTTTCCGGGGGGGCCGATCGACTATCGACGCGATAGGTCGTGTGAGGGCCCTCTCGGGGGCGGCCGTTTCCCGGGGAGGGGTGGCATTGGCAATATCCTTGGATATTGCCAATGCCTTTAACACCCTCCCCTGGGAAGAGATAAGGAGGGGACTCGAATATCATCGAGTCCCCCCTTGTCTCAGGGCGGTCGTCGGGGATTATCTCCGCGGCAGGTGGATCGAGTGTTCGGGCCGGGATGGTGATATGCGGAGGGAGGTGTACTGCGGTGTTCCGCAGGGGTCGGTCCTCGGGCCACTCCTGTGGAACATCGCGTACGACTCGGTGTTGCGGGCCGGCCTCCCCGATGGCGTCAGCACGGTGTGTTATGCGGATGACACACTGGTGCTGGCCGTCGGGGCGCACTGGGGGAGGGCCATGCGTCGCGCGGAGGAGGGGTCGCAACGCGTCGTCGACCGGATCAGGGGGATGGGGATGACGGTGGCGGTCCATAAGACCGAGGTGATTGCGTTTCATTCACCTCGGCAGGATCCGCCACCCCCTCTGATCCGGGTGGGTGGGGCTGACATCGAGGTGAAGCCCCAGATCAGGTATCTGGGGCTGATCCTCGATAGCCACTGGCGTTTCGAGAAGCATTTCCGCTGCCTGGTCCCCCGGTTGGAAAGGATGGTTGCGGCTCTGGGCCGGATCCTGCCCAACCTGGGGGGCCCGGCGGGCCGAGTTCGTCGCCTCTATGTGGCAATGGTCCAGTCGGTGGCCCTATACGGGGCCCCCGTCTGGGCGGACGACCTGGCTGCCTCCCGGCGCAGCATGACTATGCTGCGTCGGGTGCAGAGGCGCATGGCGCTCAGGGTCGTCCGCGGGTATCGGACCATGTCACATGAGGCGGCGACGGTTCTAGCGGGGATGCCGCCCATGGACCTGCTCGCGCGGTCGCACGCGGTGATGTACCGGCACCGCGTCGACCGTCGCGCGGGGGTGGGGGCGGTCCCGGGCGGGCAGGAACCTGCTTGGGGCGATTTGAAGCGCCAGGCCCGGCAGTCCGTGTTGCTCGCGTGGCAGGAGCGGCTGGCTCTGCCAACCGCGGGGCACCGGACTGTCGGGGCTGTTCGGCCACTCCTGAAGGAGTGGCTGGACAGAGGCCATGGCAGCCTCACCTACCGGCTGGCACAGGTATTTTCCGGGCATGGCAGCTTCGGAAGATACCTGTGCCGGATAGGGAAGGAGCCGACGGCGCGTTGCTGCCACTGCGACGCTGAGCAGGACACGGCGGATCATACCCTGGAGGCATGCCCCGCGTGGGAGGGGGAGCGCCGTGTCCTGGTCGGCGTCGTCGGGCGGGATGTCTCGCTGCCGGGCGTGGTGCGCGCCATGCTCGGCAGCGAGGAGAAGTGGAGGGCCGTGGCCTCCTTCTGCGAGAACGTAATGTTGCAGAAGGAGGCCGCGGGGAGGGAGCGCGAGCTTCAGCGGCGCGCTGAAGCTCGCGCTCGTGCGGTGGCCCGAGGTCGTCGCCCGGTCGCGAGGCGTCGCGGGCGGCCGCCTCGGCGTGGCGGATGACCTAGGCTGGGAGGGGGGTCCTGAGGGGACCCTCCTCCCGCCAGGCGGCGCCGGGTCGGACCGGTTGGGGGTAGGAGTGCCTTCCCCTACCGGTCCGACGCAAGGGGAGGCACCCTCGGCGGTCTGGTGCGGCCATGAACGCCCGGCCGCCGAGGGGTGGAAACGGGGTCGCGGGCGGTTGCGAGTTGGGGCTCGCAGCCGCCACTAAACGCGGCCCCGGGACGGATAGCGGCGGGATGGAGTGGCCCCGTCCCGCCGCTATGAGGCAGTGTGTCTACTGGGGGGACCGATTGTCCCCCCGGGGGATGGGCGCGAAAGCGCGGGCACGGGGAGGATACCGGAAGAATGCTTCGAGCGATTCCCGGTATCCTCCCAAAGCGTGCCGAAGGGTCACCGTGGGGTTTTTAGTGGGTAGGTCCCGCGCCTGTCGTTGTACGGGCGCGGGGAATCCCACACACCCCTCCCACTTCTCCCCAAGGAGGTGGGAGGGAGTCTTTCGAAGATTTTCCCCACGACAAAAAAAAAAAAAAAAAAAAAAAAAAAAAAAAAAAAAAAAAAAAGTCTGCTCTGCCCCGAATCATCGCTCCGGCGTCAAAAATCGTCGTAGGACAAAAAATCGACACGCTATCTTGCAGGAAAAAATCCGGGGACCACGATGGCGTCGTCAAAAGTGCAGGTCGTCGAGCTCGTTTTCGAGAGAAAAAAAAAAAAATTCTCAAAATTCGACAAAAAAATAAAACGATTATTGGATTGTGTAGAGAATGTAAAACTGCATCAGAATCGCATAGACGAAAATTGGCGTTCACGTGCTCGTTTTTGTGGAAAAAATTAAAAAAGCTCTCAAAGTTCGAGATAAAAAAAAAAAAACCATCGACCAGGTAGCCAACGGTAAACGATACAAGTATCGTGCGGGCGAAAACGAGCGTTACCGTGCTCGTTTTCGAGTTATTGACGAAAAACGGCCTGGAGCGATCGGTCCGGCGGTCGACGCGCGAAAGTTTCTAAGTCCGCTCTGCTCCGAATCATCGCTCCGGCGTCAAAAATCGTCGTAGGACAAAAAATCGACACGCTATCTTGCAGGAAAAAATCCGGGGAACACGATGGCGTCGTTAAAAGTGCAGGTCGTCGAGCTCGTTTTCGAGAGAAAAAAAAAAAAATTCTCAAAATTCGACAAAAAAATAAAGCGATTATTGGATCGTATAGAGAATGTGAAACTGCATAAGAATCGTATAGACGAAAATTGGCGTTCACGTGCTCGTTTTTGTGGAAAAAATTAAAAAAGCTCTCAAAGTTCGAGATAAAAAAAAAAAAAACCATCGACCAGGTAGCCAACGGTAGACGGTACAAGTATCGTATGGGCGAAAACGAGCGTTACCGTGCTCGTTTTCGAGTTATTGACGAAAAACGGCCTGGAGCGATCGGTCCGGCGGTCGACGCGCGAAAGTTTCCAAGTCTGCTCTGCCCCGAATCATCGCTCCGGCGTCAAAAATCGTCGTAGGACAAAAAATCGACACGCTATCTTGCAGGAAAAAATCCGGGGAACACGATGGCGTCGTCAAAAGTGCAGGTCGTCGAGCTCGTTTTCGAGAGAAAAAAAAAAAAATTCTCAAAATTCGACAAAAAAATAAAACGATTATTGGATCGTGTAGAGAATGTAAAACTGCATAAGAATCGCATAGACGAAAATTAGCGTTCACGTGCTCGTTTTTGTGGAAAAAATTAAAAAAGCTCTCAAAGTTCGAGATAAAAAAAGAAAAAATCATCGACCAGGTAGCCAACGGTAAACGATACAAGTATCGTACGGGCGAAAACGAGCGTTACCGTGCTCGTTTTCGAGTTATTGACGAAAAACGGCCTGGAGCGATCGGTCCGGCGGTCGACGCGCGAAAGTTTCTAAGTCCGCTCTGCTCCGAATCATCGCTCCGGCGTCAAAAATCGTCGTAGGACAAAAACTCGACACGCTATCTTGCATGAAAAAATCCGGGGAACACGATGGCGTCGTCAAAAGTGCAGGTCGTCGAGCTCGTTTTCGAGAGAAAAAAAAAAAAATTCTCAAAATTCGACAAAAAAATAAAACGATTATTGGATCGTGTAGAGAATGTAAAACTGCATAAGAATCGCATAGACGAAAATTAGCGTTCACGTGCTCGTTTTTGTGGAAAAAATTAAAAAAGCTCTCAAAGTTCGAGATAAAAAAAGAAAAAACCATCCACCAGGTAGCCAACGGTAAACGGTACAAGTATCGTACGGGCGAAAACGAGCGTTACCGTGCTCGTTTTCGAGTTATTGACGAAAAACGGCCTGGAGCGATCGGTCCGGCGGTCGACGCGCGAAAGTTTCTAAGTCCGCTCTGCCCCGAATCATCGCTCCGGCGTCAAAAATCGTCGTAGGACAAAAAATCGACACGCTATCTTGCAGGAAAAAATCCGGGGACCACGATGGCGTCGTCAAAAGTGCAGGTCGTCGAGCTCGTTTTCGAGAGAAAAAAAAAAAAATTCTCAAAATTCGACAAAAAAATAAAACGATTATTGGATTGTGTAGAGAATGTAAAACTGCATCAGAATCGCATAGACGAAAATTGGCGTTCACGTGCTCGTTTTTGTGGAAAAAATTAAAAAAGCTCTCAAAGTTCGAGATAAAAAAAAAAAAACCATCGACCAGGTAGCCAACGGTAAACGATACAAGTATCGTACGGGCGAAAACGAGCGTTACCGTGCTCGTTTTCGAGTTATTGACGAAAAACGGCCTGGAGCGATCGGTCCGGCGGTCGACGCGCGAAAGTTTCTAAGTCCGCTCTGCTCCGAATCATCGCTCCGGCGTCAAAAATCGTCGTAGGACAAAAAATCGACACGCTATCTTGCAGGAAAAAATCCGGGGAACACGATGGCGTCGTCAAAAGTGCAGGTCGTCGAGCTCGTTTTCGAGAGAAAAAAAAAAAAATTCTCAAAATTCGACAAAAAAATAAAACGATTATTGGATCGTGTAGAGAATGTGAAACTGCATAAGAATCGTATAGACGAAAATTGGCGTTCACGTGCTCGTTTTTGTGGAAAAAATTAAAAAAGCTCTCAAAGTTCGAGATAAAAAAAAAAAAAACAATCGACCAGGTAGCCAACGGTAGACGGTACAAGTATCGTACGGGCGAAAACGAGCGTTACCGTGCTCGTTTTCGAGTTATTGACGAAAAACGGCCTGGAGCGATCGGTCCGGCGGTCGACGCGCGAAAGTTTCTAAGTCCGCTCTGCTCCGAATCATCGCTCCGGCGTCAAAAATCGTCGTAGGACAAAAAATCGACACGCTATCTTGCAGGAAAAAATCCGGGGAACACGATGGCGTCGTCAAAAGTGCAGGTCGTCGAGCTCGTTTTCGAGAGAAAAAAAAAAAAATTCTCAAAATTCGACAAAAAAATAAAACGATTATTGGATCGTGTAGAGAATGTGAAACTGCATAAGAATCGTATAGACGAAAATTGGCGTTCACGTGCTCGTTTTTGTGGAAAAAATTAAAAAAGCTCTCAAAGTTCGAGATAAAAAAAAAAAAAACCATCGACCAGGTAGCCAACGGTAGACGGTACAAGTATCGTATGGGCGAAAACGAGCGTTACCGTGCTGGTTTTCGAGTTATTGACGAAAAACGGCCTGGAGCGATCGGTCCGGCGGTCGACGCGCAAAAGTTTCTAAGTCCGCTCTGCTCCGAATCATCGCTCCGGCGTCAAAAATCGTCGTAGGACAAAAAATCGACACGCTATCTTGCAGGAAAAAATCCGGGGAACACGATGGCGTCGTCAAAAGTGCAGGTCGTCGAGCTCGTTTTCGAGAGAAAAAAAAAAAAATTCTCAAAATTCGACAAAAAAATAAAGCGATTATTGGATCGTGTAGAGAATGTGAAACTGCATAAGAATCGTGTAGACGAAAATTGGCGTTCACGTGCTCGTTTTTGTGGAGAAAATTAAAAAAGCTCTCAAAGTTCGAGATAAAAAAAGAAAAAACCATCCACCAGGTAGCCAACGGTAAACGGTACAAGTATCGTACGGGCGAAAACGAGCGTTACCGTGCTCGTTTTCGAGTTATTGACGAAAAACGGCCTGGAGCGATCGGTCCGGCGGTCGACGCGCGAAAGTTTCTAAGTCCGCTCTGCTCCGAATCATCGCTCCGGCGTCAAAAATCGTCGTAGGACAAAAAATCGACACGCTACTTTGCAGGAAAAAATCCGGGGAACACGATGGCGTCGTCAAAAGTGCAGGTCGTCGAGCTCGTTTTCGAGAGAAAAAAAAAAAAATTCTCAAAATTCGACAAACAAATAAAACGATTGTTGGACCGTGTAGAGAATGTAAAACTGCATAAGAATCGTATAGACGAAAATTGGCGTTCACGTGCTCGTTTTTGTGGAGAAAATTAAAAAAGCTCTCAAAGTTCGAGATAAAAAAAGAAAAAACCATCCACCAGGTAGCCAACGGTAAACGGTACAAGTATCGTACGGGCGAAAACGAGCGTTACCGTGCTCGTTTTCGAGTTATTGACGAAAAACGGCCTGGAGCGATCGGTCCGGCGGTCGACGCGCGAAAGATTCTAAGTCCGCTCTGCTCCGAATCATCGCTCCGGCGTCAAAAATCGTCGTAGGACAAAAAATCGACACGCTACTTTGCAGGAAAAAATCCGGGGAACACGATGGCGTCGTCAAAAGTGCAGGTCGTCGAGCTCGTTTTCGAGAGAAAAAAAAAAAAATTCTCAAAATTCGACAAAAAAATAAAACGATTATTGGATTGTGTAGAGAATGTAAAACTGCATAAGAATCGCATAGACGAAAATGAGCGTTCACGTGCTCGTTTTTGTGGAAAAAATTAAAAAAGCTCTCAAAGTTCGAGATAAAAAAAAAAAAACCATCGACCAGGTAGCCAACGGTAAACGATACAAGTATCGTACGGGCGAAAACGAGCGTTACCGTGCTCGTTTTCGAGTTATTGACGAAAAACGGCCTGGAGCGATCGGTCCGGCGGTCGACGCGCGAAAGTTTCCAAGTCTGCTCTGCTCCGAATCATCGCTCCGGCGTCAAAAATCGTCGTAGGACAAAAACTCGACACGCTATCTTGCATGAAAAAATCCGGGGACCACGATGGCGTCGTCAAAAGTGCAGGTCGTCGAGCTCGTTTTCGAGAGAAAAAAAAAAAAATTCTCAAAATTCGACAAAAAAATAAAACGATTATTGGATCGTGTAGAGAATGTAAAACTGCATCAGAATCGCATAGACGAAAATTGGCGTTCACGTGCTCGTTTTTGTGGAAAAAATTAAAAAAGCTCTCAAAGTTCGAGATAAAAAAAAAAAAACCATCGACCAGGTAGCCAACGGTAAACGATACAAGTATCGTACGGGCGAAAACGAGCGTTACCGTGCTCGTTTTCGAGTTATTGACGAAAAACGGCCTGGAGCGATCGGTCCGGCGGTCGACGCGCGAAAGTTTCTAAGTCCGCTCTGCTCCGAATCATCGCTCCGGCGTCAAAAATCGTCGTAGGACAAAAAATCGACACGCTATCTTGCAGGAAAAAATCCGGGGAACACGATGGCGTCGTCAAAAGTGCAGGTCGTCGAGCTCGTTTTCGAGAGAAAAAAAAAAAAATTCTCAAAATTCGACAAAAAAATAAAACGATTATTGGATCGTGTAGAGAATGTGAAACTGCATAAGAATCGTATAGACGAAAATTGGCGTTCACGTGCTCGTTTTTGTGGAAAAAATTAAAAAAGCTCTCAAAGTTCGAGATAAAAAAAAAAAAAACCATCGACCAGGTAGCCAACGGTAGACGGTACAAGTATCGTACGGGCGAAAACGAGCGTTACCGTGCTCGTTTTCGAGTTATTGACGAAAAACGGCCTGGAGCGATCGGTCCGGCGGTCGACGCGCGAAAGTTTCTAAGTCCGCTCTGCTCCGAATCATCGCTCCGGCGTCAAAAATCGTCGTAGGACAAAAAATCGACACGCTATCTTGCAGGAAAAAATCCGGGGAACACGATGGCGTCGTCAAAAGTGCAGGTCGTCGAGCTCGTTTTCGAGAGAAAAAAAAAAAAATTCTCAAAATTCGACAAAAAAATAAAACGATTATTGGATCGTGTAGAGAATGTGAAACTGCATAAGAATCGTATAGACGAAAATTGGCGTTCACGTGCTCGTTTTTGTGGAAAAAATTAAAAAAGCTCTCAAAGTTCGAGATAAAAAAAAAAAAAACCATCGACCAGGTAGCCAACGGTAGACGGTACAAGTATCGTATGGGCGAAAACGAGCGTTACCGTGCTGGTTTTCGAGTTATTGACGAAAAACGGCCTGGAGCGATCGGTCCGGCGGTCGACGCGCAAAAGTTTCTAAGTCCGCTCTGCTCCGAATCATCGCTCCGGCGTCAAAAATCGTCGTAGGACAAAAAATCGACACGCTATCTTGCAGGAAAAAATCCGGGGAACACGATGGCGTCGTCAAAAGTGCAGGTCGTCGAGCTCGTTTTCGAGAGAAAAAAAAAAAAATTCTCAAAATTCGACAAAAAAATAAAGCGATTATTGGATCGTGTAGAGAATGTGAAACTGCATAAGAATCGTGTAGACGAAAATTGGCGTTCACGTGCTCGTTTTTGTGGAGAAAATTAAAAAAGCTCTCAAAGTTCGAGATAAAAAAAGAAAAAACCATCCACCAGGTAGCCAACGGTAAACGGTACAAGTATCGTACGGGCGAAAACGAGCGTTACCGTGCTGGTTTTCGAGTTATTGACGAAAAACGGCCTGGAGCGATCGGTCCGGCGGTCGACGCGCAAAAGTTTCTAAGTCCGCTCTGCTCCGAATCATCGCTCCGGCGTCAAAAATCGTCGTAGGACAAAAAATCGACACGCTACTTTGCAGGAAAAAATCCGGGGAACACGATGGCGTCGTCAAAAGTGCAGGTCGTCGAGCTCGTTTTCGAGAGAAAAAAAAAAAAATTCTCAAAATTCGACAAACAAATAAAACGATTGTTGGACCGTGTAGAGAATGTAAAACTGCATAAGAATCGTATAGACGAAAATTGGCGTTCACGTGCTCGTTTTTGTGGAGAAAATTAAAAAAGCTCTCAAAGTTCGAGATAAAAAAAGAAAAAACCATCCACCAGGTAGCCAACGGTAAACGGTACAAGTATCGTACGGGCGAAAACGAGCGTTACCGTGCTCGTTTTCGAGTTATTGACGAAAAACGGCCTGGAGCGATCGGTCCGGCGGTCGACGCGCGAAAGATTCTAAGTCCGCTCTGCTCCGAATCATCGCTCCGGCGTCAAAAATCGTCGTAGGACAAAAAATCGACACGCTACTTTGCAGGAAAAAATCCGGGGAACACGATGGCGTCGTCAAAAGTGCAGGTCGTCGAGCTCGTTTTCGAGAGAAAAAAAAAAAAATTCTCAAAATTCGACAAAAAAATAAAACGATTATTGGATTGTGTAGAGAATGTAAAACTGCATAAGAATCGCATAGACGAAAATGAGCGTTCACGTGCTCGTTTTTGTGGAAAAAATTAAAAAAGCTCTCAAAGTTCGAGATAAAAAAAAAAAAACCATCGACCAGGTAGCCAACGGTAAACGATACAAGTATCGTACGGGCGAAAACGAGCGTTACCGTGCTCGTTTTCGAGTTATTGACGAAAAACGGCCTGGAGCGATCGGTCCGGCGGTCGACGCGCGAAAGTTTCCAAGTCTGCTCTGCTCCGAATCATCGCTCCGGCGTCAAAAATCGTCGTAGGACAAAAACTCGACACGCTATCTTGCATGAAAAAATCCGGGGACCACGATGGCGTCGTCAAAAGTGCAGGTCGTCGAGCTCGTTTTCGAGAGAAAAAAAAAAAAATTCTCAAAATTCGACAAACAAATAAAACGATTGTTGGACCGTGTAGAGAATGTAAGACTGCATCAGAATCGTATAGACGAAAATTGGCGTTCACGTGCTCGTTTTTGTGGAAAAAATTAAAAAAGCTCTCAAAGTTCGAGATAAAAAAAAAAAAACCATCGACCAGGTAGCCAACGGTAAACGATACAAGTATCGTACGGGCGAAAACGAGCGTTACCGTGCTCGTTTTCGAGTTATTGACGAAAAACGGCCTGGAGCGATCGGTCCGGCGGTCGACGCGCGAAAGTTTCTAAGTCCGCTCTGCTCCGAATCATCGCTCCGGCGTCAAAAATCGTCGTAGGACAAAAAATCGACACGCTATCTTGCAGGAAAAAATCCGGGGAACACGATGGCGTCGTCAAAAGTGCAGGTCGTCGAGCTCGTTTTCGAGAGAAAAAAAAAAAATTCTCAAAATTCGACAAAAAAATAAAACGATTATTGGATCGTGTAGAGAATGTGAAACTGCATAAGAATCGTATAGACGAAAATTGGCGTTCACGTGCTCGTTTTTGTGGAAAAAATTAAAAAAGCTCTCAAAGTTCGAGATAAAAAAAAAAAAAACCATCGACCAGGTAGCCAACGGTAGACGGTACAAGTATCGTACGGGCGAAAACGAGCGTTACCGTGCTCGTTTTCGAGTTATTGACGAAAAACGGCCTGGAGCGATCGGTCCGGCGGTCGACGCGCGAAAGTTTCTAAGTCCGCTCTGCTCCGAATCATCGCTCCGGCGTCAAAAATCGTCGTAGGACAAAAAATCGACACGCTATCTTGCAGGAAAAAATCCGGGGACCACGATGGCGTCGTCAAAAGTGCAGGTCGTCGAGCTCGTTTTCGAGAGAAAAAAAAAAAAATTCTCAAAATTCGACAAAAAAATAAAACGATTATTGGATCGTGTAGAGAATGTAAAACTGCATCAGAATCGCATAGACGAAAATTGGCGTTCACGTGCTCGTTTTTGTGGAAAAAATTAAAAAAGCTCTCAAAGTTCGAGATAAAAAAAAAAAAACCATCGACCAGGTAGCCAACGGTAAACGATACAAGTATCGTACGGGCGAAAACGAGCGTTACCGTGCTCGTTTTCGAGTTATTGACGAAAAACGGCCTGGAGCGATCGGTCCGGCGGTCGACGCGCGAAAGTTTCTAAGTCCGCTCTGCTCCGAATCATCGCTCCGGCGTCAAAAATCGTCGTAGGACAAAAAATCGACACGCTATCTTGCAGGAAAAAATCCGGGGAACACGATGGCGTCGTCAAAAGTGCAGGTCGTCGAGCTCGTTTTCGAGAGAAAAAAAAAAAAATTCTCAAAATTCGACAAAAAAATAAAACGATTATTGGATCGTGTAGAGAATGTGAAACTGCATAAGAATCGTATAGACGAAAATTGGCGTTCACGTGCTCGTTTTTGTGGAAAAAATTAAAAAAGCTCTCAAAGTTCGAGATAAAAAAAAAAAAAACCATCGACCAGGTAGCCAACGGTAGACGGTACAAGTATCGTACGGGCGAAAACGAGCGTTACCGTGCTCGTTTTCGAGTTATTGACGAAAAACGGCCTGGAGCGATCGGTCCGGCGGTCGACGCGCGAAAGTTTCTAAGTCCGCTCTGCTCCGAATCATCGCTCCGGCGTCAAAAATCGTCGTAGGACAAAAAATCGACACGCTATCTTGCAGGAAAAAATCCGGGGAACACGATGGCGTCGTCAAAAGTGCAGGTCGTCGAGCTCGTTTTCGAGAGAAAAAAAAAAAAATTCTCAAAATTCGACAAAAAAATAAAACGATTATTGGATCGTGTAGAGAATGTAAAACTGCATCAGAATCGCATAGACGAAAATTGGCGTTCACGTGCTCGTTTTTGTGGAAAAAATTAAAAAAGCTCTCAAAGTTCGAGATAAAAAAAAAAAAACCATCGACCAGGTAGCCAACGGTAAACGATACAAGTATCGTACGGGCGAAAACGAGCGTTACCGTGCTCGTTTTCGAGTTATTGACGAAAAACGGCCTGGAGCGATCGGTCCGGCGGTCGACGCGCGAAAGTTTCTAAGTCCGCTCTGCTCCGAATCATCGCTCCGGCGTCAAAAATCGTCGTAGGACAAAAAATCGACACGCTATCTTGCAGGAAAAAATCCGGGGAACACGATGGCGTCGTCAAAAGTGCAGGTCGTCGAGCTCGTTTTCGAGAGAAAAAAAAAAAAATTCTCAAAATTCGACAAAAAAATAAAACGATTATTGGATCGTGTAGAGAATGTGAAACTGCATAAGAATCGTATAGACCAAAATTGGCGTTCACGTGCTCGTTTTTGTGGAAAAAATTAAAAAAGCTCTCAAAGTTCGAGATAAAAAAAAAAAAAACCATCGACCAGGTAGCCAACGGTAGACGGTACAAGTATCGTACGGGCGAAAACGAGCGTTACCGTGCTCGTTTTCGAGTTATTGACGAAAAACGGCCTGGAGCGATCGGTCCGGCGGTCGACGCGCGAAAGTTTCTAAGTCCGCTCTGCTCCGAATCATCGCTCCGGCGTCAAAAATCGTCGTAGGACAAAAAATCGACACGCTATCTTGCAGGAAAAAATCCGGGGAACACGATGGCGTCGTCAAAAGTGCAGGTCGTCGAGCTCGTTTTCGAGAGAAAAAAAAAAAAATTCTCAAAATTCGACAAAAAAATAAAACGATTATTGGATCGTGTAGAGAATGTGAAACTGCATAAGAATCGTATAGACGAAAATTGGCGTTCACGTGCTCGTTTTTGTGGAAAAAATTAAAAAAGCTCTCAAAGTTCGAGATAAAAAAAAAAAAAACCATCGACCAGGTAGCCAACGGTAGACGGTACAAGTATCGTATGGGCGAAAACGAGCGTTACCGTGCTGGTTTTCGAGTTATTGACGAAAAACGGCCTGGAGCGATCGGTCCGGCGGTCGACGCGCAAAAGTTTCTAAGTCCGCTCTGCTCCGAATCATCGCTCCGGCGTCAAAAATCGTCGTAGGACAAAAAATCGACACGCTATCTTGCAGGAAAAAATCCGGGGAACACGATGGCGTCGTCAAAAGTGCAGGTCGTCGAGCTCGTTTTCGAGAGAAAAAAAAAAAAATTCTCAAAATTCGACAAAAAAATAAAGCGATTATTGGATCGTGTAGAGAATGTGAAACTGCATAAGAATCGTGTAGACGAAAATTGGCGTTCACGTGCTCGTTTTTGTGGAGAAAATTAAAAAAGCTCTCAAAGTTCGAGATAAAAAAAGAAAAAACCATCCACCAGGTAGCCAACGGTAAACGGTACAAGTATCGTACGGGCGAAAACGAGCGTTACCGTGCTCGTTTTCGAGTTATTGACGAAAAACGGCCTGGAGCGATCGGTCCGGCGGTCGACGCGCGAAAGTTTCTAAGTCCGCTCTGCTCCGAATCATCGCTCCGGCGTCAAAAATCGTCGTAGGACAAAAAATCGACACGCTACTTTGCAGGAAAAAATCCGGGGAACACGATGGCGTCGTCAAAAGTGCAGGTCGTCGAGCTCGTTTTCGAGAGAAAAAAAAAAAAATTCTCAAAATTCGACAAACAAATAAAACGATTGTTGGACCGTGTAGAGAATGTAAAACTGCATAAGAATCGTATAGACGAAAATTGGCGTTCACGTGCTCGTTTTTGTGGAGAAAATTAAAAAAGCTCTCAAAGTTCGAGATAAAAAAAGAAAAAACCATCCACCAGGTAGCCAACGGTAAACGGTACAAGTATCGTACGGGCGAAAACGAGCGTTACCGTGCTCGTTTTCGAGTTATTGACGAAAAACGGCCTGGAGCGATCGGTCCGGCGGTCGACGCGCGAAAGATTCTAAGTCCGCTCTGCTCCGAATCATCGCTCCGGCGTCAAAAATCGTCGTAGGACAAAAAATCGACACGCTACTTTGCAGGAAAAAATCCGGGGAACACGATGGCGTCGTCAAAAGTGCAGGTCGTCGAGCTCGTTTTCGAGAGAAAAAAAAAAAAATTCTCAAAATTCGACAAAAAAATAAAACGATTATTGGATTGTGTAGAGAATGTAAAACTGCATAAGAATCGCATAGACGAAAATGAGCGTTCACGTGCTCGTTTTTGTGGAAAAAATTAAAAAAGCTCTCAAAGTTCGAGATAAAAAAAAAAAAACCATCGACCAGGTAGCCAACGGTAAACGATACAAGTATCGTACGGGCGAAAACGAGCGTTACCGTGCTCGTTTTCGAGTTATTGACGAAAAACGGCCTGGAGCGATCGGTCCGGCGGTCGACGCGCGAAAGTTTCTAAGTCCGCTCTGCTCCGAATCATCGCTCCGGCGTCAAAAATCGTCGTAGGACAAAAACTCGACACGCTATCTTGCATGAAAAAATCCGGGGAACACGATGGCGTCGTCAAAAGTGCAGGTCGTCGAGCTCGTTTTCGAGAGAAAAAAAAAAAAATTCTCAAAATTCGACAAAAAAATAAAACCATTATTGGATTGTGTAGAGAATGTAAAACTGCATAAGAATCGCATAGACGAAAATGAGCGTTCACGTGCTCGTTTTTGTGGAAAAAATTAAAAAAGCTCTCAAAGTTCGAGATAAAAAAAGAAAAAACCATCCACCAGGTAGCCAACGGTAAACGGTACAAGTATCGTACGGGCGAAAACGAGCGTTACCGTGCTCGTTTTCGAGTTATTGACGAAAAACGGCCTGGAGCGATCGGTCCGGCGGTCGACGCGCGAAAGTTTCTAAGTCCGCTCTGCTCCGAATCATCGCTCCGGCGTCAAAAATCGTCGTAGGACAAAAAATCGACACGCTATCTTGCAGGAAAAAATCCGGGGAACACGATGGCGTCGTCAAAAGTGCAGGTCGTCGAGCTCGTTTTCGAGAGAAAAAAAAAAAAATTCTCAAAATTCGACAAAAAAATAAAGCGATTATTGGATCGTATAGAGAATGTGAAACTGCATAAGAATCGTATAGACGAAAATTGGCGTTCACGTGCTCGTTTTTGTGGAGAAAATTAAAAAAGCTCTCAAAGTTCGAGATAAAAAAAAAAAAAACCATCGACCAGGTAGCCAACGGTAGACGGTACAAGTATCGTATGGGCGAAAACGAGCGTTACCGTGCTCGTTTTCGAGTTATTGACGAAAAACGGCCTGGAGCGATCGGTCCGGCGGTCGACGCGCGAAAGTTTCCAAGTCTGCTCTGCCCCGAATCATCGCTCCGGCGTCAAAAATCGTCGTAGGACAAAAAATCGACACGCTATCTTGCAGGAAAAAATCCGGGGACCACGATGGCGTCGTCAAAAGTGCAGGTCGTCGAGCTCGTTTTCGAGAGAAAAAAAAAAAAATTCTCAAAATTCGACAAAAAAATAAAACGATTATTGGATTGTGTAGAGAATGTAAAACTGCATCAGAATCGCATAGACGAAAATTGGCGTTCACGTGCTCGTTTTTGTGGAAAAAATTAAAAAAGCTCTCAAAGTTCGAGATAAAAAAAAAAAAACCATCGACCAGGTAGCCAACGGTAAACGATACAAGTATCGTGCGGGCGAAAACGAGCGTTACCGTGCTCGTTTTCGAGTTATTGACGAAAAACGGCCTGGAGCGATCGGTCCGGCGGTCGACGCGCGAAAGTTTCTAAGTCCGCTCTGCTCCGAATCATCGCTCCGGCGTCAAAAATCGTCGTAGGACAAAAAATCGACACGCTATCTTGCAGGAAAAAATCCGGGGAACACGATGGCGTCGTTAAAAGTGCAGGTCGTCGAGCTCGTTTTCGAGAGAAAAAAAAAAAAATTCTCAAAATTCGACAAAAAAATAAAGCGATTATTGGATCGTATAGAGAATGTGAAACTGCATAAGAATCGTATAGACGAAAATTGGCGTTCACGTGCTCGTTTTTGTGGAAAAAATTAAAAAAGCTCTCAAAGTTCGAGATAAAAAAAAAAAAAACCATCGACCAGGTAGCCAACGGTAGACGGTACAAGTATCGTATGGGCGAAAACGAGCGTTACCGTGCTCGTTTTCGAGTTATTGACGAAAAACGGCCTGGAGCGATCGGTCCGGCGGTCGACGCGCGAAAGTTTCCAAGTCTGCTCTGCCCCGAATCATCGCTCCGGCGTCAAAAATCGTCGTAGGACAAAAAATCGACACGCTATCTTGCAGGAAAAAATCCGGGGACCACGATGGCGTCGTCAAAAGTGCAGGTCGTCGAGCTCGTTTTCGAGAGAAAAAAAAAAAAATTCTCAAAATTCGACAAAAAAATAAAACGATTATTGGATCGTGTAGAGAATGTAAAACTGCATCAGAATCGCATAGACGAAAATTGGCGTTCACGTGCTCGTTTTTGTGGAAAAAATTAAAAAAGCTCTCAAAGTTCGAGATAAAAAAAAAAAAAACCATCGACCAGGTAGCCAACGGTAGACGGTACAAGTATCGTATGGGCGAAAACGAGCGTTACCGTGCTGGTTTTCGAGTTATTGACGAAAAACGGCCTGGAGCGATCGGTCCGGCGGTCGACGCGCAAAAGTTTCTAAGTCCGCTCTGCTCCGAATCATCGCTCCGGCGTCAAAAATCGTCGTAGGACAAAAAATCGACACGCTATCTTGCAGGAAAAAATCCGGGGAACACGATGGCGTCGTTAAAAGTGCAGGTCGTCGAGCTCGTTTTCGAGAGAAAAAAAAAAAAATTCTCAAAATTCGACAAAAAAATAAAGCGATTATTGGATCGTATAGAGAATGTGAAACTGCATAAGAATCGTATAGACGAAAATTGGCGTTCACGTGCTCGTTTTTGTGGAAAAAATTAAAAAAGCTCTCAAAGTTCGAGATAAAAAAAAAAAAAACCATCGACCAGGTAGCCAACGGTAGACGGTACAAGTATCGTATGGGCGAAAACGAGCGTTACCGTGCTCGTTTTCGAGTTATTGACGAAAAACGGCCTGGAGCGATCGGTCCGGCGGTCGACGCGCGAAAGTTTCTAAGTCCGCTCTGCTCCGAATCATCGCTCCGGCGTCAAAAATCGTCGTAGGACAAAAAATCGACACGCTATCTTGCAGGAAAAAATCCGGGGACCACGATGGCGTCGTCAAAAGTGCAGGTCGTCGAGCTCGTTTTCGAGAGAAAAAAAAAAAAATTCTCAAAATTCGACAAAAAAATAAAACGATTATTGGATCGTGTAGAGAATGTAAAACTGCATCAGAATCGTATAGACGAAAATTGGCGTTCACGTGCTCGTTTTTGTGGAAAAAATTAAAAAAGCTCTCAAAGTTCGAGATAAAAAAAAGAAAACCATCGACCAGGTAGCCAACGGTAAACGATACAAGTATCGTACGGGCGAAAACGAGCGTTACCGTGCTCGTTTTCGAGTTATTGACGAAAAACGGCCTGGAGCGATCGGTCCGGCGGTCGACGCGCGAAAGTTTCTAAGTCCGCTCTGCTCCGAATCATCGCTCCGGCGTCAAAAATCGTCGTAGGACAAAAAATCGACACGCTATCTTGCAGGAAAAAATCCGGGGACCACGATGGCGTCGTCAAAAGTGCAGGTCGTCGAGCTCGTTTTCGAGAGAAAAAAAAAAAAATTCTCAAAATTCGACAAAAAAATAAAGCGATTATTGGATCGTGTAGAGAATGTGAAACTGCATAAGAATCGTGTAGACGAAAATTGGCGTTCACGTGCTCGTTTTTGTGGAGAAAATTAAAAAAGCTCTCAAAGTTCGAGATAAAAAAAGAAAAAACCATCCACCAGGTAGCCAACGGTAAACGGTACAAGTATCGTACGGGCGAAAACGAGCGTTACCGTGCTCGTTTTCGAGTTATTGACGAAAAACGGCCTGGAGCGATCGGTCCGGCGGTCGACGCGCGAAAGTTTCTAAGTCCGCTCTGCTCCGAATCATCGCTCCGGCGTCAAAAATCGTCGTAGGACAAAAAATCGACACGCTACTTTGCAGGAAAAAATCCGGGGAACACGATGGCGTCGTCAAAAGTGCAGGTCGTCGAGCTCGTTTTCGAGAGAAAAAAAAAAAAATTCTCAAAATTCGACAAACAAATAAAACGATTGTTGGACCGTGTAGAGAATGTAAAACTGCATAAGAATCGTATAGACGAAAATTGGCGTTCACGTGCTCGTTTTTGTGGAGAAAATTAAAAAAGCTCTCAAAGTTCGAGATAAAAAAAGAAAAAACCATCCACCAGGTAGCCAACGGTAAACGGTACAAGTATCGTACGGGCGAAAACGAGCGTTACCGTGCTCGTTTTCGAGTTATTGACGAAAAACGGCCTGGAGCGATCGGTCCGGCGGTCGACGCGCGAAAGATTCTAAGTCCGCTCTGCTCCGAATCATCGCTACGGCGTCAAAAATCGTCGTAGGACAAAAAATCGACACGCTACTTTGCAGGAAAAAATCCGGGGAACACGATGGCGTCGTCAAAAGTGCAGGTCGTCGAGCTCGTTTTCGAGAGAAAAAAAAAAAAATTCTCAAAATTCGACAAACAAATAAAACGATTGTTGGACCGTGTAGAGAATGTAAGACTGCATAAGAATCGTATAGACGAAAATTGGCGTTCACGTGCTCGTTTTTGTGGAAAAAATTAAAAAAGCTCTCAAAGTTCGAGATAAAAAAAAAAAAACCATCGACCAGGTAGCCAACGGTAAACGATACAAGTATCGTACGGGCGAAAACGAGCGTTACCGTGCTCGTTTTCGAGTTATTGACGAAAAACAGCCTGGAGCGATCGGTCCGGCGGTCGACGCGCGAAAGTTTCTAAGTCCGCTCTGCTCCGAATCATCGCTCCGGCGTCAAAAATCGTCGTAGGACAAAAAATCGACACGCTATCTTGCAGGAAAAAATCCGGGGAACACGATGGCGTCGTCAAAAGTGCAGGTCGTCGAGCTCGTTTTCGAGAGAAAAAAAGAAAAATTCTCAAAATTCGACAAAAAAATAAAGCGATTATTGGATCGTGTAGAGAATGTGAAACTGCATAAGAATCGTGTAGACGAAAATTGGCGATCACGTGCTCGTTTTTGTGGAAAAAATTAAAAAAGCTCTCAAAGCTCGAGATAAAAAAAAAAAAAACCATCGACCAGGTAGCCAACGGTAGACGGTACAAGTATCGTATGGGCGAAAACGAGCGTTACCGTGCTCGTTTTCGAGTTATTGACGAAAAACGGCCTGGAGCGATCGGTCCGGCGGTCGACGCGCGAAAGTTTCTAAGTCCGCTCTGCTCCGAATCATCGCTCCGGCGTCAAAAATCGTCGTAGGACAAAAACTCGACACGCTATCTTGCATGAAAAAATCCGGGGAACACGATGGCGTCGTCAAAAGTGCAGGTCGTCGAGCTCGTTTTCGAGAGAAAAAAAAAAAAATTCTCAAAATTCGACAAAAAAATAAAACGATTATTGGATCGTGTAGAGAATGTAAAACTGCATAAGAATCGCATAGACGAAAATTAGCGTTCACGTGCTCGTTTTTGTGGAAAAAATTAAAAAAGCTCTCAAAGTTCGAGATAAAAAAAGAAAAAACCATCCACCAGGTAGCCAACGGTAAACGGTACAAGTATCGTACGGGCGAAAACGAGCGTTACCGTGCTCGTTTTCGAGTTATTGACGAAAAACGGCCTGGAGCGATCGGTCCGGCGGTCGACGCGCGAAAGTTTCTAAGTCCGCTCTGCTCCGAATCATCGCTCCGGCGTCAAAAATCGTCGTAGGACAAAAAATCGACACGCTACTTTGCAGGAAAAAATCCGGGGAACACGATGGCGTCGTCAAAAGTGCAGGTCGTGGAGCTCGTTTTCGAGAAAAAAAAAAAAAAATTCTCAAAATTCGACAAACAAATAAAACGATTGTTGGACCGTGTAGAGAATGTAAAACTGCATAAGAATCGTATAGACGAAAATTGGCGTTCACGTGCTCGTTTTTGTGGAAAAAATTAAAAAAGCTCTCAAAGCTCGAGATAAAAAAAAAAAAAACCATCGACCAGGTAGCCAACGGTAGACGGTACAAGTATCGTATGGGCGAAAACGAGCATTACCGTGCTCGTTTTCGAGTTATTGACGAAAAACGGCCTGGAGCGATCGGTCCGGCGGTCGACGCGCGAAAGTTTCTAAGTCCGCTCTGCTCCGAATCATCGCTCCGGCGTCAAAAATCGTCGTAGGACAAAAACTCGACACGCTATCTTGCATGAAAAAATCCGGGGAACACGATGGCGTCGTCAAAAGTGCAGGTCGTCGAGCTCGTTTTCGAGAGAAAAAAAAAAAAATTCTCAAAATTCGACAAAAAAATAAAACGATTATTGGATCGTGTAGAGAATGTAAAACTGCATAAGAATCGCATAGACGAAAATTGGCGTTCACGTGCTCGTTTTTGTGGAAAAAATTAAAAAAGCTCTCAAAGTTCGAGATAAAAAAAGAAAAAACCATCCACCAGGTAGCCAACGGTAAACGATACAAGTATCGTACGGGCGAAAACGAGCGTTACCGTGCTCGTTTTCGAGTTATTGACGAAAAACGGCCTGGAGCGATCGGTCCGGCGGTCGACGCGCGAAAGTTTCTAAGTCCGCTCTGCTCCGAATCATCGCTCCGGCGTCAAAAATCGTCGTAGGACAAAAAATCGACACGCTACTTTGCAGGAAAAAATCCGGGGAACACGATGGCGTCGTCAAAAGTGCAGGTCGTCGAGCTCGTTTTCGAGAAAAAAAAAAAAAAATTCTCAAAATTCGACAAACAAATAAAACGATTGTTGGACCGTGTAGAGAATGTACAACTGCATAAGAATCGTATAGACGAAAATTGGCGTTCACGTGCTCGTTTTTGTGGAAAAAATTAAAAAAGCTCTCAAAGTTCGAGATAAAAAAAAAAAAACCATCGACCAGGTAGCCAACGGTAAACGATACAAGTATCGTACGGGCGAAAACGAGCGTTACCGTGCTCGTTTTCGAGTTATTGACGAAAAACGGCCTGGAGCGATCGGTACGGCGGTCGACGCGCGAAAGTTTCTAAGTCCGCTCTGCTCCGAATCATCGCTCCGGCGTCAAAAATCGTCGTAGGACAAAAACTCGACACGCTATCTTGCAGGAAAAAATCCGGGGAACACGATGGCGTCGTCAAAAGTGCAGGTCGTCGAGCTCGTTTTCGAGAGAAAAAAAAAAAAATTCTCAAAATTCGACAAAAAAATAAAACGATTGTTGGACCGTGTAGAGAATGTAAAACTGCATAAGAATCGTATAGACGAAAATTGGCGTTCACGTGCTCGTTTTTGTGGAAAAAATTAAAAAAGCTCTCAAAGTTCGAGATAAAAAAAAAAAACCATCAACCAGGTAGCCAACGGTAAACGATACAAGTATCGTACGGGCGAAAACGAGCGTTACCGTGCTCGTTTTCGAGTTATTGACGAAAAACAGCCTGGAGCGATCGGTCCGGCGGTCGACGCGCGAAAGTTTCTAAGTCCGCTCTGCTCCGAATCATCGCTCCGGCGTCAAAAATCGTCGTAGGACAAAAACTCGACACGCTATCTTGCATGAAAAAATCCGGGGAACACGATGGCGTCGTCAAAAGTGCAGGTCGTCGAGCTCGTTTTCGAGAGAAAAAAAAAAAAATTCTCAAAATTCGACAAAAAAATAAAACGATTATTGGATCGTGTAGAGAATGTAAAACTGCATAAGAATCGCATAGACGAAAATTAGCGTTCACGTGCTCGTTTTTGTGGAAAAAATTAAAAAAGCTCTCAAAGTTCGAGATAAAAAAAGAAAAAACCATCCACCAGGTAGCCAACGGTAAACGGTACAAGTATCGTACGGGCGAAAACGAGCGTTACCGTGCTCGTTTTCGAGTTATTGACGAAAAACGGCCTGGAGCGATCGGTCCGGCGGTCGACGCGCGAAAGTTTCTAAGTCCGCTCTGCTCCGAATCATCGCTCCGGCGTCAAAAATCGTCGTAGGACAAAAAATCGACACGCTACTTTGCAGGAAAAAATCCGGGGAACACGATGGCGTCGTCAAAAGTGCAGGTCGTCGAGCTCGTTTTCGAGAAAAAAAAAAAAAAATTCTCAAAATTCGACAAACAAATAAAACGATTGTTGGACCGTGTAGAGAATGTACAACTGCATAAGAATCGTATAGACGAAAATTGGCGTTCACGTGCTCGTTTTTGTGGAAAAAATTAAAAAAGCTCTCAAAGTTCGAGATAAAAAAAAAAAAACCATCGACCAGGTAGCCAACGGTAAACGATACAAGTATCGTACGGGCGAAAACGAGCGTTACCGTGCTCGTTTTCGAGTTATTGACGAAAAACGGCCTGGAGCGATCGGTCCGGCGGTCGACGCGCGAAAGTTTCTAAGTCCGCTCTGCTCCGAATCATCGCTCCGGCGTCAAAAATCGTCGTAGGACAAAAACTCGACACGCTATCTTGCATGAAAAAATCCGGGGAACACGATGGCGTCGTCAAAAGTGCAGGTCGTCGAGCTCGTTTTCGAGAGAAAAAAAAAAAAATTCTCAAAATTCGACAAAAAAATAAAACGATTATTGGATCGTGTAGAGAATGTAAAACTGCATAAGAATCGCATAGACGAAAATTAGCGTTCACGTGCTCGTTTTTGTGGAAAAAATTAAAAAAGCTCTCAAAGTTCGAGATAAAAAAAGAAAAAACCATCCACCAGGTAGCCAACGGTAAACGGTACAAGTATCGTACGGGCGAAAACGAGCGTTACCGTGCTCGTTTTCGAGTTATTGACGAAAAACGGCCTGGAGCGATCGGTCCGGCGGTCGACGCGCGAAAGTTTCTAAGTCCGCTCTGCTCCGAATCATCGCTCCGGCGTCAAAAATCGTCGTAGGACAAAAAATCGACACGCTACTTTGCAGGAAAAAATCCGGGGAACACGATGGCGTCGTCAAAAGTGCAGGTCGTGGAGCTCGTTTTCGAGAAAAAAAAAAAAAAATTCTCAAAATTCGACAAACAAATAAAACGATTGTTGGACCGTGTAGAGAATGTAAAACTGCATAAGAATCGTATAGACGAAAATTGGCGTTCACGTGCTCGTTTTTGTGGAAAAAATTAAAAAAGCTCTCAAAGCTCGAGATAAAAAAAAAAAAAACCATCGACCAGGTAGCCAACGGTAGACGGTACAAGTATCGTATGGGCGAAAACGAGCATTACCGTGCTCGTTTTCGAGTTATTGACGAAAAACGGCCTGGAGCGATCGGTCCGGCGGTCGACGCGCGAAAGTTTCTAAGTCCGCTCTGCTCCGAATCATCGCTCCGGCGTCAAAAATCGTCGTAGGACAAAAACTCGACACGCTATCTTGCATGAAAAAATCCGGGGAACACGATGGCGTCGTCAAAAGTGCAGGTCGTCGAGCTCGTTTTCGAGAGAAAAAAAAAAAAATTCTCAAAATTCGACAAAAAAATAAAACGATTATTGGATCGTGTAGAGAATGTAAAACTGCATAAGAATCGCATAGACGAAAATTGGCGTTCACGTGCTCGTTTTTGTGGAAAAAATTAAAAAAGCTCTCAAAGTTCGAGATAAAAAAAGAAAAAACCATCCACCAGGTAGCCAACGGTAAACGATACAAGTATCGTACGGGCGAAAACGATCGTTACCGTGCTCGTTTTCGAGTTATTGACGAAAAACGGCCTGGAGCGATCGGTCCGGCGGTCGACGCGCGAAAGTTTCTAAGTCCGCTCTGCTCCGAATCATCGCTCCGGCGTCAAAAATCGTCGTAGGACAAAAAATCGACACGCTACTTTGCAGGAAAAAATCCGGGGAACACGATGGCGTCGTCAAAAGTGCAGGTCGTCGAGCTCGTTTTCGAGAAAAAAAAAAAAAAATTCTCAAAATTCGACAAACAAATAAAACGATTGTTGGACCGTGTAGAGAATGTACAACTGCATAAGAATCGTATAGACGAAAATTGGCGTTCACGTGCTCGTTTTTGTGGAAAAAATTAAAAAAGCTCTCAAAGTTCGAGATAAAAAAAAAAAAACCATCGACCAGGTAGCCAACGGTAAACGATACAAGTATCGTACGGGCGAAAACGAGCGTTACCGTGCTCGTTTTCGAGTTATTGACGAAAAACGGCCTGGAGCGATCGGTCCGGCGGTCGACGCGCGAAAGTTTCTAAGTCCGCTCTGCTCCGAATCATCGCTCCGGCGTCAAAAATCGTCGTAGGACGAAAAATCGACACGCTACCTTGCAGGAAAAAATCCGGGGAACACGATGGCGTCGTCAAAAGTGCAGGTCGTCGAGCTCGTTTTCGAGAAAAAAAAAAAAAAATTCTCAAAATTCGACGAACAAATAAAACGATTGTTGGACCGTGTAGAGAATGTAAAACTGCATAAGAATCGTATAGACGAAAATTGGCGTTCACGTGCTCGTTTTTGTGGAAAAAATTAAAAAAGCTCTCAAAGTTCGAGATAAAAAAAAAAAAACCATCGACCAGGTAGCCAACGGTAAACGATACAAGTATCGTACGGGCGAAAACGAGCGTTACCGTGCTCGTTTTCGAGTTATTGACGAAAAACGGCCTGGAGCGATCGGTCCGGCGGTCGACGCGCGAAAGTTTCTAAGTCCGCTCTGCTCCGAATCATCGCTCCGGCGTCAAAAATCGTCGTAGGACAAAAAATGGACACGCTATCTTGCAGGAAAAAATCCGGGGAACACGATGGCGTCGTCAAAAGTGCAGGTCGTCGAGCTCGTTTTCGAGAGAAAAAAAAAAAAATTCTCAAAATTCGACAAAAAAATAAAACGATTGTTGGACCGTGTAGAGAATGTAAAACTGCATAAGAATCGTATAGACGAAAATTGGCGTTCACGTGCTCGTTTTTGTGGAAAAAATTAAAAAAGCTCTCAAAGTTCGAGATAAAAAAAAAAAAACCATCGACCAGGTAGCCAACGGTAAACGATACAAGTATCGTACGGGCGAAAACGAGCGTTACCGTGCTCGTTTTCGAGTTATTGACGAAAAACGGCCTGGAGCGATCGGTACAGCGGTCGACGCGCGAAAGTTTCTAAGTCCGCTCTGCTCCGAATCATCGCTCCGGCGTCAAAAATCGTCGTAGGACAAAAACTCGACACGCTATCTTGCAGGAAAAAATCCGGGGAACACGATGGCGTCGTCAAAAGTGCAGGTCGTCGAGCTCGTTTTCGAGAGAAAAAAAAAAAAATTCTCAAAATTCGACAAAAAAATAAAACGATTATTGGATCGTGTAGAGAATGTAAAACTGCATAAGAATCGCATAGACGAAAATTAGCGTTCACGTGCTCGTTTTTGTGGAAAAAATTAAAAAAGCTCTCAAAGTTCGAGATAAAAAAAGAAAAAACCATCCACCAGGTAGCCAACGGTAAACGGTACAAGTATCGTACGGGCGAAAACGAGCGTTACCGTGCTCGTTTTCGAGTTATTGACGAAAAACGGCCTGGAGCGATCGGTCCGGCGGTCGACGCGCGAAAGTTTCTAAGTCCGCTCTGCTCCGAATCATCGCTCCGGCGTCAAAAATCGTCGTAGGACAAAAACTCGACACGCTATCTTGCATGAAAAAATCCGGGGAACACGATGGCGTCGTCAAAAGTGCAGGTCGTCGAGCTCGTTTTCGAGAGAAAAAAAAAAAAATTCTCAAAATTCGACAAAAAAATAAAACGATTATTGGATCGTGTAGAGAATGTAAAACTGCATAAGAATCGCATAGACGAAAATTGGCGTTCACGTGCTCGTTTTTGTGGAAAAAATTAAAAAAGCTCTCAAAGTTCGAGATAAAAAAAGAAAAAACCATCCACCAGGTAGCCAACGGTAAACGATACAAGTATCGTACGGGCGAAAACGAGCGTTACCGTGCTCGTTTTCGAGTTATTGACGAAAAACGGCCTGGAGCGATCGGTCCGGCGGTCGACGCGCGAAAGTTTCTAAGTCCGCTCTGCTCCGAATCATCGCTCCGGCGTCAAAAATCGTCGTAGGACAAAAAATCGACACGCTACTTTGCAGGAAAAAATCCGGGGAACACGATGGCGTCGTCAAAAGTGCAGGTCGTCGAGCTCGTTTTCGAGAAAAAAAAAAAAAAATTCTCAAAATTCGACAAACAAATAAAACGATTGTTGGACCGTGTAGAGAATGTACAACTGCATAAGAATCGTATAGACGAAAATTGGCGTTCACGTGCTCGTTTTTGTGGAAAAAATTAAAAAAGCTCTCAAAGTTCGAGATAAAAAAAAAAAAACCATCGACCAGGTAGCCAACGGTAAACGATACAAGTATCGTACGGGCGAAAACGAGCGTTACCGTGCTCGTTTTCGAGTTATTGACGAAAAACGGCCTGGAGCGATCGGTCCGGCGGTCGACGCGCGAAAGTTTCTAAGTCCGCTCTGCTCCGAATCATCGCTCCGGCGTCAAAAATCGTCGTAGGACAAAAACTCGACACGCTATCTTGCATGAAAAAATCCGGGGAACACGATGGCGTCGTCAAAAGTGCAGGTCGTCGAGCTCGTTTTCGAGAGAAAAAAAAAAAAATTCTCAAAATTCGACAAAAAAATAAAACGATTATTGGATCGTGTAGAGAATGTAAAACTGCATAAGAATCGCATAGACGAAAATTAGCGTTCACGTGCTCGTTTTTGTGGAAAAAATTAAAAAAGCTCTCAAAGTTCGAGATAAAAAAAGAAAAAACCATCCACCAGGTAGCCAACGGTAAACGGTACAAGTATCGTACGGGCGAAAACGAGCGTTACCGTGCTCGTTTTCGAGTTATTGACGAAAAACGGCCTGGAGCGATCGGTCCGGCGGTCGACGCGCGAAAGTTTCTAAGTCCGCTCTGCTCCGAATCATCGCTCCGGCGTCAAAAATCGTCGTAGGACAAAAAATCGACACGCTACTTTGCAGGAAAAAATCCGGGGAACACGATGGCGTCGTCAAAAGTGCAGGTCGTGGAGCTCGTTTTCGAGAAAAAAAAAAAAAAATTCTCAAAATTCGACAAACAAATAAAACGATTGTTGGACCGTGTAGAGAATGTAAAACTGCATAAGAATCGTATAGACGAAAATTGGCGTTCACGTGCTCGTTTTTGTGGAAAAAATTAAAAAAGCTCTCAAAGCTCGAGATAAAAAAAAAAAAAACCATCGACCAGGTAGCCAACGGTAGACGGTACAAGTATCGTATGGGCGAAAACGAGCATTACCGTGCTCGTTTTCGAGTTATTGACGAAAAACGGCCTGGAGCGATCGGTCCGGCGGTCGACGCGCGAAAGTTTCTAAGTCCGCTCTGCTCCGAATCATCGCTCCGGCGTCAAAAATCGTCGTAGGACAAAAACTCGACACGCTATCTTGCATGAAAAAATCCGGGGAACACGATGGCGTCGTCAAAAGTGCAGGTCGTCGAGCTCGTTTTCGAGAGAAAAAAAAAAAAATTCTCAAAATTCGACAAAAAAATAAAACGATTATTGGATCGTGTAGAGAATGTAAAACTGCATAAGAATCGCATAGACGAAAATTGGCGTTCACGTGCTCGTTTTTGTGGAAAAAATTAAAAAAGCTCTCAAAGTTCGAGATAAAAAAAGAAAAAACCATCCACCAGGTAGCCAACGGTAAACGATACAAGTATCGTACGGGCGAAAACGAGCGTTACCGTGCTCGTTTTCGAGTTATTGACGAAAAACGGCCTGGAGCGATCGGTCCGGCGGTCGACGCGCGAAAGTTTCTAAGTCCGCTCTGCTCCGAATCATCGCTCCGGCGTCAAAAATCGTCGTAGGACAAAAAATCGACACGCTACTTTGCAGGAAAAAATCCGGGGAACACGATGGCGTCGTCAAAAGTGCAGGTCGTCGAGCTCGTTTTCGAGAAAAAAAAAAAAAAATTCTCAAAATTCGACAAACAAATAAAACGATTGTTGGACCGTGTAGAGAATGTACAACTGCATAAGAATCGTATAGACGAAAATTGGCGTTCACGTGCTCGTTTTTGTGGAAAAAATTAAAAAAGCTCTCAAAGTTCGAGATAAAAAAAAAAAAACCATCGACCAGGTAGCCAACGGTAAACGATACAAGTATCGTACGGGCGAAAACGAGCGTTACCGTGCTCGTTTTCGAGTTATTGACGAAAAACGGCCTGGAGCGATCGGTCCGGCGGTCGACGCGCGAAAGTTTCTAAGTCCGCTCTGCTCCGAATCATCGCTCCGGCGTCAAAAATCGTCGTAGGACGAAAAATCGACACGCTACCTTGCAGGAAAAAATCCGGGGAACACGATGGCGTCGTCAAAAGTGCAGGTCGTCGAGCTCGTTTTCGAGAAAAAAAAAAAAAAATTCTCAAAATTCGACGAACAAATAAAACGATTGTTGGACCGTGTAGAGAATGTAAAACTGCATAAGAATCGTATAGACGAAAATTGGCGTTCACGTGCTCGTTTTTGTGGAAAAAATTAAAAAAGCTCTCAAAGTTCGAGATAAAAAAAAAAAAACCATCGACCAGGTAGCCAACGGTAAACGATACAAGTATCGTACGGGCGAAAACGAGCGTTACCGTGCTCGTTTTCGAGTTATTGACGAAAAACGGCCTGGAGCGATCGGTCCGGCGGTCGACGCGCGAAAGTTTCTAAGTCCGCTCTGCTCCGAATCATCGCTCCGGCGTCAAAAATCGTCGTAGGACAAAAAATGGACACGCTATCTTGCAGGAAAAAATCCGGGGAACACGATGGCGTCGTCAAAAGTGCAGGTCGTCGAGCTCGTTTTCGAGAGAAAAAAAAAAAAATTCTCAAAATTCGACAAAAAAATAAAACGATTGTTGGACCGTGTAGAGAATGTAAAACTGCATAAGAATCGTATAGACGAAAATTGGCGTTCACGTGCTCGTTTTTGTGGAAAAAATTAAAAAAGCTCTCAAAGTTCGAGATAAAAAAAAAAAAACCATCGACCAGGTAGCCAACGGTAAACGATACAAGTATCGTACGGGCGAAAACGAGCGTTACCGTGCTCGTTTTCGAGTTATTGACGAAAAACGGCCTGGAGCGATCGGTACAGCGGTCGACGCGCGAAAGTTTCTAAGTCCGCTCTGCTCCGAATCATCGCTCCGGCGTCAAAAATCGTCGTAGGACAAAAAATCGACACGCTACCTTGCAGGAAAAAATCCGGGGAACACGATGGCGTCGTCAAAAGTGCAGGTCGTCGAGCTCGTTTTCGAGAAAAAAAAAAAAAAATTCTCAAAATTCGACGAACAAATAAAACGATTGTTGGACCGTGTAGAGAATGTAAAACTGCATAAGAATCGTATAGACGAAAATTGGCGTTCACGTGCTCGTTTTTGTGGAAAAAATTAAAAAAGCTCTCAAAGTTCGAGATAAAAAAAAAAAAACCATCGACCAGGTAGCCAACGGTAAACGATACAAGTATCGTACGGGCGAAAACGAGCGTTACCGTGCTCGTTTTCGAGTTATTGACGAAAAACGGCCTGGAGCGATCGGTCCGGCGGTCGACGCGCGAAAGTTTCTAAGTCCGCTCTGCTCCGAATCATCGCTCCGGCGTCAAAAATCGTCGTAGGACAAAAAATCGACACGCTACTTTGCAGGAAAAAATCCGGGGAACACGATGGCGTCGTCAAAAGTGCAGGTCGTGGAGCTCGTTTTCGAGAAAAAAAAAAAAAAATTCTCAAAATTCGACAAACAAATAAAACGATTGTTGGACCGTGTAGAGAATGTAAAACTGCATAAGAATCGTATAGACGAAAATTGGCGTTCACGTGCTCGTTTTTGTGGAAAAAATTAAAAAAGCTCTCAAAGCTCGAGATAAAAAAAAAAAAACCATCGACCAGGTAGCCAACGGTAGACGGTACAAGTATCGTATGGGCGAAAACGAGCATTACCGTGCTCGTTTTCGAGTTATTGACGAAAAACGGCCTGGAGCGATCGGTCCGGCGGTCGACGCGCGAAAGTTTCTAAGTCCGCTCTGCTCCGAATCATCGCTCCGGCGTCAAAAATCGTCGTAGGACAAAAACTCGACACGCTATCTTGCATGAAAAAATCCGGGGAACACGATGGCGTCGTCAAAAGTGCAGGTCGTCGAGCTCGTTTTCGAGAGAAAAAAAAAAAAATTCTCAAAATTCGACAAAAAAATAAAACGATTATTGGATCGTGTAGAGAATGTAAAACTGCATAAGAATCGCATAGACGAAAATTAGCGTTCACGTGCTCGTTTTTGTGGAAAAAATTAAAAAAGCTCTCAAAGTTCGAGATAAAAAAAGAAAAAACCATCCACCAGGTAGCCAACGGTAAACGGTACAAGTATCGTACGGGCGAAAACGAGCGTTACCGTGCTCGTTTTCGAGTTATTGACGAAAAACGGCCTGGAGCGATCGGTCCGGCGGTCGACGCGCGAAAGTTTCTAAGTCCGCTCTGCTCCGAATCATCGCTCCGGCGTCAAAAATCGTCGTAGGACAAAAAATCGACACGCTACTTTGCAGGAAAAAATCCGGGGAACACGATGGCGTCGTCAAAAGTGCAGGTCGTGGAGCTCGTTTTCGAGAAAAAAAAAAAAAAATTCTCAAAATTCGACAAACAAATAAAACGATTGTTGGACCGTGTAGAGAATGTAAAACTGCATAAGAATCGTATAGACGAAAATTGGCGTTCACGTGCTCGTTTTTGTGGAAAAAATTAAAAAAGCTCTCAAAGCTCGAGATAAAAAAAAAAAAAACCATCGACCAGGTAGCCAACGGTAGACGGTACAAGTATCGTATGGGCGAAAACGAGCATTACCGTGCTCGTTTTCGAGTTATTGACGAAAAACGGCCTGGAGCGATCGGTCCGGCGGTCGACGCGCGAAAGTTTCTAAGTCCGCTCTGCTCCGAATCATCGCTCCGGCGTCAAAAATCGTCGTAGGACAAAAACTCGACACGCTATCTTGCATGAAAAAATCCGGGGAACACGATGGCGTCGTCAAAAGTGCAGGTCGTCGAGCTCGTTTTCGAGAGAAAAAAAAAAAAATTCTCAAAATTCGACAAAAAAATAAAACGATTATTGGATCGTGTAGAGAATGTAAAACTGCATAAGAATCGCATAGACGAAAATTGGCGTTCACGTGCTCGTTTTTGTGGAAAAAATTAAAAAAGCTCTCAAAGTTCGAGATAAAAAAAGAAAAAACCATCCACCAGGTAGCCAACGGTAAACGATACAAGTATCGTACGGGCGAAAACGAGCGTTACCGTGCTCGTTTTCGAGTTATTGACGAAAAACGGCCTGGAGCGATCGGTCCGGCGGTCGACGCGCGAAAGTTTCTAAGTCCGCTCTGCTCCGAATCATCGCTCCGGCGTCAAAAATCGTCGTAGGACAAAAAATCGACACGCTACTTTGCAGGAAAAAATCCGGGGAACACGATGGCGTCGTCAAAAGTGCAGGTCGTCGAGCTCGTTTTCGAGAAAAAAAAAAAAAAATTCTCAAAATTCGACAAACAAATAAAACGATTGTTGGACCGTGTAGAGAATGTACAACTGCATAAGAATCGTATAGACGAAAATTGGCGTTCACGTGCTCGTTTTTGTGGAAAAAATTAAAAAAGCTCTCAAAGTTCGAGATAAAAAAAAAAAAACCATCGACCAGGTAGCCAACGGTAAACGATACAAGTATCGTACGGGCGAAAACGAGCGTTACCGTGCTCGTTTTCGAGTTATTGACGAAAAACGGCCTGGAGCGATCGGTCCGGCGGTCGACGCGCGAAAGTTTCTAAGTCCGCTCTGCTCCGAATCATCGCTCCGGCGTCAAAAATCGTCGTAGGACAAAAACTCGACACGCTATCTTGCATGAAAAAATCCGGGGAACACGATGGCGTCGTCAAAAGTGCAGGTCGTCGAGCTCGTTTTCGAGAGAAAAAAAAAAAAATTCTCAAAATTCGACAAAAAAATAAAACGATTATTGGATCGTGTAGAGAATGTAAAACTGCATAAGAATCGCATAGACGAAAATTAGCGTTCACGTGCTCGTTTTTGTGGAAAAAATTAAAAAAGCTCTCAAAGTTCGAGATAAAAAAAGAAAAAACCATCCACCAGGTAGCCAACGGTAAACGGTACAAGTATCGTACGGGCGAAAACGAGCGTTACCGTGCTCGTTTTCGAGTTATTGACGAAAAACGGCCTGGAGCGATCGGTCCGGCGGTCGACGCGCGAAAGTTTCTAAGTCCGCTCTGCTCCGAATCATCGCTCCGGCGTCAAAAATCGTCGTAGGACAAAAAATCGACACGCTACTTTGCAGGAAAAAATCCGGGGAACACGATGGCGTCGTCAAAAGTGCAGGTCGTGGAGCTCGTTTTCGAGAAAAAAAAAAAAAAATTCTCAAAATTCGACAAACAAATAAAACGATTGTTGGACCGTGTAGAGAATGTAAAACTGCATAAGAATCGTATAGACGAAAATTGGCGTTCACGTGCTCGTTTTTGTGGAAAAAATTAAAAAAGCTCTCAAAGCTCGAGATAAAAAAAAAAAAAACCATCGACCAGGTAGCCAACGGTAGACGGTACAAGTATCGTATGGGCGAAAACGAGCATTACCGTGCTCGTTTTCGAGTTATTGACGAAAAACGGCCTGGAGCGATCGGTCCGGCGGTCGACGCGCGAAAGTTTCTAAGTCCGCTCTGCTCCGAATCATCGCTCCGGCGTCAAAAATCGTCGTAGGACAAAAACTCGACACGCTATCTTGCATGAAAAAATCCGGGGAACACGATGGCGTCGTCAAAAGTGCAGGTCGTCGAGCTCGTTTTCGAGAGAAAAAAAAAAAAATTCTCAAAATTCGACAAAAAAATAAAACGATTATTGGATCGTGTAGAGAATGTAAAACTGCATAAGAATCGCATAGACGAAAATTGGCGTTCACGTGCTCGTTTTTGTGGAAAAAATTAAAAAAGCTCTCAAAGTTCGAGATAAAAAAAGAAAAAACCATCCACCAGGTAGCCAACGGTAAACGATACAAGTATCGTACGGGCGAAAACGAGCGTTACCGTGCTCGTTTTCGAGTTATTGACGAAAAACGGCCTGGAGCGATCGGTCCGGCGGTCGACGCGCGAAAGTTTCTAAGTCCGCTCTGCTCCGAATCATCGCTCCGGCGTCAAAAATCGTCGTAGGACAAAAAATCGACACGCTACTTTGCAGGAAAAAATCCGGGGAACACGATGGCGTCGTCAAAAGTGCAGGTCGTCGAGCTCGTTTTCGAGAAAAAAAAAAAAAAATTCTCAAAATTCGACAAACAAATAAAACGATTGTTGGACCGTGTAGAGAATGTACAACTGCATAAGAATCGTATAGACGAAAATTGGCGTTCACGTGCTCGTTTTTGTGGAAAAAATTAAAAAAGCTCTCAAAGTTCGAGATAAAAAAAAAAAAACCATCGACCAGGTAGCCAACGGTAAACGATACAAGTATCGTACGGGCGAAAACGAGCGTTACCGTGCTCGTTTTCGAGTTATTGACGAAAAACGGCCTGGAGCGATCGGTCCGGCGGTCGACGCGCGAAAGTTTCTAAGTCCGCTCTGCTCCGAATCATCGCTCCGGCGTCAAAAATCGTCGTAGGACGAAAAATCGACACGCTACCTTGCAGGAAAAAATCCGGGGAACACGATGGCGTCGTCAAAAGTGCAGGTCGTCGAGCTCGTTTTCGAGAAAAAAAAAAAAAAATTCTCAAAATTCGACGAACAAATAAAACGATTGTTGGACCGTGTAGAGAATGTAAAACTGCATAAGAATCGTATAGACGAAAATTGGCGTTCACGTGCTCGTTTTTGTGGAAAAAATTAAAAAAGCTCTCAAAGTTCGAGATAAAAAAAAAAAAACCATCGACCAGGTAGCCAACGGTAAACGATACAAGTATCGTACGGGCGAAAACGAGCGTTACCGTGCTCGTTTTCGAGTTATTGACGAAAAACGGCCTGGAGCGATCGGTCCGGCGGTCGACGCGCGAAAGTTTCTAAGTCCGCTCTGCTCCGAATCATCGCTCCGGCGTCAAAAATCGTCGTAGGACAAAAAATGGACACGCTATCTTGCAGGAAAAAATCCGGGGAACACGATGGCGTCGTCAAAAGTGCAGGTCGTCGAGCTCGTTTTCGAGAGAAAAAAAAAAAAATTCTCAAAATTCGACAAAAAAATAAAACGATTGTTGGACCGTGTAGAGAATGTAAAACTGCATAAGAATCGTATAGACGAAAATTGGCGTTCACGTGCTCGTTTTTGTGGAAAAAATTAAAAAAGCTCTCAAAGTTCGAGATAAAAAAAAAAAAACCATCGACCAGGTAGCCAACGGTAAACGATACAAGTATCGTACGGGCGAAAACGAGCGTTACCGTGCTCGTTTTCGAGTTATTGACGAAAAACGGCCTGGAGCGATCGGTACAGCGGTCGACGCGCGAAAGTTTCTAAGTCCGCTCTGCTCCGAATCATCGCTCCGGCGTCAAAAATCGTCGTAGGACAAAAAATCGACACGCTACCTTGCAGGAAAAAATCCGGGGAACACGATGGCGTCGTCAAAAGTGCAGGTCGTCGAGCTCGTTTTCGAGAAAAAAAAAAAAAAATTCTCAAAATTCGACGAACAAATAAAACGATTGTTGGACCGTGTAGAGAATGTAAAACTGCATAAGAATCGTATAGACGAAAATTGGCGTTCACGTGCTCGTTTTTGTGGAAAAAATTAAAAAAGCTCTCAAAGTTCGAGATAAAAAAAAAAAAACCATCGACCAGGTAGCCAACGGTAAACGATACAAGTATCGTACGGGCGAAAACGAGCGTTACCGTGCTCGTTTTCGAGTTATTGACGAAAAACGGCCTGGAGCGATCGGTCCGGCGGTCGACGCGCGAAAGTTTCTAAGTCCGCTCTGCTCCGAATCATCGCTCCGGCGTCAAAAATCGTCGTAGGACAAAAAATCGACACGCTACTTTGCAGGAAAAAATCCGGGGAACACGATGGCGTCGTCAAAAGTGCAGGTCGTGGAGCTCGTTTTCGAGAAAAAAAAAAAAAAATTCTCAAAATTCGACAAACAAATAAAACGATTGTTGGACCGTGTAGAGAATGTAAAACTGCATAAGAATCGTATAGACGAAAATTGGCGTTCACGTGCTCGTTTTTGTGGAAAAAATTAAAAAAGCTCTCAAAGCTCGAGATAAAAAAAAAAAAACCATCGACCAGGTAGCCAACGGTAGACGGTACAAGTATCGTATGGGCGAAAACGAGCATTACCGTGCTCGTTTTCGAGTTATTGACGAAAAACGGCCTGGAGCGATCGGTCCGGCGGTCGACGCGCGAAAGTTTCTAAGTCCGCTCTGCTCCGAATCATCGCTCCGGCGTCAAAAATCGTCGTAGGACAAAAACTCGACACGCTATCTTGCATGAAAAAATCCGGGGAACACGATGGCGTCGTCAAAAGTGCAGGTCGTCGAGCTCGTTTTCGAGAGAAAAAAAAAAAAATTCTCAAAATTCGACAAAAAAATAAAACGATTATTGGATCGTGTAGAGAATGTAAAACTGCATAAGAATCGCATAGACGAAAATTAGCGTTCACGTGCTCGTTTTTGTGGAAAAAATTAAAAAAGCTCTCAAAGTTCGAGATAAAAAAAGAAAAAACCATCCACCAGGTAGCCAACGGTAAACGGTACAAGTATCGTACGGGCGAAAACGAGCGTTACCGTGCTCGTTTTCGAGTTATTGACGAAAAACGGCCTGGAGCGATCGGTCCGGCGGTCGACGCGCGAAAGTTTCTAAGTCCGCTCTGCTCCGAATCATCGCTCCGGCGTCAAAAATCGTCGTAGGACAAAAAATCGACACGCTACTTTGCAGGAAAAAATCCGGGGAACACGATGGCGTCGTCAAAAGTGCAGGTCGTGGAGCTCGTTTTCGAGAAAAAAAAAAAAAAATTCTCAAAATTCGACAAACAAATAAAACGATTGTTGGACCGTGTAGAGAATGTAAAACTGCATAAGAATCGTATAGACGAAAATTGGCGTTCACGTGCTCGTTTTTGTGGAAAAAATTAAAAAAGCTCTCAAAGCTCGAGATAAAAAAAAAAAAAACCATCGACCAGGTAGCCAACGGTAGACGGTACAAGTATCGTATGGGCGAAAACGAGCATTACCGTGCTCGTTTTCGAGTTATTGACGAAAAACGGCCTGGAGCGATCGGTCCGGCGGTCGACGCGCGAAAGTTTCTAAGTCCGCTCTGCTCCGAATCATCGCTCCGGCGTCAAAAATCGTCGTAGGACAAAAACTCGACACGCTATCTTGCATGAAAAAATCCGGGGAACACGATGGCGTCGTCAAAAGTGCAGGTCGTCGAGCTCGTTTTCGAGAGAAAAAAAAAAAAATTCTCAAAATTCGACAAAAAAATAAAACGATTATTGGATCGTGTAGAGAATGTAAAACTGCATAAGAATCGCATAGACGAAAATTGGCGTTCACGTGCTCGTTTTTGTGGAAAAAATTAAAAAAGCTCTCAAAGTTCGAGATAAAAAAAGAAAAAACCATCCACCAGGTAGCCAACGGTAAACGATACAAGTATCGTACGGGCGAAAACGAGCGTTACCGTGCTCGTTTTCGAGTTATTGACGAAAAACGGCCTGGAGCGATCGGTCCGGCGGTCGACGCGCGAAAGTTTCTAAGTCCGCTCTGCTCCGAATCATCGCTCCGGCGTCAAAAATCGTCGTAGGACAAAAAATCGACACGCTACTTTGCAGGAAAAAATCCGGGGAACACGATGGCGTCGTCAAAAGTGCAGGTCGTCGAGCTCGTTTTCGAGAAAAAAAAAAAAAAATTCTCAAAATTCGACAAACAAATAAAACGATTGTTGGACCGTGTAGAGAATGTACAACTGCATAAGAATCGTATAGACGAAAATTGGCGTTCACGTGCTCGTTTTTGTGGAAAAAATTAAAAAAGCTCTCAAAGTTCGAGATAAAAAAAAAAAAACCATCGACCAGGTAGCCAACGGTAAACGATACAAGTATCGTACGGGCGAAAACGAGCGTTACCGTGCTCGTTTTCGAGTTATTGACGAAAAACGGCCTGGAGCGATCGGTCCGGCGGTCGACGCGCGAAAGTTTCTAAGTCCGCTCTGCTCCGAATCATCGCTCCGGCGTCAAAAATCGTCGTAGGACAAAAACTCGACACGCTATCTTGCATGAAAAAATCCGGGGAACACGATGGCGTCGTCAAAAGTGCAGGTCGTCGAGCTCGTTTTCGAGAGAAAAAAAAAAAAATTCTCAAAATTCGACAAAAAAATAAAACGATTATTGGATCGTGTAGAGAATGTAAAACTGCATAAGAATCGCATAGACGAAAATTAGCGTTCACGTGCTCGTTTTTGTGGAAAAAATTAAAAAAGCTCTCAAAGTTCGAGATAAAAAAAGAAAAAACCATCCACCAGGTAGCCAACGGTAAACGGTACAAGTATCGTACGGGCGAAAACGAGCGTTACCGTGCTCGTTTTCGAGTTATTGACGAAAAACGGCCTGGAGCGATCGGTCCGGCGGTCGACGCGCGAAAGTTTCTAAGTCCGCTCTGCTCCGAATCATCGCTCCGGCGTCAAAAATCGTCGTAGGACAAAAAATCGACACGCTACTTTGCAGGAAAAAATCCGGGGAACACGATGGCGTCGTCAAAAGTGCAGGTCGTGGAGCTCGTTTTCGAGAAAAAAAAAAAAAAATTCTCAAAATTCGACAAACAAATAAAACGATTGTTGGACCGTGTAGAGAATGTAAAACTGCATAAGAATCGTATAGACGAAAATTGGCGTTCACGTGCTCGTTTTTGTGGAAAAAATTAAAAAAGCTCTCAAAGCTCGAGATAAAAAAAAAAAAAACCATCGACCAGGTAGCCAACGGTAGACGGTACAAGTATCGTATGGGCGAAAACGAGCATTACCGTGCTCGTTTTCGAGTTATTGACGAAAAACGGCCTGGAGCGATCGGTCCGGCGGTCGACGCGCGAAAGTTTCTAAGTCCGCTCTGCTCCGAATCATCGCTCCGGCGTCAAAAATCGTCGTAGGACAAAAACTCGACACGCTATCTTGCATGAAAAAATCCGGGGAACACGATGGCGTCGTCAAAAGTGCAGGTCGTCGAGCTCGTTTTCGAGAGAAAAAAAAAAAAATTCTCAAAATTCGACAAAAAAATAAAACGATTATTGGATCGTGTAGAGAATGTAAAACTGCATAAGAATCGCATAGACGAAAATTGGCGTTCACGTGCTCGTTTTTGTGGAAAAAATTAAAAAAGCTCTCAAAGTTCGAGATAAAAAAAGAAAAAACCATCCACCAGGTAGCCAACGGTAAACGATACAAGTATCGTACGGGCGAAAACGAGCGTTACCGTGCTCGTTTTCGAGTTATTGACGAAAAACGGCCTGGAGCGATCGGTCCGGCGGTCGACGCGCGAAAGTTTCTAAGTCCGCTCTGCTCCGAATCATCGCTCCGGCGTCAAAAATCGTCGTAGGACAAAAAATCGACACGCTACTTTGCAGGAAAAAATCCGGGGAACACGATGGCGTCGTCAAAAGTGCAGGTCGTCGAGCTCGTTTTCGAGAAAAAAAAAAAAAAATTCTCAAAATTCGACAAACAAATAAAACGATTGTTGGACCGTGTAGAGAATGTACAACTGCATAAGAATCGTATAGACGAAAATTGGCGTTCACGTGCTCGTTTTTGTGGAAAAAATTAAAAAAGCTCTCAAAGTTCGAGATAAAAAAAAAAAACCATCGACCAGGTAGCCAACGGTAAACGATACAAGTATCGTACGGGCGAAAACGAGCGTTACCGTGCTCGTTTTCGAGTTATTGACGAAAAACGGCCTGGAGCGATCGGTCCGGCGGTCGACGCGCGAAAGTTTCTAAGTCCGCTCTGCTCCGAATCATCGCTCCGGCGTCAAAAATCGTCGTAGGACGAAAAATCGACACGCTACCTTGCAGGAAAAAATCCGGGGAACACGATGGCGTCGTCAAAAGTGCAGGTCGTCGAGCTCGTTTTCGAGAAAAAAAAAAAAAAATTCTCAAAATTCGACGAACAAATAAAAGGATTGTTGGACCGTGTAGAGAATGTAAAACTGCATAAGAATCGTATAGACGAAAATTGGCGTTCACGTGCTCGTTTTTGTGGAAAAAATTAAAAAAGCTCTCAAAGTTCGAGATAAAAAAAAAAAAACCATCGACCAGGTAGCCAACGGTAAACGATACAAGTATCGTACGGGCGAAAACGAGCGTTACCGTGCTCGTTTTCGAGTTATTGACGAAAAACGGCCTGGAGCGATCGGTCCGGCGGTCGACGCGCGAAAGTTTCTAAGTCCGCTCTGCTCCGAATCATCGCTCCGGCGTCAAAAATCGTCGTAGGACAAAAACTCGACACGCTATCTTGCATGAAAAAATCCGGGGAACACGATGGCGTCGTCAAAAGTGCAGGTCGTCGAGCTCGTTTTCGAGAGAAAAAAAAAAAAATTCTCAAAATTCGACGAACAAATAAAACGATTGTTGGACCGTGTAGAGAATGTAAAACTGCATAAGAATCGTATAGACGAAAATTGGCGTTCACGTGCTCGTTTTTGTGGAAAAAATTAAAAAAGCTCTCAAAGTTCGAGATAAAAAAAAAAAAACCATCGACCAGGTAGCCAACGGTAAACGATACAAGTATCGTACGGGCGAAAACGAGCGTTACCGTGCTCGTTTTCGAGTTATTGACGAAAAACGGCCTGGAGCGATCGGTCCGGCGGTCGACGCGCGAAAGTTTCTAAGTCCGCTCTGCTCCGAATCATCGCTCCGGCGTCAAAAATCGTCGTAGGACAAAAAATCGACACGCTACTTTGCAGGAAAAAATCCGGGGAACACGATGGCGTCGTCAAAAGTGCAGGTCGTGGAGCTCGTTTTCGAGAAAAAAAAAAAAAAATTCTCAAAATTCGACAAACAAATAAAACGATTGTTGGACCGTGTAGAGAATGTAAAACTGCATAAGAATCGTATAGACGAAAATTGGCGTTCACGTGCTCGTTTTTGTGGAAAAAATTAAAAAAGCTCTCAAAGCTCGAGATAAAAAAAAAAAAAACCATCGACCAGGTAGCCAACGGTAGACGGTACAAGTATCGTATGGGCGAAAACGAGCATTACCGTGCTCGTTTTCGTGTTATTGACGAAAAACGGCCTGGAGCGATCGGTCCGGCGGTCGACGCGCGAAAGTTTCTAAGTCCGCTCTGCTCCGAATCATCGCTCCGGCGTCAAAAATCGTCGTAGGACAAAAACTCGACACGCTATCTTGCATGAAAAAATCCGGGGAACACGATGGCGTCGTCAAAAGTGCAGGTCGTCGAGCTCGTTTTCGAGAGAAAAAAAAAAAAATTCTCAAAATTCGACAAAAAAATAAAACGATTATTGGATCGTGTAGAGAATGTAAAACTGCATAAGAATCGCATAGACGAAAATTAGCGTTCACGTGCTCGTTTTTGTGGAAAAAATTAAAAAAGCTCTCAAAGTTCGAGATAAAAAAAGAAAAAACCATCCACCAGGTAGCCAACGGTAAACGGTACAAGTATCGTACGGGCGAAAACGAGCGTTACCGTGCTCGTTTTCGAGTTATTGACGAAAAACGGCCTGGAGCGATCGGTCCGGCGGTCGACGCGCGAAAGTTTCTAAGTCCGCTCTGCTCCGAATCATCGCTCCGGCGTCAAAAATCGTCGTAGGACAAAAACTCGACACGCTATCTTGCATGAAAAAATCCGGGGAACACGATGGCGTCGTCAAAAGTGCAGGTCGTCGAGCTCGTTTTCGAGAGAAAAAAAAAAAAATTCTCAAAATTCGACAAAAAAATAAAACGATTATTGGATCGTGTAGAGAATGTAAAACTGCATAAGAATCGCATAGACGAAAATTGGCGTTCACGTGCTCGTTTTTGTGGAAAAAATTAAAAAAGCTCTCAAAGTTCGAGATAAAAAAAGAAAAAACCATCCACCAGGTAGCCAACGGTAAACGATACAAGTATCGTACGGGCGAAAACGAGCGTTACCGTGCTCGTTTTCGAGTTATTGACGAAAAACGGCCTGGAGCGATCGGTCCGGCGGTCGACGCGCGAAAGTTTCTAAGTCCGCTCTGCTCCGAATCATCGCTCCGGCGTCAAAAATCGTCGTAGGACAAAAAATCGACACGCTACTTTGCAGGAAAAAATCCGGGGAACACGATGGCGTCGTCAAAAGTGCAGGTCGTCGAGCTCGTTTTCGAGAAAAAAAAAAAAAAATTCTCAAAATTCGACAAACAAATAAAACGATTGTTGGACCGTGTAGAGAATGTACAACTGCATAAGAATCGTATAGACGAAAATTGGCGTTCACGTGCTCGTTTTTGTGGAAAAAATTAAAAAAGCTCTCAAAGTTCGAGATAAAAAAAAAAAAACCATCGACCAGGTAGCCAACGGTAAACGATACAAGTATCGTACGGGCGAAAACGAGCGTTACCGTGCTCGTTTTCGAGTTATTGACGAAAAACGGCCTGGAGCGATCGGTCCGGCGGTCGACGCGCGAAAGTTTCTAAGTCCGCTCTGCTCCGAATCATCGCTCCGGCGTCAAAAATCGTCGTAGGACAAAAACTCGACACGCTATCTTGCATGAAAAAATCCGGGGAACACGATGGCGTCGTCAAAAGTGCAGGTCGTCGAGCTCGTTTTCGAGAGAAAAAAAAAAAATTCTCAAAATTCGACAAAAAAATAAAACGATTATTGGATCGTGTAGAGAATGTAAAACTGCATAAGAATCGCATAGACGAAAATTAGCGTTCACGTGCTCGTTTTTGTGGAAAAAATTAAAAAAGCTCTCAAAGTTCGAGATAAAAAAAGAAAAAACCATCCACCAGGTAGCCAACGGTAAACGGTACAAGTATCGTACGGGCGAAAACGAGCGTTACCGTGCTCGTTTTCGAGTTATTGACGAAAAACGGCCTGGAGCGATCGGTCCGGCGGTCGACGCGCGAAAGTTTCTAAGTCCGCTCTGCTCCGAATCATCGCTCCGGCGTCAAAAATCGTCGTAGGACAAAAAATCGACACGCTACTTTGCAGGAAAAAATCCGGGGAACACGATGGCGTCGTCAAAAGTGCAGGTCGTCGAGCTCGTTTTCGAGAAAAAAAAAAAAAAATTCTCAAAATTCGACAAACAAATAAAACGATTGTTGGACCGTGTAGAGAATGTACAACTGCATAAGAATCGTATAGACGAAAATTGGCGTTCACGTGCTCGTTTTTGTGGAAAAAATTAAAAAAGCTCTCAAAGTTCGAGATAAAAAAAAAAAAACCATCGACCAGGTAGCCAACGGTAAACGATACAAGTATCGTACGGGCGAAAACGAGCGTTACCGTGCTCGTTTTCGAGTTATTGACGAAAAACGGCCTGGAGCGATCGGTCCGGCGGTCGACGCGCGAAAGTTTCTAAGTCCGCTCTGCTCCGAATCATCGCTCCGGCGTCAAAAATCGTCGTAGGACGAAAAATCGACACGCTACCTTGCAGGAAAAAATCCGGGGAACACGATGGCGTCGTCAAAAGTGCAGGTCGTCGAGCTCGTTTTCGAGAAAAAAAAAAAAAAATTCTCAAAATTCGACGAACAAATAAAACGATTGTTGGACCGTGTAGAGAATGTAAAACTACATAAGAATCGTATAGACGAAAATTGGCGTTCACGTGCTCGTTTTTGTGGAAAAAATTAAAAAAGCTCTCAAAGTTCGAGATAAAAAAAAAAAAACCATCGACCAGGTAGCCAACGGTAAACGATACAAGTATCGTACGGGCGAAAACGAGCGTTACCGTGCTCGTTTTCGAGTTATTGACGAAAAACGGCCTGGAGCGATCGGTCCGGCGGTCGACGCGCGAAAGTTTCTAAGTCCGCTCTGCTCCGAATCATCGCTCCGGCGTCAAAAATCGTCGTAGGACAAAAAATGGACACGCTATCTTGCAGGAAAAAATCCGGGGAACACGATGGCGTCGTCAAAAGTGCAGGTCGTCGAGCTCGTTTTCGAGAGAAAAAAAAAAAAATTCTCAAAATTCGACAAAAAAATAAAACGATTGTTGGACCGTGTAGAGAATGTAAAACTGCATAAGAATCGTATAGACGAAAATTGGCGTTCACGTGCTCGTTTTTGTGGAAAAAATTAAAAAAGCTCTCAAAGTTCGAGATAAAAAAAAAAAAACCATCGACCAGGTAGCCAACGGTAAACGATACAAGTATCGTACGGGCGAAAACGAGCGTTACCGTGCTCGTTTTCGAGTTATTGACGAAAAACGGCCTGGAGCGATCGGTCCGGCGGTCGACGCGCGAAAGTTTCTAAGTCCGCTCTGCTCCGAATCATCGCTCCGGCGTCAAAAATCGTCGTAGGACAAAAACTCGACACGCTATCTTGCATGAAAAAATCCGGGGAACACGATGGCGTCGTCAAAAGTGCAGGTCGTCGAGCTCGTTTTCGAGAGAAAAAAAAAAAAATTCTCAAAATTCGACAAAAAAATAAAGCGATTATTGGATCGTGTAGAGAATGTAAAACTGCATAAGAATCGCATAGACGAAAATTGGCGTTCACGTGCTCGTTTTTGTGGAAAAAATTAAAAAAGCTCTCAAAGTTCGAGATAAAAAAAGAAAAAACCATCCACCAGGTAGCCAACGGTAAACGATACAAGTATCGTACGGGCGAAAACGAGCGTTACCGTGCTCGTTTTCGAGTTATTGACGAAAAACGGCCTGGAGCGATCGGTCCGGCGGTCGACGCGCGAAAGTTTCTAAGTCCGCTCTGCTCCGAATCATCGCTCCGGCGTCAAAAATCGTCGTAGGACAAAAACTCGACACGCTACTTTGCAGGAAAAAATCCGGGGAACACGATGGCGTCGTCAAAAGTGCAGGTCGTGGAGCTCGTTTTCGAGAAAAAAAAAAAAAAATTCTCAAAATTCGACAAACAAATAAAACGATTGTTGGACCGTGTAGAGAATGTAAAACTGCATAAGAATCGTATAGACGAAAATTGGCGTTCACGTGCTCGTTTTTGTGGAAAAAATTAAAAAAGCTCTCAAAGCTCGAGATAAAAAAAAAAAAAACCATCGACCAGGTAGCCAACGGTAGACGGTACAAGTATCGTATGGGCGAAAACGAGCATTACCGTGCTCGTTTTCGAGTTATTGACGAAAAACGGCCTGGAGCGATCGGTCCGGCGGTCGACGCGCGAAAGTTTCTAAGTCCGCTCTGCTCCGAATCATCGCTCCGGCGTCAAAAATCGTCGTAGGACAAAAACTCGACACGCTATGTTGCATGAAAAAATCCGGGGAACACGATGGCGTCGTCAAAAGTGCAGGTCGTCGAGCTCGTTTTCGAGAGAAAAAAAAAAAAATTCTCAAAATTCGACAAAAAAATAAAACGATTATTGGATCGTGTAGAGAATGTAAAACTGCATAAGAATCGCATAGACGAAAATTAGCGTTCACGTGCTCGTTTTTGTGGAAAAAATTAAAAAAGCTCTCAAAGTTCGAGATAAAAAAAGAAAAAACCATCCACCAGGTAGCCAACGGTAAACGGTACAAGTATCGTACGGGCGAAAACGAGCGTTACCGTGCTCGTTTTCGAGTTATTGACGAAAAACGGCCTGGAGCGATCGGTCCGGCGGTCGACGCGCGAAAGTTTCTAAGTCCGCTCTGCTCCGAATCATCGCTCCGGCGTCAAAAATCGTCGTAGGACAAAAACTCGACACGCTATCTTGCATGAAAAAATCCGGGGAACACGATGGCGTCGTCAAAAGTGCAGGTCGTCGAGCTCGTTTTCGAGAGAAAAAAAAAAAAATTCTCAAAATTCGACAAAAAAATAAAACGATTATTGGATCGTGTAGAGAATGTAAAACTGCATAAGAATCGCATAGACGAAAATTGGCGTTCACGTGCTCGTTTTTGTGGAAAAAATTAAAAAAGCTCTCAAAGTTCGAGATAAAAAAAGAAAAAACCATCCACCAGGTAGCCAACGGTAAACGATACAAGTATCGTACGGGCGAAAACGAGCGTTACCGTGCTCGTTTTCGAGTTATTGACGAAAAACGGCCTGGAGCGATCGGTCCGGCGGTCGACGCGCGAAAGTTTCTAAGTCCGCTCTGCTCCGAATCATCGCTCCGGCGTCAAAAATCGTCGTAGGACAAAAAATCGACACGCTATCTTGCATGAAAAAATCCGGGGAACACGATGGCGTCGTCAAAAGTGCAGGTCGTCGAGCTCGTTTTCGAGAGAAAAAAAAAAAAATTCTCAAAATTCGACAAAAAAATAAAACGATTATTGGATCGTGTAGAGAATGTAAAACTGCATAAGAATCGCATAGACGAAAATTAGCGTTCACGTGCTCGTTTTTGTGGAAAAAATTAAAAAAGCTCTCAAAGTTCGAGATAAAAAAAGAAAAAACCATCCACCAGGTAGCCAACGGTAAACGGTACAAGTATCGTACGGGCGAAAACGAGCGTTACCGTGCTCGTTTTCGAGTTATTGACGAAAAACGGCCTGGAGCGATCGGTCCGGCGGTCGACGCGCGAAAGTTTCTATGTCCGCTCTGCTCTCCCTCAGGGGCTGCCAGCCTTTCAGCTGCAGTACGGGCTTAACGAACCCGGGGTACCCGAGTCATACACACACCGTAAGCCTCCTGTTGGTCGTCACAACGACCCATTCACAATTCCCTATTGGTTTTGTGAATGGTACGTGACGGCAGGAGGAACGGGGGTCTTGGCTTAACCGCCTGGGCCACGAGTATGGCGACTCTATAAAATCGCCCTCCAATCCTAAGCTATGGTGCGCGGCGATGGGATGCATGGTTGGGGGAGAAGGCCCAATCCCAAGCGACCACCTCCGGGGAACCTGCCGAACCCCCGGAGTATTAGGCTTACCCGGGTAAGGCGGCTCTGCCCGGGTGGACCTTTATTTCCGACCATCTCGTGGGATTTTTATGTACACTGAAAATAAAATGGGGATGGGGCGGGTTTTGTCGGTTGGGGAGGACGGAGACGGGGTTGGGGTTAGGGTGGCGGCGCTCGCGCCCCACTCAGCGCCAGGTCCGGCTTCGTGGAGGGTGGAGGAGGACGACGAGACGGTGTCGGTCTCGTCCTTCTCCTCCAGCACGAGCCACATAGGCTCTAAGAGGAAGAGGACGGGGCAGGCCGTCGTCGAGGTGGGCGGGGCGATGAGCCCGTCGGTGAGGCTGAGTTGCCTCAGGGACGAGGTGACCGAGGAGATATCGGAGAGGATCTCCTCGTCCCTGAGGCGGGTGGAGAAAGTCGCCGCTGCCTGCGCCTTTAAGGGGCAGAAAAGCGGTGGCGCGGAGGCCCTGAAGGCCGCGGCGGAGGAAATGAGGGAGGCGGCGCGGGAGCTCAGAGGGCGGAACGCCCGTCTGCAGCTCCTGTTGGAGGAGGAGCGACAGGGGAGGAGGAGGGCAGAGGCGCTGTGGAACAGCGCGGCCCTCCCTCCCATCCTCCCTCCTCCTCCACCGCCGCGTCCCTCGGCGGAGGTAAATAAGCGGAGTGCGGCGGCAGTGGTGCGGGGCACCGCGGGCCCCTCCACCCGCACTCCGCTCGTGAAGAAGTCCCCGTCCTCCTCAGAAGACGATCTTCTGAGGAGGATTGGGGACATGATTGATGGCAAGCTGGCCGCCTTCCGGGAGGAGCTCCTCGCCGGAAGAGCGGTCAGCAGGAAGGCGGTGCCTCCCCGACCTGTTCCGGTACAGTCGGGGAAGGCAAAGAAGGGCGGAGTGAAGGCTCCGCCCAGCGTTGCGGCACCAGGGCCCCGGGTCGCGACCCCCAAGGGGGGTGGTGTACCCGTGGTCGCGGTGGTCGCGTCCTCCACAGCACCCTCCCAAGGGGGGGTGGCGTGGAGTGAGGTGGTGGGGCGGAAGGCGAAGCGGGCGGCGAGGAAGGCCTCGCAACCGCGGCCTCCGCCTCCGCCGCCGGCGGCCAAGGTAAAGGCCGCGAAGGATGGGAAGGCACGACCAGGTCGTCCCCCAAAAACGGCAGCGGTGACGCTGACCGTTGCGCAGGGGGGCGACCTGACCCTCGCGGAGGCGATGCGGCTCGCCAGGGAGAATATCTCCCTGGAAGAGCTGGGCATCGCCTCCGTGAGGGCGAAGAGGGCCGTGACCGGGGGTCTCTTGCTGGAGATCCCCGGTGCAGAAGGCGGCGCGAAGGCGGATCGTCTCGCCCAGAGGCTCCGGGAGCAGCTGGGCGAGCGAGGTGTCCGGGTCGCCCGGCCCACGAAGCGCACGGAGATGCGCGTTTGTGGGCTGGACGACTCGGTCAGCGCACAGGATGTGTCCCGTGCCCTTGCGAGGGCGGGGGACTGTCCTGTGGAGGACCTGCGGATCGGAGAGATCCGCAGGTCGCCCTCCGGCCTCGGGTCGGTGTGGGCCCGGTGCCCCCTCTCCGCCGCCCGTAAGGTGGCGGAATCCGGGAGGGTGTTGGTGGGGTGGGTTTCGGCGCGAGTGGAAATCCTCGCGCCGCGCCCGCTCCAGTGTCACCGCTGCCTCGAATTGGGGCACGTGAGGCAGTGGTGCACCTCGCCGGTGGACCGCAGCGGTCAGTGTTACCGCTGCGGTACCAAAGAGCACCGTGCGAGCCAGTGCTCGGCGGCCCCCCACTGCCCGCTGTGTGCGGACATGGGGAGGCCAGCCGATCACAGGGTGGGGAGCAAGAAGTGCTCCCCCCCCTCCCGGAAGGAGAGGAAGAGGCGGGCTGCACCGGCTCCGGTGCCGAGGGCGGTGGCATCGTCCTCCATGGAGGTGGACGGTACTACGGGGACGGACGGCCGGGAGGAGGCTGGCGCGGCCATTAATTAATGCCGCCCCGCCTCCTCCTCCAGGCCAACCTCAACCACTGCCGCGCGGCACAGGACTTGATGTCCCAAGTCCTCGCGGAGTGGGGGGTTGGCCTGGCGGTCGCCGCCGAGCCGTACCGCGTCCCTGATCACCCTCATTGGGTGGGCGACGCGGACGGCTTGGTGGCGACGGTATGGGGAGGGGGCGACGGGTCCCCACCGTTCTCCTTGTTGGAGCGCGGTCGGGGATTCGTCGCCGTGGACTGGGGGGGAGTCGCTGTGGTGGGGTGCTACATTTCGCCCCGTAGCGGTCACGCTGCGTTCGAGCTGTACTTGGCCGAGGTCGCGGCATGCGTGCAGCGCTACGCGGCCCGGCCGGTGCTGGTCCTGGGGGATTTTAATGCCAAGTCGGTGGCTTGGGGATCCCCCAGGACCTCCGTTCGCGGCGGGATCCTGGGCGATTGGGCGGCGGGGCTCGACCTCCGGGTATTGAACCGGGGGTCGGAGCACACATGCGTGCGGCGATATGGGGGGTCCATCGTGGATGTTGGATTCGCGACCCCCAACGTCGTGCGCATGGTGTCGGGTTGGCACGTGGTCGCGGGGGCAGAGACACTCTCCGATCACCGGTACATCCGGATGGAGGTCTCTGCCGCCGCGAGTGCATCCCGACACGGCCGCCTGCGTGGCACGCCACCACGCCGCTGGGCGCTTCGGCGCCTGGACAAGGACGCCCTGATGGCAGCTGCCCTCGCTGCAACTTGGCCGCAGGGAGCGGCCGAGTTGCCGAGCATAGAGGAGGAGGTCGCCCGGCTCGGAGCATTGGTCGCGGGTATTTGCGACGCGGCGATGCCTCGGGTCGGGCGGGCTTCTCCTCGCCGGGCGGTGTACTGGTGGTCGGACGCGATCGCGGAGTTGCGAGTCGCGACTGTCCGCGCCCGACGCCAGTACACCCGCGCGCGCCGTCGTCAACGTACAGGCGACGGCGTGGCGCGAGCGAGGGCAGCTGATGACCTGTATGGAGCATACCGCGTGGCGCGGGTTGCTCTGCAGGTCGCCATCAAACGGGCCAAGACCCAGGCATGGAAGGAGCTCCTCCAGACCCTTGATGACGATCCATGGGGGCGCCCATATAAGGTGGTGCTGAATAAGCTCCGCCCGTGGGCGCCCCCCGTCACCGAGGGTCTTGACCCCCGGCTGCTGGAGGACGTGGTCAATACACTCTTCCCAATTGGGGAGAGGGGACCGCGTCCTCCGGCGGCGGCGGCTGTCCCAGTGGAGTGGACGGCCGAGCTGGGGGTCACGCAGGAGGAGCTGGCAGCGGCCATCAGACGGCTCGGGGTTCGTAACACGGCCCCGGGTCCGGATGGTGTGCCCGGCCGGGTTTGGGTCTTGACCCAGGGCGTCCTTGGGGCCGACCTCAGGCGGTTGTTCGACCGCTGCCTGAGGGACGGGCGATTCCCCCCCAGTTGGAAGGTGGCGAGGATGGTCCTCCTCCGGAAGGAGGGTCGGCCCGCGGAGTCTCCCTCCGCATACCGGCCCATTTGTCTCCTCGACGAGGTGGGCAAGCTCTTCGAGCGTGTGATTGCTGCCCGCCTCGTCGAGCACCTGTCGCGGGGTGATCCCGGTCTGGCCGACTGCCAGTTCGGTTTCCGGGGGGGCCGATCGACTATCGACGCGATAGGTCGTGTGAGGGCCCTCTCGGAGGCGGCCGTCTCCCGGGGAGGGGTGGCATTGGCAATATCCTTGGATATTGCCAATGCCTTTAACACCCTCCCCTGGGAAGAGATAAGGAGGGGGCTCGAATATCATCGAGTCCCCCCTTGTCTCAGGGCGGTCGTCGGGGATTATCTCCGCGGCAGGTGGATCGAGTATCCGGGCCGGGATGGTGATATGCGGAGGGAGGTGTACTGCGGTGTTCCGCAGGGGTCGGTCCTCGGGCCACTCCTGTGGAACATCGCGTACGACTCGGTGTTGCGGGCCGGCCTCCCCGACGGCGTCAGCACGGTGTGTTATGCGGATGACACACTGGTGCTGGCCGTCGGGGCGCACTGGGGGAGGGCCATGCGTCGCGCGGAGGAGGGGTCGCAACGCGTCGTCGACCGGATCAGGGGGATGGGGATGACGGTGGCGGTCCATAAGACCGAGGTGATTGCGTTTCATTCACCTCGGCAGGATCCGCCACCCCCTCTGATTCGGGTGGGTGGGGCTGACATCGAGGTGAAGCCCCAGATCAGGTATCTGGGGCTGATCCTCGATAGCCACTGGCGTTTCGAGAAGCATTTCCGCTGCCTGGTCCCCCGGTTGGAAAGGATGGTTGCGGCTCTGGGCCGGATCCTGCCCAACCTGGGGGGCCCGGCGGGCCGAGTTCGTCGCCTCTATGTGGCAATGGTCCAGTCGGTGGCCCTATACGGGGCCCCCGTCTGGGCGGACGACCTGGCTGCCTCCCGGCGCAGCATGACTATGCTGCGTCGGGTGCAGAGGCGCATGGCGCTCAGGGTCGTCCGCGGGTATCGGACCATGTCACATGAGGCGGCGACGGTTCTAGCGGGGATGCCGCCCATGGACCTGCTCGCGCGATCGCACGCGGTGATGTACCGGCACCGCGTCGACCGTCGCGCGGGGGTGGGGGCGGTCCCGGGCGGGCAGGAACCTGCTTGGGGCGATTTGAAGCGCCAGGCCCGGCAGTCCGTGTTGCTCGCGTGGCAGGAGCGGCTGGCTCTGCCAACCGCGGGGCACCGGACTGTCGGGGCTGTTCGGCCACTCCTGAAGGAGTGGCTGGACAGAGGCCATGGCAGCCTCACCTACCGGCTGGCACAGGTATTTTCCGGGCATGGCAGCTTCGGAAGATACCTGTGCCGGATAGGGAAGGAGCCGACGGCGCGTTGCTGCCACTGCGACGCTGAGCAGGACACGGCGGATCATACCCTGGAGGTATGCCCCGCGTGGGAGGGGGAGCGCCGTGTCCTGGTCGGCGTCGTCGGGCGGGATGTCTCGCTGCCGGGCGTGGTGCGCGCCATGCTCGGCAGCGAGGAGAAGTGGAGGGCCGTGGCCTCCTTCTGCGAGAACGTAATGTTGCAGAAGGAGGCCGCGGGGAGGGAGCGCGAGCTTCAGCGGCGCGCTGAAGCTAGCGCTCGTGCGGTGGCCCGAGGTCGTCGCCCGGTCGCGAGGCGTCGCGGGCGGCCGCCTCGGCGTGGCGGATGACCTAGGCTGGGAGGGGGGTCCTGAGGGGACCCTCCTCCCGCCAGGCGGCGCCGGGTCGGACCGGTTGGGGGTAGGAGTGCCTCCCTCTACCGGTCCGACGCAAGGGGAGGCACCCTCGGCGGTCTGGTGCGGCCATGAACGCCCGGCCGCCGAGGGGTGGAAACGGGGTCGCGGGCGGTTGCGAGTTGGGGCTCGCAGCCGCCACTAAACGCGGCCCCGGGACGGATAGCGGCAGGATGGAGTGGCCCCGTCCCGCCGCTATGAGGCAGTGTGTCTACTGGGGGGACCGATTGTCCCCCCGGGGGATGGGCGCGAAAGCGCGGGCACGGGGAGGATACCGGAAGAATGCTTCGAGCGATTCCCGGTATCCTCCCAAAGCGTGCCGAAGGGTCACCGTGGGGTTTTTAGTGGGTAGGTCCCGCGCCTGTCGTTGTACGGGCGCGGGGAATCCCACACACCCCTCCCACCTCTCCCCAAGGAGGTGGGAGGGAGTCTTTCGAAGATTTTCCCCACGACAAAAAAAAAAAAAAAAAAAAAAAAAAAAAAAAAAAAAAAAAGTCCGCTCTGCTCCGAATCATCGCTCCGGCGTCAAAAATCGTCGTAGGACAAAAAATCGACACGCTACTTTGCAGGAAAAAATCCGGGGAACACGATGGCGTCGTCAAAAGTGCAGGTCGTGGAGCTCGTTTTCGAGAAAAAAAAAAAAAAATTCTCAAAATTCGACAAACAAATAAAACGATTGTTGGACCGTGTAGAGAATGTAAAACTGCATAAGAATCGTATAGACGAAAATTGGCGTTCACGTGCTCGTTTTTGTGGAAAAAATTAAAAAAGCTCTCAAAGCTCGAGATAAAAAAAAAAAAAACCATCGACCAGGTAGCCAACGGTAGACGGTACAAGTATCGTATGGGCGAAAACGAGCATTACCGTGCTCGTTTTCGAGTTATTGACGAAAAACGGCCTGGAGCGATCGGTCCGGCGGTCGACGCGCGAAAGTTTCTAAGTCCGCTCTGCTCCGAATCATCGCTCCGGCGTCAAAAATCGTCGTAGGACAAAAACTCGACACGCTATCTTGCATGAAAAAATCCGGGGAACACGATGGCGTCGTCAAAAGTGCAGGTCGTCGAGCTCGTTTTCGAGAGAAAAAAAAAAAAATTCTCAAAATTCGACAAAAAAATAAAACGATTATTGGATCGTGTAGAGAATGTAAAACTGCATAAGAATCGCATAGACGAAAATTGGCGTTCACGTGCTCGTTTTTGTGGAAAAAATTAAAAAAGCTCTCAAAGTTCGAGATAAAAAAAGAAAAAACCATCCACCAGGTAGCCAACGGTAAACGATACAAGTATCGTACGGGCGAAAACGAGCGTTACCGTGCTCGTTTTCGAGTTATTGACGAAAAACGGCCTGGAGCGATCGGTCCGGCGGTCGACGCGCGAAAGTTTCTAAGTCCGCTCTGCTCCGAATCATCGCTCCGGCGTCAAAAATCGTCGTAGGACAAAAAATCGACACGCTACTTTGCAGGAAAAAATCCGGGGAACACGATGGCGTCGTCAAAAGTGCAGGTCGTCGAGCTCGTTTTCGAGAAAAAAAAAAAAAAATTCTCAAAATTCGACAAACAAATAAAACGATTGTTGGACCGTGTAGAGAATGTACAACTGCATAAGAATCGTATAGACGAAAATTGGCGTTCACGTGCTCGTTTTTGTGGAAAAAATTAAAAAAGCTCTCAAAGTTCGAGATAAAAAAAAAAAAACCATCGACCAGGTAGCCAACGGTAAACGATACAAGTATCGTACGGGCGAAAACGAGCGTTACCGTGCTCGTTTTCGAGTTATTGACGAAAAACGGCCTGGAGCGATCGGTCCGGCGGTCGACGCGCGAAAGTTTCTAAGTCCGCTCTGCTCCGAATCATCGCTCCGGCGTCAAAAATCGTCGTAGGACGAAAAATCGACACGCTACCTTGCAGGAAAAAATCCGGGGAACACGATGGCGTCGTCAAAAGTGCAGGTCGTCGAGCTCGTTTTCGAGAAAAAAAAAAAAAAATTCTCAAAATTCGACGAACAAATAAAACGATTGTTGGACCGTGTAGAGAATGTAAAACTGCATAAGAATCGTATAGACGAAAATTGGCGTTCACGTGCTCGTTTTTGTGGAAAAAATTAAAAAAGCTCTCAAAGTTCGAGATAAAAAAAAAAAAACCATCGACCAGGTAGCCAACGGTAAACGATACAAGTATCGTACGGGCGAAAACGAGCGTTACCGTGCTCGTTTTCGAGTTATTGACGAAAAACGGCCTGGAGCGATCGGTACAGCGGTCGACGCGCGAAAGTTTCTAAGTCCGCTCTGCTCCGAATCATCGCTCCGGCGTCAAAAATCGTCGTAGGACAAAAAATCGACACGCTACTTTGCAGGAAAAAATCCGGGGAACACGATGGCGTCGTCAAAAGTGCAGGTCGTGGAGCTCGTTTTCGAGAAAAAAAAAAAAAAATTCTCAAAATTCGACAAACAAATAAAACGATTGTTGGACCGTGTAGAGAATGTAAAACTGCATAAGAATCGTATAGACGAAAATTGGCGTTCACGTGCTCGTTTTTGTGGAAAAAATTAAAAAAGCTCTCAAAGCTCGAGATAAAAAAAAAAAAAACCATCGACCAGGTAGCCAACGGTAGACGGTACAAGTATCGTATGGGCGAAAACGAGCATTACCGTGCTCGTTTTCGAGTTATTGACGAAAAACGGCCTGGAGCGATCGGTCCGGCGGTCGACGCGCGAAAGTTTCTAAGTCCGCTCTGCTCCGAATCATCGCTCCGGCGTCAAAAATCGTCGTAGGACAAAAACTCGACACGCTATCTTGCATGAAAAAATCCGGGGAACACGATGGCGTCGTCAAAAGTGCAGGTCGTCGAGCTCGTTTTCGAGAGAAAAAAAAAAAAATTCTCAAAATTCGACAAAAAAATAAAACGATTATTGGATCGTGTAGAGAATGTAAAACTGCATAAGAATCGCATAGACGAAAATTGGCGTTCACGTGCTCGTTTTTGTGGAAAAAATTAAAAAAGCTCTCAAAGTTCGAGATAAAAAAAGAAAAAACCATCCACCAGGTAGCCAACGGTAAACGATACAAGTATCGTACGGGCGAAAACGAGCGTTACCGTGCTCGTTTTCGAGTTATTGACGAAAAACGGCCTGGAGCGATCGGTCCGGCGGTCGACGCGCGAAAGTTTCTAAGTCCGCTCTGCTCCGAATCATCGCTCCGGCGTCAAAAATCGTCGTAGGACAAAAAATCGACACGCTACTTTGCAGGAAAAAATCCGGGGAACACGATGGCGTCGTCAAAAGTGCAGGTCGTCGAGCTCGTTTTCGAGAAAAAAAAAAAAAAATTCTCAAAATTCGACAAACAAATAAAACGATTGTTGGACCGTGTAGAGAATGTACAACTGCATAAGAATCGTATAGACGAAAATTGGCGTTCACGTGCTCGTTTTTGTGGAAAAAATTAAAAAAGCTCTCAAAGTTCGAGATAAAAAAAAAAAAACCATCGACCAGGTAGCCAACGGTAAACGATACAAGTATCGTACGGGCGAAAACGAGCGTTACCGTGCTCGTTTTCGAGTTATTGACGAAAAACGGCCTGGAGCGATCGGTCCGGCGGTCGACGCGCGAAAGTTTCTAAGTCCGCTCTGCTCCGAATCATCGCTCCGGCGTCAAAAATCGTCGTAGGACGAAAAATCGACACGCTACCTTGCAGGAAAAAATCCGGGGAACACGATGGCGTCGTCAAAAGTGCAGGTCGTCGAGCTCGTTTTCGAGAAAAAAAAAAAAAAATTCTCAAAATTCGACGAACAAATAAAACGATTGTTGGACCGTGTAGAGAATGTAAAACTGCATAAGAATCGTATAGACGAAAATTGGCGTTCACGTGCTCGTTTTTGTGGAAAAAATTAAAAAAGCTCTCAAAGTTCGAGATAAAAAAAAAAAAACCATCGACCAGGTAGCCAACGGTAAACGATACAAGTATCGTACGGGCGAAAACGAGCGTTACCGTGCTCGTTTTCGAGTTATTGACGAAAAACGGCCTGGAGCGATCGGTACAGCGGTCGACGCGCGAAAGTTTCTAAGTCCGCTCTGCTCCGAATCATCGCTCCGGCGTCAAAAATCGTCGTAGGACAAAAAATCGACACGCTACTTTGCAGGAAAAAATCCGGGGAACACGATGGCGTCGTCAAAAGTGCAGGTCGTGGAGCTCGTTTTCGAGAAAAAAAAAAAAAAATTCTCAAAATTCGACAAACAAATAAAACGATTGTTGGACCGTGTAGAGAATGTAAAACTGCATAAGAATCGTATAGACGAAAATTGGCGTTCACGTGCTCGTTTTTGTGGAAAAAATTAAAAAAGCTCTCAAAGCTCGAGATAAAAAAAAAAAAAACCATCGACCAGGTAGCCAACGGTAGACGGTACAAGTATCGTATGGGCGAAAACGAGCATTACCGTGCTCGTTTTCGAGTTATTGACGAAAAACGGCCTGGAGCGATCGGTCCGGCGGTCGACGCGCGAAAGTTTCTAAGTCCGCTCTGCTCCGAATCATCGCTCCGGCGTCAAAAATCGTCGTAGGACAAAAACTCGACACGCTATCTTGCATGAAAAAATCCGGGGAACACGATGGCGTCGTCAAAAGTGCAGGTCGTCGAGCTCGTTTTCGAGAGAAAAAAAAAAAAATTCTCAAAATTCGACAAAAAAATAAAACGATTATTGGATCGTGTAGAGAATGTAAAACTGCATAAGAATCGCATAGACGAAAATTGGCGTTCACGTGCTCGTTTTTGTGGAAAAAATTAAAAAAGCTCTCAAAGTTCGAGATAAAAAAAGAAAAAACCATCCACCAGGTAGCCAACGGTAAACGATACAAGTATCGTACGGGCGAAAACGAGCGTTACCGTGCTCGTTTTCGAGTTATTGACGAAAAACGGCCTGGAGCGATCGGTCCGGCGGTCGACGCGCGAAAGTTTCTAAGTCCGCTCTGCTCCGAATCATCGCTCCGGCGTCAAAAATCGTCGTAGGACAAAAAATGGACACGCTATCTTGCAGGAAAAAATCCGGGGAACACGATGGCGTCGTCAAAAGTGCAGGTCGTCGAGCTCGTTTTCGAGAGAAAAAAAAAAAAATTCTCAAAATTCGACAAAAAAATAAAACGATTGTTGGACCGTGTAGAGAATGTAAAACTGCATAAGAATCGTATAGACGAAAATTGGCGTTCACGTGCTCGTTTTTGTGGAAAAAATTAAAAAAGCTCTCAAAGTTCGAGATAAAAAAAAAAAAACCATCGACCAGGTAGCCAACGGTAAACGATACAAGTATCGTACGGGCGAAAACGAGCGTTACCGTGCTCGTTTTCGAGTTATTGACGAAAAACGGCCTGGAGCGATCGGTCCGGCGGTCGACGCGCGAAAGTTTCTAAGTCCGCTCTGCTCCGAATCATCGCTCCGGCGTCAAAAATCGTCGTAGGACAAAAAATGGACACGCTATCTTGCAGGAAAAAATCCGGGGAACACGATGGCGTCGTCAAAAGTGCAGGTCGTCGAGCTCGTTTTCGAGAGAAAAAAAAAAAAATTCTCAAAATTCGACAAAAAAATAAAACGATTGTTGGACCGTGTAGAGAATGTAAAACTGCATAAGAATCGTATAGACGAAAATTGGCGTTCACGTGCTCGTTTTTGTGGAAAAAATTAAAAAAGCTCTCAAAGTTCGAGATAAAAAAAAAAAAACCATCGACCAGGTAGCCAACGGTAAACGATACAAGTATCGTACGGGCGAAAACGAGCGTTACCGTGCTCGTTTTCGAGTTATTGACGAAAAACGGCCTGGAGCGATCGGTACGGCGGTCGACGCGCGAAAGTTTCTAAGTCCGCTCTGCTCCGAATCATCGCTCCGGCGTCAAAAATCGTCGTAGGACAAAAAATGGACACGCTATCTTGCATGAAAAAATCCGGGGAACACGATGGCGTCGTCAAAAGTGCAGGTCGTCGAGCTCGTTTTCGAGAGAAAAAAAAAGAAATTCTCAAAATTCGACAAAAAAATAAAACGATTATTGGATCGTGTAGAGAATGTGAAACTGCATAAGAATCGTATAGACGAAAATTGGCGTTCACGTGCTCGTTTTTGTGGAAAAAATTAAAAAAGCTCTCAAAGCTCGAGATAAAAAAAAAAAAAACCATCGACCAGGTAGCCAACGGTAGACGGTACAAGTATCGTATGGGCGAAAACGAGCATTACCGTGCTCGTTTTCGAGTTATTGACGAAAAACGGCCTGGAGCGATCGGTCCGGCGGTCGACGCGCGAAAGTTTCTAAGTCCGCTCTGCTCCGAATCATCGCTCCGGCGTCAAAAATCGTCGTAGGACAAAAAATCGACACGCTACTTTGCAGGAAAAAATCCGGGGAACACGATGGCGTCGTCAAAAGTGCAGGTCGTCGAGCTCGTTTTCGAGAAAAAAAAAAAAAAATTCTCAAAATTCGACAAACAAATAAAACGATTGTTGGACCGTGTAGAGAATGTACAACTGCATAAGAATCGTATAGACGAAAATTGGCGTTCACGTGCTCGTTTTTGTGGAAAAAATTAAAAAAGCTCTCAAAGTTCGAGATAAAAAAAAAAAAACCATCGACCAGGTAGCCAACGGTAAACGATACAAGTATCGTACGGGCGAAAACGAGCGTTACCGTGCTCGTTTTCGAGTTATTGACGAAAAACGGCCTGGAGCGATCGGTCCGGCGGTCGACGCGCGAAAGTTTCTAAGTCCGCTCTGCTCCGAATCATCGCTCCGGCGTCAAAAATCGTCGTAGGACGAAAAATCGACACGCTACCTTGCAGGAAAAAATCCGGGGAACACGATGGCGTCGTCAAAAGTGCAGGTCGTCGAGCTCGTTTTCGAGAAAAAAAAAAAAAAATTCTCAAAATTCGACGAACAAATAAAACGATTGTTGGACCGTGTAGAGAATGTAAAACTGCATAAGAATCGTATAGACGAAAATTGGCGTTCACGTGCTCGTTTTTGTGGAAAAAATTAAAAAAGCTCTCAAAGTTCGAGATAAAAAAAAAAAAACCATCGACCAGGTAGCCAACGGTAAACGATACAAGTATCGTACGGGCGAAAACGAGCGTTACCGTGCTCGTTTTCGAGTTATTGACGAAAAACGGCCTGGAGCGATCGGTCCGGCGGTCGACGCGCGAAAGTTTCTAAGTCCGCTCTGCTCCGAATCATCGCTCCGGCGTCAAAAATCGTCGTAGGACAAAAAATGGACACGCTATCTTGCAGGAAAAAATCCGGGGAACACGATGGCGTCGTCAAAAGTGCAGGTCGTCGAGCTCGTTTTCGAGAGAAAAAAAAAAAAATTCTCAAAATTCGACAAAAAAATAAAACGATTATTGGATCGTGTAGAGAATGTAAAACTGCATAAGAATCGTATAGACGAAAATTGGCGTTCACGTGCTCGTTTTTGTGGAAAAAATTAAAAAAGCTCTCAAAGTTCGAGATAAAAAAAAAAAAACCATCGACCAGGTAGCCAACGGTAAACGATACAAGTATCGTACGGGCGAAAACGAGCGTTACCGTGCTCGTTTTCGAGTTATTGACGAAAAACGGCCTGGAGCGATCGGTACGGCGGTCGACGCGCGAAAGTTTCTAAGTCCGCTCTGCTCCGAATCATCGCTCCGGCGTCAAAAATCGTCGTAGGACAAAAAATGGACACGCTATCTTGCATGAAAAAATCCGGGGAACACGATGGCGTCGTCAAAAGTGCAGGTCGTCGAGCTCGTTTTCGAGAGAAAAAAAAAGAAATTCTCAAAATTCGACAAAAAAATAAAACGATTATTGGATCGTGTAGAGAATGTGAAACTGCATAAGAATCGTATAGACGAAAATTGGCGTTCACGTGCTCGTTTTTGTAGAAAAAATTAAAAAAGCTCTCAAAGCTCGAGATAAAAAAAAAAAAAACCATCGACCAGGTAGCCAACGGTAGACGGTACAAGTATCGTACGGGCGAAAACGAGCGTTACCGTGCTCGTTTTCGAGTTATTGACGAAAAACGGCCTGGAGCGATCGGTCCGGCGGTCGACGCGCGAAAGTTTCTAAGTCCGCTCTGCTCCGAATCATCGCTCCGGCGTCAAAAATCGTCGTAGGACGAAAAATCGACACGCTACCTTGCAGGAAAAAATCCGGGGAACACGATGGCGTCGTCAAAAGTGCAGGTCGTCGAGCTCGTTTTCGAGAAAAAAAAAAAAAAATTCTCAAAATTCGACGAACAAATAAAACGATTGTTGGACCGTGTAGAGAATGTAAAACTGCATAAGAATCGTATAGACGAAAATTGGCGTTCACGTGCTCGTTTTTGTGGAAAAAATTAAAAAAGCTCTCAAAGTTCGAGATAAAAAAAAAGAAACCATCGACCAGGTAGCCAACGGTAAACGATACAAGTATCGTACGGGCGAAAACGAGCGTTACCGTGCTCGTTTTCGAGTTATTGACGAAAAACGGCCTGGAGCGATCGGTCCGGCGGTCGACGCGCGAAAGTTTCTAAGTCCGCTCTGCTCCGAATCATCGCTCCGGCGTCAAAAATCGTCGTAGGACAAAAAATCGACACGCTACTTTGCAGGAAAAAATCCGGGGAACACGATGGCGTCGTCAAAAGTGCAGGTCGTCGAGCTCGTTTTCGAGAAAAAAAAAAAAAAATTCTCAAAATTCGACAAACAAATAAAACGATTGTTGGACCGTGTAGAGAATGTACAACTGCATAAGAATCGTATAGACGAAAATTGGCGTTCACGTGCTCGTTTTTGTGGAAAAATTTAAAAAAGCTCTCAAAGTTCGAGATAAAAAAAAAAAAACCATCGACCAGGTAGCCAACGGTAAACGATACAAGTATCGTACGGGCGAAAACGAGCGTTACCGTGCTCGTTTTCGAGTTATTGACGAAAAACGGCCTGGAGCGATCGGTCCGGCGGTCGACGCGCGAAAGTTTCTAAGTCCGCTCTGCTCCGAATCATCGCTCCGGCGTCAAAAATCGTCGTAGGACGAAAAATCGACACGCTACCTTGCAGGAAAAAATCCGGGGAACACGATGGCGTCGTCAAAAGTGCAGGTCGTCGAGCTCGTTTTCGAGAAAAAAAAAAAAAAATTCTCAAAATTCGACGAACAAATAAAACGATTGTTGGACCGTGTAGAGAATGTAAAACTGCATAAGAATCGTATAGACGAAAATTGGCGTTCACGTGCTCGTTTTTGTGGAAAAAATTAAAAAAGCTCTCAAAGTTCGAGATAAAAAAAAAAAAACCATCGACCAGGTAGCCAACGGTAAACGATACAAGTATCGTACGGGCGAAAACGAGCGTTACCGTGCTCGTTTTCGAGTTATTGACGAAAAACGGCCTGGAGCGATCGGTCCGGCGGTCGACGCGCGAAAGTTTCTAAGTCCGCTCTGCTCCGAATCATCGCTCCGGCGTCAAAAATCGTCGTAGGACAAAAAATGGACACGCTATCTTGCAGGAAAAAATCCGGGGAACACGATGGCGTCGTCAAAAGTGCAGGTCGTCGAGCTCGTTTTCGAGAGAAAAAAAAAAAAATTCTCAAAATTCGACAAAAAAATAAAACGATTATTGGATCGTGTAGAGAATGTAAAACTGCATAAGAATCGTATAGACGAAAATTGGCGTTCACGTGCTCGTTTTTGTGGAAAAAATTAAAAAAGCTCTCAAAGTTCGAGATAAAAAAAAAAAAACCATCGACCAGGTAGCCAACGGTAAACGATACAAGTATCGTACGGGCGAAAACGAGCGTTACCGTGCTCGTTTTCGAGTTATTGACGAAAAACGGCCTGGAGCGATCGGTACGGCGGTCGACGCGCGAAAGTTTCTAAGTCCGCTCTGCTCCGAATCATCGCTCCGGCGTCAAAAATCGTCGTAGGACAAAAAATGGACACGCTATCTTGCATGAAAAAATCCGGGGAACACGATGGCGTCGTCAAAAGTGCAGGTCGTCGAGCTCGTTTTCGAGAGAAAAAAAAAGAAATTCTCAAAATTCGACAAAAAAATAAAACGATTATTGGATCGTGTAGAGAATGTGAAACTGCATAAGAATCGTATAGACGAAAATTGGCGTTCACGTGCTCGTTTTTGTAGAAAAAATTAAAAAAGCTCTCAAAGCTCGAGATAAAAAAAAAGAAACCATCGACCAGGTAGCCAACGGTAGACGGTACAAGTATCGTACGGGCGAAAACGAGCGTTACCGTGCTCGTTTTCGAGTTATTGACGAAAAACGGCCTGGAGCGATCGGTCCGGCGGTCGACGCGCGAAAGTTTCTAAGTCCGCTCTGCTCCGAATCATCGCTCCGGCGTCAAAAATCGTCGTAGGACGAAAAATCGACACGCTACCTTGCAGGAAAAAATCCGGGGAACACGATGGCGTCGTCAAAAGTGCAGGTCGTCGAGCTCGTTTTCGAGAAAAAAAAAAAAAAATTCTCAAAATTCGACGAACAAATAAAACGATTGTTGGACCGTGTAGAGAATGTAAAACTGCATAAGAATCGTATAGACGAAAATTGGCGTTCACGTGCTCGTTTTTGTGGAAAAAATTAAAAAAGCTCTCAAAGTTCGAGATAAAAAAAAAAAAACCATCGACCAGGTAGCCAACGGTAAACGATACAAGTATCGTACGGGCGAAAACGAGCGTTACCGTGCTCGTTTTCGAGTTATTGACGAAAAACGGCCTGGAGCGATCGGTCCGGCGGTCGACGCGCGAAAGTTTCTAAGTCCGCTCTGCTCCGAATCATCGCTCCGGCGTCAAAAATCGTCGTAGGACAAAAAATCGACACGCTACTTTGCAGGAAAAAATCCGGGGAACACGATGGCGTCGTCAAAAGTGCAGGTCGTCGAGCTCGTTTTCGAGAAAAAAAAAAAAAAATTCTCAAAATTCGACAAACAAATAAAACGATTGTTGGACCGTGTAGAGAATGTACAACTGCATAAGAATCGTATAGACGAAAATTGGCGTTCACGTGCTCGTTTTTGTGGAAAAAATTAAAAAAGCTCTCAAAGTTCGAGATAAAAAAAAAAAAACCATCGACCAGGTAGCCAACGGTAAACGATACAAGTATCGTACGGGCGAAAACGAGCGTTACCGTGCTCGTTTTCGAGTTATTGACGAAAAACGGCCTGGAGCGATCGGTCCGGCGGTCGACGCGCGAAAGTTTCTAAGTCCGCTCTGCTCCGAATCATCGCTCCGGCGTCAAAAATCGTCGTAGGACGAAAAATCGACACGCTACCTTGCAGGAAAAAATCCGGGGAACACGATGGCGTCGTCAAAAGTGCAGGTCGTCGAGCTCGTTTTCGAGAAAAAAAAAAAAAAATTCTCAAAATTCGACGAACAAATAAAACGATTGTTGGACCGTGTAGAGAATGTAAAACTGCATAAGAATCGTATAGACGAAAATTGGCGTTCACGTGCTCGTTTTTGTGGAAAAAATTAAAAAAGCTCTCAAAGTTCGAGATAAAAAAAAAAAAACCATCGACCAGGTAGCCAACGGTAAACGATACAAGTATCGTACGGGCGAAAACGAGCGTTACCGTGCTCGTTTTCGAGTTATTGACGAAAAACGGCCTGGAGCGATCGGTACAGCGGTCGACGCGCGAAAGTTTCTAAGTCCGCTCTGCTCCGAATCATCGCTCCGGCGTCAAAAATCGTCGTAGGACAAAAAATCGACACGCCACTTTGCAGGAAAAAATCCGGGGAACACGATGGCGTCGTCAAAAGTGCAGGTCGTGGAGCTCGTTTTCGAGAAAAAAAAAAAAAAATTCTCAAAATTCGACAAACAAATAAAACGATTGTTGGACCGTGTAGAGAATGTAAAACTGCATAAGAATCGTATAGACGAAAATTGGCGTTCACGTGCTCGTTTTTGTGGAAAAAATTAAAAAAGCTCTCAAAGCTCGAGATAAAAAAAAAAAAAACCATCGACCAGGTAGCCAACGGTAGACGGTACAAGTATCGTATGGGCGAAAACGAGCATTACCGTGCTCGTTTTCGAGTTATTGACGAAAAACGGCCTGGAGCGATCGGTCCGGCGGTCGACGCGCGAAAGTTTCTAAGTCCGCTCTGCTCCGAATCATCGCTCCGGCGTCAAAAATCGTCGTAGGACAAAAACTCGACACGCTATCTTGCATGAAAAAATCCGGGGAACACGATGGCGTCGTCAAAAGTGCAGGTCGTCGAGCTCGTTTTCGAGAGAAAAAAAAAAAAATTCTCAAAATTCGACAAAAAAATAAAACGATTATTGGATCGTGTAGAGAATGTAAAACTGCATAAGAATCGCATAGACGAAAATTGGCGTTCACGTGCTCGTTTTTGTGGAAAAAATTAAAAAAGCTCTCAAAGTTCGAGATAAAAAAAGAAAAAACCATCCACCAGGTAGCCAACGGTAAACGATACAAGTATCGTACGGGCGAAAACGAGCGTTACCGTGCTCGTTTTCGAGTTATTGACGAAAAACGGCCTGGAGCGATCGGTCCGGCGGTCGACGCGCGAAAGTTTCTAAGTCCGCTCTGCTCCGAATCATCGCTCCGGCGTCAAAAATCGTCGTAGGACAAAAAATGGACACGCTATCTTGCAGGAAAAAATCCGGGGAACACGATGGCGTCGTCAAAAGTGCAGGTCGTCGAGCTCGTTTTCGAGAGAAAAAAAAAAAAATTCTCAAAATTCGACAAAAAAATAAAACGATTGTTGGACCGTGTAGAGAATGTAAAACTGCATAAGAATCGTATAGACGAAAATTGGCGTTCACGTGCTCGTTTTTGTGGAAAAAATTAAAAATGCTCTCAAAGTTCGAGATAAAAAAAAAAAAACCATCGACCAGGTAGCCAACGGTAAACGATACAAGTATCGTACGGGCGAAAACGAGCGTTACCGTGCTCGTTTTCGAGTTATTGACGAAAAACGGCCTGGAGCGATCGGTCCGGCGGTCGACGCGCGAAAGTTTCTAAGTCCGCTCTGCTCCGAATCATCGCTCCGGCGTCAAAAATCGTCGTAGGACAAAAAATGGACACGCTATCTTGCAGGAAAAAATCCGGGGAACACGATGGCGTCGTCAAAAGTGCAGGTCGTCGAGCTCGTTTTCGAGAGAAAAAAAAAAAAATTCTCAAAATTCGACAAAAAAATAAAACGATTGTTGGACCGTGTAGAGAATGTAAAACTGCATAAGAATCGTATAGACGAAAATTGGCGTTCACGTGCTCGTTTTTGTGGAAAAAATTAAAAAAGCTCTCAAAGTTCGAGATAAAAAAAAAAAAACCATCGACCAGGTAGCCAACGGTAAACGATACAAGTATCGTACGGGCGAAAACGAGCGTTACCGTGCTCGTTTTCGAGTTATTGACGAAAAACGGCCTGGAGCGATCGGTACGGCGGTCGACGCGCGAAAGTTTCTAAGTCCGCTCTGCTCCGAATCATCGCTCCGGCGTCAAAAATCGTCGTAGGACAAAAAATGGACACGCTATCTTGCAGGAAAAAATCCGGGGAACACGATGGCGTCGTCAAAAGTGCAGGTCGTCGAGCTCGTTTTCGAGAGAAAAAAAAAAAAATTCTCAAAATTCGACAAAAAAATAAAACGATTGTTGGACCGTGTAGAGAATGTAAAACTGCATAAGAATCGTATAGACGAAAATTGGCGTTCACGTGCTCGTTTTTGTGGAAAAAATTAAAAAAGCTCTCAAAGTTCGAGATAAAAAAAAAAAAACCATCGACCAGGTAGCCAACGGTAAACGATACAAGTATCGTACGGGCGAAAACGAGCGTTACCGTGCTCGTTTTCGAGTTATTGACGAAAAACGGCCTGGAGCGATCGGTACGGCGGTCGACGCGCGAAAGTTTCTAAGTCCGCTCTGCTCCGAATCATCGCTCCGGCGTCAAAAATCGTCGTAGGACAAAAAATGGACACGCTATCTTGCATGAAAAAATCCGGGGAACACGATGGCGTCGTCAAAAGTGCAGGTCGTCGAGCTCGTTTTCGAGAGAAAAAAAAAGAAATTCTCAAAATTCGACAAAAAAATAAAACGATTATTGGATCGTGTAGAGAATGTGAAACTGCATAAGAATCGTATAGACGAAAATTGGCGTTCACGTGCTCGTTTTTGTGGAAAAAATTAAAAAAGCTCTCAAAGCTCGAGATAAAAAAAAAAAAAACCATCGACCAGGTAGCCAACGGTAGACGGTACAAGTATCGTATGGGCGAAAACGAGCATTACCGTGCTCGTTTTCGAGTTATTGACGAAAAACGGCCTGGAGCGATCGGTCCGGCGGTCGACGCGCGAAAGTTTCTAAGTCCGCTCTGCTCCGAATCATCGCTCCGGCGTCAAAAATCGTCGTAGGACAAAAAATCGACACGCTACTTTGCAGGAAAAAATCCGGGGAACACGATGGCGTCGTCAAAAGTGCAGGTCGTCGAGCTCGTTTTCGAGAAAAAAAAAAAAAAATTCTCAAAATTCGACAAACAAATAAAACGATTGTTGGACCGTGTAGAGAATGTACAACTGCATAAGAATCGTATAGACGAAAATTGGCGTTCACGTGCTCGTTTTTGTGGAAAAAATTAAAAAAGCTCTCAAAGTTCGAGATAAAAAAAAAAAAACCATCGACCAGGTAGCCAACGGTAAACGATACAAGTATCGTACGGGCGAAAACGAGCGTTACCGTGCTCGTTTTCGAGTTATTGACGAAAAACGGCCTGGAGCGATCGGTCCGGCGGTCGACGCGCGAAAGTTTCTAAGTCCGCTCTGCTCCGAATCATCGCTCCGGCGTCAAAAATCGTCGTAGGACGAAAAATCGACACGCTACCTTGCAGGAAAAAATCCGGGGAACACGATGGCGTCGTCAAAAGTGCAGGTCGTCGAGCTCGTTTTCGAGAAAAAAAAAAAAAAATTCTCAAAATTCGACGAACAAATAAAACGATTGTTGGACCGTGTAGAGAATGTAAAACTGCATAAGAATCGTATAGACGAAAATTGGCGTTCACGTGCTCGTTTTTGTGGAAAAAATTAAAAAAGCTCTCAAAGTTCGAGATAAAAAAAAAAAAACCATCGACCAGGTAGCCAACGGTAAACGATACAAGTATCGTACGGGCGAAAACGAGCGTTACCGTGCTCGTTTTCGAGTTATTGACGAAAAACGGCCTGGAGCGATCGGTCCGGCGGTCGACGCGCGAAAGTTTCTAAGTCCGCTCTGCTCCGAATCATCGCTCCGGCGTCAAAAATCGTCGTAGGACAAAAAATGGACACGCTATCTTGCAGGAAAAAATCCGGGGAACACGATGGCGTCGTCAAAAGTGCAGGTCGTCGAGCTCGTTTTCGAGAGAAAAAAAAAAAAATTCTCAAAATTCGACAAAAAAATAAAACGATTATTGGATCGTGTAGAGAATGTAAAACTGCATAAGAATCGTATAGACGAAAATTGGCGTTCACGTGCTCGTTTTTGTGGAAAAAATTAAAAAAGCTCTCAAAGTTCGAGATAAAAAAAAAAAAACCATCGACCAGGTAGCCAACGGTAAACGATACAAGTATCGTACGGGCGAAAACGAGCGTTACCGTGCTCGTTTTCGAGTTATTGACGAAAAACGGCCTGGAGCGATCGGTACGGCGGTCGACGCGCGAAAGTTTCCAAGTCCGCTCTGCTCCGAATCATCGCTCCGGCGTCAAAAATCGTCGTAGGACAAAAAATGGACACGCTATCTTGCATGAAAAAATCCGGGGAACACGATGGCGTCGTCAAAAGTGCAGGTCGTCGAGCTCGTTTTCGAGAGAAAAAAAAAGAAATTCTCAAAATTCGACAAAAAAATAAAACGATTATTGGATCGTGTAGAGAATGTGAAACTGCATAAGAATCGTATAGACGAAAATTGGCGTTCACGTGCTCGTTTTTGTAGAAAAAATTAAAAAAGCTCTCAAAGCTCGAGATAAAAAAAAAAAAAACCATCGACCAGGTAGCCAACGGTAGACGGTACAAGTATCGTACGGGCGAAAACGAGCGTTACCGTGCTCGTTTTCGAGTTATTGACGAAAAACGGCCTGGAGCGATCGGTCCGGCGGTCGACGCGCGAAAGTTTCTAAGTCCGCTCTGCTCCGAATCATCGCTCCGGCGTCAAAAATCGTCGTAGGACGAAAAATCGACACGCTACCTTGCAGGAAAAAATCCGGGGAACACGATGGCGTCGTCAAAAGTGCAGGTCGTCGAGCTCGTTTTCGAGAAAAAAAAAAAAAAATTCTCAAAATTCGACGAACAAATAAAACGATTGTTGGACCGTGTAGAGAATGTAAAACTGCATAAGAATCGTATAGACGAAAATTGGCGTTCACGTGCTCGTTTTTGTGGAAAAAATTAAAAAAGCTCTCAAAGTTCGAGATAAAAAAAAAGAAACCATCGACCAGGTAGCCAACGGTAAACGATACAAGTATCGTACGGGCGAAAACGAGCGTTACCGTGCTCGTTTTCGAGTTATTGACGAAAAACGGCCTGGAGCGATCGGTCCGGCGGTCGACGCGCGAAAGTTTCTAAGTCCGCTCTGCTCCGAATCATCGCTCCGGCGTCAAAAATCGTCGTAGGACAAAAAATCGACACGCTACTTTGCAGGAAAAAATCCGGGGAACACGATGGCGTCGTCAAAAGTGCAGGTCGTCGAGCTCGTTTTCGAGAAAAAAAAAAAAAAATTCTCAAAATTCGACAAACAAATAAAACGATTGTTGGACCGTGTAGAGAATGTACAACTGCATAAGAATCGTATAGACGAAAATTGGCGTTCACGTGCTCGTTTTTGTGGAAAAATTTAAAAAAGCTCTCAAAGTTCGAGATAAAAAAAAAAAAACCATCGACCAGGTAGCCAACGGTAAACGATACAAGTATCGTACGGGCGAAAACGAGCGTTACCGTGCTCGTTTTCGAGTTATTGACGAAAAACGGCCTGGAGCGATCGGTCCGGCGGTCGACGCGCGAAAGTTTCTAAGTCCGCTCTGCTCCGAATCATCGCTCCGGCGTCAAAAATCGTCGTAGGACGAAAAATCGACACGCTACCTTGCAGGAAAAAATCCGGGGAACACGATGGCGTCGTCAAAAGTGCAGGTCGTCGAGCTCGTTTTCGAGAAAAAAAAAAAAAAATTCTCAAAATTCGACGAACAAATAAAACGATTGTTGGACCGTGTAGAGAATGTAAAACTGCATAAGAATCGTATAGACGAAAATTGGCGTTCACGTGCTCGTTTTTGTGGAAAAAATTAAAAAAGCTCTCAAAGTTCGAGATAAAAAAAAAAAAACCATCGACCAGGTAGCCAACGGTAAACGATACAAGTATCGTACGGGCGAAAACGAGCGTTACCGTGCTCGTTTTCGAGTTATTGACGAAAAACGGCCTGGAGCGATCGGTCCGGCGGTCGACGCGCGAAAGTTTCTAAGTCCGCTCTGCTCCGAATCATCGCTCCGGCGTCAAAAATCGTCGTAGGACAAAAAATGGACACGCTATCTTGCAGGAAAAAATCCGGGGAACACGATGGCGTCGTCAAAAGTGCAGGTCGTCGAGCTCGTTTTCGAGAGAAAAAAAAAAAAATTCTCAAAATTCGACAAAAAAATAAAACGATTATTGGATCGTGTAGAGAATGTAAAACTGCATAAGAATCGTATAGACGAAAATTGGCGTTCACGTGCTCGTTTTTGTGGAAAAAATTAAAAAAGCTCTCAAAGTTCGAGATAAAAAAAAAAAAACCATCGACCAGGTAGCCAACGGTAAACGATACAAGTATCGTACGGGCGAAAACGAGCGTTACCGTGCTCGTTTTCGAGTTATTGACGAAAAACGGCCTGGAGCGATCGGTACGGCGGTCGACGCGCGAAAGTTTCTAAGTCCGCTCTGCTCCGAATCATCGCTCCGGCGTCAAAAATCGTCGTAGGACAAAAAATGGACACGCTATCTTGCATGAAAAAATCCGGGGAACACGATGGCGTCGTCAAAAGTGCAGGTCGTCGAGCTCGTTTTCGAGAGAAAAAAAAAGAAATTCTCAAAATTCGACAAAAAAATAAAACGATTATTGGATCGTGTAGAGAATGTGAAACTGCATAAGAATCGTATAGACGAAAATTGGCGTTCACGTGCTCGTTTTTGTAGAAAAAATTAAAAAAGCTCTCAAAGCTCGAGATAAAAAAAAAAAAAACCATCGACCAGGTAGCCAACGGTAGACGGTACAAGTATCGTACGGGCGAAAACGAGCGTTACCGTGCTCGTTTTCGAGTTATTGACGAAAAACGGCCTGGAGCGATCGGTCCGGCGGTCGACGCGCGAAAGTTTCTAAGTCCGCTCTGCTCCGAATCATCGCTCCGGCGTCAAAAATCGTCGTAGGACGAAAAATCGACACGCTACCTTGCAGGAAAAAATCCGGGGAACACGATGGCGTCGTCAAAAGTGCAGGTCGTCGAGCTCGTTTTCGAGAAAAAAAAAAAAAAATTCTCAAAATTCGACGAACAAATAAAACGATTGTTGGACCGTGTAGAGAATGTAAAACTGCATAAGAATCGTATAGACGAAAATTGGCGTTCACGTGCTCGTTTTTGTGGAAAAAATTAAAAAAGCTCTCAAAGTTCGAGATAAAAAAAAAAAAACCATCGACCAGGTAGCCAACGGTAAACGATACAAGTATCGTACGGGCGAAAACGAGCGTTACCGTGCTCGTTTTCGAGTTATTGACGAAAAACGGCCTGGAGCGATCGGTCCGGCGGTCGACGCGCGAAAGTTTCTAAGTCCGCTCTGCTCCGAATCATCGCTCCGGCGTCAAAAATCGTCGTAGGACAAAAAATCGACACGCTACTTTGCAGGAAAAAATCCGGGGAACACGATGGCGTCGTCAAAAGTGCAGGTCGTCGAGCTCGTTTTCGAGAAAAAAAAAAAAAAATTCTCAAAATTCGACAAACAAATAAAACGATTGTTGGACCGTGTAGAGAATGTACAACTGCATAAGAATCGTATAGACGAAAATTGGCGTTCACGTGCTCGTTTTTGTGGAAAAAATTAAAAAAGCTCTCAAAGTTCGAGATAAAAAAAAAAAAACCATCGACCAGGTAGCCAACGGTAAACGATACAAGTATCGTACGGGCGAAAACGAGCGTTACCGTGCTCGTTTTCGAGTTATTGACGAAAAACGGCCTGGAGCGATCGGTCCGGCGGTCGACGCGCGAAAGTTTCTAAGTCCGCTCTGCTCCGAATCATCGCTCCGGCGTCAAAAATCGTCGTAGGACGAAAAATCGACACGCTACCTTGCAGGAAAAAATCCGGGGAACACGATGGCGTCGTCAAAAGTGCAGGTCGTCGAGCTCGTTTTCGAGAAAAAAAAAAAAAAATTCTCAAAATTCGACGAACAAATAAAACGATTGTTGGACCGTGTAGAGAATGTAAAACTGCATAAGAATCGTATAGACGAAAATTGGCGTTCACGTGCTCGTTTTTGTGGAAAAAATTAAAAAAGCTCTCAAAGTTCGAGATAAAAAAAAAAAAACCATCGACCAGGTAGCCAACGGTAAACGATACAAGTATCGTACGGGCGAAAACGAGCGTTACCGTGCTCGTTTTCGAGTTATTGACGAAAAACAGCCTGGAGCGATCGGTCCGGCGGTCGACGCGCGAAAGTTTCTAAGTCCGCTCTGCTCCGAATCATCGCTCCGGCGTCAAAAATCGTCGTAGGACAAAAAATCGACACGCTATCTTGCAGGAAAAAATCCGGGGAACACGATGGCGTCGTCAAAAGTGCAGGTCGTCGAGCTCGTTTTCGAGAAAAAAAAAAAAAAATTCTCAAAATTCGACAAAAAAATAAAACGATTGTTGGACCGTGTAGAGAATGTAAAACTGCATAAGAATCGTATAGACGAAAATTGGCGTTCACGTGCTCGTTTTTGTGGAAAAAATTAAAAAAGCTCTCAAAGTTCGAGATAAAAAAAAAAAACCATCGACCAGGTAGCCAACGGTAAACGATACAAGTATCGTACGGGCGAAAACGAGCGTTACCGTGCTCGTTTTCGAGTTATTGACGAAAAACGGCCTGGAGCGATCGGTCCGGCGGTCGACGCGCGAAAGTTTCTAAGTCCGCTCTGCTCCGAATCATCGCTCCGGCGTCAAAAATCGTCGTAGGACAAAAAATCGACACGCTATCTTGCAGGAAAAAATCCGGGGAACACGATGGCGTCGTCAAAAGTGCAGGTCGTCGAGCTCGTTTTCGAGAAAAAAAAAAAAAAATTCTCAAAATTCGACAAAAAAATAAAACGATTGTTGGACCGTGTAGAGAATGTAAAACTGCATAAGAATCGTATAGACGAAAATTGGCGTTCACGTGCTCGTTTTTGTGGAAAAAATTAAAAAAGCTCTCAAAGTTCGAGATAAAAAAAAAAAAACCATCGACCAGGTAGCCAACGGTAAACGATACAAGTATCGTACGGGCGAAAACGAGCGTTACCGTGCTCGTTTTCGAGTTATTGACGAAAGACAGCCTGGAGCGATCGGTCCGGCGGTCGACGCGCGAAAGTTTCTAAGTCCGCCCTGCTCTCCCTCAGGGGCTGCCAGCCTTTCAGCTGCAGTACGGGCTTAACGAACCCGGGGTACCCGAGTCATACACACACCGTAAGCCTCCTGTTGGTCGTCACAACGACCCATTCACAATTCCCTATTGGTTTTGTGAATGGTACGTGACGGCAGGAGGAACGGGGGTCTTGGCTTAACCGCCTGGGCCACGAGTATGGCGACTCTATAAAATCGCCCTCCAATCCTAAGCTATGGTGCGCGGCGATGGGATGCATGGTTGGGGGAGAAGGCCCAATCCCAAGCGACCACCTCCGGGGAACCTGCCGAACCCCCGGAGTATTAGGCTTACCCGGGTAAGGCGGCTCTGCCCGGGTGGACCTTTATTTCCGACCATCTCGTGGGATTTTTATGGAGACAGAAAATAAAATGGGGATGGGGCGGGTTTTGTCGGTTGGGGAGGACGGAGACGGGGTTGGGGTTAGGGTGGCGGCGCTCGCGCCCCACTCAGCGCCAGGTCCGGCTTCGTGGAGGGTGGAGGAGGACGACGAGACGGCGTCGGTCTCGTCCTTCTCCTCCAGCACGAGCCACATAGGCTCTAAGAGGAAGAGGACGGGGCAGGCCGTCGTCGAGGTGGGCGGGGCGATGAGCCCGTCGGTGAGGCTGAGTTGCCTCAGGGACGAGGTGACCGAGGAGATATCGGAGAGGATCTCCTCGTCCCTGAGGCGGGTGGAGAAAGTCGCCGCTGCCTGCGCCTTTAAGGGGCAGAAAAGCGGTGGCGCGGAGGCCCTGAAGGCCGCGGCGGAGGAAATGAGGGAGGCGGCGCGGGAGCTCAGAGGGCGGAACGCCCGTCTGCAGCTCCTGTTGGAGGAGGAGCGACAGGGGAGGAGGAGGGCAGAGGCGCTGTGGAACAGCGCGGCCCTCCCTCCCATCCTCCCTCCTCCTCCACCGCCGCGTCCCTCGGCGGCGGTAAATAAGCGGAGTGCGTCGGCAGTGGTGCGGGGCACCGCGGGCCCCTCCACCCGCACTCCGCCCGTGAAGAAGTCCCCGTCCTCCTCAGAAGACGATCTTCTGAGGAGGATTGGGGACATGATTGATGGCAAGCTGGCCGCCTTCCGGGAGGAGCTCCTCGCCGGAAGAGCGGTCAGCAGGAAGGCGGTGCCTCCCCGACCTGTTCCGGTACAGTCGGGGAAGGCAAAGAAGGGCGGAGTGAAGGCTCCGCCCAGCGTTGCAGCACCAGGGCCCCGGGTCGTGACCCCCAAGGGGGGTGGTGTACCCGTGGTCGCGGTGGCCGCGTCCTCCACAGCACCCTCCCAAGGGGGGGTGGCGTGGAGTGAGGTGGTGGGGCGGAAGGCGAAGCGGGCGGCGAGGAAGGCCTCGCAACCGCAGCCTCCGCCTCCGCCGCCGGCGGCCAAGGTAAAGGCCGCGAAGGTCGGGAAGGCACGACCAAGTCGTCCCCCAAAAACGGCAGCGGTGACGCTGACCGTTGCGCAGGGGGGCGACCTGACCCTCGCGGAGGCGATGCGGCTCGCCAGGGAGAATATCTCCCTGGAAGAGCTGGGCATCGCCTCCGTGAGGGCGAAGAGGGCCGTGACCGGGGGTCTCTTGCTGGAGATCCCCGGTGCAGAAGGCGGCGCGAAGGCGGATCGTCTCGCCCAGAGGCTCCGGGAGCAGCTGGGCGAGCGAGGTGTCCGGGTCGCCCGGCCCACGAAGCGCACGGAGATGCGCGTTTGTGGGCTGGACGACTCGGTCAGCGCACAGGATGTGTCCCGTGCCCTTGCGAGGGCGGGGGACTGTCCTGTGGAGGACCTGCGGATCGGAGAGATCCGCAGGTCGCCCTCCGGCCTCGGGTCGGTGTGGGCCCGGTGCCCCCTCTCCGCCGCCCGTAAGGTGGCGGAATCCGGGAGGGTGTTGGTGGGGTGGGTTTCGGCGCGAGTGGAAATCCTCGCGCCGCGCCCGCTCCAGTGTCACCGCTGCCTCGAATTGGGGCACGTGAGGCAGTGGTGCACCTCGCCGGTGGACCGCAGCGGTCAGTGTTACCGCTGCGGTGCCAAAGAGCACCGTGCGAGCCAGTGCTCGGCGGCCCCCCACTGCCCGCTGTGTGCGGACATGGGGAGGCCAGCCGATCACAGGGTGGGGAGCAAGAAGTGCTCCCCCCCCTCCCGGAAGGAGAGGAAGAGGCGGGCTGCACCGGCTCCGGTGCCGAGGGCGGTGGCATCGTCCTCCATGGAGGTGGACGGTGCTACGGGGACGGACGGCCGGGAGGAGGCTGGCGCGGCCATTAATTAATGCCGCCCCGCCTCCTCCTCCAGGCCAACCTCAACCACTGCCGCGCGGCACAGGACTTGATGTCCCAAGTCCTCGCGGAGTGGGGGGTTGGCCTGGCGGTCGCCGCCGAGCCGTACCGCGTCCCTGATCACCCTCATTGGGTGGGCGACGCGGACGGCTTGGTGGCGACGGTATGGGGAGGGGGCGACGGGTCCCCACCGTTCTCCTTGTTGGAGCGCGGTCGGGGATACGTCGCCGTGGACTGGGGGGGAGTCGCTGTGGTGGGGTGCTACATTTCGCCCCGTAGCGGTCACGCTGCGTTCGAGCTGTACTTGGCCGAGGTCGCGGCATGCGTGCAGCGCTACGCGGCCCGGCCGGTGCTGGTCCTGGGGGATTTTAATGCCAAGTCGGTGGCTTGGGGATCCCCCAGGACCTCCGTTCGCGGCGGGATCCTGGGCGATTGGGCGGCGGGGCTCGACCTCCGGGTATTGAACCGGGGGTCGGAGCACACATGCGTGCGGCGATATGGGGGGTCCATCGTGGATGTTGGATTCGCGACCCCCAACGCCGTGCGCATGGTGTCGGGTTGGCACGTGGTCGCGGGGGCAGAGACACTCTCCGATCACCGGTACATCCGGATGGAGGTCTCTGCCGCCGCGAGTGCATCCCGACACGGCCGCCTGCGTGGCACCCCACCACGCCGCTGGGCGCTTCGGCGCCTGGACAAGGACGCCCTGATGGCAGCTGCCCTCGCTGCAACTTGGCCGCAGGGAGCGGCCGAGTTGCCGAGCATCGAGGAGGAGGTCGCCCGGCTCGGAGCATTGGTCGCGGGTATTTGCGACGCGGCGATGCCTCGGGTCGGGCGGGCTTCTCCTCGCCGGGCGGTGTACTGGTGGTCGGACGCGATCGCGGAGTTGCGAGTCGCGACTGTCCGCGCCCGACGCCAGTACACCCGCGCGCGCCGTCGTCAACGTACAGGCGACGGCGTGGCGCGAGCGAGGGCAGCTGATGACCTGTATGGAGCATACCGCGTGGCGCGGGTTGCTCTGCAGGTCGCCATCAAACGGGCCAAGACCCAGGCATGGAAGGAGCTCCTCCAGACCCTTGATGACGATCCATGGGGGCGCCCATATAAGGTGGTGCTGAATAAGCTCCGCCCGTGGGCGCCCCCCGTCACCGAGGGTCTTGACCCCCGGCTGCTGGAGGACGTGGTCAATACACTCTTCCCAAATGGGGAGAGGGGACCGCGTCCTCCGGCGGCGGCGGCTGTCCCAGTGGAGTGGACGGCCGAGCTGGGGGTCACGCAGGAGGAGCTGGCAGCGGCCATCAGACGGCTCGGGGTTCGTAACACGGCCCCGGGTCCGGATGGTGTGCCCGGCCGGGTTTGGGTCTTGACCCAGGGCGTCCTTGGGGCCGACCTCAGGCGGTTGTTCGACCGCTGCCTGAGGGACGGGCGATTCCCCCCCAGTTGGAAGGTGGCGAGGATGGTCCTCCTCCGGAAGGAGGGTCGGCCTGCGGAGTCTCCCTCCGCATACCGGCCCATTTGTCTCCTCGACGAGGTGGGCAAGCTCTTCGAGCGTGTGATTGCTGCCCGCCTCGTCGAGCACCTGTCGCGGGGTGATCCCGGTCTGGCCGACTGCCAGTTCGGTTTCCGGGGGGGCCGATCGACTATCGACGCGATAGGTCGTGTGAGGGCCCTCTCGGAGGCGGCCGTCTCCCGGGGAGGGGTGGCATTGGCAATATCCTTGGATATTGCCAATGCCTTTAACACCCTCCCCTGGGAAGAGATAAGGAGGGGACTCGAATATCATCGAGTCCCCCCTTGTCTCAGGGCGGTCGTCGGGGATTATCTCCGCGGCAGGTGGATCGAGTATCCGGGCCGGGATGGTGATATGCGGAGGGAGGTGTACTGCGGTGTTCCGCAGGGGTCGGTCCTCGGGCCACTCCTGTGGAACATCGCGTACGACTCGGTGTTGCGGGCCGGCCTCCCCGACGGCGTCAGCACGGTGAGTTATGCGGATGACACACTGGTGCTGGCCGTCGGGGCGCACTGGGGGAGGGCCATGCGTCGCGCGGAGGAGGGGTCGCAACGCGTCGTCGACCGGATCAAGGGGATGGGGATGACGGTGGCGGTCCATAAGACCGAGGTGATTGCGTTTCATTCACCTCGGCAGGATCCGCCACCCCCTCTGATTCGGGTGGGTGGGGCTGACATCGAGGTGAAGCCCCAGATCAGGTATCTAGGGCTGATCCTCGATAGCCACTGGCGTTTCGAGAAGCATTTCCGCTGCCTGGTCCCCCGGTTGGAAAGGATGGTTGCGGCTCTGGGCCGGATCCTGCCCAACCTGGGGGGCCCGGCGGGCCGAGTTCGTCGCCTCTATGTGGCAATGGTCCAGTCGGTGGCCCTATACGGGGCCCCCGTCTGGGCGGACGACCTGGCTGCCTCCCGGCGCAGCATGACTATGCTGCGTCGGGTGCAGAGGCGCATGGCGCTCAGGGTCGTCCGCGGGTATCGGACCATGTCACATGAGGCGGCGACGGTTCTAGCGGGGATGCCGCCCATGGACCTGCTCGCGCGGTCGCACGCGTTGATGTACCGGCACCGCGTCGACCGTCGCGCGGGGGTGGGGGCGGTCCCGGGCGGGCAGCAACCTGCTTGGGGCGATTTGAAGCGCCAGGCCCGGCAGTCCGTGTTGCTCGCGTGGCAGGAGCGGCTGGCTCTGCCAACCGCGGGGCACCGGACTGTCGGGGCTGTTCGGCCACTCCTGAAGGAGTGGCTGGACAGAGGCCATGGCAGCCTCACCTACCGGATGGCACAGGTATTTTCCGGGCATGGCAGCTTCGGAAGATACCTGTGCCGGATAGGGAAGGAGCCGACGGCGCGTTGCTGCCACTGCGACGCTGAGCAGGACACGGCGGATCATACCCTGGAGGTATGCCCCGCGTGGGAGGGGGAGCGCCGTGTCCTGGTCGGCGTCGTCGGGCGGGATGTCTCGCTGCCGGGCGTGGTGCGCGCCATGCTCGACAGCGAGGAGAAGTGGAGGGCCGTGGCCTCCTTCTGCGAGAACGTAATGTTGCAGAAGGAGGCCGCGGGGAGGGAGCGCGAGCTTCAGCGGCGCGCTGAAGCTCGCGCTCGTGCGGTGGCCCGAGGTCGTCGCCCGGTCGCGAGGCGTCGCGGGCGGCCGCCTCGGCGTGGCGGATGACCTAGGCTGGGAGGGGGGTCCTGAGGGGACCCTCCTCCCGCCAGGCGGCGCCGGGTCGGACCGGTTGGGGGTAGGAGTGCCTCCCCCTACCGGTCCGACGCAAGGGGAGGCACCCTCGGCGGTCTGGTGCGGTCATGAACGCCCGGCCGCCGAGGGGTGGAAACGGGGTCGCGGGCGGTTGCGAGTTGGGGCTCGCAGCCGCCACTAAACGCGGCCCCGGGACGGATAGCGGCGGGATGGAGTGGCCCCGTCCCGCCGCTATGAGGCAGTGTGTCTACTGGGGGGACCGATTGTCCCCCCGGGGGATGGGCGCGAAAGCGCGGGCACGGGGAGGATACCGGAAGAATGCTTCGAGCGATTCCCGGTATCCTCCCAAAGCGTGCCGAAGGGTCACCGTGGGGTTTTTAGTGGGTAGGTCCCGCGCCTGTCGTTGTACGGGCGCGGGGAATCCCACACACCCCTCCCACCTCTCCCCAAGGAGGTGGGAGGGAGTCTTTCGAAGATTTTCCCCACGACAAAAAAAAAAAAAAAAAAAAAAAAAAAAAAAAAAAAAAAAAGTCCGCCCTGCTCCGAATCATCGCTCCGGCGTCAAAAATCGTCGTAGGACAAAAAATCGACACGGTGTCTTGCAGGAAAAAATCCGGGGAACACGATGGCGTCGTCAAAAGTGCAGGTCGTCGAGCTCGTTTTCGAGAAAAAAAAAAAAAAATTCTCAAAATTCGACAAAAAAATAAAACGATTGTTGTACCGTGTAGAGAATGTAAAACTGCATAAGAATCGTATAGACGAAAATTGGCGTTCACGTGCTCGTTTTTGTGGAAAAAATTAAAAAAGCTCTCAAAGTTCGAGATAAAAAAAAAAAAACCATCGACCAGGTAGCCAACGACAAACGATACAAGTATCGTACGGGCGAAAACGAGCGTTACCGTGCTCGTTTTCGAGTTATTGACGAAAAACGGCCTGGAGCGATCGGTCCGGCGGTCGACGCGCGAAAGTTTCTAAGTCCGCTCTGCTCCGAATCATCGCTCCGGCGTCAAAAATCGTCGTAGGACAAAAAATCGACACGCTATCTTGCAGGAAAAAATCCGGGGAACACGATGGCGTCGTCAAAAGTGCAGGTCGTCGAGCTCGTTTTCGAGAAAAAAAAAAAAAAATTCTCAAAATTCGACAAAAAAATAAAACGATTATTGGATCGTGTAGAGAATGTGAAACTGCATAAGAATCGTATAGACGAAAATTGGCGTTCACGTGCTCGTTTTTGTGGAAAAAATTAAAAAAGCTCTCAAAGCTCGAGATAAAAAAAAAAAAAACCATCCACCAGGTAGCCAACGGTAAACGGTACAAGTACCGTACGGGCGAAAACGAGCGTTACCGTGCTCGTTTTCGAGTTATTGAGGAAAAACGGCCTGGAGCGATCGGTCCGGCGGTCGACGCGCGAAAGTTTCTAAGTCCGCTCTGCTCCGAATCATAGCTCCGGCGTCAAAAATCGACGTAGGACAAAAAATCGACACGCTATTTTGCAGGAAAAAATCCGGGGAACACGATGGCAACGTCAAAAGTGCAGGTCGTCGTGCTCGTTTTCGAGAAAAAAAAAAAAAAATTCTCAAAATTCGACAAAAAAATAAAACGATTGTTGGACCGTGTAGAGAATGTAAAACTGCATAAGAATCGTATAGACGAAAATTGGCGTTCACGTGCTCGTTTTTGTGGAAAAAATTAAAAAAGCTCTCAAAGCTCGAGATAAAAAAAAAAAAAACCATCCACCAGGTAGCCAACGGTAAACGGTACAAGTACCGTACGGGCGAAAACGAGCGTTACCGTGCTCGTTTTCGAGTTATTGAGGAAAAACGGCCTGGAGCGATCGGTCCGGCGGTCGACGCGCGAAAGTTTCTAAGTCCGCTCTGCTCCGAATCATCGCTCCGGCGTCAAAAATCGTCGTAGGACAAAAAATCGACACGCTATTTTGCAGGAAAAAATCCGGGGAACACGATGGCAACGTCAAAAGTGCAGGTCGTCGAGCTCGTTTTCGAGAAAAAAAAAAAAAAATTCTCAAAATTCGACAAAAAAATAAAACGATTGTTGGACCGTGTAGAGAATGTAAAACTGCATAAGAATCGTATAGACGAAAATTGGCGTTCACGTGCTCGTTTTTGTGGAAAAAATTAAAAAAGCTCTCAAAGTTCGAGATAAAAAAAAAAAAACCATCGACCAGGTAGCCAACGGTAAACGATACAAGTATCGTACGGGCGAAAACGAGCGTTACCGTGCTCGTTTTCGAGTTATTGACGAAAAACAGCCTGGAGCGATCGGTCCGGCGGTCGACGCGCGAAAGTTTCTAAGTCCGCCCTGCTCCGAATCATCGCTCCGGCGTCAAAAATCGTCGTAGGACAAAAAATCGACACGGTGTCTTGCAGGAAAAAATCCGGGGAACACGATGGCGTCGTCAAAAGTGCAGGTCGTCGAGCTCGTTTTCGAGAAAAAAAAAAAAAAATTCTCAAAATTCGACAAAAAAATAAAACGATTGTTGTACCGTGTAGAGAATGTAAAACTGCATAAGAATCGTATAGACGAAAATTGGCGTTCACGTGCTCGTTTTTGTGGAAAAAATTAAAAAAGCTCTCAAAGTTCGAGATAAAAAAAAAAAAACCATCGACCAGGTAGCCAACGACAAACGATACAAGTATCGTACGGGCGAAAACGAGCGTTACCGTGCTCGTTTTCGAGTTATTGACGAAAAACGGCCTGGAGCGATCGGTCCGGCGGTCGACGCGCGAAAGTTTCTAAGTCCGCTCTGCTCCGAATCATCGCTCCGGCGTCAAAAATCGTCGTAGGACAAAAAATCGACACGCTATCTTGCAGGAAAAAATCCGGGGAACACGATGGCGTCGTCAAAAGTGCAGGTCGTCGAGCTCGTTTTCGAGAAAAAAAAAAAAAAATTCTCAAAATTCGACAAAAAAATAAAACGATTATTGGATCGTGTAGAGAATGTGAAACTGCATAAGAATCGTATAGACGAAAATTGGCGTTCACGTGCTCGTTTTTGTGGAAAAAATTAAAAAAGCTCTCAAAGCTCGAGATAAAAAAAAAAAAAACCATCCACCAGGTAGCCAACGGTAAACGGTACAAGTACCGTACGGGCGAAAACGAGCGTTACCGTGCTCGTTTTCGAGTTATTGAGGAAAAACGGCCTGGAGCGATCGGTCCGGCGGTCGACGCGCGAAAGTTTCTAAGTCCGCTCTGCTCCGAATCATAGCTCCGGCGTCAAAAATCGACGTAGGACAAAAAATCGACACGCTATTTTGCAGGAAAAAATCCGGGGAACACGATGGCAACGTCAAAAGTGCAGGTCGTCGTGCTCGTTTTCGAGAAAAAAAAAAAAAAATTCTCAAAATTCGACAAAAAAATAAAACGATTGTTGGACCGTGTAGAGAATGTAAAACTGCATAAGAATCGTATAGACGAAAATTGGCGTTCACGTGCTCGTTTTTGTGGAAAAAATTAAAAAAGCTCTCAAAGCTCGAGATAAAAAAAAAAAAAACCATCCACCAGGTAGCCAACGGTAAACGGTACAAGTACCGTACGGGCGAAAACGAGCGTTACCGTGCTCGTTTTCGAGTTATTGAGGAAAAACGGCCTGGAGCGATCGGTCCGGCGGTCGACGCGCGAAAGTTTCTAAGTCCGCTCTGCTCCGAATCATCGCTCCGGCGTCAAAAATCGTCGTAGGACAAAAAATCGACACGCTATTTTGCAGGAAAAAATCCGGGGAACACGATGGCAACGTCAAAAGTGCAGGTCGTCGAGCTCGTTTTCGAGAAAAAAAAAAAAAAATTCTCAAAATTCGACAAAAAAATAAAACGATTGTTGGACCGTGTAGAGAATGTAAAACTGCATAAGAATCGTATAGACGAAAATTGGCGTTCACGTGCTCGTTTTTGTGGAAAAAATTAAAAAAGCTCTCAAAGTTCGAGATAAAAAAAAAAAAACCATCGACCAGGTAGCCAACGGTAAACGATACAAGTATCGTACGGGCGAAAACGAGCGTTACCGTGCTCGTTTTCGAGTTATTGACGAAAAACAGCCTGGAGCGATCGGTCCGGCGGTCGACGCGCGAAAGTTTCTAAGTCCGCTCTGCTCCGAATCATCGCTCCGGCGTCAAAAATCGTCGTAGGACAAAAGATCGACACGCTATCTTGCAGGAAAAAATCCGGGGACCACGATGGCGTCGTCAAAAGTGCAGGTCGTCGAGCTCGTTTTCGAGAAAAAAAAAAAAAAATTCTCAAAATTCGACAAAAAAATAAAACGATTATTGGATCGTGTAGAGAATGTGAAACTGCATAAGAATCGTATAGACGAAAATTGGCGTTCACGTGCTCGTTTTTGTGGAAAAAATTAAAAAAGCTCTCAAAGCTCGAGATAAAAAAAAAAAAAACCATCCAACAGGTAGCCAACGGTAAACGGTACAAGTACCGTACGGGCGAAAACGAGCGTTACCGTGCTCGTTTTCGAGTTATTGAGGAAAAACGGCCTGGAGCGATCGGTCCGGCGGTCGACGCGCGAAAGTTTCCAAGTCCGCTCTGCTCCGAATCATCGCTCCGGCGTCAAAAATCGTCGTAGGACAAAAAATCGACACGCTATTTTGCAGGAAAAAATCCGGGGAACACGATGGCGTCGTCAAAAGTGCAGGTCGTCGAGCTCGTTTTCGAGAGAAAAAAAAAAAAATTCTCAAAATTCGACAAAAAAATAAAACGATTATTGGATCGTGTAGAGAATGTAAAACTGCATAAGAATCGCATAGACGAAAATTGGCGTTCACGTGCTCGTTTTTGTGGAAAAAATTAAAAAAGCTCTCAAAGCTCGAGATAAAAAAAAAAAAAACCATCCACCAGGTAGCCAACGGTAAACGGTACAAGTATCGTACGGGCGAAAACGAGCGTTACCGTGCTCGTTTTCGAGTTATTGAGGAAAAACGGCCTGGAGCGATCGGTCCGGCGGTCGACGCGCGAAAGTTTCTAAGTCCGCTCTGCTCCGAATCATCGCTCCGGCGTCAAAAATCGTCGTAGGACAAAAAATCGACACGCTATTGTGCAGGAAAAAATCCGGGGAATACGATGGCGTCGTCAAAAGTCCAGGTCGTCGAGCTCGTTTTCGAGAAAAAAAAAAAAAAATTCTCAAAATTCGACAAAAAAATAAAACGATTGTTGGATCGTATAGAGAATGTGAAACTGCATAAGAATCGTATAGACGAAAATTGGCGTTCACGTGCTCGTTTTTGTGGAAAAAATTAAAAAAGCTCTCAAAGCTCGAAATAAAAAAAAAAAAAACCATCCACCAGGTAGCCAACGGTAAACGGTACAAGTACCGTACGGGCGAAAACGAGCGTTACCGTGCTCGTTATCGAGTTATTGAGGAAAAACGGCCTGCAGCGATCGGTCCGGCGGTCGACGCGCGAAAGTTTCTAAGTCCGCTCTGCTCCGAATCATCGCTCCGGCGTCAAAAATCGTCGTAGGACAAAAACTCGACACGCTATCTTGCAGGAAAAAATCCGGGGAACACGATGGCGTCGTCAAAAGTGCAGGTCGTCGAGCTCGTTTTCGAGAGAAAAAAAAAAAAATTCTCAAAATTCGACAAAAAAATAAAACGATTATTGGATCGTGTAGAGAATGTAAAACTGCATAAGAATCGTATAGACGAAAATTGGCGTTCACGTGCTCGTTTTTGTGGAAAAAATTAAAAAAGCTCTCAAAGTTCGAGATAAAAAAAAAAAAACCATCGACCAGGTAGCCAACGGTAAACGATACAAGTATCGTACGGGCGAAAACGAGCGTTACCGTGCTCGTTTTCGAGTTATTGACGAAAAACGGCCTGGAGCGATCGGTACGGCGGTCGACGCGCGAAAGTTTCTAAGTCCGCTCTGCTTTGGACACAGAAAATAATATGGGGATGGGGCGGGTTTTGTCGGTTGGGGAGGACGGAGACGGGGTTGGGGTTAGGGTGGCGGCGCTCGCGCCCCACTCAGCGCCAGGTCCGGCTTCGTGGAGGGTGGAGGAGGACGACGAGACGGCGTCGGTCTCGTCCTTCTCCTCCAGCACGAGCCACATAGGCTCTAAGAGGAAGAGGACGGGGCAGGCCGTCGTCGAGGTGGGCGGGGCGATGAGCCCGTCGGTGAGGCTGAGTTGCCTCAGGGACGAGGTGACCGAGGAGATATCGGAGAGGATCTCCTCGTCCCTGAGGCGGGTGGAGAAAGTCGCCGCTGCCTGCGCCTTTAAGGGGCAGAAAAGCGGTGGCGCGGAGGCCCTGAAGGCCGCGGCGGAGGAAATGAGGGAGGCAGCGCGGGAGCTCAGAGGGCGGAACGCCCGTCTGCAGCTCCTGTTGGAGGAGGAGCGACAGGGGAGGAGGAGGGCAGAGGCGCTGTGGAACAGCGCGGCCCTCCCTCCCATCCTCCCTCCTCCTCCACCGCCGCGTCCCTCGGCGGAGGTAAATAAACGGGGTGCGGCGGCAGTGGTGCGGGGCACCGCGGGCCCCTCCACCCGCACTCCGCCCGTGAAGAAGTCCCCGTCCTCCTCAGAAGACGATCTTCTGAGGAGGATTGGGGACATGATTGATGGCAAGCTGGCCGCCTTCCGGGAGGAACTCCTCGCCGGAAGAGCGGTCAGCAGGAAGGCGGTGCCTCCCCGACCTGTTCCGGTACAGTCGGGGAAGGCAAAGAAGGGCGGAGTGAAGGCTCCGCCCAGCGTTGCGGCACCAGGGCCCCGGGTCGCGACCCCCAAGGGGGGTGGTGTACCCGTGGTCGCGGTGGTCGCGTCCTCCACAGCACCCTCCCAAGGGGGGGTGGCATGGAGTGAGGTGGTGGGGCGGAAGGCGAAGCGGGCGGCGAGGAAGGCCTCGCAACCGCAGCCTCCGCCTCCGCCGCCGGCGGCCAAGGTAAAGGCCGCGAAGGTCGGGAAGGCACGACCAGGTCGTCCCCCAAAAACGGCAGCGGTGACGCTGACCGTTGCGCAGGGGGGCGACCTGACCCTCGCGGAGGCGATGCGGCTCGCCAGGGAGAATATCTCCCTGGAAGAGCTGGGCATCGCCTCCGTGAGGGCGAAGAGGGCCGTGACCGGGGGTCTCTTGCTGGAGATCCCCGGTGCAGAAGGCGGCGCGAAGGCGGATCGTCTCGCCCAGAGGCTCCGGGAGCAGCTGGGCGAGCGAGGTGTCCGGGTCGCCCGGCCCACGAAGCGCACGGAGATGCGCATTTGTGGGCTGGACGACTCGGTCAGCGCACAGGATGTGTCCCGTGCCCTTGCGAGGGCGGGGGACTGTCCTGTGGAGGACCTGCGGATCGGAGAGATCCGCAGGTCGCCCTCCGGCCTCGGGTCGGTGTGGGCCCGGTGCCCCCTCTCCGCCGCCCGTAAGGTGGCGGAATCCGGGAGGGTGTTGGTGGGGTGGGTTTCGGCGCGAGTGGAAATCCTCGCGCCGCGCCCGCTCCAGTGTCACCGCTGCCTCGAATTGGGGCACGTGAGGCAGTGGTGCACCTCGCCGGTGGACCGCAGCGGTCAGTGTTACCGCTGCGGTGCCAAAGAGCACCGTGCGAGCCAGTGCTCGGCGGCCCCCCACTGCCCGTTGTGTGCGGACATGGGGAGGCCAGCCGATCACAGGGTGGGGAGCAAGAAGTGCTCCCCCCCCTCCCGGAAGGAGAGGAAGAGGCGGGCTGCACCGGCTCCGGTGCCGAGGGCGGTGGCATCGTCCTCCATGGAGGTGGACGGTGCTACGGGGACGGACGGCCGGGAGGAGGCTGGCGCGGCCATTAATTAATGCCGCCCCGCCTCCTCCTCCAGGCCAACCTCAACCACTGCCGCGCGGCACAGGACTTGATGTCCCAAGTCCTCGCGGAGTGGGGGGTTGGCCTGGCGGTCGCCGCCGAGCCGTACCGCGTCCCTGATCACCCTCATTGGGTGGGCGACGCGGACGGCTTGGTGGCGACGGTATGGGGAGGGGGCGACGGGTCCCCACCGTTCTCCTTGTTGGAGCGCGGTCGGGGATTCGTCGCCGTGGACTGGGGGGGAGTCGCTGTGGTGGGGTGCTACATTTCGCCCCGTAGCGGTCACGCTGCGTTCGAGCTGTACTTGGCCGAGGTCGCGGCATGCGTGCAGCGCTACGCGGCCCGGCCGGTGCTGGTCCTGGGGGATTTTAATGCCAAGTCGGTGGCTTGGGGATCCCCCAGGACCTCCGTTCGCGGCGGGATCCTGGGCGATTGGGCGGCGGGGCTCGACCTCCGGGTATTGAACCGGGGGTCGGAGAACACATGCGTGCGGCGATATGGGGGGTCCATCGTGGATGTTGGATTCGCGACCCCCAACGCCGTGCGCATGGTGTCGGGTTGGCACGTGGTCGCGGGGGCAGAGACACTCTCCGATCACCGGTACATCCGGATGGAGGTCTCTGCCGCCGCGAGTGCATCCCGACACGGCCGCCTGCGTGGCACCCCACCACGCCGCTGGGCGCTTCGGCGCCTGGACAAGGACGCCCTGATGGCAGCTGCCCTCGCTGCAACTTGGCCGCAGGGAGCGGCCGAGTTGCCGAGCATAGAGGAGGAGGTCGCCCGGCTCGGAGCATTGGTCGCGGGTATTTGCGACGCGGCGATGCCTCGGGTCGGGCGGGCTTCTCCTCGCCGGGCGGTGTACTGGTGGTCGGACGCGATCGCGGAGTTGCGAGTCGCGACTGTCCGCGCCCGACGCCAGTACACCCGCGCGCGCCGTCGTCAACGTACAGGCGACGGCGTGGCGCGAGCGAGGGCAGCTGATGACCTGTATGGAGCATACCGCGTGGCGCGGGTTGCTCTGCAGGTCGCCATCAAACGGGCCAAGACCCAGGCATGGAAGGAGCTCCTCCAGACCCTTGATGACGATCCATGGGGGCGCCCATATAAGGTGGTGCTGAATAAGCTCCGCCCGTGGGCGCCCCCCGTCACCGAGGGTCTTGACCCCCGGCTGCTGGAGGACGTGGTCAATACACTCTTCCCAATTGGGGAGAGGGGACCGCGTCCTCCGGCGGCGGCGGCTGTCCCAGTGGAGTGGACGGCCGAGCTGGGGGTCACGCAGGAGGAGCTGGCAGCGGCCATCAGACGGCTCGGGGTTCGTAACACGGCCCCGGGTCCGGATGGTGTGCCCGGCCGGGTTTGGGTCTTGACCCAGGGCGTCCTTGGGGCCGACCTCAGGCGGTTGTTCGACCGCTGCCTGAGGGACGGGCGATTCCCCCCCAGTTGGAAGGTGGCGAGGATGGTCCTCCTCCGGAAGGAGGGTCGGCCCGCGGAGTCTCCCTCCGCATACCGGCCCATTTGTCTCCTCGACGAGGTGGGCAAGCTCTTCGAGCGTGTGATTGCTGCCCGCCTCGTCGAGCACCTGTCGCGGGGTGATCCCGGTCTGGCCGACTGCCAGTTCGGTTTCCGGGGGGGCCGATCGACTATCGACGCGATAGGTCGTGTGAGGGCCCTCTCGGAGGCGGCCGTCTCCCGGGGAGGGGTGGCATTGGCAATATCCTTGGATATTGCCAATGCCTTTAACACCCTCCCCTGGGAAGAGATAAGGAGGGGACTCGAATATCATCGAGTCCCCCCTTGTCTCAGGGCGGTCGTCGGGGATTATCTCCGCGGCAGGTGGATCGAGTATCCGGGCCGGGATGGTGATATGCGGAGGGAGGTGTACTGCGGTGTTCCGCAGGGGTCGGTCCTCGGGCCACTCCTGTGGAACATCGCGTACGACTCGGTGTTGCGGGCCGGCCTCCCCGACGGCGTCAGCACGGTGTGTTATGCGGATGACACACTGGTGCTGGCCGTCGGGGCGCACTGGGGGAGGGCCATGCGTCGCGCGGAGGAGGGGTCGCAACGCGTCGTCGACCGGATCAGGGGGATGGGGATGACGGTGGCGGTCCATAAGACCGAGGTGATTGCGTTTCATTCACCTCGGCAGGATCCGCCACCCCCTCTGATTCGGGTGGGTGGGGCTGACATCGAGGTGAAGCCCCAGATCAGGTATCTAGGGCTGATCCTCGATAGCCACTGGCGTTTCGAGAAGCATTTCCGCTGCCTGGTCCCCCGGTTGGAAAGGATGGTTGCGGCTCTGGGCCGGATCCTGCCCAACCTGGGGGGCCCGGCGGGCCGAGTTCGTCGCCTCTATGTGGCAATGGTCCAGTCGGTGGCCCTATACGGGGCCCCCGTCTGGGCGGACGACCTGGCTGCCTCCCGGCGCAGCATGACTATGCTGCGTCGGGTGCAGAGGCGCATGGCGCTCAGGGTCGTCCGCGGGTATCGGACCATGTCACATGAGGCGGCGACGGTTCTAGCGGGGATGCCGCCCATGGACCTGCTCGCGCGGTCGCACGCGGTGATGTACCGGCACCGCGTCGACCGTCGCGCGGGGGTGGGGGCGGTCCCGGGCGGGCAGGAACCTGCTTGGGGCGATTTGAAGCGCCAGGCCCGGCAGTCCGTGTTGCTCGCGTGGCAGGAGCGGCTGGCTCTGCCAACCGCGGGGCACCGGACTGTCGGGGCTGTTCGGCCACTCCTGAAGGAGTGGCTGGACAGAGGCCATGGCAGCCTCACCTACCGGCTGGCACAGGTATTTTCCGGGCATGGCAGCTTCGGAAGATACCTGTGCCGGATAGGGAAGGAGCCGACGGCGCGTTGCTGCCACTGCGACGCTGAGCAGGACACGGCGGATCATACCCTGGAGGTATGCCCCGCGTGGGAGGGGGAGCGCCGTGTCCTGGTCGGCGTCGTCGGGCGGGATGTCTCGCTGCCGGGCGTGGTGCGCGCCATGCTCGGCAGCGAGGAGAAGTGGAGGGCCGTGGCCTCCTTCTGCGAGAACGTAATGTTGCAGAAGGAGGCCGCGGGGAGGGAGCGCGAGCTTCAGCGGCGTGCTGAAGCACGCGCTCGTGCGGTGGCCCGAGGTCGTCGCCCGGTCGCGAGGCGTCGCGGGCGGCCGCCTCGGCGTGGCGGATGACCTAGGCTGGGAGGGGGGTCCTGAGGGGACCCTCCTCCCGCCAGGCGGCGCCGGGTCGGACCGGTTGGGGGTAGGTGTGCCTCCCCCTACCGGTCCGACGCAAGGGGAGGCACCCTCGGCGGTCTGGTGCGGCCATGAACGCCCGGCCGCCGAGGGATGGAAACGGGGTCGCGGGCGGTTGCGAGTTGGGGCTCGCAGCCGCCACTAAACGCGGCCCCGGGACGGATAGCGGCGGGATGGAGTGGCCCCGTCCCGCCGCTATGAGGCAGTGTGTCTACTGGGGGGACCGATTGTCCCCCCGGGGGATGGGCGCGAAAGCGCGGGCACGGGGAGGATACCGGAAGAATGCTTCGAGCGATTCCCGGTATCCTCCCAAAGCGTGCCGAAGGGTCACCGTGGGGTTTTTAGTGGGTAGGTCCCGCGCCTGTCGTTGTACGGGCGCGGGGAATCCCACACACGCCTCCCACCTCTCCCCAAAGAGGTGGGAGGGAGTCTTTCGAAGATTTTCCCCACGACAAAAAAAAAAAAAAAAAAAAAAAAAAAAAAAAAAGTCCGCTCTGCTCCGAATCATCGCTCCGGCGTCAAAAATCGTCGTAGGACAAAAAATGGACACGCTATCTTGCATGAAAAAATCCGGGGAACACGATGGCGTCGTCAAAAGTGCAGGTCGTCGAGCTCGTTTTCGAGAGAAAAAAAAAGAAATTCTCAAAATTCGACAAAAAAATAAAACGATTATTGGATCGTGTAGAGAATGTGAAACTGCATAAGAATCGTATAGACGAAAATTGGCGTTCACGTGCTCGTTTTTGTAGAAAAAATTAAAAAAGCTCTCAAAGCTCGAGATAAAAAAAAAAAAAACCATCGACCAGGTAGCCAACGGTAGACGGTACAAGTATCGTACGGGCGAAAACGAGCGTTACCGTGCTCGTTTTCGAGTTATTGACGAAAAACGGCCTGGAGCGATCGGTCCGGCGGTCGACGCGCGAAAGTTTCTAAGTCCGCTCTGCTCCGAATCATCGCTCCGGCGTCAAAAATCGTCGTAGGACGAAAAATCGACACGCTACCTTGCAGGAAAAAATCCGGGGAACACGATGGCGTCGTCAAAAGTGCAGGTCGTCGAGCTCGTTTTCGAGAAAAAAAAAAAAAAATTCTCAAAATTCGACGAACAAATAAAACGATTGTTGGACCGTGTAGAGAATGTAAAACTGCATAAGAATCGTATAGACGAAAATTGGCGTTCACGTGCTCGTTTTTGTGGAAAAAATTAAAAAAGCTCTCAAAGTTCGAGATAAAAAAAAAAAAACCATCGACCAGGTAGCCAACGGTAAACGATACAAGTATCGTACGGGCGAAAACGAGCGTTACCGTGCTCGTTTTCGAGTTATTGACGAAAAACGGCCTGGAGCGATCGGTACGGCGGTCGACGCGCGAAAGTTTCTAAGTCCGCTCTGCTCCGAATCATCGCTCCGGCGTCAAAAATCGTCGTAGGACAAAAAATCGACACGCTACTTTGCAGGAAAAAATCCGGGGAACACGATGGCGTCGTCAAAAGTGCAGGTCGTCGAGCTCGTTTTCGAGAAAAAAAAAAAAAAATTCTCAAAATTCGACAAACAAATAAAACGATTGTTGGACCGTGTAGAGAATGTACAACTGCATAAGAATCGTATAGACGAAAATTGGCGTTCACGTGCTCGTTTTTGTGGAAAAAATTAAAAAAGCTCTCAAAGTTCGAGATAAAAAAAAAAAAACCATCGACCAGGTAGCCAACGGTAAACGATACAAGTATCGTACGGGCGAAAACGAGCGTTACCGTGCTCGTTTTCGAGTTATTGACGAAAAACGGCCTGGAGCGATCGGTCCGGCGGTCGACGCGCGAAAGTTTCTAAGTCCGCTCTGCTCCGAATCATCGCTCCGGCGTCAAAAATCGTCGTAGGACGAAAAATCGACACGCTACCTTGCAGGAAAAAATCCGGGGAACACGATGGCGTCGTCAAAAGTGCAGGTCGTCGAGCTCGTTTTCGAGAAAAAAAAAAAAAAATTCTCAAAATTCGACAAAAAAATAAAACGATTGTTGGACCGTGTAGAGAATGTAAAACTGCATAAGAATCGTATAGACGAAAATTGGCGTTCACGTGCTCGTTTTTGTGGAAAAAATTAAAAAAGCTCTCAAAGTTCGAGATAAAAAAAAAAAACCATCGACCAGGTAGCCAACGGTAAACGATACAAGTATCGTACGGGCGAAAACGAGCGTTACCGTGCTCGTTTTCGAGTTATTGACGAAAAACGGCCTGGAGCGATCGGTCCGGCGGTCGACGCGCGAAAGTTTCTAAGTCCGCTCTGCTCCGAATCATCGCTCCGGCGTCAAAAATCGTCGTAGGACAAAAAATCGACACGCTATCTTGCAGGAAAAAATCCGGGGAACACGATGGCGTCGTCAAAAGTGCAGGTCGTCGAGCTCGTTTTCGAGAAAAAAAAAAAAAAATTCTCAAAATTCGACAAAAAAATAAAACGATTGTTGGACCGTGTAGAGAATGTAAAACTGCATAAGAATCGTATAGACGAAAATTGGCGTTCACGTGCTCGTTTTTGTGGAAAAAATTAAAAAAGCTCTCAAAGTTCGAGATAAAAAAAAAAAAACCATCGACCAGGTAGCCAACGGTAAACGATACAAGTATCGTACGGGCGAAAACGAGCGTTACCGTGCTCGTTTTCGAGTTATTGACGAAAGACAGCCTGGAGCGATCGGTCCGGCGGTCGACGCGCGAAAGTTTCTAAGTCCGCCCTGCTCCGAATCATCGCTCCGGCGTCAAAAATCGTCGTAGGACAAAAAATCGACACGGTGTCTTGCAGGAAAAAATCCGGGGAACACGATGGCGTCGTCAAAAGTGCAGGTCGTCGAGCTCGTTTTCGAGAAAAAAAAAAAAAAATTCTCAAAATTCGACAAAAAAATAAAACGATTGTTGTACCGTGTAGAGAATGTAAAACTGCATAAGAATCGTATAGACGAAAATTGGCGTTCACGTGCTCGTTTTTGTGGAAAAAATTAAAAAAGCTCTCAAAGTTCGAGATAAAAAAAAAAAAACCATCGACCAGGTAGCCAACGACAAACGATACAAGTATCGTACGGGCGAAAACGAGCGTTACCGTGCTCGTTTTCGAGTTAT